>NC_139217.1:383311888-384029888 GCF_055691185.1 Crinia signifera
CCCCCCCGTTCCGGCGCCACTGACTAATGTGATATGGCCACTTTTTTTTTTTGCAATTCCAGCTCTTTGCTGCGACGGATCACATGAAACGTGACACATTTCATGTCATTTTTCTGCAATGGCAAGGGGAGGCGCTTTGCCGTGTGCCTCACATCGCAGTCCCTACAGGTGGTCATGAATAGTTTATCGCAGCCTGTACCCCTTGCTGGGATCACATACAATACAATGTAATGTAATGTATGTGATCCTGCACCCAGCAGCTGCCAAGTGAGTTGTCAGGGCATTACATGAGAGGTACCCCATGCAACACCTTGCAGGCATGTACAAACTATGGCCCTCCCTGTGAAACTACACATCCCAGCATGCCTTGCCACAGTTTTGCTTTAGAGAATGCTAAAACTATGGCAAAGCATGCTGAAAGGTGTAGTTTCACAAAAGCTGGAGGGCCATAGGTTGGACATGCCTGCCCTAGTGGATGGGGGCCTTTAAGCAGATATAAATTTACTAGAAAGCTAAAAGCAAAACATCTTTACCTTCATTGATGGGTCAGTGCCGTACATTGTTCAATAAGAGAATTAATCTCTCGTCAAAGAATTGGTAGACTGTTACATGTTTTAGTACAGAGTACTCCGGGTTAGAAAAACCATCTTAAGGGCATTGTAGAACTACCAAGATTTGTATTGCCGCAGCTACTTACCCAGTATAACCATGCCATGCTTTAGTAACATGAGCACCCCCATTGTTTTTGTTGTTACATTACCACCACCACCACTCCCTTCTGGGGTTAAGTATAAGTATGATGATCCTTCTCAATCCCTGCATAGCTTTCACCCTTGTGGGCAACTGGCTTGCACATAGCATGTCTGGTGGAATAGCTATTTGAAGGCTCTGTTAAGTCCTTCACCTCCCCTGCATTTCAAAATCACAAAAAAACAAAATGGTTATTCTTAATAGCAGCAGTAACTGGCTAACACCCCCGCTCTCCTCCAAATTACGGAGACAGGTGGAGTGAATGCATATGTTGGAAATCATCACTGTTGGATCACAGGCGAAAGATTAGCCATGCTCAGTAGGCTGTGACCCGTGGAATGCATGTGATGTGACTACATTTCCTGTAGCCATCCTGCAAAACCAGGAATACTACCAGCGTTTCCTTCCCTTTCGCCCCTATGTGGATGAAAAGAGAATGATCAAGATATGTTGGGCTTATTACACTGTTTCTTTCGTGGTTCAGATAGGAAAGTAATATATGTAATGAAAATCATGGCTAAGATAGAACCTAAATAACAACATAGGGACAATATAAAATGACCCGCATAGAATTGTTAAGAGTAAACCAAATGTCAAAAACACAGCAACCTCAGTTAGTGGGACAGGTGTGCATATGAAGACAGAGTACAAGGTCTTGCACAGGCTCTATTACAATTTTAACTTCCAGAGAACAAAGCTCCTTTTTCTAAAAAGTTATTCCCTGCTTTCTAAACAGCCTGTTTACTGAACACATAAAAGTTGTGGTAAATGCAATTATCTCGGGTCCATGAACAACAGATGGATGTGACACATTTGATGCATTAGATTTATGTTGGAGACTATGAAACTGTCACTGCATCCTGACCCTGTGCTGCACTCCAGTCTAGACTATGGTAGGAAACAAATTGTTCTAGAGCGGCCATTGGCACAACATTTGATAACGGATGACACAAAAGAAAATGGAAACATCAGGTCTTTGGGTTTTTAAATAGAACAAAACATACATGTTTATGGAATACTACATAAAATGGTACTAGTACGGGGTGAACTTTGCACCTGCCTTTGTGTTAGACACCGTAGTGCGCAGAGGGCAGGGATTCAGATCTAAACTTATAAATGAATGTGAGGTCCTGCAACCAATACCTGCTGTGGATGGGAGGAGCATTCTAACAATAAATCAAACTGCTCCTCCCTAGTGGAAAAATTAAAACAGGGTAATAAGTAAGGAGGAGAGAGGAGAGAGCACAGTCTGCTTACAAAATGTTCCCTCCAAAATTATTTAACCATGCAGAATATAGTCAACCTTGCATAAACCAGTACGGTCTCAGCCCTGGGTGTACACCTACTTGCAGAATTAAGAGGAACTTTCTAATGGATTAACTAGATATAAAAGACATTCTGAAAAATATATATATATTAGATTAAAATGAGTATAGGTTATTAATATATATAATACATGTTGACAGCCACATTTTTGGATAACCTTCAGTTTAGGGCTAGAGTAAGGTGGTTAGAATCAGCCATACCCACCAACAGAACGGACATTTCACATATCGACATGCGAGATATTAACATCCTGTCCTTGTCGACATTCTGAACTTAGTGTCCAAATCTACCACACCCTTAAATTATATTATGTGGTAAGTGATATAAGTGGTAAGTGATATAAAACACACGGAAAAAAATTATTTCACGTGGGATATTGCTATAGGCAACCAATCAGAATGTACTTCTTATTTAATTACCATCTAATTGGTTGGTAAAATTTCTTCAATGAATGAAGCCTAGGTTAAAAGAAATCTTGCGCAGTAACTCAAAGCAACCAGACATTTCTCTAAAGTAGTTACCTCCTAAAGCCAACATAACTTTGTCAGTGATAGACACAAAGGGGGAAATTTACTAAAGGAAATTTGTAAAAAATAGGTGTATTTGTATCCAGAAATACACTTATTTTTGACATTTACTATCCCGAAAATACGGCAATTCGTATTCGTATGATAGCACATCAATACAATTATGAATTGCAGTATTTTCGGGATAGTAAATGTCAAAAATAAGTGTATTTCTGGATACAAATACACCTATTTTTTACAAATTTCCTATAGTAAATTTCCCCCAAAGTCTTTAGAAACTTTTTTGAAAGTACCAACCATAAGTTTAAAGTTTCCAAAATGCGATCATAACATGGAAATTTTGCTTTTGGAGTACAGTCTATGAAGACCACAGTACAACCTGCTTAGGATACACAGATGGATAAGGAGAACTAAAGGCCACCACACAACTATGCAAGGGGAGGCGTCTTTGCGGGCAGCATAATCGCATGCAATACCAGGGCGGGAGGGGGTCTGACTTGGAGGTCGGACGTGCAGTCAGAACTCTGATCCAATGAGCACGGGAACGCAAATCAGACCTGATGTCATACACATGCAATGTGGGCCAATTTCACCCACTTTCTCGACCCAATCTGCCAAAATCGGGTAAAAATCAGGCCCAAATTGCATAGTGTATGGGGGCCTTAAGTGTTGTACCCAAATGGACCATTTGCATTATACTATTTTTTTCTTATAGTGATAAAACCTTCCAGTGCAGACAAATCTATAAAGGATGAACATTTCAGTAGGCATTATGGACAGTTGGGAAAGATGTACTTCAATTTACACTAAAATACAGGTGGCAATTTAATTCAGAGATTAACAATTTTCTATATAACTATCAGCCAGACAGCGGGTTGAATAAAGTGTTCATAGTTAGGCGCCAGCAGTAAAAGAGGCAGAGCTATGTCTTCCTGGCTCCTAGGTATTAACTTAAATGGAATACTCACCTCATTCTAGAGGTACTGCAATGTCACGGTATTCAATGGGATGCAAAGTAATCTCTCCAGGTTCCTTTTTTAAACCATTTTAATCCAAAAACGACGTTCCCAAACTTTAACATCCTACTAAAACACAATGGTTTCAAATCCCAGGCTTGTTATATGATCAGTAGATGCCACATTTATGACTCTGTACTGTCTTCTGAGACAAGTTAACACTGTACATGGTGATACAGGGATGATATGATGAACTACAAAAAGCGTCAAATCAGGAGCACCTTGGCCACACATAAACAGACCCAAAGCGCACTAACTTACCAGATCACAGCGCAGAGCCAGGTCACCTAGCCTGTTTCTTCTGCTGACTTCATTGCTTCACACCTTACAGTTCTCCACAACTAGGAGTAAAACCGTATCCTCACGCACACACAAAAAAAGTGGTTGGTGGCATGTTCTGTACATCTCCGCTTACAAAGAATTATGTTTTCTACTCAGATGTCTGTTAGGGCATTTATCAGCTCTTCTTATAATGTGGTTCATGTTTCCCACTATTATCAAATACCCCAAAAATGGCACAAATACTTAAAAAAATAAAAAAAAAGTTAGTTTTTTTTACCAAGATGTGAGTTCTATTGAAGATGAGATGTTGCTATCCGCAACCAATTAGATTACATCCATTTTCTTCTAGAAGGTGCTAAATAAAAAAGTAGATACGGATTGGTTGCCCATAGCAACATCCCATCTTCTATAGCATGCCCCATCTTCATAAATAAACCCCCAATAATTAAATTTGGTACTTCTGTAATATCTGGGCGCCCAATTTTTTCATAGTATTACATCGCATCGCATGCAATAAAGTGGCATACAATTCATGCGATGCGATTTTTCATTGCAAAGACCCGATTTTTAATTGTATAGTCACCCATGGGTAATATCATACCCCCACCATCCAACTACGCATGGAGATGATTTTATATAGTGTGGCGAGCGCAGCGAGCCTCCAAGCCCGAAGCATGGCGAGCCCCGCGAGGGGACGCAGAATACGTGTAAAGTAATCCGTGTCCCCTCGCAGGGCTCGTTGCGCTTGCCACACTATATAAAATCAACTCCATGCGTAGTTGGATAGTGGGGGTATAAAATCACCCATGGGTGACTATACAATTAAAAATCGGGTCTTTACAATGAAAAATCGCATTGCATGCCTTAAGTAGTGGCGTGAGATGAAAAAAAAAATCGGGCGCCCAGATAATACACAAGTACCTTAAATTCAAGCAGATTTCACTACATCTCAATCACATACTAGTAAAAGGTGTGTTAACTAAATTTAGGCACTATGGGAAAAGAGGGTGAGGTCTTTATATCCTAAGTATTACGGCAGGAGGAATAAAATAAAGGCCTCATTTATTCCATGCTTGTTAGCCATCACCCGTCCCAATGTACTGGCAAAAGGCTGTGCCAGTGTAACTTACTGATGGAACCATTACTTTGCTGCCAGCTGGGCAGCCTAAAGCCAAAGTCTCCTTCACATGCCAGTTGTATACCCTTTGTTATATGCACATGGGCAGTATGACTGGCGAGTCCCTGAGCGCCCATTCATATGTGTTTAGCAGCTTTACAAGGGGAGCTACATGTGTATAAGCCTAGGGCACCTGGAACCTTTAATCAGGCCTGGAGGACTGGGACAAATAGTGACTTTCCAGGTGATATATGACATCACTAGTCTCAACACTAGTCTTCTAGCCATCCACTATACAGTATTTTGGGCCTTATTGTGTCACAACACATGGAGAGCCACAGGTTGACCAGTCCTGCCATACAGGTTATTTTTTTTTTTTTTAAACTACTATAGCATTGTCCAATAACGATGTGAAAATAGAAAATCTACACAAAACCGATCAGATACACCGTGAGAACTTATACAGAATGCTACTGCTATACAATACAAAAGGTGTCCCAGTGATGTACAAATAAAGCTTTTGAGCAACACAATGGGGTATATTAAATGACTTGTGAGCGGTGACAGCTCGCACGGTAAGTATTCAACTGAAACCCTGCACACAGTTTTCCATGTTGCTGGATTTTTGCAGCGAAGTGAAACGGCGTGTGCGGCTGCTAAAACAGTGAGGCTTGTGGCTAAATGCAGCTGGCTCCCTGCATCAGCCAAGAGCCTCGCTGTTTGGGGGAATCCTCGCCGTCATGTGACAGCGAGGGTTCCCCTTGAACATTGAATTGGGTGAGCAGCAGGCACAGGGGTTTGTTTTAGGCGATCCCCGCCATTTAACCTCCTCGCTGGCCGCATTGAGTATGGCCCAATGAATATAACAATAGATTGAAAATAGATCAAGATGTGACTGGAATCACTTACATGGCATGTTTAATATAGTGTTCATTCTAGCACCCGCTATCTTTGAAAACCCATGCAGTTTCTCTTCCCTGCCTGGGGTGTAGCTGTCTGCTGTAGTGCTTCTAGCACAGTGTGGTCTGTATATCAGCATTGATATGCAAACCAGACCTGTGCTAGAAATACCTCAGCAGACAGCGGCACCCCAGCTGCTAGAATGAACACTATAATAGTAAATACTAGTTTGCATTAATTAAGACCTGTAAATGCTCCCATACACATTGCCATTCTGTTGATTATTCTTTGGAAATATTGTAGACCTATTGTGATTGCAACTCCTCAGAATCCTCGGTTTGATATAGGCTGTATGTTTTAGACAAGCCATTCCCAACCTCATTCCTCAAGGCATACGAACAATCCAGACTTTGTGATATCCATGCTTGAGCAGAGTACTTAATGGGCTGTTTCTGCTGGCGTGTGCGCCAACATCATTTCAGCTCGCTATCCCCAGGGGTGGCGAGCTTAAATGTGTGTAAAGTCAACAGTTTGAGAGCTCAAACAGGACTTTAAGAATTGTGCCCATTAGTTTAGTAGGAAACATAATAATCACGATAAAACCAATTAAATATCACCCCACAATCTCATGTGTTGTTAGAAATTAGATTGGAGGTGATTAAACAATTGGATATGGCCTAATGAGTACCTCAGCTATTTTGATTTGGCCATCTGTGCTGAAGCCTGGATATCTATAAAGCCGGCACTGGGTAAACACTGGAGCAATGTTGGGTTGATTTTCCATGTTACGCAAGCTGCCCATGCCCTCCTCATTCTAACTATCCTGTTGTGAAGAGTGGCAAGTGTACACTCTATACACTAGTCCGGCTTTTCTTAAGGACAAGTCAGACAGGATATCCGTTCGCTCCCCAGAAGGGCAAAGAACCTACTTGCCACTTTATGTGCCAATTTTTGCATGCGATAAATCACATGTAAAAAAGGACTCCCGTGGGGTTCTTAAAAATCACCCGTGATATACTATTTATTTTATGTGCAGAACATCTGACCTCCAAATCGTTGAGCATGGGACCACGCATTGGGGTTAGGGTGGATGTCAAACAAATGTGATTTGGCCGAAATTTTTACTCAATCCATCAGAGCCAGATAAAAATCGGGCCAAAAATCAATAGTTGTAGATATCTGTATACAGACATAGATGTACACCTTTCCATGTGGGCATTCACAGTAACATATTTGTGGATTTCACACTTAAATATACATAAATCCTAATTAGCATCACCTGTCTAAGATTAAATCCAAAAGGGCAATGTTAAAATTCTACTAGCCATGTGACACTCAACTACAATTAAAAAAAAAATTAAACAAATAAAACCCCTGCTGGAGTTATCTAAACCTGCCTATAAATATTTGAAGAACATCAAAGGCGGCACTGTTAAATTAAAAATGCTGTCACACAGATAGAAACTGGCCCCTGGCGCTGCCAGATTCAACATGCAGGAACCTCTGATCCTTGAACCGACAGACAGGGAAGCATTGCAACCTGAGACATAGTGGTGAGAGCCGGGGGCTTGCTCAATTGAAAAATAGTTACAAAGAAAGAAAAAATAGTATGAAAAAAAAGATAATGAAAATAAAATAAATAAAAAGGGGGTGAACAAGTTTCTGTATAGGTGATGTATAAACTGATCATTTAAGATTTCCTTCAGCGGTCCCAGGGGTGCCCTGCGCGAGTTTGCAGGTGCGCCGATGGAGTCACGGAACATTTCGGATAAGAGATCTCTGGACACGGGAGACTCGACCTGTATTGTCATTCTTTGTCTTTCCTTTAACACATAAATCCTATTTTAGTAGTTGCTTATGAATTGCGATGAACTATCAGTCTGTGTTCCAAGAACACACTACACCTCCCCCCAGGTCCCATGCACTATAACCCTGCTGCAAGTGGCTGACTCATATATATTCAGTACTTGTGGCACCATGGAATATACATTGCATAGATGACATACAATACCATCAATACACTCAAACATAATGATACTGCAATTTAGCACTAATCTCTATTATATGCATAACTCATTTCCATATTGTAATTTGAAAATATTACATTATGATTAAGCCGCACATAAATCGAAAGCCGAATGTTTAACAGATACCCAGGTAATACATTAATTGCTAACTGAACTGATGAACATGGCAATGATCAAGTGCATAGTGTGTACACAAAGGGTCATTTGAGGTTGCCAGGGAACAAAGCCTGGAACACTGGCTCTGATCCAGCATATGGTAAAGCACCACAGGCTTCTTTTGGATAAACATGTGACTTGATAAACATGGCAATTTAAAAAATGTGAGTAACAATATTGTCTTTGCTATCTCCACTAATCATCAATTTATACACAGGGAGAGAATATATACCGTATATACTCGAGTATAAGCCGAGTTTTTCTGCCCATTTTTTGGGGCAGAAAACCCCCTCCTCGGCTTATACTCGAGTCAAGTGGAAAATCGGCGGAGCCGGCAGAACACTAGCTCCGGGCGCAGACATATCACAAAGCGCCGGAGCTGTGCACTGCTGCCGCCGGCTCCCCTGCCTTATGCGCCCGCTCTAACCACTCAGCCTTACCCTACCTTACCCGCCCGTTCTCCCGCCGGCGCCGCGCTGCAGCAGGACAGAGCAGGGGCCGGACACACGCAGGAGTGTCAGAGGTTGACACTTCCTGCCTGGTGCTCTGCTCCCTCTGCTCCGTCCTGCGTCTAAAGTACCGGTACTCTGTGAATAAAGGTACCGTACCAACATTAAATGATAAATACATTCCGGTGTGTGTGTGTGTGGGGGGGGGGGGGGGGGGGCAGTGAGGGGGCTCTGGGTACCATATATGCTGTAATAAATTACCTTTATGTGTACTGTGCATGTCTGTGTGTGTGTGTATGTGTGTGTATGTAATGTATACTGTGCATGTTTGTGCGTGTATGTATACTGTGCATGTCTGTGTGTGTATGTATACTGTGCATGTGTGTGTATGTATACTGTGCATGTGTGTATACTGTGCATGTGTATGTATACTGTGCAAGTGTGTGTATGTCTGTGTCAACTGTGTGTATACCATTTGTGTGTTTTTGTCAGTATTGTTTGTATACATTGTGAGTTCTTCGCTGTTTGTATGTATACTACCGGTAATACCGTATGTGTGTGTGTGTGTGTCAGACCAGTAACCGCTGTGTTTCCTACCCCCGGCTTATACTCGAGTCAATAAGTTTTCCCAGATTTTTGGGGCAAAATTAGGGGCCTCGGCTTATATTCGGGTCGGCTTATACTCGAGTATATACGGTATATATATCCGCTCTTAGAACACTGTGGTGTATAATGAAGGTGTGACAGTTCCGGAACAGACTGCTTGTCAGGAACAGAGATCACAAAATAACTTTTCACTATTCTTCTAGACTCCAAATTTGTACTTTTAGATTCCCTCTTTAGCTTTTCCTGTCTTCCTCTCATGTGATATATCACAAAATCAGACTGGGTTATAGCAAATATGTTAGCAGATTTTTATAAAAAAATATATATTATACAAATTTTTTTTTTTTAAATGTTATGATTTGCAAAATTTGAGCCAAAATTCATCTGAGCTACCCCAAACGGTATTTCTGGTTCTTAAATTAATTATATTTAACATACTACTCTGATAAGACACTTGTATTCTGAAGTGCCAAGTAGGGGGTTTAATATTCCTATTCAACCCCCAAATATCAAGCTAAATGTGGACACTTTTTGCACGGTAATATATGTTGGATCAACAGTTCACTACACACAAAGGGCAGTATTCAATGATGATTTTCGTCATGTGCAGCAAATTCTGTTTAGGATTCGCTGCACATTCGACGCGTTCCGGAGGGCTGGAGCATTAGCTGCCAGCCCTTCCTGTCACCCTATTCATCGCCGCAGGGGCTCGCTGCCACTGACGGTGAATTTTAACCCGCGCAGGGAGTCAGGGGATGGCGGCAGGCAGGGAGATAGAAGTCACCCTGCCTGTGCCGGAATGTGTGTGTGTGGGGGGGGAACGCGGGTAGGGAGCCGCTGCGCATATATATATATATATATATATATATATATATATATATATATATATATATATATATATATATATATATATATATATATATATATATATATATATATATATATATATTCATTCATGTGCACTGAAATTACTGATTTTTTTTACACCAAATAATAAATAAACAAAAATATATTTTAAAAGAGAACATTCCAGTTCACCTTAAAAAGATGGCAATTGCTACACGGTGAAAGTCACGCTGAAGGCAATTCGCCATCCTAGCATTGAATACACTCAGGGCAAATCACAGTGAAAAACCCATTGGAAACAGCAGCGAATTGCGTCGACTAACAGATGCCGAATTGTCCATCATTTACTGTTCGCCGTCGGCGAATTTTGAGCGTTGAATAGGGCAAATCACTTTTTCAGTCAAAAGATACACCGTGGAGCACGAAAATAGCACACATTTGCCGTAAAAAGCAGCATTGAATACTGCCCAAAGGCTGACAGCGGTCACCTGCCAATCACATTAAAGGCCTCTATACACTTGTGAGACTTCTCCCCACTGGGAAGTCGCACACAATCCCCCCTTAAGGCGCCTGGGCATCATGATCGCATGCGACTCCGGAAGCCTACACGGCTCAGATGCAACCCAAACGATCTCTCCTGCATGGGGTGTGACTCGCAGGTTCCCGTGTGATGTATACAAGACCATGCATCGGATCGAACCTGCTGTCAATCACATGCGATTTGGCTGCTTTTCATGAGATTGTTCGCAGCAATTGCACAAATAAAGAGCCCAAATTGCATGTAAATTGCCCTAGTGTATGGCGAGCTTTACACACATGTCCAAAATTTGGGTGATCAGTAAAACTTTACATCACCCTTGTTTGAGGACATTTTGCATTTGCTGCCAGTAATTTAGTACACAAGGTTAGAAAAATAATAATAATTAAAATCTGTGAGGCAGTGAGATCCACCTATGGTAAAATATAGAATTCCTCAAGCGTAAATATGTATGAAAAACATATGAAGCAAGACGGCGCAAAACAAATTAAATTTAAAGTTGGCAATTCCAAACTAAGGAAACCAGACGCCCCAGAGGTGGAAAATACTGTCTGGACTATAAAGAACATATCCCCGCCCATCAATCCATAAAAATTACAGGCTGTACTGAGGTCCTAATTTTAACTACTGTAAATAGAAAACACTTTATTTAAACACATGCTTTGACAAAATGTGGTCTCCCTCTATACAAAATTGCTATGTACAATAATGAAAAAAGTTGTAGATTCTAGTAGCACACACAATATATACATATATACACAAATATATATTTCATGTATTTCCCTGTTCCAGCACCGACCCATAGTATCAATGCAGATGATTGATGATACCGGCTATACTGATCTTTTTGATGGCTATACAGCATGACAAGTTTACAGCTTTATTGAAGGGATTCATTCCCTGTTTTATTGGAAATTGCGCTACCCCGTACATGGATTGGGTGAGGACTCTCCGCTGTAGCGTGCTTAGATAACTTAGTCTCAGTTGCCACTCCAGATTTATATTATATTTGTACACTGTATTTTTCTATTGTTTTCTTTTTTCTTTCTTTCTCTTTATTTATGTGTTTAGTTTATCTGTACTCTCCAAGGAATTTATGATGTCACAAATTGCGTTATCAATGCTTGATGATGCTACTCTTGAGAGGGCACAAAATACTCTGATTTCGTTGACAGATGATGAGGCTGAAAAGGTCTTATTTGACCACTCTGAGTTCATTGATTTGCCCAATGAAACCGCTGTGGATCTTTATCATAAAATCTTAAAATTAAAGAAAAGGGAAGTCGGTTTGACTTTGCATGGTCAATTTTTATCAGACTATTTTCGTAATAAAAAGATCCAACGCGGTTTTAGGGTTAACAATGTACCCACCATCGGGCGCAATAATTTGGCATTTTGTACCCGATGGTGTGGAGTGCTTAACAAATTTTCACTAGATCTTGTATTGTTAGTGATCGAGGAGATTGGTACCGAGTTGACAAAGGTCAAACAGGAGATAGCACAGTTCAATGCATCATCATTACCTGCTCTCACCGTGGAAAAGAGTGAGAAATGGATTAAGAAGCTTGGCGACCAGATAAAGAGCTACCAGGGTGACCTTATAGCCTTTAAACGGAAAAAGCTAGAGGTTGTAAACTCTGATTATAATAATCATCAGGTATACAGGTGGCTCAAGGGGGAACCTAGGCGCCACCAGTACCAAGGGGGACGCAGGCCATATAGGTCGAGACAATTCAGATCATTCGATAGCTCCTCCCAATCTAATTCTGAGAGTGAGTTTACTGACCATAGACCCCCTAGAAACCCTACAAATTCAGCATTTTTTTTAGGGAGAGCAAACCGCAAGTTCCCAGACCCCACAGACCGCCCAAACAGTACCCGACCAGGAGGGGGCGCGGGGGGCGGAAAAAGAGGGGGGAAAGGGAAAACCTAGCGGTAGTATTTAATATTTCTAGTCATCCTTTGACACCCATGGAGACTGATCTGTTGTCGCTTGGCTTCTCATTCATTCCCACTGTTAGACCAGATAAATTTGAACTGGCAATTGACAATTACAAATTTGCACGCAAGTTGCGTCTTCGTGAATTCTTTGGGGAAAATACGATGGAAACACCAGAGAGTACCCACAAATTTGTTAGAACTAGTACTTTTGACCCACAGACAGCTAACCCCAGTATCAAAACCTTTGCCCGCATGGTGGAGCACGAGATGGTGATGTGTAAGGAAACACATGGTTATGATAATCTCTCTGTGGAACAGAGACAAGCACTACAGGACTTAATGAAGAAAGACTATCTCGTGTTCCGCCAGGCGGACAAGGGGGGAGCAATTGATGTGCAGGACTGGGCAGCATACAATGCAGAGATACAATGACAACTAACTGATGGTAGCACTTATGAAAAACTTGATATCAATCCTATGTTTAAAATCAAGAAAATGGCTGACTTAATTGATAGGGCGGTCATGGCTCAATGGATCGACCCTAAATGTGCGGCGTACCTCCGGGTGGACCATCCAGTCTGTCCATACTTGTATACGCTGTGTGTTATATATATATATATATATATATATATATATATATATATATATATATATATATATATATATATATATATATATATATATATATATATATATATATATATATATATATATATATATATTCTGGGGATCGTGTTCGAATCCCTCCAGAACTTGTGATTTTAATAAGGATTCACATGGAAATTGATGCAGGTGTGCATCTTCTTATTAGGATCTCCAAAGGATCCATTATCTGAGTTTACAATTCATCCCTGAAAGGTTGACATCTGGAGTTAATACTCACTCTCATGTTCTATATGCCTATGGAATGTTACCCCTGAGGAAGTCGTTTACGACGAAACTTGTTGGGTTTTTCCTTGCATTTGTTGAACCGAACTATTGACTCCTTACAGATGAAAAATTGTTTTATTGTATTTTTTTTTTTTTTAAGTATTAAAAAACTGTTGAACAGTGATCTGTACATTGTTACCGCGGTTCTTCATACCGGATCTGGTGCTGGAATTATATATTTGGGGCGCACTCTGTTTCCTACTATCTATCTATATAAACACACACTATACAAACTTATGATAAACTTTCAAATCTCATTGTAACTGTATTATACCCTCCCTCTATGGATCAGAAGCAATGTTCAAATACAAAAACAGGTGCAAAATAATGGAGGTATGCTCAAAGCTATTTTATTGTAAGCATTTGTGTTTTATTTTGTATTGTTTTTTTCCTTTGTTCTTGACTTCCCCAGAATGAGTGGGGCAGAAGGAGGGCTCCCGGGGACACGAGAGCTGGGAGGGGACATTGGTAGGGAGCTCCCGCTCGTGCATATGTAATGAGCGGGAGCAGTGTGAAGTGAATATAGTGTTCACTCTTGGTTTTTGTGCAGACAGGGCCCGCTGAGGTCACAGATGTGGGAAGTCCCGGGCCGTCGATGTCACAAAAGGGGCGTGCCCGGGTGAAACGTCATTAATGGGGGTGGGCCTGGCCATTGCCGCCATTAAAGGGGGCGGGCCCGGCCACCGCCGAAGTCGCTGTGCTGCCGGGGAAGCGCCGGGCATCACCGTCTGCTTAGGTGAAAGATGTTGTTCTATAGAGCGCAAGAATGTATAATCTGGCTGTAATGCCTGGATTTATTTCCTCAATCTGTCCCACAACACCCCCACATATATACATACATAGACATTTGTTTAAGTAAAGGCTAGAAAAAGACAATGTGCGTCTAGTTTGGAAAAAATAATAATTTTGTAATTGGGATGCTACTACTCATTAAAAGGACAGAATTTTGGTAAATTTTGGTAAATTTGGGCAGCAAAATGTACACTAATGGTCTCCGCAACCATTAAAATTATTTTTTAGTCTTTTTCACTTAGATGAGCACAGTTTATGTACTTAATACCAATGACTTATCCAACAAAGAGAATGAGCAGTGAAAGGACATTCATAGGAGAGGGAGACACAGCAATAATTAAGGAATTACTGATCCTGTAATCTGCCTGTATTCCCTTTCATTTGCAAGTTCTAGGTACTTTGTTAGGCAGCTCTGTGAATAATCTAAGCCTGAAGGAAAAACAGTTTTATTACAGATAGCCCGTCTAGTATATGCACATAATCACAGGTACTCACATGTATGAATTTATTATTTATGTAAAATTAAAGCTAATTAAAGTTCAGGGTATAATTAAGTTTATAATGATTTGGCAAGTACAGTTAGCATAATTTACACAGAGCTGAAATGTAATTGGAGAGATTTTGCTTCTTTTCATATTGGGGGCCATTGGGAATTCTAATGCTCAAACGATTTGACACCTATTAGGTTATATAATCATGTACATCCTACCAAACAGTTATGAGAAAGTAGCTGTACCTAGAGGTGTTCTATTTATGTATTCTCAGCCCAACAAGAGAGTCCATCTTGCAGCCCTCATCTATAATCATGTGAAGAAACGGATCATAGAGAAAGTCTTTTAAAAAAGGACCACACTACCTTAATTAAAAACATTGCTATACATGGACCATGCGCTAAATAACTGGATCAATAGGTTAATTGTCAAAAAACAGTATAGGTATTTATTAATAAAATATATACAGTAGTTGTTAAGGTATAAAAAGTTATAGATATAGCAATCAATACTGGAATAGCATAAATGAACAGTTAAAAGATTGTGGGTATAATACTTAGTAGTCTGGAGTCCCATGTGCAGTCCTTGTTTAGGAGCTTTTTAGGAGTGGTTATCCCTTGGGTAAGTCCATAATAGCTGAGTAAAGTGAGGGTCCATAAACCTTGCTGGATTTTTCTTGACACTGGAGGATGTGGGAGAACCCCAATTGGTGTGCCCCAGTTAGATTAGTGGTATCCTCAACAGTGATATATAATTGTAATCCGCAGAGTGCAGGTGGTGGTTTCCCAAGAATACAGCTGGAACTCAATTGCTGAGCCAAGGGTGACAAGTTGTTGGGTTGATCTCCAAAAACAGGGTGTCCCAGAGCGACTAAGAGTACCCAGTAAATAAAATCAATAGGTGCTCCCTAGGGATAACCACGACTAACTTCTTGCCAATGTTGCAGCCTATGAAATTCTTACAGAGATGCCCAACTGCAGCAATAACACACTGTTGAACATCACAGAAGCTCATTGGTTGCTCAAAATGTCCATTAAAACATGGTTGCCTGTATCAGTGCAACCACATCTGTAAATACACCAGTAGCCAAATACTGTAGCCACTCCAAGAGGCAGATTTTTCACAAGGCAACGTAGATTTTTTACAGCAGCTCCCAAGGGGCCCCACAAAGATATCTTGGCCTTCCAAAGCGTTCCCAAAGGAGCATTGCATGACTACCACATGACATCAGGACATCACATGGACCTGCCCATACTCCCATAGTCCTTTTGGTGTTCTTTGATAGATCCTATTTGGACCCACAAAATGGTTTCATCCCCTGTATGTGGGCAGTCAGTTTACTTTACATGTGACACAGGTATTAAGCGTACTTCCAAAAGACCTAGAGCCAGATTTAGATTTGTATCCAACGCTGATGTTCATACAGCTGAGCATTTATCGGAAAACTGTGCACACACCAAGGTACTCTATCATTGCAGGCTGCAATAAGCAGCAAAAAAAAAATATATATATATAGTGCTATGGATTGTTTGAGCAATGAAGGCCCCAAACTGGTATCTTGCCTAGGGCCCCATGAGGTCTAAATCTGCCTCTGGAAACTCCAATCACCTCCCAGGAAAGCCCACTAAAATTACCCTTAAATCATTCTGCATCCTCCGGCAGTAACAATCAGGATACATGTGCCGTGTGATCGGAATTAAAACATTGGGCGATTAAGTACAATACTGACACTGCATCTACCACTTAATGTTTTGGAGCACAAAGCATGGAAGGACAGACAAGGCTCACCATCAGTCTGGGATAAAAATCAAGGCTCAGCTGAACTCAGCACTGTACTTCTCTCTTGGGGTGTGATTTATATTGGTAACATGAAAATGGAAAAAAAAAAAACAATGGAAAAACAGAATAATTAGGTCCTACGAGGAAAATGTTGCTTGACAGTCCGTGTACTGAAGGACATCTATGAACAGTGAACAAGCTGACTGCATGCAATGTTTTTGTTTCAACGACATCATTTAATTCAGATTTTTTTTTTCTTCCCACCGAACTGCAAAAGTATTACCATAATAAAATGCTCAAGGTGTAAATATGTTTTGTGCATGGGAGGGTATTGCCACACTAATTAATGGGCGCTTGAAGAAGCAATTCAATTGTTTCCAGTGCCTATTCATTATCGTGCCCAAAAGCACCAAGTTTAGCCATAAAAAGTAACAGAACCTGTTAGTGCCGGAGGGGTAAATTTACTAAGATGAGAGTTCTAGCGAAGATGGGATGTTGCCCATAGCAACCAATCAGATTTTATCTATTATCCTCTAGAAGGTGTCAAATAAATAAGTAGAATCTCATCTTTTTAAATTTACCCCTTATAGTTAAATGCCGTATAAAATACCTATTTTGACATACTAAGCTGACCTTCAATGCAACATTAGTGTAATCAGGATACTTGCACTGTATAAAAAGGTATTTATGCTTTCATTCCTCATGGTAAATCAAGTTAACCCAAAAATACCAGCACCTAATACCCCTTTCCCATCCGGGTACAAGCCGGTTTGACTGGGTAATTAGTGCAATGTGAAAGGGGATACCGTGTCCCGTAAACGGGTAGCAACACGGCAATACGAACCAGTAAAAAAGCAGAGTTCTTACCGGTTCGTTGCTGTGCTGCTTGGCAGTGTGAACGGTTGAAATGAGTCGAGCGACCCGTTTCCCGTTTGCACTATGGAGGCAGCAGCACTAAGCTCTAATGCGGGGTACACACCAGGACGACCCGCTCACGATGCACATCGTGAGCGGGTCGTCAGTGTCTCGTCCGACCCGCTCACGATGACGCGGGAGGGCACGACCCGCTCACGATGTGCACCGTGAGCGGGTCCGATCCGATGGCGACCCGCACCCGGTTCTATGGTCGTCATTGAGATCCTACCTGCAGCAGGTAGGATCTCAATAACGACCGACCGACCCGCGGGACCGCGCATCGGATCGGAATCGCTCCACACCAGGTCAGAAAAGGGCCCAATCAGCACACAATCTACATCCGATTGATCGGAATTGGATCTAGATTGTGCTGATCGGGCCCTAGTCGTCCTGGTGTGTACCTAGCATAAGCTCTGCCTCCTCCCCTGCCCCCGACTCCACGCCGCGCCCCCGGATGATCACAATAATGCTGGTTCGCTATGGGGATGTGAACATTCCAAAATGTAGGCTCGCATCGGGACTGAATCTTTTCAAAGTCCCTGTGTGAACCTGCATTTTGCAATGTGAAAGCAGTATTAGACTGTTCCATTAAGGGTTTAAAAAAAATTATATATATATATATATATATATATATATATATATATATATATATATATATATATATATACATACATACATATATACACACACACACACACACACACACACACACACACACACACACTGAAAAGAACACTTTGCCAGTGGATCTACCAACAGTTGGGGCACCAGCCTTTTTCCCCCCCTTTTAAATTATTTATGTTACACTGTTACTAGCAGTTGGAAGAATGAAGCAGAATGACAGTCAAACAAGAGAGCAATAAAACATGTCACAACATAAATGTTACACCAAATAAAATAAAACTGTTGATGTACATTTATATGATATACACCTAATAGGAGGTGAAACATGTGTCAATGTATTCATATGATTACCTTCGCTTCCCTCTGCACTAAACTTGGTACATCCGCCACACACTTGACACTTTTTATCTGATTTCTTAGCCCGATCAGAATCGGATGAAAAGGCTAAAATCGCCCTAGTGCCTGAGCACCTTTGGCAATATACTGTGCCTGGTCATAAGATCTTTATGCTCCACGCTGACTGCACCAAAAAGAAAAGAACAATTAAATATGCACGGTCTACCCTACAGTAGCATTTAATGTCAGGTTAATTAGCTGCTGGTGAAAAGGAGCCTAAGTATTTGTGTGGTAGCGAAGGACAGCAAGCTCCAAAAGCACAAGGATGGTTGTGAGCGATTCAATATTCTCTGCACTGTGCTGTGTAATAGGACAGTGGTATATATTCATTAACAACTTTCTTCCAGATATCTACATTATCAAATCATTGTATTAAGTGCCACAAAGAAAGGAAAAACAAACAAGTAGCAAATTCAAATATATTACATTGTAATCTCAGTCAATGGTTTGTACATTACTGTTGTCTATTGGGGAAAAAAATAGCTGAAGAACTTGAAAGGGAGTTTAGATAAGTGTTATGAAAGGCTCGTAGAGAATAAAATACTGCTTCATTTTGCCAACTCCTGACATTATCTCTTGGCGCGGCAGGATAAAACAGTTTTAAATGGCTTATTTAAATTGCTAATTTTGTATTAATAAGAGCTCAGTTGAGATTAGAGTTAAGAGAGCAAACAGTTGGCACAAAGAGTAGAAAACACACACACACACACACGGCAAAAGGTGTCTGAGGTGATATAGAGCACAGAGCGTGTACACCGGTTAATGAGAAAGTTTTAACCTAGAACATAAAGTCCCCTAAATAAATGCTCAATGCAACCTTCAATGAATATTACGCTTTAAAGAAACTTTGATTGCGCAATGCTGATGTAAATGGATCTCAAGCTTTAACCATGCATTGGAATTGCTTATGTCTGTTAAATCCCAACAATAAATATTTAAGTTAACCCCCCCACCCCCAAAAAAAAAAAAAATCTATTATTTCTGTCTTGAAATACACAGTGTGCAATCTTGTAAAATATATGGTCAGCGACCACATCTAGGTGAAAATATTTACAATATTCCATCATGTATGTACAAAAGATCAAAAAAATAAAAAATAAAACTATTAATGACCCATATCCTCCAGCATGACCCATTCCATAAGGTACAACTGCTCTGGACTTCTCTTTCGATGTATAATTGCCATCACCTGTATTGAACTAGTTATGTGCCAAGAAACAGGTGACTCCAATCATACATTGAAGTGGGAGTCCAGGAGCAGAGCATTTTGGACCCAATGGAATGGGTCATGTTGGATGGTATGACGACCAGCAAGAACGCGCATGGTATTGTGAAAGAGTGCACACAATTGACGATTTAAATACATCATCCAGATCCGTCAGAATCAGACACATAATTTTAAAATGACGCCCAATGTGTATGCAGCTTTAAGAATGTAGTGTATTTGTTCAGGTTTTAATCTGAATGCTTGTACCTACCAACTAAACATAATCCTCCCTTTGAACTCGATTCGCAATTAGGTTTTTTTTTTGTTTGGTTGTTTTTTGTTTTTTATTAACCGAATATGGTTATTACGGTGCATAATTTGAATTCACATGTGGTTCCCAAATTTGATACTATAGCATCCTGGGGTGCCTTGGCACACTGACAGAAGAGGCCTATGTTGGTGGGTCAGGACCAAGTCGAATTATTTATAGTCAATGTAATAGCAAAACTAGGGCTTGTGGCTTCCCATCTTAATATATGGGGAAATTGAAGCAAATACTGTCCCTTAGCACAAAACTTTCAAAAACATTAGGGAAACACTGTCTCTAGCTATTGTGTAGGCCATATAGCCTCATAATCCCCCCACTATGTCTTGACCTCATAAGGCCTCATCCCTGTCCAACTAATAACAAATGCAATTCGAAATACCAGGAATTACAGACATATCATAAGGTCTCCTTTCATTTCTTCCTAAATGTGTAAACAAGAGAAATGTGGCTGAATTCTCATCCTAATAAAACATCATATACAGCCTAATTTACTCCAATTTATCTTATTCAAACACAGAATATGAAAAAAAAAGTATCCGTAGTCTGGGAATGAGACCCAAATATATCCAATGCCATTAAGAGGGGGGTTCAGTTGTTTTATCATGACCTTAGATCCTGTCTAATTTGACGAGACAGGTTTGAGCTACTTGGAACGAATGCTGCAGCTGCCCCCTTCATGTATGGTTGATCTCTGCTTGCACTCCCCAAAATGCATGGCTTTCATGCACCTTAAAAACAAAATAGTGACGCAACTATTTTGTTTTTGCTGTATTCTTATGTATTCATGGGACTGACTACCCCACACTAGAGGCTGCTTCACACCAAACCCCATGTCAGTGCCTGATCTATAGGTATATCATTCATTTTGGGCACCTTAACTGTCTCTTTAGGAGAACCACCCAATAGCAGTGAATTCCCTGTATTTTTGGACACGACATCGGCGTGATGTCCATTGTCTGACAGAACGATAGCAGATAATAGCTGCCATAGATTACCTTCATATCATCACAATTTCCGAATTAAGCTTATAGCCTGGTCATAAACTCAAGAAAATTAAAACAAGTTGAAAAAATCTCAATGCTGGCAGTGACAGACCCCACACAGGACGGAGGTCCTGCAGCAGGGTCAGCTCTGCACATTAATGTGCCAGTCTCTCCTGCGGAGGAACTCTATCCCCAAAGTATTGAACCCAGTATCCCATAGGACGTTAGAGAAACAGGATTCATGTTTCTTTTAGATTGGAAGTCGTAGTGATGGGCCCCACTCACCTTCAGCCTCGGTGCATGTCTCTGATGTCTCCCTGATTTACAGCAAATGATTGTGTGTCATAAATAATGATATTTTGCAGGGAATAGTTCACAAATTACCTAGAATGTTTCCCGCTATTAACAGTAATGTTCTGATTTATTCCCAGATAAAATCTATCTCAAGATCCTTTAGACATCATGTACTGCAATAAACTCCATCCTAGCTGATTTATGCAAGGACATCAATAAACTCATCATACCTGTATTATGTGTGAACATAGACAAACTCCATCCTGCCTCTATTATGCAAGGACATAGCCCAACGGAGACAACCAGATATTGAAAAATCTCATAACAAATCCCAGATGTCTCAAAGTCATCAAAGCATAACTTTGTTTTTCCAGCGCACATTGAAAAAACAAAGTTCCCCATTCCCGAAGAGAGTACATCATTATCACAGTAGATAGACCATAAAAGTCATTCTACCATGGCTTGTACCATATATTCAAATGGTTCCAAGTCTATTTAGGCTTTCTAAAAGCAGGGGTTTCCCCACACAATACTTCCATGGAAAAGGAGAAATGATTCTGGCATCTCAAAATCTTCCATTCATATTAGGTTTATACGGTATAATGGGTTTCTTTAGGAATAATAATTTAAAGAAATAAAAAAAAACACACACACACACACACACACACACACACACACAAAACACACTGTAGATGTACTACAAAAAAAAAAATTGTACAAAGGGCTCGATTCAATGGTGAATGTGGAGCAGAGATTTCGGTCGCAACTTACAACACACATACATAAGTGGAAGCCATAGATTTTATTTATTAACAGCTTCTTATATAGCGCATACATTTTCCACAGCGCTTTACAGAGAATATTTGAACACTCACATCAGTCCCTGCCCCAGTGGAGCTTACACTCTATATTCCCTACCACATGTACACACACACACACACACACACACAATTAGTATATTTTTGGATTGTGGGAGGAAACCGGAGTACCCGGAGGAAACCCATGCAAATATGGGGAGAATATACAAACTCCGCACAGCTAGGGCCATAGTGGGAATCGAACCCATGACCTCAGCACTGTGAGGCAGCAATGCTAACCATTACACCATCCATACTGCCCATAGATCACACTAACGGAAGGCCGAGCAATCCTATGCAGTCTCAATCTGAGCAGCTGTTTGAAGATGTCGGAGCCTCTTAAGGTGTAAATGAATTTGCAGATGCTGACTAAAGCTCCATACACACTAAGCGATATTACAAAGGAAACTGCTTTTTTGGCCCTTCTGAGCAATATCGTTTATAATATTGCTTAGTGTGCATGCTCAATGTCATTATCGATGTGTGCTGGCACATGGGTCATTAACTATAAACTCCATCATCCTCCTGAACGTACAGATCATGGAAGGCCATCATTACCAAGGGCTCCCTCTAATCCTTCCGGCACCCTTCGCTGTACCTCACCATTGGCAAGTGTCAGCACCATACCTTGTCCCTGTCACCACTGATGTCACTGGGTACAGAGATTGTATACTGTGTACCCAGCCAATATTCCTAAAATGCCTGCATTTTCTAGCTTACCTCCCCCCAACTCTGACTACCGGTCACTTCATTTACAAATGAAATCCTCTATGCATTTGCGATCATTATTCAATTGCTGTGCATGCAGTGCCACTTTGGCACATTCACAATGCCCCCCAAAAAAGGGGGGGGGGGTATAAAAGGACCAGATGTACCAAGCTTCAAAAAAGTGATAAAATGGAGATAGTGATAACCAACCATCTCCTAACTGCCATGTTACAGGCCGGGTGGCTTGAGGTGCCCATACACTAGCGCGATTTGGGCACTTTTTATCCAATTCCAATGGGTCAGGCCAAGAAATTGGATTCAAAATGTTTAATGCCAGTGGCATAGCCAGTGCTAATTATTACCAGTATTTATATAGCGCACACATATACCGCAGCGCTTTACAGAGAATATTTGAAATTCACATCAGTCCCTGCCCCAGTGGAGCTTACAATATATATTCCCTGCCACATGTACACGCACATCCACACATTCTAGGGTTAATTTGGTGTGAGACAATTTACCTAGCAGTATACGTTTGGATTGTAGGAGGAAACCGGAGTACCCGGAGGAAACCCACGCAAGCACAGAGATAATATACAAACTCCGCACAGCTAGGGCCATGGTGAGAATTGAACCCATGACCTTAGTGCTGTGAGGCATTAATGCTTACCATTACACCATCCATTTTGCCAATGCTGAACCCTTTCATGTTTTGTGTTTTAATTATCAGACTCCTCCAAGTGCATGCCTTGTCTTGTCTTGGCTCCACCCCCTTGACATGCTGCAATGATTGGCCATATTACATTCTTTAGGTTGCTGCCCCAATGATGAAATTCCATTATGAACCCACATTGGGCTCTTGCATCTCCCCTCCCCTCCAATACTCCTGAAAAGAATAAAAGTATGCAGGCATGAGGACTTGTTCACATTGGACAGATGGACTAAAAAGTGGTTAACCACACAATATAACTACCTCCGCTTCTCTGCAGCAGACTGATAAAATTAATAACTCTTTAGGATTTGTTATTGATGCTTACAGTCATTGGTAAGGATTAATGCCTGAGATATCCAAACAAAAAACATGTATCCTTCAGCAGGTAAGTGTTCTCTGTAGCTCCCAAGTAATGAATGTACTTTCCAATACTTTCTAGTACAGTTTTCATGCGTAACACAAAATAGGCATTGGACATACACTTTCATAAAATGACCATTATCATCTCCTAAGGCTGGCCATACATCAGAACGATCCACATGCGACCAGGTCGTGGAGAAGTCGCACAACAGATTGTATGTGCTTAGAAGAACATACAATCACTCGTTTGACCGCAATGAGAGCCGACGGATCAGAGGTGCAGCACGTCTGACCCCTCAACCCGCGGGAGTGCACATCGTGCACACAATGCGTTGCACGACCAGTCGAGATTGGACGGATGGGTCCAATCACGTTCTGTTGTATGGAGGCCTTTAGGTAAATGACTGCCGATGAGACAGAGCAACATACAATACAAGTGACTCCCACAATCCACTGCCTCTCTCATAATGTATACCTCCCATTACTTTAACACAACACAATTCTCAGTAGAAATTATGCATCCAATTTTTCAGCAGCATAAATGTATCCAAATAACTTTACCCATTTACCAAGTTATAAATAACTTGAATTTCTATATGAACAAAACCAATGCGCACATCCACATGTGTTCCTTAAACGCTGATGACATTATATATGCCCCCAACTCTATTGATCCACACCTGGAAACAACTAGGTCACTTTTCTTCACACACTACTATTAAAGAAAAAAAAAAAAAATCTGAGAAATCACTGTCCAAATATACATTATCAAGTCCACTACTGTGTATCTAGTTACACAGCTAATGATTAGCATGAGGAAGGATGTAGGTATCAGTTACAGGAAAAACCTTACACAAAGCAGATCCCTCCAGTGTTTGCACTCAACAATAGGTCCTCACACTTCCAGCAGACCTGGTAAGTAATCAGATCATGCTCTCATTTAATTCACATCTCATACTCACAGATGCTGGATTACTATTGGCTTTCTCTCTGCTGAAGCGGAGGAAGTGCAGATTATTCTGCACCTTACAGCATACACAGAGGGGTCATGTTATACATCGCTGAGTGTGCTAGAAACAAGCAGAGATCACAGGATTGTACTCTGCTCCAGAAAATGCATTTCTTAAAACCATTCTCTTATCAGTAATCAGTTCAAAGCAGGGAGCCATTTATAAAGATGAATCCAGACCATTTCTGAGTTTTCATTTTAGGATCAGAGAAAAAAAATAACTATTATTATTACCTGCGATTTTAGCAGCAGGTTTGGTTTTTCCATCCACAGAACAGAACACAATGTATTTCTGAAATCTATAGGCCTTAAATGTTGTTATTCTTTGATTATTTGGCGCCACAAGGGGTCTGCGGTGCCTTGCAGAGTAAGTAAACCAAGACAGGATGAACAGAACAAGAAAAAAAGTGACTTACATTACAAAATAATGCAGGGCATGGCTGATAAACATTTCTGAAGCAGCAGTAACAGTACACAAGCAAGCAGCGGGAGGGCAATGCCAGAGGTTTGGTACTGTTGTTGGCATTGCAAAAGGTGATGAGGACTTAAATGAGGAAAAGCACATGAGAGAAGAGGGCCCTGCTCACGTGAGCTTACAATCTAAGCAAGTGAAAAGTTAGTTACAGTCAATGGATAACCATACTGATATTTTAGATACACACACACACACACACACACACACACACACACAATAGGTAACTAAAGAGCAAATGGTCCATAAATAAAAATGAAATTGGCCACATATACACTAGCAAGGCCGATATAGTTAACCATATTGGCCGCAGGACGATATGGTGCATTCCCACTGAATGATATCGGCCACAGCAACATCATCGGGCCCGCTAAACATGCAGGTCACTTGACTAGATTGACAAATGGACACGCATCTTCAGCAGATATCAATAGTCATTAACAATGCTCGGGAAGGCGTATATTCAACAATATCGGAAAGCCCTTTCTGAACAATATCTTTCACTTCATTTTCCAGTGTGTATGAGGCTTTAGAACCCTGTAAAAATGTCAATACAATGGGGAGGGGGTGTGGGTTGTGGGGCCATCAATTAGTGCAGAGCAAATCCGCCCAACATCTCACTCAAATGTGCTTGCTAGTAGTGTTCATTCTAGCACCCGCTATCTTTGAAAACCCATGCAGTTCCTCTTCCTTGCCTGGGGTGTCGCTGTCTGCTGTTGTGCTTCAAGCACAGTGTGGTCTGTATATCAGCACTGATATGCAAACCAAACCTGTGTTAGAAACACCACAGCAGACAGCGACACCACAGGCAAGGAAGAGGAACTGCATGGGTTTTCAAAGATAGCAGATGCTAGAATGAACACTTGCTACCGCATAGGCATAGGGTAACTAGGACATTTAGTCAAATCAGGAATTTGCCAGCCAGGTGAAGGGGGACAATCTTGCTGTTGTTACTGTCATTAGGAAGATGTCCGTCCATAAATAAAGTCCCCAGAATATCTCTGGCCTCATCTTCCTGTATGTGTCAGAATTAATACTAGGCCCACCCGACAAGATTGCTTGCAATTTACTCCATAAAGGTTTAAACATGCAAAGTCTTAAGAATGTTAATATTAAAGTCAAACATCTATTCAACTTTATAAAACAAACATAAATCCATGCAAATAGTCAAGGAACAGGATGTTAAATCTCCATCCATGTGAATGAGCAACTTTCTCTAATCCAATTGTGACTACATTACTACTGTGCAACCCAGTGTCCAAGCCTTTCTGACCCGTAGTGCTTGCAATCTTATTATGGAAATGGATTGTGTGCCCAGAGAACACTGTACAGCACATGGCATAAAAAATGCAAAGCAGAGAGAGAGAGAGAAAAAGAAAAAAAAACACAGGCGGTTAATCTGTGCCAGTCTATCACCACCTTCAAAATAAGTAGAAAGCAGTTGTGTGTCTTTTAACAGTCTGGGTATTATTACACTATTGACCTTACAAACAGACTTTCCACATATGTCTTTTGCAGCACCAAAAGGGTTAAGCTCTACCTTCTATGCAGTGTACACAGCTAACAATCCAACTTCTATCTTGCAGGCAAGTGCTTTTGTGAAAGATTATCCCAGGCTATAGTCTTCACCAAGGCTCCTAAAACAATTCCCAATGCTTTTTTTCATACAGGAAAGAACATGGGCTTCCATAGAATGGAATTAATCCACACGCAAAAAAAAAATCCAATTTGGCACAGAAGTAAAATGAAATTGTGTTTGAAATCAAATCCACATCCAATTTAACAACACAGCACCGTCTTTGATGGTTAGGATTCCTGTAGATGTAGTCTAGACAAAACCTATTAAATTGGCATTTCTCTTATCCAGGATATTGTATGAAAAGTAAACATCTGAGCGCAAGCCATGTGACAGGCAGCACCTCTGACATGACATGTTTTCCTAAATTACAATAAATAGACTATGGTGACCAGTGGAGATGCACAAATTCAACAAAATACTATAATCTATTATTTATCATACCCAATCATATTGAAATTCAATTGACTAAACACATCTATGACTAATTATACAAATAAAACTTCTGAACTAAATAAATGAGCACAACCTCAAGCTGGATGTACAGTAAATGACTGGGACTGTGTTATATACCATTCTGCATTGGCTTCAGGAGAGGTACATGGATGGTGCATAGAGGACATGGAGCTGTGTAAAGCTGGAAGGGCTCCTGAGCACAACTCTCACACACAGTGTGTTACTCAATAGCACTGTCCCTATTGTCAATGAGGTACACAAACTCAGTAGTATAGAAGCCATCTTGTGACCAAAGTACTACACAAACTGCCCCCTTCCTAAATCACTCCCACCCCCTGCCAGTGAGGAAAGTTTCTGCTGTGTCCCCGGCATGCAGAGAGAGGGCAGAGGGTTTAGCAGGCAGGAATGTGCACAAGATCATACATGATCGCCCCCTCTGGAGCCCGGACCCCCGCACACGATGGCTGCGGAGGGTTGGGGGGTTTCCCTGGTGAGACCCCCATGCCAGTAGCTCTCCCTTACCTGCACGATCTCCCCCTCCGCGCTGATCGTAGCTCCAGCCCGGGAGAACCTTCCCTGTAACTCAGTAGTGTGGGTCTTATAATCTCCATTGGGACTAGACTCGAACAGAACCACTTCCACAAAGGCAGTCTCCTTAGCCAGGGACCCCCCGGGGGCCACAGCCAGCAGCAAGCCCAGCCAGAGTAGGGGCCGGCTTCCCCGGATCCAGGGCTGCTTCATCTCGCAGGATGGGGGGTCAGAGGCGACGGGAACATAATGTCAAAGTGGTTGCGAGGCTGGGCGCAGGGGGGATCCGCTGTTTGGGGTAATCCGGCCGCACACAGGCACACACGCACCGCGGGATTCCAAGCGGTTGTAGCCGATAGCCAGAGAGATCCCCGCTGCTGCTGCTGCTGCTGCAGGAGGAGGGATCACATCGGAGACAGCAGCCCGATCATCTCACCATCGCGGCTTTTGTCACTAGTTACATGGCTGAGAGATCCTCTCTCTCTCTCTCTCTCGCTCGCTCTCTCTTCTCGCTGCTGCTGCTCCCCCCTCTCCCTCTCTCCCTGCCAGGCGGCGGCATCCCTTTCATCTCATCCACGTGATTCTCTTTCTTTTTTTTTTCATTCTTTTTTTTTTTTACCCAAAAGGGTTTGTCCCCGCCCAGCAAATCTGTCTGACCCCGCTGTATCCACTCCCAGGCCTGGAAGGGGGTGCCAGTGAGCGGAGACAGAGGAACACAAGCGCTGACTGTAATAAGCAGCAGGCGGAGAGGGAAAGAGAAGCAACTTCACATTATTCTACTTATTGCAGGATTGTTTGTTATTTCCAGGAGCTAGTGTCTCCTCCATTATCACTGTGTGCAGGGGAGGAGGGGAGAATGGGAGTGATAGAGAGAGAAAGTAGTGGGAGTACAAAGATCAAAGGGAGAACTCTGCGTAATGAGGACACCTGAGCGGTGAGCGGCTGGGAGAACACACACACTCACACACATTACACTCACACACTCACTACGAGGAGGAGGGGGGAGAGCTACTACACCACCGGCACTCCATTCACATCACTGTTTGGACAACAAACATGTTGGTTTTCTTAATGGTTTTCAAGCATTTTTTTTTTTTACAGGTTTGTGTGTTTATTTTTGAGTTACCATCTGTTTAATTTAAACTCTTGTTTGTCATTATTGAGATTTTTTTTTCTTTTAAATCTGGTTGGTTAAAGGTGCCCATACACGGTGCGATGGGGTGATGTGATGCGTGCTCCCGCGCACAGCTCACAAAGGCCCTTATTCTGTTCTAAGCGGTAACGGCCGCATGCGGCCGTTCCGCCGATGTTTTCGCTCTGCGCATGTGCAGAGGGCACTCTGCGCATGTGCAGGCGAAATCGCCGCACAATTTTTTTTAACGCCGCAAAGGGGGTGGATAGGGGCGTGAGGGGCTACTTAGCCTCATTTCCCTATGCATACGCCCCGCGTTTCATGGGCGTTCCCATGCAA
This sequence comes from Crinia signifera, assembly GCF_055691185.1. NCBI lineage: Eukaryota > Metazoa > Chordata > Amphibia > Anura > Myobatrachidae > Crinia > Crinia signifera. The sequence goes on from NC_139217.1 coordinate 383,341,258, forward strand.
ACGCGGGGCGTACGCATGGTAATGAGGCTGTGACGCATGTGTTGGGGGCGGGCATCTGACATCGCCGGATGTCAGCTGGCCGCCCCCATACATGCTTTCACACGGACAAGTGTCCGTGAGGTCTATGGGTGCGGGAGCTGGTGGAGCGTGCGGCCCTGCCTTCGATGGTCGGTGACCATCGAATGCAGGGGGCTGCTCCAAGATGGTGGAGGCGTATCCCCCGCCATTTTCATGCGGACCGCCACATGTCCGCGTACGGACGGCCGTGGCGATCCGTATGGAAGGCGGGGATTCGCCTGCACGGTCGGAGCCGCATATGCGGCTCCGGCCGTTCCAACCAGAATAAGGGCCAAAGTATGCAATACAAATTGAATTAGAACTGTTCTGTAAAATAATAATTATTATATATGTAGAAATGATCATTGACACGGACTACACCCTCAGTATAGTCTGGATATAAAGAAATGATCAGTGACACTCACGGATTTTTGGGTGTTAAAAAAAAAAACAAATCTATTCACATATGATACCTTTAAATCACACCTTGAAAAAGAGGTGCCAAGCCTCGAAACATTGGGCACCATGTGTGAATATATTTTATATTTTTTTCACACCAAAAAACCAGTGAGTGTCACTGATCATTTCTTTATATCCAGACTATACTGAGGGTACCGAGGTACTTCAGAACCCTTTTTGGGCAGCGTGCCAGCCACACCACATAAATATATATGTATGTGTACATACCTCCCAACTTTTGACCTGAAGAAATAGGGACACTCGAGCACCCAAAAAGGGGGCGGGGCGTATGCAAATGAGGACGCGGCTTATGCTAATTAGCCACGACCTCATTTTCATACGAAAATAGACGCTGTGCGCATGCGCACAGAGTCTATTCTACTAGTTTGGGGGGTCTCCCAACTGCCACCCCCCGCAGCGGGACAATGCCTGCCGCGGGTGGGACAGCGGGACAGGACCCGAAAATCGGGACTGTCCCTCTAAAATCGTGACAGTTGGGAGGTATGTGTGTATAGTGTCCGTTTGTGTGTCTCCAAAACAATGCCATCTGTTGGCAGCTGGTAAAACGACATCTTTCTCTCTCACACATACGCAAACACAGAGGCAATCACAAGGTAGCAGACTAGCTTTCGAAGCATTTGCTTCGACCGGGCTTACTAGTACAGTATATAACAGGTAATGGTCCTGTTAAATCTCATGAGAATCAGTACAGTAACATAGAAACATAGAATTTGTCGGCAGATAAGAACTATTTGGCCCATCTAGTCTGCCCCTTTTTTATCCTTTAGGTAATCTCAACCCTTTTTAATCCTTATTTCTTTGTAAGGATATTCATATGCTTATCCCAAGCATGTTTAAATGGTTATTCTGTCTTAGCCTCTACCACTTCTGATGGGAGGCTATGCAGGGGCTGGCTGGCAACTTTTAGCCTGGAGGGCAAATCCAGAGCACTGGCCCATAAGTAACAGCGCAACCTAAATAAATTAGGTTTTTTATCTTGCATGGGGGGGGGATTCCACTCTGGCTGGGCAGCATATGACTTATTGCAGGGCTTTGCAAATTAGCAGCCCAGCGATCAGGTCTTAATAACCCTGAAAGTTCAGTATAGGGAGAGTGTAAAGTTGTGTACACGGCTATTTTATGGCAATTTTCTCCTAACGAAGACAGTTAGCATGCCCTGTGGGGTCCAAAACGACAGCCAGGGCCGCTGATAGGGAGGTGCCCTGGGTACATCTGTCCCGGGCTCTGGAGGGGCCCGGGCAGTTGCCCACAGACCCCCGCACCCAGCCACCCTCACCCGGCGCCCAGGCACGCACAATACACAGTGCAGTCTGCAGAGAGCCGAGCCTAGGACACAGAGTGGCTTGGTGCGCTGCAGGCTGCACTGGGACTGTCAGACTGTGCACCTGCTAGATCATAAGGAGGGCCATGCTGCTCAATGCAGCATGAACCCCTCTCCCTCGTCGTCGTTGTCCTCCCTCCCCGCCAAATCGGCTCGTGTGTACACAGCTTTACAAAAAGAGAGATTACATATAGGATTTTTTGTTTCAACAGCAAAAGAAAATAAAAAAGAGCATATTAAACATACAGTACACTCACCTGGAAATCTTCTTTTACTCTGCTTTTCTCTCGCATCTTTATTCTTTACCTTTAACTGGGTTTTTCTCCTTCTCCTCCACTTTTTTCTGTCTACATCCTTTCAATTTCAGGGTACAGCCAGGGCAAGGTGGACTTTCCATGGCCCTGTGCTACCAAGTAGGCTGCCAGGGGTGGGCATGCCTAACACATTTTCAGCATGCCCTGATAGAAAACCTGTGGCAGAGCATGCTGGAATTTGTAGTCCTACAGCTAGAGGGCCACTTACTTCTTTTATTTAGGTAGTTACAAAAAAATATGTGAGGGGGGTGTTTCTGAATGACACCACGGCCCCTAGTAGCAGCGTGGCTGTGTCATTTTTAAGTCATTCTGCGGTGGTGCGGCCCCACCCCCCCTCCTCTCAAGACTTGATGCACATTCTGTGTGCTCAGCTAACTCGTGCTGAGCTTCCGCACACACAGCCGCACACAAGTTAAAGATCCCAGTGAGTGTGGTGCGGCCGCCTATGCGCGGCAGCACGCTCCTATCACAGTTTGCTTTGTAGAGAATCTTGGACCTACAGGGCTCCCGTAGCCCTGTAGTACAGGAGAAGGCTGACACATCACGTGACCGTGTCTGCCGCCGACTGCCAAAGCCAGAGCGCAGCCACGGGCGGCTAAGCAAGGAGGAAACACTGGACCACCAGGGCCGTTTTTGGTGTTTAAGGTGGGGACATACTAAAAGGAATGACAGTGGCCTGCGGCACTAATCTATAAAGCGGCCCGGGGGGCACATGGCACCCTGCCTCCCAGCCCAGCCCGCCACTGAGGCTATTCCACTTATCCACTACCCTTTCTGTTAAGTAATTCTTTCTAACATTTCCCCTGAACCTACCTCCCTCCAGTTTCAGTGCATGTCCTCGTGTTTTATTACTTCTTTTCCTTTGAAGAAAATTTCCCTCCTGTACTATGTTAAAACCCTTGATATATTTGAAGATTTCTATCATGTCCCCCCTTTCCCTTCTCTACTCCAAACTATACATGTTAAGATCTTTTAGTCTTTCCAGGTAAGTTTTGTGATGTAGGCCATGCACCATTTTAGTTGACCTTCTTTGTACACTCTCTAATGTATTTATATCCTTCTGAAGATATGGCCTTCAGAACTGAGCACAGTATTCCAGATGAGGCCGTACCAATGACCTATAAAGTGGCATTATTACGTCTTTTTTTCTGCTACTGATTCCTCTCCCTATGCAACCAAGCATCTGACTAGCCTTCCTCATTGCTTTGCTACATTGCTTTCCTGCCTTTAAGTCACTCAAAATAGTGGCTCCTAGATCCCTTTCCTCCTCAGTAGTTTCCATTATAGTACCCTTGGTACTATATTGAGCCTTTGGGTTTTTGAGTCCCAAGTGCATAATTTTGCATTTTTTAGCATTAAACTGTAGTTGCCATGCTCTTGACCAATTCTCAAGTATACGTAGATCATCAGTCATTTGATTTACCCCTCCTGGTGTGTCTACTCTTATCTTTGTGTCATCTGCAAAAAGGCATACTTTCCCTTCAATACCATTTGTAATGTCCCTAACAAAGATATTAACAGTAACTATACAACTAAACCGTCCCATAACAGGGAACCATTTTGCCCTGTGCTTCACCCACTCACACCGTCCTAAATAGGTTGACCAATCTCGGGATCCCGGGATTTGGCCTCAAAATGTCAATGCGCAGTCTAATACTGGGCAGCATTTCAGCACCCGCTCAGACGCTGCCCGGCTGTTCCCGACCTCGGCGTGCAGCCTGCTCTGCCAGAACCCTCTGCCTCCCGATCACCGGTCCCAGTTGTCCGACTGCTCTCCTTAGCGCTACAAGCAGCCCATTGCCTCCCGACGACCGCTCCAGGCGCCCGTCACACCTGCCGACTGCCTCATCTTCACGGCTCCCCCGCAATGCTGCCGCCTGCCCTGTTCCCCAAGTAAGTAAATGTGGGGGGCAGGGCGTATTTCTTTTAGGGATGCCAATCCCGGGAATCCCGGAATTGAGCATTTTTCAATCCTGATTCCCGGGATTGAAAAAATGCCCTGAGACTTTCATCCATAGTCGTAAATAATCGACCCAGGGGGTGGCTAGGTTTCTTTACATCAGCTCAGCATCTAAACACTCCAAGCAAGCAGCAGGATACATAAAATATCCCAGCAGCCTTGATGGTGGTGATGAACAGACTGACCCCCATCAGAGCTGGCCCTATCCAATTTGATGCGCTTGGCAAGAGTTTGGCTTGTGCCCCGGGTATGGGTCATTGGTTCGACACATATTAGGTCGATATGACTTAGGTCGACATGGTTAAGGTCAACAGGTTTGGACACAAGCATTTAGGCCGACAATGGCTAGGTCACCAGTAAATTGGCCTACATGAGTTTTTCAAAAAATGTTGTCCCGAATGTCGACATTAAACTGTACCATATTGTTTCTTATTCACATTAGTACTGTGTTTATCTTGCACACATAAAAAAATCACACAGAAATAAATAACTGGGGAAAAAAAACAAGGTTTGCAATGTACTGTATAGATAATATAAACCATTAATACTGTGTTAATGTTACACAGCCGCACCAATACTAGGCCATATCACAAGCTATAGAGACAATAATAATGTACTAGCATACTGAGAAACAGTTCATAGTACTCACAGTATGAGTATAATGGCACATGGCCATACCAATACCAATATGTAGACTAATGTCACCGTGGAGCACACAGAGGAACCACAAAAATAAAAATGCCTAAATCACAAAGGGGTAACAATATGGGGCACATAGAGGCATCCCCACCCACTAGTATCACATCAAGGTACACAACATTATCCTCAGGTTGAATAAGTGACTAATCATGTCCTTGAAATAAAATAAAAAACTGGAGGCTAGGTGGTCCAAATGGTGTGTATATATATATATATATATATATATATATATATATATATATATATATATATATTGGCTTACTCACTTTCAAGGCCTTACATGACTAGGCAAAGTGTGTTACTCAGTCGCTGGTCCTGGACTTCTGCAGCAAGTCTCCGGACAGCGTCCCCTCCTCCTTACTTTCTGCTCCACAGGTGGGTTCCTTTCCGTGATATGACCTGAACTGGACACACAGCCACAGGACCATGACACCCAGCTGCACCAGATGGAAGAGTGCAGGCTGGGAACGATTGGCAGGACTGGACAAGACCGGAATCAGGACCAGGACAAGAACAGGACAGGACCAAGACTGCAGCACGGCCAGGACACACTGCTGGAAGCAATTAACTGACAGATGACCAGCAGGAAGCAAAGGACTGCAGCTCCCTGCAACAGGAGCAGGAAACTATCACAGCCTTACCTATCGCGCTGGTCCTGGCGGCTCCATTCTTCTGCTGAGGACCACCACAAAATGCCCGCCCCCATATAGCACACAGTTCTCTGAAACTGTCTGCTGTATGGGGGCGGCCATTTTCTGGTGGTCCTCAGCAGAAGAATGGAGCCGCCGGGACCAGCGAAATCGGTAAGGCTGTGGGGGATTGAGGGGGGGTTTGCATGGGAGGCGGGGTAGGGGTGCTTGGCGGGGCGGCGACGAGGGGGGGGGGGGGCAAAATGTAGCTAGGCCACTGCCTGCAGCAGTTGCTGATCCCTTACTGTCCTACTCGATTACTACGATCCACTGAAGAAGGACTACTAACAGTACCCAGAATCTCCCTGAATTCATCTGGGGGTCGAGCTTTCAACTTTGCTGCTCCAACTCTGTGGAACTCTCTTCCTCGCACAGTGCGAGAAGCGCCCACTGTAGAATCCTTTAAAAATAGACTAAAGACATATCTATTTACTCAAGCATTTCACGGACATCTACTGTTAAGCTTGTTTTGTATTTCGAGCAGTAAAGACAATGGTGAAGCACTTTGAGTTCTATTAAGAGAAAAGCGCTATATTAATATCATTATTATTATTATTATTATATATAGTGACAAGGAATCATACACTGGACATAGAAGATGTATGTGTCTTTATTTTATAGCAGGTAAACATCATGCCAGGTTAACGGCTTGGGAAGCAAGGTTACAGCATTTCAGGGTTTCATTACCTTACATTACATTACCTGCCTATCACCCAGCCACTTTTCAGCATTGGGACTGGGAGCAATGACCTCATGCCTGGACACATATAAAACAGGAAGCAACTGGTGTTGCTAATCAGCCAAATCTCGATAACATCAGTTTAGGAAACCTGGACTAGATTCCCAGCTGCTGCTCTAAAACCTGGACTGGATCATCCACATTATCCTCAAGTGGGAATATTCTGTCCCGCTGAGCATCAACCACCCTAGATGAAGTTAAAACATTTTCAGGTGAGCTGTCTGCCGTGCCTACCTCTACTTGTGTCATCGCTTTCATCCTACTCTCCCAACTTCACCATAGGGCTTCTTGGAGGATTAGGACCTACAAACCTCCTGGAAAGGGCATCCACATTGAGGTTCTGTCTCCCCGTCCAATGCCTAACCTCTAACTTAAATGGCTGTTAGGCCAAAAACCAACAGGTCACACGAACCAACAAAAATTCACTTCCCATTAAATAATACTTTAAGGACACCAACTGCCCACTCCTGCTCTATAGTCAAGTACTTGCACTTTCTGGGCAGCAATTTACAGCTAAGGTAACAGATAGGCTTCTCCTCTCCATCTTCCCCTTGGAAAGGGACTGCCCCTAATCCTGTCCCAGAGGTCTCCATATGCAAACTTTTTTGAAGAGCTTGCGAGACCATATCATTTTGTCTCAGGACTGTTTTTTAAGACATTCAGTTAGTAGAGCCACTCTAGTGGCAAAATGCCATATGAACCAGCACCACAATCCCTGCAGCTGGTCATCACTCCATGCCTGTCTCCCGCAGCTTCCACACCGCTGCCCTTGCCATAGGCCACAGTCCATGTGCTGTACAAAGAGCATTTCCCACCTTCATGGGAGCAGCCATTTACTTCCTGGTCACATGTTACTTCCGTGACAATCATGTGTGCTTTCCAGTCTGGCTAATTACCCAGCCAATCACCATCCAGCTGCTATTATAAAGGTGCTGTGTAAGTGAGGCCAGATGCCAGTGCTACTGATCAGATTGTGTTACTGGTATGGTCTTCTCTCTCTTTCTCTAAGCTGCTTCCAAGTGCCGTTATCTGGAGGTTTCCAGTCTACTCCAGGACCTGAGTATTTCAGCGTGCCGCTTACCTGGCTCCATTGGTGTTCCGCCATCGATACCCACCATTGATGTTTTTGCTCTCGATATCCAACTCCATTGGTGTTCCGCCATCGATATTCAGCTCCATCGGTATTCTGTTATGGTTATCCAGCTCCATCTGTGTTCTGCCATTGATATTTAGCTCCATTGGTGTTCCTCCATCAATATCCAGCTCCATCAGGGTGTTATGCCGTTGATATTCAGCTCCAACGGTGTTCCACCATAGATACCCAGCTCCATCGATACTCATTCTTGATATCCAGTTCCAACGGTGTTCCTCCATCGAGATCTAGTTCTATCGGTGTTCCACTATCGGTATCTAGTTCCATCGATGTTCCACCACAGTATGTCACTAAGGGGGTTATTCTAGTTCACTCTTTCTGACAAATTCCTTCTTAGATGGACAAAACCATGTGCACTGCAGGTGGGGCAGATGTTACTTGTGCAGAGAGAGTTAGGGTGGGGTTTTACTTCAAAGTGAGATCTATATTGCAGTGTAAAAATAAAGCAGCCAGTATTTACCCTGCACAGAAACAAAATAACTCACCCAAATCTAATTCTCTCTGCACATTTTACATCTGCCCCCCTGCAGTGCACATGGTTTTGTCCATCTAAGAAGGATTTTGTCAGAAAGAGTGAACTAGAATAAGGCCCTAAGTGACACACTGTGGTGGAACATCGATGGAACTAGATACCGATAGTGGAACACCGATAGAACTAGATCTCGATGGAGGCCCTAAGTATATTCATAGACTTCATCAGTGTTCCTACACTGCATTTATTATTGTTGCTCTCCTGCAGGGCCGTAACTAGGGGGGGCTAGGGGGTCACGCGCACCGGGTGCTGGAGGGTGGGGGCACTAGTGTGAGGTCCCGGGGATGGGCAGCGGGGGTCCAGGGACTGGTGGGTTAATGCTGGCTCCTGCCGGGGTCCCGGGGATGGGCAGCGGGGGTCCGGGGACTGGTGGGTTAACTCTGGCTCCTACTAGCGTTGCCGGGCGGTGGGTGGGAAGCAGGTTTTGAAAAGACTTGCCGGACGCTGATTGGCTGAATTCAGCCAATCAGCGTCCGGCAAGTCTTTTCAAAGTCATCAGCACTTCCCGCCGCCAGGCAGATAGCGCTAGGAGATGGAGTGAGAGAAGGCTGCCGCTACACCAGTCCCTGGACCCCTGGACGCTGCCTACCCCGGCTGGCTGCACACAGGTATGTTGGCAGCGGGGGTCCAGGGACTGGTGTAGCGGCAGCTTTCACATACACAGCCGCTCGCTATTTGCCTGGCGGCGGGAAGCGCTGATGATTTTGAAAAGACTTGCCGGACACTGATTGGCTGAATTCAGCCAATCAGCGTCCGGCAAGTCTTTTCAAAATCTGCTTCCCGCCCACTGCCCGGCAGCGCTAGGAGCCGGAGTTAACCTTCTCCAGTCCCCGGACCCCCGCTGCCTGTCCCCAAGGCAGTAATTTGGTGGGGTTTTTTTTGGGGGGGGGGGGGGCGACCAAATGACTGCCGCCCCGGGCACCGAAACACCTAGTTTCGGCCCTGTCTCCTGCATTACAAAGTGGTATGTGATCATTTGCCTGTGATATTCATTATTGTGATACCGTTATATCAAGTCTCATCATTCATCTACCCTGTATCATCTATGGTTTAATAAAGACTTGTCATTTAATTCCTGTGGTCATTCTTCTGGTCTAACTGTCCTGGAGGCCTCCTGGTTATGCGCAGCAGCCTCATCAAGGCGGATTCAGTATTAAATCCCGGCGGTCGGGATCCCGGCGTTCAAATTCCCGACGCCGGAATCCCGACCGCCGAAATCCCGACAAGTGGGGGACGTGGATCGCCCCCCCCTTGCGGGCCCGGACACTAATTTATTAATTTATTTATAAATTTACTAATTTACTAATTTATTCCGCAAGGGAGAAAGTGTCTGGATTTCGGCGGTCGGGATTCTGAACGCCGGGATCCCGACCGCCGGGATTTACACTGCATCCCCATCAAGGCACCTCAGTTCACATACCAGTCCGCCCCTATGCCTGTGGTTACTTCCAGCCAGGATCTGACCACAGGCATTACAGGTTATATCCCACCAGTCTAAAATATATCCTAAGTTGCAACTAACATTTGGGTTTTAGACCAAGTGAGGATTGCTTCTACCTTACTAGGCTGAGGTTTAACTTGTCCTCTGCCTAGAATGTACCCCAAATACTTTGCTTCCACCATATCAATGGCACATTTCTCAGGGTTGACGGTAAACCTGTGTGCCCGTAGAGACTTTAACACGTGTCTATCTTTAGTAGATGTGATTCCCAGTCAAAACTAAAATAACCAATGAGTCTAAATATGCAGCTGCGTATTCCCTATGGGGCCGCAGCAACTTATTCATAGCTTTCTGGAAGGTTAATGGGGCACCATGTAAACCAAATGGCAGCATTTTGTAGTAATACTAATTATATGATTGATTTTTATTTCCCTCCTTCTACCCTCCTGTCAAACCTTGTAACTGACTGGACCCACCGCCTCTATGATCTCAAGGGCCCCACTATTGGGAATTTATTACTTTTTGTAGAGAGCACTAGCACTTGGGAGGTCACTCTGGTTCTCACTCACTGTTGCGAATTTGCATCGGTGAGTGATGACTGCATGTGTGCATAAACATTTTTGCGCATGCGCAGCCGCTTGGTATGAGCGGCCACAGCGAATTGATTGTTTGCCGGCTGCTCGTACACAGCACTGTGGGGCATGGGGTGGTGGGCCAGCGTTTCATGGGCGTTTCAATGAAAATGCTGGGCATTCCCATGTTAATTTTCTGATGACGAGGGTGCGAAATATAATGATTTCCTCCCCGCATGCAAGCTGCAAATGGATGTTTATGCAAAAAATCCATTTGCATGCGTGCTGGAAATCTCGGCTTGCAAAGCGGGGGGGGGGGGCGGTTTAAAAAACCAGTTGACTATGATGACCTCATAACCAGTGGCGTAACTACCGAGGGTGCAGGGGGTGCTGCTGCTACGGGCCCATGCTGTTCCTAGTGCCCGCAGCTCCCCCTGCACCCAGTTACACTAAAAATTGAGGCAAAAAAGGGTATGAACCTCAGCCGCCGTCAGCGCCCTAGCGATGGACATGATCTGTCTCTCTAAAAACCACAGTCCCCCTGGGTTGCCGGAACCTCAGCGCCCCGCCTCTCCATGCCGCCTCCCTCCTTCAACAGCCACGCCTGCGGCCCTGCACTAAACTTGAGGAGAAGCCATCCGCTACCCCCGCCCAGCAGAGTCTGCACCAACCATGAGGCGAAGCAATCCTCTCCCATCGCCCAGCAGAGCCGTCGCCGACCTACCCCAGCAGCCGCACGCGCATCCTGCAGCCCTGCACCGAACTTGAGGGGACGCCATCCTCTTCACCCGCCCAACAGAGCCGGCGCCGACCTCCAGCAGCCGCGGCCCGCACCTGCACTGACCATAAGCCAAGGAAGCTGCGCTAGGGCTAGGCCTGCAGTGCTGCCTCCTGCTTCTACGCAGGGATGAGTACACTCTGTGTCCAGCTTGGATTCCCCTTTCGCTGCCCTCCCCCTTCGTCCTGTGCCAGGATCTACTGACACTCTTCAGGCTGGAGCTTTCGGAAAGTGCCAGAGAGCCCTGTACACACATCTACCCCCTTGTTTGCATATGTGTGAAACGATATCACCCCTACCCATCTGTGTGTGACCCCCCCTACCATCCTAATCCCCTGTGTTACCCTGTAACCCTTCATCTGTGTGCGTGTGTGACTCCCTGTTCCACACAGCCCCTTTGTGTGTGACACCTTCTCCCCCCTATCACCTATTACCCCAGTCTGTGAACTCCTGTATCCCATTCATGTGTGTATGACCCCCCTGTAACCCCTACCCCTGTGTGAGTGAAATCTTGTCCCCTACATGTCCCCTACATTCTTTCTCCTGTGTGAGACACACTGTACCCCTTTGTATGACATTTTTGTGACACCTTTCACCCCACACTACCTTATTTTTTTTTGTCAACCTGTGCGTCCCCTCATTCTACAAGGGGGGCCCTTTCAAAAGTTTGCTATGGGGCCCTGACAGTTCTAGTTACGCCTCTGATCATAACTATGGTTTTGATGTTGTTGAGCCCTTTCCATGTGTTCATTCAGGAGTGGCGCAATTAGGGTCCTGAAAGGGTTGCTGTTCCCACTCTTCTTATCAGATCCAGAATCCCTCTGGGTTGTCTCCCATAGAGGCAGGGCTGGCGCTACCTTCTCAGCAGAGGATGCAAAGCAGGGAGGAGCCGGCCGAGAGAGGCGCTCTCACTGCTCTGCATCCCCCGCTGTGTGTTGCTGTCGGCTGCTGCTGCTATGCCAGTTTGACAGGCAGCAGTAGCGGTAACATGATCTCCACGCTGCTCCTCCGCACTGCACAAAAAAAAGACTACAGCACTGTCCCCTCACTTCCGATCAGTGGGGGCACCAGAGCTCTGCTCTTTGCTTCCTGTCCTGATAGAAACAGGAAGCCAGTCACACACTGCTGCACATGTGACCGTGCACCGGAGGAGCCCAGGAGTAGGACGGCCAGGACTCAGGAGATGAAGATGAGCAGCTTTCTGCATTGCCATCTACACAGAGGAGTTTCTGGTAAATTCTGCTAAAGATAAAAGGGTTTGGGGGCAGTAATGTGTTCTGGGGGGAGAGAAAATGTACCTAAACAATGTGTCCTGGGGGGATGGGAGGAGGAGGACAATTTATCTTAACAATATGTGCTTGGGGAAATCTGTATACCTGAGCAATGTGTGCTTGGGACGGTGGAAGTAATGATGTATTAATGTGCACTGGGTTGGAGGAATGGCGTATTAATGTGTGCTGGGGCGGAGGAATGGCGTATTAATGTGCGCTGGGGTGGGGCAGCATAATGGCGTATTAATGTGCACTGGGGTGGGGCAGAGGAATGGCATATTAATGTGTGCTGGGTTGGGGCGGAGGAATGGCATATTAATGTGTGCTGGGGCAGAGGATTGGTATATTAACGTGTGCTGGGGTGGGGCGGAGGAATGGCGTATTATTGTGTGCTGGGGCGGAGGAATGGCATATTAATGTGTGCTGGGGTGGGGCAGAGGAATAGCGTATTAATGTGTGCTGGGGCATAGGAATGGCATATTAATGTGTGCTGGGGTGGGGCGGAGGAATGGCGTATAAATGTGTGCTGGGGCGGAGGAATGGCATATTAATGTGTGCTGGGGTGGGGCGGAGGAATGGCGTATAAATGTGTGCTGGGGCGGAGGAATGGCATATTAATGTGTGCTGGGGTGGGGCGGAGGAATGGCATATTAATGTGTGCTGGGGCGGAGGAATGGCGTATTAATGTGTGCTGGGGCAGAGGATTGGTATATTAACGTGTGCTGGGGTGGGGCGGAGGAATGGCGTATTATTGTGTGCTGGGGCATAGGAATGGCATATTAATGTGTGCTGGGTTGGGGCGGAGGAATGGCATATTAATGTGTGCTGGGGCATAGGAATGGCATATTAATGTGTGCTGGGTTGGGGCGGAGGAATGGCATATTAATGTGTGCTGGGGCAGAGGATTGGTATATTAACGTGTGCTGGGGTGGGGCGGAGGAATGGCGTATTATTGTGTGCTGGGGCGGAGGAATGGCATATTAATGTGTGCTGGGGTGGGGCAGAGGAATAGCGTATTAATGTGTGCTGGGGCATAGGAATGGCATATTAATGTGTGCTGGGGTGGGGCGGAGGAATGGCGTATAAATGTGTGCTGGGGCGGAGGAATGGCATATTAATGTGTGCTGGGGTGGGGCGGAGGAATGGCATATTAATGTGTGCTGGGGCGGAGGAATGGCGTATTAATGTGCGCTGGAGTGGGGAAGAAGAATGGCGTATTAATGTGTGCTGGGGTGGAGGAATGGAGTATTAATGTGCGCTGGGGTGGGGCGGAGGAATGGCGTATTAATGTTCGCTGGAGTGGGGCAGAGGAATGGTGTATTAATGTGTGCTGGGGTGGAGGAATGGAGTATTAATGTGCGCTGGGGTGGGGCGGAGGAATGGCGTATTAATGTTCGCTGGAGTGGGGCAGAGGAATGGTGTATTAATGTGTGCTGGGGTGGAGGAATAGCATATTAATGTTCACTGGGGTGGGACGGAGGAATGGCATATTAGTGTGCACTGGGGTGGGGCAGAGGAATAGCATATTAATGTGTGCTGGGTTGGGACAGCGGAATAGCATATTAATGTGTGCTGGGGTTGGACAGCGGAATGGCATATTAATGAGTGCTGGGGTGGGGCAGAGGAATTGCGTATTTGAGTGCTGGGGTGGGGCGAAGGAATGCCGTATTTGTTTGCTGGGGTGGGGCGGAGGAACGGTATGCATAATCCTGGTGCAGTGTGTCCAAGGGGCTCTACCTGGCACAGTGTGTGCAAGGGGCTCTACCTGGCACAGTGTGTCCAAAGGGCTCTACCTGGCAGAGTGTTTCTAAAGGGCTCTACCTGGCGCAGTACGCCCAAGGGACTCTACCTGGCACAGTATGTCCAAGTGGCTCTACCTGGCACAGTTAATTTAAGGGACTCTAGCTGGTGCAGTGAGTTTAAGGGGCTCTACCTGGTGCAGTGTGCCTAAGGAGCTTTAGCTGCGCAATGTGTATAAATGGCACTACTATGTGGTGTAATGTGAATTTGTACTATGTGACCATGCCCCTTCCCCACGAAGGCACGCCCTAAATATGTGTGTGTTTGTGTGGATGGGGGGGGGGGGGTCACCAGTTCCTTTTTTGGCACGGCACCAAAATTTCTAGTTACAGCTCTGTTGCTACTACTACTACGGACATTATACACCTTTTATTCTCAGCAACCTTAGTCACATGCTGCTTTTTTGTAAAGTATGGGAGGGTGCAAATTTATAGTTTGCAGGGGGGCGCCGAACACCCTAGCACCATCCCTGCATTAGAGGAGTTCAAAGGCAGTAAACCTTGTTGAAAGAGATCTCCGTTCAACTCTGACTAAGCAACAGAACTTCAATTTCTTACAACAGAATGTTAGGCAGTAGAAATTTGGAACTGGCCTTTTGGAATGATCTACACCAGGGGTTCCCAATCTTTTTTGAATCACGGCACCCTTGAATACAAAAGTTTTTTCACGGCACCCCTAGGCCAAAAAAATGTAGAAAAGAAAAATAAAATTAAGTGAATTGTGTTTATATGTGATCCTTAGGTTCAGTTATATTGTAAAGGGTTCTGTTTGTACACATATTTTATGATTGGCAGTCACCAGAACTGGTTTTGTCCATAAGTAATTGGCCATAAATAATTTTAGATGGTCTTGTACCACCAACCCGAGGCACCCCTGCAAGTGTCCCGAGGCACCCCAGGGAGCCACGGCACACAGTTTGGGAACCACTGATCTACACTACTATCTGCCAAATACAGCCCAGGAGCTGAACTGAAGATTTTTCGGTACTTGTTTCCTAGCACGGCCACAAATCTTATGGATCGTGTACCTTTAGTTAAGGTACACGATCCATAAGATGGACCCGATTTCCTTTGAAATCAGGTCCATTTGGCCGGCTAGGATAAAATATCGGGGGCATCGCGTCGGTCGGGACCGTTAACAATGGTCCCGACGCGACCGACGCGATGCCCGCGATTTCCCCATAGGCTTCAATGTTAAAAAATATTTTTACATTGAAATCGTGTCGGGAAAGGTAAAATATCGGGGGCATCGCGTCGGTCGGGACCATTAACAATGGTCACGACGCGATGCCCCCGATTTTTCCATCGGGTTCAATGTTAAAATATTTTTTGACATTGAAATAGTGAAAAAATGTGAAAAATGTGAAATGGGCCAATATGACCCATTTCACATTATAGATGTCCCCGTCGTCACCCCACGATAGACGCCAACCCGAAGCGTGGCGAGCGCAGCGAGCCCGCGAGGGGCGGCGGTGCGCGTCCTCCGACCTTTTCATTCCCCTACTATCCACGTCGGCGTGGAGTTGAGAATAGAATAGTGTGGCGAGCGCAGCGAGCCACTGAGCCCGAAGCGTGGCGAGCGCAGCGAGCCCCGCGAGGGGAAGCGGATACCTTCACAGTTATACGCGTCCCCTCGCGGGCTTCACAGGTGTCCGTGGCGACGCGGACACCTGTGAAGTCCGCGAAGGGACGCGTTTACCTGTGAAGGTATCTGCGTCCCCTCGCGGGGCTCGCTGCGCTCGCCACGCTTCGGGCTCGGTGGCTCGCTGCGCTCGCCACACTATTCTATTCTCAACTCCACGCCGACGTGGATAGTAGGGGAATGAAAAGGTCGGAGGACGCGCACCGCCGCCCCTCGCGGGCTCGCTGCGCTCGCCACGCTTCGGGTTGGCGTCTATCGTGGGGTGCGGTGTACGCCGTTAAATTTGGGGGGGTTGGCAATATTTTTACATTGAATACAATGTAAAATCGGGTCCCAGGGACCCGATTTACATTTCATTAAAAAAAAAATCGGGTCCAAAATCGGTCGGTCGCGACGATCGCATCGCATGCGACCAAATCGCATGCGATGCGATCGACCCGATTTTTCCGACACGACCACCCCGATGTAAATCGGTGTGGCCGTGCTAGGAAACAAGTACCGATTTTTCTCAGCATTGAGAAGCACATGGTGCACATGGTTTTGTCCATCTAAGAAGGAACTTGTCAGAAAGAGTGAACCAAAATAACCCCCTATGTGACTTTCGGTCAACAATAAGTGGATGTGTTGCACCCCATAAAATGCATAGGTTTCCAGAATCTGGACCCATTGGGCCTTTCACATGGATTCCATGTGATTCCCATGGACCTCTCTTCCCCTTCCATATGCCTTTCTATCTTACTACTCATAGGTTTCAGAAAAATATTGGGTACTTGTTTCCTAGAACGGCCACAATCGTGAGTGATCGTGGCTCTTAATTAAGGGACACGATCCTCACGATGTGGCCGATTTTTAACAATTTTTTCCCTTTGATTGACAGAAATCGGGTCAATCGGTCGGTCGCGACCAATTAAAATCGGCCGCGATGCGACCGACCGATTGACCCGATTTTTCCATAGACTTCAATGTTAAAAAATCTTTTAACATTGAAATCGGGAGGATCTTGTCGGTCTTGTGCCATTATAATGGCACAAGATGAGATGGACTTGATTAAGTCCATCTCACATAGGGAAAAATGAAAAAAAAGGTGAAATGGGCCAATATGACCCATTTCACATTTTTTATGTGCCCGCCATGACCCCACGATAGACGTCAACCCGAAGCGTGGCGAGCGCAGCGAGCCCGCGAGGGGCGGCGGTGCGCGTCCTCCGACCTTTTCATTCCCCTACTATCCACTAGGGCGTGGAGTGAGAATAGAATAGTGTGGCGAGCGCAGCGAGCCACCGAGCCCGAAGCGTGGCGAGCGCAGCGAGCCCCGCGAGGGGACGCGTATACCTGTGAAGTTATACGCGTCCCCTCGCGGGGCTCGCTGCGCTCGCCACGCTTCGGGCTCGGTGGCTCGCTGCGCTCGCCACACTATTCTATTCTCACTCCACGCCCTAGTGGATAGTAGGGGAATGAAAAGGTCGGAGGACGCGCACCGCCGCCCCTCGCGGGCTCGCTGCGCTCGCCACGCTTCGGGTTGACGTCTATCGTGGGGTCTAGCCCACTTAGTAACATTTGGGGGGGCAATTGAAAATAATCAAGTGAAAAAAAAAAAAAAATCGGGTGAAAAATCGGTCGGTCGGATCGGTCGCATCGCATGCGACCAAATCGCATGCGATGCGATCGATCCGATTTTTTATCTTACGACCACAACGATCTAAATCGTTGTGGCCGTGCTAGGAAACAAGTACCAAATATTGTTGAAGTGTTCCACCTCATTCTAGTATACATTGTCTAGTATACTCCAGAACTTTCCAAAGACTGCTTCCATTCATGTGGATAGTGACATTACTCAGCTCTAATCTCTCAGCTTCTTCTATGGGGACTGGATAAGTGCATTACTAACACTCAGATCAAATATAGTCCCTTTGCTCATTCATCTTCTGCACTTGACTTACCAATAGATTTTCTTGCTGCTATGATTGAAGCAGATTTAGCCTCAGTCACTGTGGGGGTTATTCTGGTTGATTCGTAAGGCCACCGAACCCCGCCCGGCAAATGCCGGGCCACCTGCCCCCCTCATCATCACCTTATCACCCCCATCATTCAGTGGTCGCTGACCATCGAATGATAGCGAAGGTGAATGCATATCTAAGTGACTCTCAGGCCACTTAGATATGCGTGCACCATCGGGAGGAAGTGGGCGGGCAGCTTACATCTGGTGATGTCAGCTGCCTGCCCCCCCACCCGCGTCACCGGGCGAAAGCATGGTGAAGGGACCTGAATAAGGTCCAATATGTGGTTCTGGCCTGGTCCTCCTAACTCACAGCCTTAAAGAAAACAAACTATACCTAGACTACCAAAACATAGTTAGAAGGTATCTTATCCAGGCCATTGTGCCCACACTACTCTACGGGATATTGATCCTTTTTTTATAAAAAAAAAAAAAAACTAGCTTTACTACTGGCTTAACTTTGGCCAGTAGATACCCTTGGTGCCTGGATGATGTCCACCCCAGCGGAATTCCTTGTCGTTCTTAGTGGTCACACAAAAAAACAGCTCCTTTCAGAACCCCATTGTGGAGCTAGATTTGGTTTGAGAAAAATCCAGTATTTGCATAGTTGAATGTTTATTTTCAAAATTTCACTTTGAGGTGACATTTCCTGTATTTTCATCACTTGCTGAGATCACTTTCATCCTGCCAGACCTTCTGTGATCTGAGGTTGGATAGTTTCTGCTATGCAGAATTAAGGGATATACACTTCCCTCTTTAAAGGTCATTCCCTGTATAGGGCTGCTGTTACTTCTGCAGCTGCTAAAGGATTGTATTTACAATCATAATGCGAGCCATTGGTGTTCCACATGTACTTTTGTAAAGCACTATTGCAAGCTTTCTGACCCTAGATAATCGCATCCTTAGAGCAGCCACCATGTGCCCACTGGGTGCTGCTAGGTGGCATGCCTTCAAAAGCTAATGAATATAGTAAATACTGTTAACTATGCTTCAAATGGTCTCTAGTGCAGCCCACTCCCCAAGCTGTAGGAGAAGTTTCTTTTACTTAGGATTTTCCAGCAAATTCGGGAGGATTGTACACCAACTCACTAGCTGTCACTAGGTGCAGCCATATATCCTAGGCCACTGATTCCCAAACTTTTTTGACAAGGGTGCCCTAGAATATCAGCATTTGTTCAAGGCACCCCTAGTGAAAAAGTGTCTTATACTTCCGGTGGGCGGGATGCCTTTTGCAGCCGCATTTTAGAGTAGCTCCCTGTAGCTGTGGAGGAAATCTATCACCATCGCCCTCCAGCTACACCCTGGCTGCCCTTAAAATACCCCACAGAGAAGCTGACTTTGTGCTGGTCACATTGATGCCCCTTTGGAGCCAGTGGAGCGGTTTGCTGTCGGAGTCTGGCCTTTGATCGAGAGGCCTGCTTGACCGCCTGAATTTGGGCGCGAAACTCAGTGCCGTATACGGGACACAACTTGATGGGCAAACAAACTGAAACCCACTGCCTGCTAACTACAGCCCTGTGAAACCAAACGGAACACAGTGGACGGACTGCTGCACCCTCGGCTGTGATAACAGAACAGACGAGCTGCACGTGTACCCTGGAGTGTGCAGGAACCCTTGGACAGCGGCCCTCCCTTGCCCCCCTTCCAGAACAGTAATACCCGGCGACTTCTTGCCTCCTCCCCGCTCCCTCCGGCTGCTGCGGCTGAAGAGTCGCGGCTGACACGCCACACGGGCACACCGGGGTGTTTGGGGTGGCGATCGGCCGCTGGCGAACCCACCCGACGCCCTCTCTCGCCTCCCCTCCAGAACGGTAACACCTGGAGACTTCTCACCTCGTCCCTGCTCCCTCCGGCTGCTGCGGCCGGTGGTCCGCGGCTGACACGCTACACGTGCGCACGGAGCGTTTGAGGTGGCATTTGACCGCCGGTGAGCCCACCCGACGCCCTCCCTTGCCTCCCCTCCAGAAAGGAAACACCGAGTGAGTCCTCACCTCATCCCCGCTCCCTCTGACTGCTGCAGCGGGAGACTCGCGGCTGACGGCCCGCCTGGGAGCACTCTCTGCGGGCGGAGAGACTGGCTTCTCGCGGTGGCTGTGGCAGAGTGAGTGAGAGGAAAGACCCCTGCAGACCCTACTGAGAGACAGGGAGCTCTGAAGCCGACTGGAACCCCAGACTTGGGTTTGAAGGTACCCGGTCTGACTGCCTGACCCTCTATTCGGGGTGAGTGATGGGGAAAAGCTGTTTGCTGGGAAGAGAGCCTGCTGGGGAGAAGCGCTACAGACCTCTCAACGCTGCCCTGCCCATAAACCCCCCTACTATTGCTAAAACTGCTATAGACCCACACCCAAGTCCATTTCACCTGTAGCCTGCACAGGGATCGCTATTAGGGTCATTGGCAGGGACTGCTTGAAGAAGTGGACAGAAACAGAGGCCCACACTGGAGGGAATACAAGTGGGGTTCTGATTGTACTTTCTGAATGCCCCTGCTTTTGGAACACTCCGCAGGCTGAATAACCCTACAATATCACATCAGTAACAGTGTATTTTTACTACCTCTGCAACCTATCCACCACCAATTGTGCCCACAGGCATACAAGGAACACTGGTGCTTTAACTATATAACAGCAGAATTGTAGATTTCATCTACTGCTCATACTTGCTTTATTGAGCTATATCCCCATTCACAGTGCAATGCTGACACATAGTGGTGCTGTTTTATGGTTACCTGCAATCCTTCTTTAAAGCTGGTTAACATAGAATGAAAATATATCCTTGTGTTTCTGTAACCCTCTAAGCACCCCTGAACCAGGACAAAAATTTATTGCTCTTGCCTCAGCGTTATTTCAACCAATCTGTCCATACACATCCAGCCCTCAGGGCGTGGACAGGTTTTTGATATAAGATACTATACCCCTTGGGTTTTTGTATTACTTTAATGGTTTCACTATAGTGGCTGATTATATTATATAAGCTACTAGCTTGAATAGGTTTGACAAATATGTAAGATTCTATTAGCTGATAACTGTCATTTTATACTGTTTTCTTAGAACACACTATTAATGATGTTGCTATACTGACATCTAGTGGTGATATATTATATTGCCACTATTTGATTTGACTGATCTCAGCTGACGTGTTTTAGGGACACATGAGAATGTTCCCTTGATTTCTCAACCAATATTATACCTGGGACAATTACTGTACTTGTTCTCCTCGGTAGCAACAAGATATATTGTACTTATCTAAACGATAGTAACAAATTACCCACATAATCCCTACCCCCTGGGGTATGGATAAGTTTATTGAAAAAAAAAATGCTTACCAAACCACTCACTAATGCTGGCAAAATCTGGCCCTTCTTCCCCCAGTAGTATTCATGAGGACTCTTCCGATCTACCTGAAGGAAGACCTCCTACCCTTACAGCTAAAGAAATTTCAGATTTTATGTTGCCACTCTTAGATCAAAGGTTTAACAATCTGCAAGCTAGCGTGGATGCTGGGCTGGCACGCATTGCAGCCAATGCCACCCGCATCACTGCTCTAGAGTCCCGTATTAGCGATGTAGAGGATGATCTGCAGAAATATCGTGATGACACGGCCCCTCAGGAGGGGATCGTACAACAACTTCAGGAAAAGCTAGATGATCTAGAAAATAGATCGCGCAGAAATAATTTGCGCTTCATTGGTATCCCAGAGTCCATCTCGGGTAATGCCCTTATATCTCTCCTAAGTGTGGACCTACCTAGGGCCCTAGGTATTACAGATACTACTGATATACCCCACATTGAGAGAGCACATAGGCTGGGGCCATCACGTGACGACACCACTAACCGCTCAAGGCCGGTAATTGCCCACTACTTAGACTATAGGAGGAAGGAGAATATCTTAGCGGCATACCGCAAAGCTAAAGATTTTAAAATGGGTGAACAGAGAGTCTTGATATTTCAAGACTTCTCAGTGGCAGTTGCTCAAAAGCGCAAGGAATTTTCCGAAGTATGCACTTACCTATACAGACACAATGTGAGATTTGCCCTTCTATACCCCGCAAAACTGAGGGTGGTAGAAAATGGTGCTCCATTATTTTTCAATGACCCAGAAGAGGCGAGATTCCACTTTATGCAGGACATCGCCTAGACGATCCCCCAATAGATGAACTTCACCTTAGACAAAAGCAGTTATTACCAGATACACTATACCCCCAGGATGAAAAAATATGATGAAGCTTATGCACACACATTTGCTTCACTTCATTAGTTACCTTAGTTCAATAGTTATGAGTGCGCACCCCTTAAAAAGGATGGTGCCCACAATTCTTGTTGGATGTTATGGAAAAGTTTAGAAAATGTTATTGTGAGACATTGTATGATTAACTCTGAATTGTTTGGATTATTGAGACTGTTATCCAACCGTCAAGTTCTGATAATTCTTCTTTTATTTCCTTGGTACTGTTCTACGACTACATTGACCCCTTCCGCTCCTCACAGGGGACGCGACCCATACCCCCCTCAACTGATCGCAATATGGAAAGTTCTTAGCTACAACATCTTTGAAGTGGGTGAGTAGCCATGCCGCCTCCCAATTCCACCACCACACTACCCCTTAAACCTCTGACCCTTGTCTCTTGGAATGTTGGGGGCTTAAACAGCCCCATCAGGAGGAAAAGGGTCACTACCCGCCTTAAACGTTTTAACCCCGACATAATATTATTACAAGAAACACACTGGACATCTGAAGAGCCAGCTACGCTAAAAGCCCCATGGATTGGTTCATGCCTCTCTGCATCTTTTCATAAAAAAGCCAGAGGTGTAGCAATCCTGTTTAGAAAAGATTTACCAATATCCATCTTAGAGGAAACCACAGACCCCGAGGGACGATACATAATCCTAGACATTGAAATCTAGAATACTAAATATACCCTTGTCAACTTATATGCCCCTAATGTTAATACCCACACATACATCCAAGACTTTGAACATACCCTCCAAACTAAAGCCAAATACCCAATGATTCTGGGTGGCGATTTCAATATGGTAGAGGATCCTACAATTGATAGAACCCCATGCTTACCTAGAACCACCGACTTCCAAAGCAGATACTTACTATCTTTAAACACTAATTTAGGATTAACAGATCCTTGGAGACTACTGAACCCAACGGACAGGACACACACACATCTATCGCTGACCCATAATTCACTCTCCTGTATCGATAAGTTTCTAATAGCAAACAAACTAATAACTGATGTATGCAGAGCTGACATTTATGACATAGTAATCTCCGACCATGCTCCAATTATGGTTGCTCTTAATCACTCACATATGCACCCGACGGACCGTGTTTGGAGATTCCCCTCTTACTTATCTAGCTCAGACGACTTCAAATCATAGTTAACAGGAAAGAAAAGAGTGTCTTTTGTTGGTGCACCTGGAGAAAAAGATATATAGTAAAACGTCACTTTTATTTAATTCATTAAAATAGTTTGCGAATATAAAAAGGAATTGACAAGACATAAGACAACATGTAGTGAGATAAAAAAGGATAAAAATCCTTACACCTAGTGGAAACCCCACTGTCTATTATCCCAATCAGTTTTATTAGCCTGTGTGGCTCAAAGAAATGGGTATATTCCCGTTTAAATATAACGTGGATCAGGGATGATACTAATGTGTATTAAATGTTGCAATTGACCCTGGGCTCTCTCTGGCAGCCGCTGGAAAGCGCCTGAGCACGGGTAAAATTCCGTCTCAGCGCTCCTGCGCCTACTTTATTAGAATTATTCCAAAACATATATAAAGACAGTACTCAATTACCCTTTTTTAACGAGGCCCACATCACACTCATACCCAAACCAGACAGAGACCCTAACTTACTACCTTCATATAGACCAATAAGTCTCCTAAATGTCGACTACAAGCTATTAACTAAAATAATGGCCCTATCTATTTTACCTGACATACTCACCCCATCGCAAATGGGATTTGTACAAGGAAGGCACTCGATGAAAGCAGTACGCGCGGCGATAGCAGCAATCATTTCCTCCCACGACTCCCCTCACTCTCGAAATATGCTTCTGAGCTTAGATGCAAATAAAGCATTCGACATGATATTATGGCCACATCTATTCTATGTTCTGGAAAAAAGGGGATTTGACCCAGAATTTATAGCCTTCATTCGCACTATCTACCGAAATCCACAGGCCTCACTACTAATCAATGGCTGTTAAGGACCCCGTTTCAAATTAGAAAAAGGAACCCGCCAGGGCTGCCCTTTATCACCCCTCTTATTCAACATTGCATAAGACCCCATCCTGCACACACTACATAACTGGCCAGACTTTAAAGGCATAAAAATAGGTACACAAGAGCTAAAACTATCGGCATTTGCCAACGATATTCTCCTTTGAATGTCACCAAAGCTATTACCACCCTAACCGACGATATCACCAGATGGGAACGTCTCCCACTTTCATACCTGGGAAGGGCAAATCTATTAAAAATGGTAGCAATCCCTAGATTACTTTACCCCTTACAAATGCTTCCTGTGTTACTAACGAAAAAAGACACTCAACACATCACAATGCTCTTCCGAAAATGTATCTGGAAAAATGGACGAGCACGTATAGCTATGAGAAAACTTGTGCAACCAATATTCAATGGGGGCATAAACTTCCCAGACGTCACCACATATAACTATGCAGCCCTATTCCGGCACCTACGTGACTGGTTACACGGCAGCTCAGTCTACACCAACACAATATTAGATCAAGGATCTTTAGGCAATATCAGTCTAATCAGCTTTTTACACCAACATGACCAGGAAATACCCGAAAATGTAAAACTTAACCCTCTCCTATGGACCACTAGAAAAATATGGCACATACTGCGACACGCAGCAGGTTTGAACCAACACCACTCCCTCTATCTACCCCTCTTAAATAACCCGGCATTCTTGGACGGCATGGCTGCTCACCCCTTCAATGCTTGGAAACTGGCAGGTATCACCTCAGTAGGGTCGTTAACAATGAAAGAGGAGAGGCGTCCTTTACGCTTCTCCGAACTATCAGCTCAATATACTACGGTCAGCCCATACCCGTTAGCATTTGTACAGGCTAGATTTTATGTATCGCATGTTCTCAATCATTTTGCAGATGCTGACTGGACTAATACTCTGGATACCATGTTGTCTTACTCAGTTCCAACCTCCAAAGCTATATCCATACACTAAACCTACCTAAGAAATATCATTGATCATTCTACAATAAAAGGGGGAATGTCTACTTGGCTAACCCACTTTCCCTCATTAGACATATCACAACTGCAAAAAGGTCTTCTTTACTCTCAACAGACTCTCAAGGCCAGCATGTACACACAACTTTTTCTCAATATATACCATAACTCATACCTATCCCCTATTAGAAGGTACCACATAGGAACTTCTAATGCTCATACTTGCCCAAAATGCCACATGGAAAACGCAGACAACGTCCACTATCTGTGGGCTTGCGCAATAATACGATATTTTTGGCTTTTAGTAAAACGCTACGCGGAGGCCAAATTAATTACATTTGTCCCTATGAACCCAGAGTGGGCAATTCTAGGCATATTTGATCCGGATCTGCGCATGACGAAAGAAAGCAAAAAACTTTTACTGGCCTTGAGTGCTGCGGGAAGAAAGACTATCCTTCAAAGTTGGATTGATCATACACCCCCACAATTCCCCTTATTTTTAGCAAAACTCCACTTCTTATTCAGAATGGATTGGATAGAAGCTGTTGTAGATAGAAACAAATATGTAGAGAGGTTTTTCCTTCTGTGGGACTCCTACATACCCACCTTACCGCTTAATACAAGAAAAATGATACATGCTAGTTTGAAATCGACCACATGGTACCTCACTAGGATGGCTGCCCAAGACCCCCCTGTCCCTCTTGAATGATACTTGACTACAGCATATAACGGATTTGTTGCCAAGACTGTTTATATAAAGTGTATGACGGTTGGATTTATGACACCAGACTTCTGTACACTGCTCAAATAATTTATTATATGTCAAATACTCTACAATGTTTACTGGATATTACCTTTTGTATGTATACAATGTCTCAATAAAAAAGTTTATAAATAAAAAAGAAAAAGTGTCTTATAGATAAAAAAAAAATTGTTCGTAACTGTCACCCTAAGGCAGATATGTCCAAAGTCCGGCCCGGGGGCCAATTGCGGCCCGTGATGTCACTTCAAGCGGCCCGCAGCCTCCAGCCAGAAGTGGACGGCTGGAGGTTGACGTGGGACGCACAGCACAGGACCCTAGAGGCAGGACCCCGGCGAGCGCGCCTTTACCTTGCTGGCTTGCTGTCTGCAATGGCTAGGGGGTGCCAGCTGCCACTTTGAGATGTGTTTGCCGTCTTTCAGATGAGTATGTGTCCAACTCCTGTTGTTGAAATTATATATGACCCTTCACCGCGATCACAGTGACAGCAGTGTGCGGGGAGGGGGGAGCAGCAAACGGGAAGCTTGCTCCTGTAATATGCGGAGTGGAGAAGGGCAAAGGCGGGAGCCCAAGCATCTGTCTCCTGCAGGGGAATATACAGTGAGGGGAGGAAGTATGTGGTACATTCAGAGAAGGGTGGGCAGGCTGGGGGACATAGTGAATGTGGGCAGAGTGGGGGGCATACAGTGAATGGGGTACATACTGTGAAGGAGGTGCAGTTTATGGGAATATACAGTGAAAGGGGCAGAGTGGGGGACATACAGTGAATAGGAGTAGGCTGGGGGACATACAGTGAAGGAGGGGCACGCTGGGGGACATACAGTGAAAGAGGGGCACGCTGGGGGGACATACAGTGAAGGAGGGGCACGCTGGGGGGACATACAGTGAAGGAGGGGCACGCTGGGGGACATACAGTGAAGGAGGGGCACGCTGGGGGACATACAGTGAAGGAGGGGCACGCTGGGGAACATACAGTGAATGGGGGCATGCTGGGAGACATACAGTAAATGGGGCAGAGTGGGGGCATACAGTAAATGGGGCAGAGTGGGGGACAAACAGTGAATGGGGGCAGAGTGGGGGACATAATGTGAATATGGGCAGGCTGGGGGAAATACAGAGAAAGGGGGGTCAGGTGGGGAATATACAGTGAAGGGGCACGCTGGGGAACATACAGTGAGTGTGGGCAAGCTGGGGGACATACAGTGAATGGGGACATGCTGGGAGACATACAGTGAATGGGGGCAGAGTGGGGGATCATTCTGATGTGATTAATGGTTCAAAGAATGTCAGGCTGAATGGTCGGCCCCCACACATTTTCACGTCCCCATATCTTTTTGCAAAAAGTTTGGACACCTGTGCCCTAAGGTTTAGTTATGTGCTGGGGAACATAGCTGGGGTTCTAATTGTCCAAACATTTTATGATTGGCAGCCACCAGCACCAGTTTTGCCTATCACTGAGCATAAATAATTTGTTTTGTCCGTGGACCCCAACCTGAGGCACCCTTGCAAACATCCTGAGGCACCCAATGGTGAATAGGCACACAGGCCCTTATTTTAGTTCACTCTTAAGTGCTTCCTCCAGCCCAGCGCCATATGCAGCCTCCCCCTGCTTGGCTCTCTATAGCCGGCATCCCCCGCCCGCTGCTGTCCCCCGCACGGCTCCGGGGCTGGGCTGCACATAAGATTTGGCAAATCTTATGTGCAGCCCGTCTGACCTCCCGACTCCGATCCGATGCGCACGGGACCGCGCATCGGATCGGAGGGGATGTCTACAAGTGCGATTTGGGCCGATTTCACTGCCCGATTCGTCCGAATCGGGTGAAATCGTTCCCATATCGCATAGTGTATGGGGGCCTTAAGAGGCAAATTCCTTCTCAAATGGACAAAACCATGTGCATGCAGGGGGGCAGATGTAACATGTGCAGATAGAATTAGATTTGGGTAAAAATAAATTAGAATTAGATTAGTGTAAAAATAAAGCAGTCAGCCTGCACAGAAACAAAATAACTCATCCAAATCTAATTCTATCTGCACCTGTTACATCTGCCCCCCTGCAGTGCACATGGTTTTTTCCATCTGAGAAGGAATTTTCCTCTAAGAGTGAACTTGAATAAGGCCCACAGTTTGGGAACCAATGCCTAGGCCTAGAACAAAAAGAGTTTTCATGCCAAAGGTTGCTGAAAACTAAAGATTTCTGGAGCAGATTTCCTGTTTCAGTGTAGACACTTATAGATGAAAAAAAAAGGATAAATAAGTATCATAATTACATAGTAGTTAAGGCTGAAGAAAGACTTGCGTCCACTGCTATTAGTGAATACCGTTGCCTTCAAGGGGGTGTACCAGAGTCAGATTAAGGTCTAAATGGGCCTGGAGCTGAAAATGATCAAGGGCCTATTATGCGCAATAATAGGGGTTGTGGCCAGAACCTAATAATGTGGGAGGCGTGACCAGTGTTCTGGTTGGGTGGTCTGCTCATGGGTGTGTCTCTATTTGTGTAAATACTTTCAACTAATTATATATGCCTGGAAAAGGCAGGGGGCTGGCATAAGAAAAATGCCGGGAGATATATTGGCGGGTGCACTCCAAAGGTCCGATGTCCTAAGATACTTGTGGGGTGAGGCAGCACTCCAGTCATAAAAAAAATACTGAAAGCCGAAACTTGGTAGACAACATTTTAGCACCTTTTACGTGGTCACCTAAGTTTACCACACCATACACCCCTTATACAAATCATGCAACACAATAGTAACCCCCCCTTATACTGTACTTGCCTCTTACACATTATGCCACATGGAATGAGCCAAAATTCACACCGACTGAGCCAAACTTCACACTATGGCACAAGGATTGAGTCAAAATTCATGTTATGCCACACAGATTAAGGCAAAATTCACATTTTGCCACATGGATTGAGCCCTAATACACACTATTCCAGGCATGTCCAAACAGTGGCCCTCCAGCTGTTGTGAATCTACACATCCCAGCATGCCTTGACATAGTTTTAGCATTCCCTAATAGCAAAACTGTGGCAATGCATGATGGGACTTGTAGTTTCACAACCGCTGGAGGGCCATAGTTTGGACATGCCTGCACTTTACCAAACAGATTGAGCAATAATGCACAATATGCTTCATAAATAGGGGCAAAGGCGCACATTAAAAATTTACACCATAATGCCCATTACATGTTAAGCCACACACCATTATCTCCATTACGTATTATGCCAAACACCATAATGCCTATTAAAATTTATGCTAAATACAGTAAGTGTTGCTTACCTACATGTTCATTGCCAGGGGTTCCATGTTTATTGCCAGGGGTTCCATGCTCGTTGCCATGTGGGATTACATGCTCATTGCCAAGGGGGAATACATGCTCACGGTAACTGGGGGACAGCCACCACCGGGCAGAAATGACACCCGGGCAGAGAGCAGGGGGCTGTCGGCTGTATTCAGAGCACTGCATGTCCCGGCTATTTGAAATAATATCCCTTTCACACCAGAAAATGCAGGGACTTACCTGGGAAAATGGTCCCAGGATCATGCAGTGACATTCCCGGACTGGCCCCTTTTACGCCAGCCTAGTCCCTGCATTTTCTGGTGTGAGGGGGAGAGAAAACCACCCCCGCCTCCCTTTGAACAACCAGCTATATCTTCGTAACCAACTGACCCATTTACATGTAGGCTTCAAATGTTTTTCATCCAGTGAAACTGGGCCGTTTGGTTCCATGGAAATCTGTCCTCAAACAACATCAAGAGCCATGAAATTACATTTCAGAAATGAAAAAAAAAATTGGTTTACCCGAAATTTCTCTAGAAACAATGAACCCATATAGACCAGGTATCATATTGAAGGCCCAGCGATTTGGGTTTGACTGAGATCAACCTCAAGCTTCTGTGATGCCGGAGGGGGAACTGGCAGCCGTTGGAACCGGGTGGAGGTTGGAATTAGCGGGTCCCATGTTATCCTATGGGGAAAACGTTCCAGCTTTCCCTGGCAGTATCTCTGGTTCCCGGGGGGCTAGCGATGCGGGGCTGGGCTCGTTGGAAAGCCCTGGCCCTCAGCTTCAATAGGGGCCTATTGGGAGAGTGGGCCTGGAGCTATAGCTCCATCACTCCCATTGTTAATCCGGCCCTGGGGTGTATGCAGGGATGGCAACAAAAATCTTGGGGCCCAATACACCAATATACCCCCTTAACCTCCTCTGACTGACTGCCCATCATTGCTGACACTGCTATATTGCTGCCGTGACCTCTAGGTTTTTTAGGGAGACATTCTTTTAGTAACAGTACAGTATCTAGTACCTCCTCTGGGACCGGACCAGCAACCAATAATATTAGCTCCTCTCCAGCTGGCTCAGCTTCTCCTGTCTCTCATTAACCACCCTTCTGTAGGGATGACCATCGGTGCAGTCGTCAGGGAACCCAGAACCCCCAGGCCTGCAGAACATGCACCCTCTGGACACCCAGGCACATGCCACCCTATCATTACCATCACTACCCTGAGCAGAGGCACACCAGCTGTGACCTTGGTCACCAGCTGTGACCTTGGGCACCCGCTATGAAATGCAGCTGATTCATTGCATTAGCCACGGGTTTAGCTGTTTGGGGGAATCCTCTCCGTCCTGTGACGAGGATTCCCCCGGAACATTGAATAGGACGATCAACCGACGAGGGCGTTAAACAGCGAGGATGGCTGGTTTTCTGTGATTCTCGCTGTTTAAGCCCCTCGCCGGGCACGGCGACCTGCACTGAATACGGGCCAATGGCCAGAGTAGTGCTAATTCACAGAATGCCCCCTAAGGGGCCACTTACATGCAGAATGCTCCCTGAGGTGCCACTTACACACAGAATGCCCCCTGAGGTGCCGCTTACACACATATCTTCCCTTGTGGTGCTGCTTACACACACAATTTCCCCTGAAGTGCCGCCTACACACATAATGCCCTGAGGTGCTGCTCACACACAGACTACCCCCTGAGGTACTCCTTACATACATAATGCCCTGAGGTGCCACTTACATGCAGAATGCCTCCTGAGGTGCCCGATACACACAGAATGTCCTCTGAGGTGCCGATACACACAGAATGCCCCCTGAGGTAACGCTTACACACAGAATGTCCCCTGAGATGCCGCTTACATGCAGAATGTCCCCTGAGGTTCCGCTTATACGCAGAATGCCCATTATAGTGCAGCATACATGCAGAATGCCCCCTGTAGTGCTGCTGACACAGAATGCCCCTGTGGTGCAGCTGATACAGAATGTCCCCAGTAAGACTCACCTCCCCGGGCCTCGTCCATTGCTTCCTCCTCTAGCCCTGCTGTTGGCTCGCGGCCGGTGCCGCATTTGAAATGGCACCCAGCGGGTTGGCAGTAGCGTGCACCTCCTACAGAAGCAGCCACCACAGGGGCAGTAGTAGCCAGCCGGGTGCGGGTGTTGAGCAGTGCAGCGTTAAGCGGCGATGGGAGTGTCCAGGCATTGGAGCGAGTCTTTTTGGTGTCACCCAGGTGCTCCTCCTCCCATCTCCCTTCCATGTGTCACTGTGGTTCAGGAGCAGCATCTTCCGGCTACTATTTCCAGTGATAAATAGAATCAAAAGCTTACCTAAGCTTGAGATGAAATAAGCACCCTGTTTTTGTAGTAAGAATTAGTAGAGCAGTTGTCATTGGTGGTTTAGTGCTAGGTGCTGGTTGGTTGCAGGTCAGGTGGGTTAGCCAGTAGTGACAGAGTAGGGGGAGGAGTTTGAAAGGTTATATAAGTGTTAGCTGAGGTAAATTATCCCTCTTGCCATTTTTGGATTCCCTGGAGATTGCGGTCCCTCTGGAGTCTGGATAGGCTAAGTATCGCTTTAATTACTATTTTTCTATATTCTATTCGCTCTAAGCTTTCTATTTCTTATTCTGTCTATCTCCGTGTATAAATTCTTCTTTTCGTTTTTGAGTGTTTTATTTTTCTGTCATTCTTCCCTTTTTCAGTGTCTGGCTGCTGGCTGCAGTCATTTGCTGCACCTGCTGGCTTTCAGCGCATAGTGTGGTAAAAGTTTTCTGTAGGTAGTGGGATGTCTCGCCCTCGCCGCAATGCGCCCCCTCCCCGGCGGCTGGTGGAAGCGGCCAGGCCGTTACAGGCCGCCGCGTCCTCCCAGGTCTCCAGGGGAGCACGCTTGTCAGCGGCGGCGGCGGTGGGGGGTTCGCGCCTGGACCCTGCTCCCCCAGTTAACATGGCGGGAGCAAGAGGGAGGGCGCGCGGACGCAGTGGGTCGGCAGGGCGGGCGGCTGCTCGCTCTGCCGGGGGACAGGACTCTGTAATGGCGGCCGCGGTAGTAGGCACGCCGCGCCCGGCCCCCTCGCCTTCCGGCCTGCAGGCTTGGTTGGCTAGGGGGGCGCAGGGCAGGGGGTCACCCTCGGTGGTCAGCAATACGCAGAGGGGGGGGCCCAGGTCGGACAGTGGCGGACATTTTGTCCACTGAATATTATCATGCAAGGGGCAGTCCTACAGCTTTAGGAGCTGGGGACATGCAGCAGCGGGGGCAGTCAAGTAACTTGTCCCCTGTCAGCAGGCAGCAGGATTTTAGGATAAATGATTGGCAGTCACCTCAGTCAGTGAGAGGTGCGTTTTCACCTATTGTTAGGGTTAGATCCTCTCCTTTGCCAAGCTTCGCCCAGCCCCCACCAGCACCAGTGTTAGTGCAGGGGCCGGTGCCGGCAGTGCAGCCTGCAGGGCTGCAGGCAGTGGGTGGGGTAGTGAACAATGTAGCAGCGGTCCAGGCAGCTCAGTTCAGGAGTTGGTCCCCCTATTTTAACACTGCAGCCCAGCAGCAAGGGATGCAGGGACAGTGGCCAGTGGGGCCGCAGTGGGGGAGCATGCAGCAGCCATTTTATCAACCACAGGGTCAGGCTTGGCTGAGCACGGTGCCTGGTAACCAGGGCCAGCAGTTTTGGGCAATAAATCAGGGATTTGGGCAAGCTCCAGGTGGGTTTTATGGGGTTAGTGGACAGCAGGGCGTAATCACCTCAGCGCAGCAAAGCAATTTTCAATTGCCACCCCCACCACCACCCCCGCCCCCGCCCATGCCAGAGGCCGCACCCCCCATGGTAACTGCAGCGCTTCAGCAGGTTGGGCAGGGAGGAGGGCCTGTCAGGGAGCATGGTGGCAGTGAAGAGGTTATTACATTAGATGCTGATGAAGAGAATGTTATGAGCTCTGTTCCTGTTAGTATTCCTTTGCAGGCGGTTTTGGAAGGCGTAGGGCCTGGAAGCGTATCTGAAGTCCTGGAGTCATCGAGTCAAGTCGCGGTGGGCGCACTGCGCGGCGTGGGACAGTCGGTTAGAGCTGAAGAGCAGGCGGGGTCGTCAACATCGGGAGCAGGTGAGATCTCGCACACAGCGCAGCAGCAAGCGGAAGGGTCGCATTCAGACAGTTCATCTGATTCATCCAGCTCAGATGGTAGGCCGCGCAAGCTGATGAAGTACTTTGCGCAGAAAATTAGGGGAAAGAAAAAGGGAACAGGGGGTTCGAGGAGCGTAGCTAGCAGCGCAGCCAGGGTAGGTCCGGATGCATCGGGTGACGCGGTGCATTGTTCTAACACGGCCATATTGAGGGGTGTGAGGTCAAAAATTAGAGACAAAATAAAGAAGGGACGTTTCGTGGACATGTTTGCTATAACACATGAAGCAAAGAAAGAATTGGATGCGGCCAAGGCAAAAGGCCCGGCAGCAGAGGAGGCTAGGAGGTCTTATACCAACTGGCTGGCAGGGGCTTACGTGTTTGCTGCATGCTACACGGAAACCAGGCCATCGGAGCATATGAATATGTTTAAGTATTTTCATCTAATACATAACATGTATTCAACAGGCAGGGTTAATGCATGGAGGCAGTACGATGAGCTTTTTAGGAAAAAGCAGGATGGGCAAAAAGTTTTTAGTTTAGGGTTTAAGGACGTGGAAGTGTGGTTGGAAGTTACCCAACAAATGAGGGGGTCAAGTGATGCAGGGGGGGGGGGCGAAGGCAGCTTTTTCTTAACAAGCCCGGGTACAGTGTGCCCGGGAGGGCAAAATGCTATGCGTTTAACAACGGGCAGTGCTCAAAAGGAGCAGGGTGTAGGTACAGGCACGTGTGTTTGCAATGCAGCGGGGCCCACCCAGCAAAGGAGTGTGCAAGACCAAGGGGGCAAGCAGCTGGGAGAGGAGAGGTTGGGCCTGGCAATAGGCAAGGCGGAGTCGCCAGTTAGGATTGAGGAGTTAAAGAGGTGGTTAAGGCTCTATCCTCTTAGGGAGGAAGCAGCCTTTTTATTGCAGGGTTTTTCAGAGGGTTTTCGTTTACCGGTTATAGATAGGGTTATTGCATCGGCAAATAGGAACCTGAAGTCGGCTAGGGATTTCCCAGAGGTGGTTCGGAAAAAAGTGCAGAGCGAAGTAAACTTAGGCAGAATGGTAGGACCATACAAGGAGCCCCCAATCGCGGATCTATGTATCTCTCCGCTGGGGGTGGTGCCTAAGAGAGAGCCTGGGAAATATAGGTTGATTCAGCATTTATCTTATCCAGAGGGGGGCTCAGTGAATGAGGCATTGGATCAGGAGGTTTGTAGCGTCAGCTATGAATTGTTTGAGCATGCATTAAGTTTGGTGCAGGGGTATGGTAAGGGAGCCCTGATGGCTAAGGTAGATGTGGAGTCAGCTTTTAGGATTTTGCCTTTGCACCCGGAATCGTTCAAGTATATGGGTTTTAAGTTAGGAGGGGAGTTTTATATAGACAGATGTTTACCGATGGGTTGTTCGGTTTCATGCTCATTCTTTGAGCGTTTTAGCAGCTTCCTGCAGTGGTGTATTAAGGCAGGTTGCAAGCAGCAAGGGGTTACCCACTACCTGGATGATTTTTTGTTAATAGGTCCGGCGGATAGTGAGGTGTGTAGTGAGTTACTTTTTTCAACCAGTGCATTGTTTTGGGTACTGGGGGTGCCAATTGCAAAGGAAAAGACGGAGGGGCCTGTTAGTAGGCTATCTTACTTAGGTATTGAGATAGACACAGGATTGGGTATTTGCAGGCTTCCAGAGGAAAAGGTGTCGAGGTTGAAAGGGCAGTTGGAAGAGTTCTTAGAGGTGAAAAGAGTCACGTTGAAGCAGTTGCAGTCATTGCTGGGGTTGTTAAATTTTGCCTGTAGGGTGATCCCAATGGGCAGAGTTTTTTGTAGAAGGTTGGAGAGAGCTACGGCGGGGGTTAGGAAGCCTCATCATCAAGTAAGAATCTCCGCGGAGTTGAAAGAAGATCTGAAAGTTTGGTTAGTTTTTGTGCAGGATTTTAATGGAGTTAGGATTTGGCAGGAGGCGGTGGCAAATGACGAACTGCAATTATTCACGGACGCATCTGGGGCAGTAGGTTTTGGAGCGTATTTTAAGGGGCAATGGTGTGCAGAGGCGTGGCCGGAGGATTGGAGAGTGAAAGGATTTACCGCTAGTATGTTGCTGTTAGAGCTTTTTCCAATAATCGTGGCAGTGGAACTATGGGCTAGGCAGATTGCTAACAAGAACATTGTTTTTTGGTGTGATAATTTGGGAGTAGTTCATTCAGTTAACAATCAGAGGTCGGATTGTCCAAGGGTAATGCGTTTACTTAGGCATCTCATTCTGCGATGTTTGCAGGAGAATATTTCTTTCTCAGCAAGGCATGTTCCGGGGGTAAAGAATGAAATAGCGGATGCATTATCGAGGTTCCAATGGGATAGGTTCAGGAGGCTGGCGCCAACAGCAGATATTGACGGTGTGTCATGTCCTTCTCAATTATGGCAGATCATCGAGCCGGCATCGAGAGTCTAGCCATGAAGGCTTTGGCCCCAGGTACGCTGAGAAGTTACTCGGCGGCTTGGAATGAATGGTCGGTTTTTTCAGCAAGGTGGGGTGAGGGTAAGTGCCAAGAGGAAGTCATGTTGGAATTCGTGTGGGCTTGCCACCAGGAAGGTAGATCTAGGGCAGCAATGTCCGGGGCTTTGGCGGGAATCGCTTATTTCGCTAAATTGAAGGGTCAAAAAGATCCTACCAAGTCATTCCTGTTGTCTAAGGCATTGAAGGGGTGGGCCAGAGAACAGAGGGTGGAAGGAGATTCGAGAAGGCCAATAGATCAAGGTTTGCTGCAGGATTTAGTCACGGCAGTTTCGGGGGTGGCAGTGGATGAGTATGAATCAGCCCTTTTTGGTTTGGCATTTGTGCTTGCGTTTTTTGGGGCGTTTAGGATTGGGGAGTTAGTGGCAAGAAACAAATTGTGTGTGGTCTCTGGGGTTTTGAAAGAGAATGTGGTGATTAAAAAAGATTTAGCGTTGATAAAGATTCAGAGATCAAAAACGGATCAGCTGGGTAGGGGGAGCTGGATTTCTTTGAAGGCAGAGGAGCATAAGGGGATCTGTCCGGTGGAATTAGCAAACAAATTCAATTTGGTTAGGCCAAAGGGGGGGGGTTCAGTGGTTAGTCCATAGGGATGGTACGCCGTTAACTAAATTTCAATTTTCTAGTGTTTTTGGTAAATGTTTGGTGGCCTTGGGCATCCCGGAGGAAGAATATGGTACTCATTCCTTTAGAATAGGAGCGGCAACTTGCGCAGCGGTAGCAGGCAGTTCAGAGGAGGCAATAAAGAGGCTGGGTAGGTGGAGATCGTCAGCTTTTAAGGCGTATATAAGAGGGGATAAGTTATAGAGAGCGCGCTCCTGGCGAGTTTGTTTTTTAGGTAACCCAGGGCCATAAGCCGCCTGCCTTTTATGAAGGGGGATTGGATGGCGTTTCACTTTTTTCCTCTTAAAATCTGAGGTTTTGTGTTGTTCACATCCATCTGGGTAGCCTAAACAACTCAGTTTACCTTACCTTGGCTAGTTGCTTTAGATATGTTAAGTAATTTAATTTTCTAATGGTTATTTTGTATAATTTTATTTTAGGTTCGGCTGATGTGGTGGGTAGGGTGTGGATTGTAGGACACTCATATGTTTATTGGGCAGGAAAGCACGAGAACAGGACCAAAGGGGCTG
Organism: Crinia signifera; assembly: GCF_055691185.1. Lineage (NCBI taxonomy): Eukaryota > Metazoa > Chordata > Amphibia > Anura > Myobatrachidae > Crinia > Crinia signifera. Next base: position 383,377,692 of record NC_139217.1, read on the forward strand.
GTAGGGTAAAGTGGATTGGTGTGAGAGGTCTTTCCTGGTTCGGATTATGGGACTTATTATTGATCTCAGAGAAGAAGTGGGGTGCTCCAGATGTGCTGATCATTCACGCAGGTGGTAACGACTTAGGGTCGTGCAAAGGCGTTGAATTGATTATAGCAATTAAGATTGATCTTCAGGGCATAAAAGAGAGATGGCCCGAAGTGAGGTTGTATTGGTCGGAGATGATTCCGAGGAGGGTATGGAGAGGGACACAAGGGGGAGCTGCATTGGATAAGGTGAGGAGAAAGCTCAATGCAGCAGTGTCCAAGTTTATCTGGAGCATTGGAGGTTTTGTAATTAAGCACCCGGGGATCAAATATGAGCAGGTGGAGCTTTATAGAGCAGATGGAGTGCATCTTAATAGAGAAGGGATGAAGTTATTTGTCACAGCCTTGTTGGGAGCGCTGGGTATGTGAGGATTTCTGCTGGGTGGCGGACTCTGGCCTGCGGTGGCGGCCTTCGTTTTGGCGGAGAGCATGGCTCCTCGGTTGAAAGAGATTAGCGTGACAGAAATTGGCTAGCATTTTCCCTGGGAGAGAGGCGAGTCGGTCACTACCTTAGGGGAGGACCAGGTCACCATCTTAGGGAGGGACCAGTGCTCTGCCAGTTAAGGGAAAATTGAGCTACTCAGTTAGGTTACGCAGGGCGTGGCTATGGCCACGCCCATTTTTGCATTGATACATAGGCAATTGCCGAGGGCCATGCTTCTTGGGCCACTTTTGATTAATCCTTAAATTTCCAGCCATTCGTTTAAATAAATTTTGGCTGTGACCTTAATTTTCCAATTTACACAGTTGTCTGAGTCATTATTTATTGTCTACGAGTCAAATTATTTGTGTCCGAGTCTTTATTTCATTAGCGTAGAATTCTGAATGAATAAAACATATGGGTGACTTAATAGAATCAAAAGCTTACCTAAGCTTGAGATGAAATAAGCACCCTGTTTTTGTAGTAAGAATTAGTAGAGCAGTTGTCATTGGTGGTTTAGTGCTAGGTGCTGGTTGGTTGCAGGTCAGGTGGGTTAGCCAGTAGTGACAGAGTAGGGGGAGGAGTTTGAAAGGTTATATAAGTGTTAGCTGAGGTAAATTATCCCTCTTGCCATTTTTGGATTCCCACCCACCCACCCGAAGTAAGAAATTTTGTTGTGTAAGTGCAAAGGTTTAGGACCGAGGAAAAGGAGAAGTTGCAAAGCCTAAGGGCCTTGCAAATTGAAGGGCGAAGGAAAAGTGCAAAGGTTTAGGACCTTGCAAGAGTGATGGAGGGCGGAGAGCATGGCTCCTCGGTTGAAAGAGATTAGCGTGACAGAAATTGGCTAGCATTTTCCCTGGGAGAGAGGCGAGTCGGTCACTACCTTAGGGGAGGACCAGGTCACCATCTTAGGGAGGGACCAGTGCTCTGCCAGTTAAGGGAAAATTGAGCTACTCAGTTAGGTTACGCAGGGCGTGGCTATGGCCACGCCCATTTTTGCATTGATACATAGGCGATTGCCGAGGGCCATGCTTCTTGGGCCACTTTTGATTAATCCTTAAATTTCCAGCCATTCGTTTAAATAAATTTTGGCTGTGACCTTAATTTTCCAATTTACACAGTTGTCTGAGTCATTATTTATTGTCTACGAGTCAAATTATTTGTGTCCGAGTCTTTATTTCATTAGCGTAGAATTCTGAATGAATAAAACATATGGGTGACTTATTGCCTCCTCCTCACTGTAACGGCACCCGGCAGCATCATGGAAACTGGTGATGCAGCTTGTTGGGAGCAGGCTTTCGCAGCCGTGGCAGCCGCAGCAGCAGCGATGTCTGGGAGGGGGAAGGGTAGTGCCTCTCAGGGCCCTGTCCTTGGCAGAGAGGCAGCAGGTGTCTTCCGAGGCATCCTCCACAGCTTCCTCCTTCGGCAACGACCTCCTCCTCGCAGACACATGTGCAGCACTGATTCCGCACTGCTGCACGCTGTTGGCCTTTTGTGGGGCGGTGATGAGGGATAGCCTGCAAAGGCCCGGCCCCCTGAACAAGTGGGGGGGGTCAGAAATCACTGGGTTCAGCGATTCCCCGCCAGGCCAGTCCGAGCCTGCATATATACATATATATGTATATTATATGCAGTTACGAAGTGCAGCACTCAGGGGTACATAAAAGAAAAAGACCTGTCACCTTGTGTCAAGGCCTCCTCTCTTCTCCGGCCGCAAAAATCTTGTTAGGGGGGGGGGGGGGGTTTGGTTTATGTGCCAGCCGCCCACAGCAATTGAGTGCCAGGCAGCTGACTGCAGGGACGACTGGCTGAATCTGGGGCCCATCTAATCTTCGGGGCCCGGAACTGTTGTCCCCTTTGACCCCCCCTGTCGCCGGGCCTGGGTGTACTTGGTCTGCAATAATATTTATGTCAAATTTACATCGACATAGATGTCAGGATTCATGGTTTTCCAGCAGAACATTGCCCAGGATAATTGCCTCTGCCAGCATGTCCATGCATGGTGTAGAGATTTGACTATAGCCTTTAACTTGTTCTGAATATGGACTGTCCTATTCATAATAGGGACTAAATATGTGTCCCGCTACATTGTTGTTGCTATACGCAGCATAACATCGCAGGATTGCGATGTGAATGCGCTGTGGCATGCCATGCTCATATGCATCCCAGCTAGACAAAAGGACACATCTGTATGTCTCTTTTGCTGGTCCATTGTGGTGTGCTGTTTTTTTTTTTTCTATTTTTTCTATTCAGGAAACATACATGTGGTATAACAATAAAATGATTTGATGAACTACCATGCTATGCAACACAACTAGTTTACAAACACTTCATTTATTTCCCATATTTACTCATGTAATACAACATAAGATGAAAACAAATGCACTCTAGAAAATCAACCAAAAATAATACGACAACACGGAAAAATGTACACAGAAAAAAATAAATGAGAATATTAGGGACAATCTATATACTAAAATCAAGTGCTGATAAAAACAAATGATGGTCCTGATGCAGGATTGTTAGAAAAGCTTTGCTGCCAATGGTATAGAAACAGAAATGGCAGGGCTGAAAAAGTTATATTTAGTAACATATAATAAAACATACAATAAAACAACAAATTTCAAGGACATTTATTTATTTATTTACAGTTTTTTATATAGCGCATCATATTCCGTTACGCTTTAGGACCATGGGCCTCATTCAGATCGCATTCGCACACAGGACCGATGTTGCGCGTCTGCGCATGCGCAGGCGGGTATCTGCGCATGTGCAGGCGTATGGTGCGCGCACCCACGGCGAACCTTCGGTTCACCGGGTGCACGCACCCATGGCGGCGTGGGGGGGGGGCGGAGATGAGTGGGGGCGCTGGGCTGCCCCATTACCATATGGGAACGCCCAGCGGTGACGCGGGTGTGGGGGGCGGGTAGCTGACATCACCGGATGTCAGCTGCCCGCCCATATCCACGCCAGCGTGCACGCAAATGTAAGAAACTAAAAAGTCACTTATATATGCGTGCACACTAAACATAATTCGATGGTCGGTGACCATCGAAAGATGTGGGCGGTTACCCGAGCCATGCGAATGGATGTTTATGCAAAATCCAACTTTAAGGGGGTGGCGGAGGGGGGGGGGGCGCGGCGTTCGCCGGGCGGGGTTTGGTGGACTCGCAAGGCGGCAAATTCGCAGCTATGCGAATCAACCAATGTAAAATGTGCATTAGTGTAAACAACCCAATGGGTGAATGGACAACCTGCACTGAACCGAAGCAGTAGTCCCAATTGGTGGAGCAGCTGCTGCTCACCCAGCATCCTCCTTCCTGCGTCAATCTAACTTTTTATTAAAGTCAGATTAAGATCGTCAAAAATGGGGCCAAACCCTGTCAGATTTGGCCCCGTTTCTGACCAAGGGGGTTATTCTGGTTCACTCACAAAGGCACAATCACTCTCTAATGGACAAAACCATTTGCACTGCAGGTGGTGCTGATGTAACATGTGCAGAGAAAGTTAGATTTGGCTGATTTATTTTACACTGCACTATAGATATCAGTTTGAAGTAAAAACCCCACCCAAATCTAACTGTCTCTGCACCTGCAGTGCATATGGTTAGAGACTGATTGTGCCTTTGAGTGAACCAGAATAACCCCTCAAAGCAGGTGGACTGGCAGCTATTCCAGTTGCCAATACACCTGCTCTAGATGGAAAAAGGCAGAATCTGACAGGTTTTGGCCCCATTTCTGACCATCTCAATCAGACTTTTAAAAAATTCAGATTGAGGCAGGGAGGACAGTGCTGGGTGAGCAGCAGCAGCTCTCTTGGCACCATCTTCCTGTCCGATGGCCTCCCGTTGCTTCCCACCGTCTCCGCGTCACTCACCCGTCCCACCGCCAGGCCGAGTGAAAGCAGATCACCCGCCACGATCCTGGCTCCTGCTGCCTCCCGACTTTGGCCCTTATTCTGATCGGTGCGGCCGAATCCGAATATGCAGCCAGCACCGTGCGTCCTAAACCCCGCCTTCCATACGGATCGCCAACTCCGTCCATACGCGGTAAGAAGCTGTCCGAACGGACCGCACGTGTATTTCTCATGAATACACCTCCTTCATCTCAGGGAACCTCCCCCATCATTTGATGGTCGCAGAACATCGAATGCAGGGCCGAGTGGCCCGCCAGCTCCTGCAACCTCAGACCACACGGGCATTTCTCCGTGCAAAAGCAGGGATCTGGGCGGGCAGCTGACATCCGGCAATGTCATATGTCCGCCCCCTACACGTGCGTCACGACCGCATTACCATACGTACGCCCAGCGTTTGCATGGGAACGCCCATGAAACGCGGGGTGTAAACATATGGTAATAAATCCAAACAGCCTTTCACACCCCTCTCCACCCCCTGTTCGTAGTGTACACATTTCATGCAGAATGTGGCCGTGCGTCCGGCTCGCACATGCGCAGAGACGCCTCTGCACATGCGCAGACACAAAACATCGGCGGCACGAACGCACGCGGATATTACCGCACCAACCAGAATAAGGGCCTTTGTGTTGACCTAATGACAATCTACACACTGTAGATCTATCAACCGGAACCAGGGAGAAATAATAAGAAAAAAAAAACTGGCAAAGCTGGGAACAACACCTAGTTGCCTATATATCCAGGATCTCAGGACCATCTGAAGCACCGTGCACTACTCTGGCCAGTACATGTCTGTTAACACTTTATTGAAAAAGTCATATCTCTCCTGAGGAAATAAATGAGAAATTGACTAGGTTATTTAAAGCAGATAATAATATAGTCAAAGATAACCAACACAGCAGAACTGTCAAATGTGGTCAGGTAACAAAGGTATGAAATTAATACCGCTGATTAAGTAACAAAGCCATATTTGTCAGCAGAAAAGAACGGATATTACTAATCTAAATAATATACACAAAATAACTGGATTGTTTCTATTTAAACTAAACAATCAAATTTTCTGTGCAGCAGCCTGCCATGTTATAGGAGGGCTTCTCCTGCAGAGCAGATACAGTAGGGAAATTACTAAGAATACGAATCATATGCATTTGTATTCAGGCCACGACTGAGTACGACTGGCATCGATAACATATTTGTACTACGCATGAGTATTTGTAACCTTAATTTACAAAGGTGTGGTCATTTTGGTTTTTATATTTTTCAATGTCGTAAGAGGTCGGATTTTTCCATGCGTATTCATATTTGTATTGTCCTTTGCATACGGAATTTGCCTTGTTTTACAGCTTGTATTTGTGCTATTTTACGTACGTATTTGTAAGAATACATACATCTATTTTTCGAAAATAAACCAACTTTATGATTGGCTGAAAGTTTAAAACTTGGGAGTGTTCTCTCAGCCATAAATAAACCCCGAAAACACCCAAGCTCCTTGTGGTAGCCATGGGCAAAGTGGCTCGCTAAAAAGAGCTGTTCTGCATTTGATCACTCAGTGAAAAGAACTTGTTCACTAGCTCACTTTGAATAAAAAGAATAGGTATTTCCATTTTGAGTGGTTTTGTAATGTGAATCTAATTTTCGTACGTTAATCTCCACTTTATCTCTCTAAGGTCTGTTAGATTGGGGCAAAGGGACATGTTTTTCTTCTCATTTCTGTCTTTTAAAAGCAGAAAAAAGTGACCTATTAAATCACTCTGAATTTGGGTCTTTTACTGCCTATTATGGAAGTAAAATTTAGATCAATGGGATTAAAATTGCAGAGCTAAATGTGTCACTATAAGGTTGCTGTATAAGTTATTGCATTTCTAAAATATTAAATTATATTCTAGTTCCATTCACTCCTCTCAGTCTCAGTAGTTTACTGATTCATACAGTTCACTGATCATTTTACTGTCTCATACACACAGCCTATTGAGTCAGTATAGTACCTCAAAGCTACCATGGGTGGCACTGCTGTGCTCAGGCAAATGCATTGGGGTGTATTCAATGCTTTTTGTAAACTCTGACAGCGAGCAGTGCTGCCTGCTCGCTGTCACAGCTCACAGGGTCAGTATTCAACTGACCCCCTGCATATGCCGTTTCCCCCTCGCTAGGTTTTTGGAGCGATTGTATGAAAACAAAACAGTAGAACATATCATAGCACAATAGGCCTCCAAGAAGAACTACCGTTCACCTCTTAGTGAGCAACAGCTCTCTCAGGGGTAGATTTATCAATAGCTCCATAACGTTCTTTATGCATGCAGGTTCGCTTCACCACTTTATCGTGGTGAAGCTCACCTGCAGTTTGCCCGAAAGTATTATTAGTTTAGTGTACGTTATGGGAGTGCGTTATGCCCAGCCGACGGGGATACGCTTCCTCCCATAACGGATGTGCGCTCCCCCCTGCTGCCAAGTTCTGCGCATGTGCCGGTTACCTTGCAATGTGTACCGGCGCATGCGCAGATACATCCATCAGACGGCGGGGACCAGCAGGCGCCGGGGAGAGAGAACACTGTCAGCTGGGGAGAGGACCAATAAAGTTACTTGAAATGAATTTAAAAAAAAGGTGCCTTTGGATTACACAGCGCCAGTAAAATCTGGCGCTATGCACTGCATGTTAATGGAAGAGCACGTGGCCACCCAGACCCTTCATAAATAAGGTATGAGCCAAGAGCTCATTTAAAATACAGTATATATGTTATCCCTCCTCCCCCATAGCAATGCACGCAAAACACCCGCATCAAGGGTGTGATAGATCAGGGGAAGTGCTATCCCCTGCCTTAGCGCACGGGGATAACGCATATGCCCCACAGCGCCAATTGATAAATCTACCCCTCACTCTTTCAAAAGAACTGTTTAAAAGAACTATTTCACTCACGAACGACACATCTCTACCTTGTGGGTTTAGCTATGCATGGAGAGGAGAGTGGGGTGAGTTGGTGGAGTTTGGTTAGAATGTTGCTGGTCCCCCAGCTTTATAAATAAATACACAAACATGATTCCCTCCACTCACTTTACCATAGGAACAGAGGGCAGTCTCACTGGCTGGGTGGGCCCTAGATGTGTTGTGGAGCTGCCTCTCCTCTCCCTCCCTGACACCAGCAGCAATTTGAGCACTATTCTGGACCTGAGCCAGGGTAGCTCCGCCCCCTCCATGAGTTCCATGTAGCTCTGCCCCCTCCTTGAGGTCCGTGTAGCTCTGCCCTCCCGCTCTGAGTCCTCCTGTGTAATCAGGCATGTTGTACTGCCTGGGCTGCCCTGCACAGCATTATCTCGACTCTCCCCACAGACTCTGTTGGTGCTGGCTCCCCCCCAAGCCACCGCAGGGTTTGCAGGAGCATTGTTATACCAGTGCTACCACTCCAAATAGTGACAGACTCTGTAAGAGTGGTGTCAGCTGCCGTGCAACAGCAGGACAAGCCATGCGATGCCTCGTGCAGTTGCATGGCTTGTCCCCCTGTAAAAACAACCCTGATTGGAGTAAATGCGTATTCTTTCCATGGCGTATTCATTTGGTAACCTATACAAATACGAATGCAATTATCAGTTGGAAAAAGGAAAAATACATACGTAAATCGTCCTTAGTGAATTTGACAAATACGAATTTACGCCATATTTCCATACGAATGGCTATGAGTACGCCTATTCGTAGCCATTTGAGCTTAGTAAATTTCCCCCAGTGACTGACGGACAGCTTGGCAATGTTACATAGTTAGCATGTTTATAACATGTCAGTCAAGTGCAAACTGTTCTTATATGAATTAGCTGTGAAAATCAAAAAAGCAGGTGATAATTTATTCCCCCCCCCAGTCAAATCTGCCGCCCACCGGGACTGCCTAGCAGTGTGATTGCTTTCTCTGATAATCACTCTCCTTCTATTACATCCTTCTATTCTATCTATTAGCGCTGCTGGGCTGGCCCAATTGCTTTCCTTGATAGTCGTGCCCCCCAATGCTGTCACCGGGCAAACAGGGAGCGACTGAGTTGCCCTATCTCTGCCAGATCACAGAGGAAAGGACCCATTGGGCTACAAGGGTCAGGGGAGGATTACACTGAAGAGGACCAAGGACTCAGGTGGAGTGAGGATCCCTTCTTATGCTCTTTTGTCCTAATACTTCCCACATGCAGAGCCTTGAGAAAGAGTGTTGTCCGCAGAGCAGAAGCTGAGATAGACGTTGTAAAGAGCCAGGCAGCACAGGGAAGAAGCCTTACACAGCATAGAAACTCCATGGTGTTGATTTATTGACTATCGACCTCGACATTATTCCTATTAAACATATTCCAAATGGGAGAATACCTCCCAACTGTCCTGATTTTCATGGGACAGTCCTATTTTTTTGGGACTGTCCCACGTCCAATCCTTTGGTGGCAGTGTCCTGCGGTGTGGTGGGGGCAGTAGGGAGTCTGCCCTGTCACATGCTGCTTAACAGAGCAGCAGGGAATACCATAGATACTGGGCAACTACATTAAGCTTTGCCTGCCTGAGGCAAGTGAAACAATATTCCTGATGTATCCATTTTATTCTTGTGTAGACATATTGGGCATGATTCTAGTCAGACAGAAATGGAAACATGAATGGATCTCATGGATATCTGCAAACTGCACCATGTATATGCAGATAGATTGATTTGTCCAATGACAAATAAACAGGCCTAAATACTGTATGTTTACAGTTTTGGTATAAATACAGCACTGTAATGTTCTAATAATACAGTGATGGGCTTGGACATATACAGACCCCTTTACAGATCCAAGTATACAACATGCACCTGCAGTCTATTTAGCATGCCATTTCATTCTGGTCTGTGATAGTATTGTGGCTGATGGGTCATGCACAATAACACTCATTTAAAGCTTTTAGCATGTGACCATTTATTTATTATTATTATTTATTTATTTATTTATTATAACTAAAGTGTAGGGTTTCCACACTCGTAAAGGTATCTTTTCACAACCTGGGATTTTCTTGCCAGAAAAAAACCTCTTAAAATGGAACCGTGGGTAAAAACAGCATACTGTAAATATATTTTAATGGTGGGCAATACAGAAATAAAAATTCCCAATAAAGGTTCACAAGAAGTTCATATTGTCCAAAATTATGTCTCAATCTACTAGATTAAGTTCCGGAACTTAATCTAGTAGATTGAGACATAATTTTGGATTTTATATTATGTTTATGTATTTTCTCCTCCTTAAAATACACCCCTCCTATATATGCACCCCCCCCCCAACACATATGTATAAAAAATCCGTCTGCATATACAGCACATATACAAACCCTCCTCCCACAATGTATTAAACATATATGAGTATACAGCAGTAGCCAGGAACAACACTGCGACTCACCCAGTCACTGAATGAAGCAGGACAGGACTGTCACATGATGAACATCAGTCACCGCAACATCACCCAGCAGTCTGCCTCTGAGGTGCTGTGCTCGGTGTAAGCATTAAGGGCCTTATTCTGGTTCATTCTTAGAGGCAAACTTCTTCTCAAATGGACAAAACCATGTGCACTGCAGGTGGGGCAGATATAACATGTACAGATAGAATTAGATTTGGGTGGGGGTTTTCTTCAAAGTGAGATCTATATTGCAGTGTAGAAATAAAGCAGTCAGTATTTTCCCTGCACAGAAACAAAATAACTCACCTATATCTAAATCTCTCTGCACATGTTACATCTGCCCCCCTGCAGTGCACATGGTTTTGGGCCCTAAGTGACTCCATGCTTTGAACCATCACATGGGGCCTTATTCTGATCGGTGCGGCCGGATCTGAATATGCGGCCAGGACCGTGCGTGCGAAACCCCGCCTTCCATACGGATCGCCAACTCCGTCCGTACGCGGTAAGAAGCTGGCCGAACGGACCGCGCGTGTAATTTTCACGGAATACGCCTCCTCCATCTCAGGAAACCTCCCCCATCATTCGATGGTCGCAGACCATCGAATGCAGGACCGAGTGGTCCACCAGCTCCCGCAACCTCAGACCACACGGACATTTTTCCGTGCAAAAGCAGGGATCTGGGCGGGCAGCTGACATCCGGCGATGTCATATGTCCGCCCCCTACACGTGCGTCACGACTGCATTACCATAGTACGCCAAGCGTTTGCATGGGAACCCCCATGAAACGCGGGGCATATGCATATGGTAATGAGCCCAAATAGCCCTTCACGCCCCTCTCCACCCCCTGTTCGGAGTGTTCACATTTCATGCGGGATTTGGCCGTACGCCCCGCTCGCACATGCGCAGAGACGCTTCTGCACATGCGCAGACACAAAACATCGGCGGCACGAACGCACGCGGATATTACCGCACCAACCAGAATAAGGGCCATGGAGAGGAAATGCAAGATCATGGTGGCGCTTCAGATGGAGGGAGGCGTGGTCGGTGGAGGGGCTGCCAGATGTATACAGCCTTCTAAAACAGCAACCCCATCCCCGCCTGCTGCAGGACCCGCTCAAACACTTGTGATGTACTGAGGCTGCGTCTGCAGTCTCAGTATATACATGTATACTGGGGATTGTGCACCGGGAATCACCTCCCTGCACTTGCTGCCAGTGGACCCGGCAGAACAAGTAGAAGCCAGGAGGAAGAGCCGTAGCAGCAGTGTGTCAGTGGGTGCGGAGTGAGTGACTCCATCAGGACAGTCTGGCGCTCTAGATGCGTAGCCAGCTAGTATTCATCTAGCTGATCTGGGGGGGGGGGGGTTATATCCGCGCCTGCTGGAGAGAGACTAGGAACTGAGGGGTGGAAGAATGATCGGCACCAGTCCGGGCCCTTCCCTCTGAGTGGCCTGGCCCGGGACAGCGGATCCCCCAGCAGCCCTTTGATGGCGGCCCTGCCAGCAAGCAATGTGCTAGCTGGATGTCGATCGATGACATCAATCACTCGGTGTATGGCTCTGACACACTGAGCAAAGTAAAGCTGTGTACCCGCAGACGATTCTACCAGGTGATTGTGACTGCATCGTATATCGCCTAGGTTAGCCCCATATGTACACAGCATGTGATAGCAATATGCTGCCCCTCAGCATCTCTATCACACGGACAAAAAAACAGTGCAGGCAAAAACATTTTGGCAGGAGGCCGTCTGCACAGTGTATTTGGCCACGGCTCCCGGGCAGGCTGTACTTAGCCTTCTTCTTTAATTACATCTTGATATACATGGAGCTCAGTCCAAATCGCCGGGACTGAGTACACCCTTAAGTTTTCATTGGTTGTTTTATTCTTTATATACACATGTTTATTACACATGTTATCTTTGTGTGTCCTGATGAAAAGGCAGCTTGGCCTTGAAACATTGAATAAACCAGCACATTTTACACATATACATGTACACACATATAAACACATTTATATAGGACTGCAAGGCCTGAGCCACCTTCATGGAGCTGCCTGCTGCCACTTCTGCTGCTCAGTAAAAAATTGCAGGGTAAAAATAAAGCTGCCCAATATATGTGGACTATAGAAACAGGCCCATAGAGAGGTATACAATTAGCCACAGGGTTTACTCTGTAGCTAATTACTGTAAAAATCCTTGCAGCGCAGGGAAAGACTATTCATTTAAATATTTTTTCCATGTCGAGCAATCAGGACACTCTACAGGTAATTGAATGCCCCCTTACTGTCTACAAGGCAAAGCTTTCAGCGTATACATAGACCTTGACATCTCTAAAGGCGCCGATACACTGTACAATTGCCGGGTGCATTGAGATGCCCGCTCTTGCCAACATCTCATTGCACAGCTCAAAAAGTCTGTGCTGCACATACTTTTTGTACTAGATTGCATTGCATTGTATCTCATTGCATTGCAAAATGTATGCGATGCGATCTAGACCAAATTGCATACAATAATTGTACCTTGTATGGGCACCTTAAGACTGAATGTTCTGTATTATTAAACTCCTGACCACTTAAATTATATATATATATATATATATATATATATATATATATTGAAAATAATAATATTTCTGGTTTTATTTTAGTAAATATTTACTTTCCACATCATCTACATATATCATACACCCCCCATGGACATATCTATATTTATATTGGGCATACTGGACATGTTTCACAGAGATAATAGTGCCATCAGTTTTCATTAATATACAAGGATCTGATAAGATATATATGTTTTAAAAAGTCATAATGTGACCTCTTTATAGATGCGGAACTTTTTTCTACATCTTTGGAATATTTTGTTTCCTCTCTATAAATAAGTAGGTGGTGATGTCATTGTTTTTCACTCGCAAATTCCCAGAAGCTGATCCCAGGGGTAGAGCAGTTGGTTTGGAGACTGGCTCAGAGACTCTGTATTTGTGAAGCTACAAAAACATTCTTATGTCACCGCACGTCCTTCAAACTTAGCTGCCCCTTATTAATGTATTCCCCTCTGAATAGTTTGTTCCCTTAATGGCAGTGGTTAATGCTAGCGAGAGGAGACAGTATGGGGAGCAGATGTGTGCACAGTGCTGCACACGCTAATAGAGTGTAGATAAGGACTGAGTATAAAAAGGACTGTATCATAGAGATGGTGTCAGCAGTGCCACCATCAAGGAGGGATTACTGGTGTTAGAATCCTGGGCAGGGCCAGATTAGCACTGGGGTGGATGGAGCTGCAGCTCCAGGCCTCCACATAGAAACAGGCCCATCACCATTGTAGCACCCCCAATTAGGTTTGCCACAGACGCTGTATTGCTGCGCGGCATAACCCAGCAATAAGGGGTTAACCAGGAGCGCGCGAAGTCAGGGCGGCCAGGCTGACTGACAGCCTGAACCAGCGAATCAGGAGGGGCCGGATGTGAAGAAGAGGGGAGGAGACGGTGGACACGTGAGCGGCAGAGCAGGACGGCGTGGAGAGGAGCGAGGAAGACGAAGACCAGAGTGCGCAGCAAGGACGGAGGTCGGAGAGCGAGAGAGACGCCGCAGCTGGAGAGAAGGTGATCAGCCTGCAGCGCGAGACCCGGGGAAGAGGCGGCAGGAGCCGAAGACGCCGGGGAGATCGTGAGTCGGGACGGAGACAGAGCAGGAGCGGCGCGTCTGAGTGTGGCAACGCTGCAATCGCAGCGCCCACACTAGAGTGCCCCTGCAGAAGAAAAGGAGACCAGCGCCAGCCCTACAGACGGACGGGGACCAGGTCGTGACGGGCAGGAGCCCGCATCTTGTTCCAGCACCTCAGGTACTGTCCATGCAAAGGCTCCCGCTGGAACCCCCATTACCACTCCCTGTCACCAACGGAGGGAACCCTAGACCCACGGGCACCTGTTGTCCCAGCGCCCAGGCTGGAAATCCCAGACCTCACTCCCTGCCACCAACGTAGACTGTCCTCAAGCCGCAGTGACCGTCTGTAGGAGCTCCCAAGCTGGACTCCCAGTAAGCACCCCCCTACCACTAACACCTCTATCCCTGTGAACAAGGGAAGGACCCCTATTTCCTCATCCGGATCTGCCTAGTTCCTGTTTTTTCCATCCCCTGCGTACCTGCAGCCTCAGGGAAATTTGTCACAATTCCCCAAGTTGCTAAATGCTATTATTTCTGCATCACAGTAGTTCAGCTTTAGAAACACTGCCATCTTGTGGTTAAAACTGATCATTGCCGAACTTCAACTTTTTCCCCTATTCCTAATACTGGATTACCTTGTCCATCCGGAAATATTTCGCCAGGGTGTATGCCAGTCAGGATATTAATGTGGTGATACATCCACTGTGTCAGTTTGATTGTTATGTGATGCGTTGTAATTTGTCTGTGTTACATGATATGTTAATTACCTCATAGATTATTGTACTAGCTCCTAGCGTCATTTGTTTGGGTACAGCATAGTCGAGTGGGTAGATTGTCGCCTGCCAGGACCCAGTTGGCGGTCAGCGGGGTCAGTTTATTCACTCCCCAGTATACTGGAGATTATTGGGGAAATTGGTTCTTTGATAAGTAAGTTGTTAACAAACCCATTGTGTTAGGTACACATTGTATATTTGTGTCCTATTTGCACTAAATAAATATTACAGTTGTATCTGGCCGCACGTCTTGCTCTGATTCTTACGGAGGTGGGTCTTCCCAATCGGCGGAGAAAAGAACCTGCGGGAAGAAGAATCATCCGGCTGCAAGCAAAGGTAACCCGAATATTACACTTGGCGTCATACCGAACAGGATCCGGATCAGGTTGGGAAGACAACTGAGTAAGGAAGATGGATCAACCACCCGTGCAACCACCCGTGCAACCACCCGTTCAACCACCCGTGCAACCTGCAATACCAACACCGGCAGGAGAAGTAGCACCGGGCAACGGACTACCAGACCAAGCCACCGCAGCACCGACGACACCGATCACGCTCCCATACTATTTCGGGGCGTCGTGGCTACCCAGCTACAGCGGAGATACGAACAAGCCACCAAATACCACGTTCGTGGAATTTAAGAATAGGATCGAGATGACGTTCATGCTATATACACTGCACGAACAGCAAAAAGTCCAAATCCTGGTAGGACAACTGACGGGATCTGCCCTCCGAGAAGTGATCTCATGGCCACCCGAACAAAAGAAGGAAGTGGCACAGATATTTAAGAAACTGTCGGTCATATTTGAAACGAAAAGTTTACCAGAGCTAAAACTAAAACTTTACGGGAGGAAGCAACACACCGGAGAGACGCTGCGGGACTACGCCCTCAGTCTGCAGGAAATGCGGAAAGCAATTCAAGCAATAGACCCAGAAGAGATGAGAAATGCGGACGAGACATTGGCAGTACAGCTAACCGAAGGCGCCAATAGGGAGAGCACACGTGCACAATTGCGTTTACTACGGAGACAAATGACGGGCGCAACATTCGCCGATTTTAAAGAAGCTGCAATTAGCGTAATTGGCAAACGCACCGAACAAGAGGTGGAATACCCTGAGCTGCTGGGTTTCCACGAACCACCGTATCCGGGGAAAACCCACACGCCCGGCCCAGAGGGGGCGAAGAAAGACAAAGAGACAGCAGTACAAGCCGCACAGAATTTGCCGGAAGATCAGTTTAAGATCCTGCAGAAGCAGATTGAGAGCCTCACCATCGGTATGGCAGGTATGCAGAGGGAGATGCGTCAGCAATCCCGGCCACCGACGTATAACGATAGAGAACCGAATTGGAGGACAGAACGACGCCGGGGGGCGGGAAATCGCTGGGACCCCCCTAGAGAGAGCGGCCGACGAAGCACGGACCAATTCGACGGACAAGGACGTCCCATATGTAGGAGGTGCCAAGAGCCGGGGCACGTAGAGCGAAACTGCTACCGCCCAGAGGCTTTAAACTTCAACACCCCGAGGCCAGGGCCCGAACCTCGGGGGGAACACCGGGAGTAGATCCAGACCCGGAGAAATGGTGGCCCCAATATGTCGGACAATGCCCAATGATTAGGGTTCTGATCAACGGGACAGAAACGCTGGCGATGATAGACACAGGGTCGCAAATCTCTACAATTCAGCTGACCACCCTCCAAAAACACTGGGGAAGAGAAACTCTACTTGCACCGCCCCCGTCGTGGCTACAATTGATTGCAAGTAACGGCCTGGGGATCTCGTGTACAGGGTACTGGGAGGCAGACTTGAAAATCGGACAGACCTGTCTGCCCAAGCAAGGGTACCTGGTAACCACGAGTGGAGAAGGAAAAGTGGCCCCCGTTATATTAGGCATGAATATCCTCCAGCAATGCCCTGAAGAGTTAGTGACCATCCTGCGGGGCGAATTGACCAAGACTGCACCGCCAGCCACTTCGATCCTCCAGAAGACGATCAAGGTACTGCAAGGTCATCAAAGGTTCGTCCGAAGGACGGGAGAAATCGGAAGGGTCCGCCTGACGGAGAGTAGGCCCATCAAGCTTGCACCCAACTCAGAGACGATCTTGTGGGGGAAGACCCGATGTGGACCCAGCGGGTGTGAATATGAAGCTCTGATAGAGAACTGCGTGATTTCAGCGCGGCAAGAATTGGTGGTGGCCAGCGCCCTGGTGAAAGTACAGAACGGAAGGGTCCCGGTGCGCGTGCTGAATCCCCACAACCGCACCGTGAAACTGTATCGGAATCAACCACTGGCCACCTTGTGGTGGACCACGTTCCAGGACGTCATGTACCCCGCCGTGGCCGCGGAACAACTCGTGGCACTGGAGGAGCAGGGGACGACACCAGCGACCTGGTGGACAGGAGTTCAAGTGGGAGATGCCACCACTAGCGACCGACACCGGGAGGGAGTGCTAGAGGTGGTGAGAGAAAACGCTGCTGCTTTCAGCAAAGACCCGGCCGAAATAGGGATAGTGGAAGGAATCCGACATCCAATACCCACGGGAAATGCCGGCCCCATACGCGAGAGACACCGACCCATAGCCCCAGCACTGTACCAACCGGTGAAGCAGATGTTGGAGGATATGTTGAAGAGCGACGTCATCCGGGAGAGCCACAGTCCCTGGGCCGCACCCATCGTGCTAGTCAAGAAAAAAGATGGACAACTACGCTTCTGTGTGGATTACCGGAAGCTGAATAGCATCACCCATCGGGACGCCTATCCACTCCCTCGTATAGAGGAATCACTCACGGCCCTCAAGTCAGCAAAATTCTTCTCTACATTGGACCTAACCAGCGGATACTGGCAGGTCCAGGTGGCCGAAGCCGATAGGGAGAAGACGGCCTTCATCACACCGATGGGGTTGTACGAGTTCAACAGAATGCCCTTTGGACTCTGCAACGCCCCAGCCACGTTCCAGCGGGTGATGGAGCACTGTCTGGGCCACAGAAATTTCGAGACAGTGCTCCTTTACCTAGATGACATCATCATTTTCTCCGACAGTTATGAGGCCCACTTGGGACATCTCCGAGAAGTATTCCAGCAGCTAACCAGGCACGGGCTGAAACTCAAACCCAGCAAATGTTTCCTCCTCAAGCCGGAAGTCCAGTATCTGGGGCATGTTGTCAACTCTGAAGGCGTCTCCCCCGACCCAGAGAAGATCAAGGCGGTCGCGGACTGGCCCGCACCCCGGACTGTCAAAGACATCCGACAGTTTTTGGGCTTCGTGGGATATTACAGGCGATTCGTGAAGGATTTCGCAAAGATCGCCACCCCGCTGACAGAGACCCTCCGGGGAATCCCCAAGGATGACTACCACCGGAAAACGGCGATAGAGTGGACTAAACCCCGCCAAGACGCATTCGACCAGCTAAAGGAGACACTGACGAAGGCGCCCCTCCTCGCCTACCCAGACTACAACCTACCGTTCCGATTATACACGGACGCCAGTAAACAGGGTTTAGGGGCAGTGTTGGCCCAGACGCAGCACGGGCAAGAGAGGGTCATCGCCTATGCCAGCCGAAGCTTGAGAAAAACAGAGCGAAACGACGCTAACTATAGTGCGTTTAAATTAGAGTTCCTGGCGCTGGTATGGGCGGTGACCGAAAAATTTCGGGACTACCTAGCCGCTACCCCGTTTGTGGCAGTCACCGACTGCAATCCTCTCGCACACCAAGCGACCGCTCGCCTGGGCGCCTTAGAACAACGCTGGGCATCGCGTCTGGCCAATTACCAGTATCGAGTGGAGTATCGGAGTGGACGCTGCAACACCAACGCGGACGCCCTCTCACGCTTACCCCTACCCCCGGAAGGAGAAATAGAAGATGATCGGGAGCACGTCGAGCTACCGACCTTCAATAGACCCACTCAAAACCCTCCAACCCCAGAAGTAAACGCAGTCTCCGCCAGCAGAGAGGAAGAGGCCGCCGATCAAGAATGGAGAGGGTGGCAGCAACAATGCCCACATCTCCAGCAGATCAAGGCTTTCCTAAACACCAACACGAGCCCCGGAAGGGATGAGAGAGGAGCGGCCCCAGCAGAATTCACCCAACTGTGGAGGCAACGCGAAAAACTAGAAGTAATTCGGGGTTTGCTGTACCGCCGGTGGATCGACCCAAAGTCGCATTGTACACGGTACCAACTAGTCATTCCCCGGTCGGCCATCAACATCGTGTTACGGGCGTACCACGACCAGTCTGGGCACTTTGGATTCCAGAAAACAGAGGCCAATCTAAGACAACGGTTCTACTGGCACAACCTCCGACAGGACGTAGAAGAGTGGTGTAGAGCCTGTGTAAACTGTGCAGTACGGAAGCCGGCCACGGAGCAAGAGAAGGCACCCCTTAACCCTATCAGCAGCAGTCGGCCGCTGGAACTAGTGGAACTAGACCACGTGAAGCTGGAGCCCAGCCGATCCGGGTTCAACTATGCCCTTACTATCGTAGATCATTATACGAAGTTTGCGGTGGTGCTCCCAGTCCGGGACCTCACCGCCCGGACCACGGCCGAAGTGTTTTGGCGAGCCTTCGTCAGACCATACGGGTTCCCTCAACAGATTCTGACGGACCAGGGACCGTCCTTCGAATCCGCTCTCTTCCGGGAATTGTGTGAGCTATACGGGTGCAGGAAGATCCACACGACCCCGTATCACCCCCAAACTAATGGTTTGTGCGAACGAACGAACCAGACATTCATCAACCTACTAAGGGCCGTATCGACAGAAAAGCGGTCTGAATGGCCCACGCTGCTGGCAGAATTGACGTTTATTTACAACAACACGACACACAGTTCCACCGGATACTCTCCGTACTTCCTGTTATTCGGGCGCCCAGGGCAGCTGCCAGCAGACCTCAGCCTGAACATTCCAGACACCCCGGGCCACCCCGAACCGTACGTTCCCTGGGTACAGGAACACCAGTCGAGACTAGCAGACGCTAGGGCCCTGGTTGACCAGAGGTCAGAGCAAACGAGGTATCGCCAGAAGACCAACTACGACAAGAATGCACACGCCGAGCTCATACCCGTCGGCACGCTAGTGTTCAAGAGGAATAATCGCCCAAGAAGTAAACTCGATGCTAAATGGGAACCAGACCCCTATGTGGTGACAAGAGAACCGCAGGACGCGACGGCAGTCTACCTCATTGCCAAGTGCGATGGGACCCACTCTCAGTGGATCCACCGCAATCAGATCAAGATCCACCCGAACCAGACCCCAGTCGCCTCCCAGTCTAGCAGCAAGGATAGCCCAGAGGACGAAGATCCCGTTGCAATGTGGACCCGAGATCCGTTGGCACTGATGCTAAGTGTGGGATGGCCTACGCCACTACCTCCGAACCCACCGCTGCTGACCCGCCCGAGAGTCGAAGCACCCACACCCGAACCCGCTGAGATAGCACCTCCGGAGATCGGAGTGAGACGTTCGGTCAGGAGCACGCGAGGCGTGCCGCCCCTTCGGTACCGACAGTAGTGCCGTTGGTACCAGCTGTACCGCTTAAAGTTGTATATATTGCCGTGCAGTTGTTGTTGTGTACTTTAGATGTAGCAGACGGCCGGCTGGGCCCTAGAGGCAGCCAGCCAGAGACTTTCCGATAGACATTCATCGCCGATCCAGTCGATGCCCGAGGACTGGCATCATTTAAGTAGGGTGGCGTGTAGCACCCCCAATTAGGTTTGCCACAGACGCTGTATTGCTGCGCGGCATAACCCAGCAATAAGGGGTTAACCAGGAGCGCGCGAAGTCAGGGCGGCCAGGCTGACTGACAGCCTGAACCAGCGAATCAGGAGGGGCCGGATGTGAAGAAGAGGGGAGGAGACGGTGGACACGTGAGCGGCAGAGCAGGACGGCGTGGAGAGGAGCGAGGAAGACGAAGACCAGAGTGCGCAGCAAGGACGGAGGTCGGAGAGCGAGAGAGACGCCGCAGCTGGAGAGAAGGTGATCAGCCTGCAGCGCGAGACCCGGGGAAGAGGCGGCAGGAGCCGAAGACGCCGGGGAGATCGTGAGTCGGGACGGAGACAGAGCAGGAGCGGCGCGTCTGAGTGTGGCAACGCTGCAATCGCAGCGCCCACACTAGAGTGCCCCTGCAGAAGAAAAGGAGACCAGCGCCAGCCCTACAGACGGACGGGGACCAGGTCGTGACGGGCAGGAGCCCGCATCTTGTTCCAGCACCTCAGGTACTGTCCATGCAAAGGCTCCCGCTGGAACCCCCATTACCACTCCCTGTCACCAACGGAGGGAACCCTAGACCCACGGGCACCTGTTGTCCCAGCGCCCAGGCTGGAAATCCCAGACCTCACTCCCTGCCACCAACGTAGACTGTCCTCAAGCCGCAGTGACCGTCTGTAGGAGCTCCCAAGCTGGACTCCCAGTAAGCACCCCCCTACCACTAACACCTCTATCCCTGTGAACAAGGGAAGGACCCCTATTTCCTCATCCGGATCTGCCTAGTTCCTGTTTTTTCCATCCCCTGCGTACCTGCAGCCTCAGGGAAATTTGTCACAATTCCCCAAGTTGCTAAATGCTATTATTTCTGCATCACAGTAGTTCAGCTTTAGAAACACTGCCATCTTGTGGTTAAAACTGATCATTGCCGAACTTCAACTTTTTCCCCTATTCCTAATACTGGATTACCTTGTCCATCCGGAAATATTTCGCCAGGGTGTATGCCAGTCAGGATATTAATGTGGTGATACATCCACTGTGTCAGTTTGATTGTTATGTGATGCGTTGTAATTTGTCTGTGTTACATGATATGTTAATTACCTCATAGATTATTGTACTAGCTCCTAGCGTCATTTGTTTGGGTACAGCATAGTCGAGTGGGTAGATTGTCGCCTGCCAGGACCCAGTTGGCGGTCAGCGGGGTCAGTTTATTCACTCCCCAGTATACTGGAGATTATTGGGGAAATTGGTTCTTTGATAAGTAAGTTGTTAACAAACCCATTGTGTTAGGTACACATTGTATATTTGTGTCCTATTTGCACTAAATAAATATTACAGTTGTATCTGGCCGCACGTCTTGCTCTGATTCTTACGGAGGTGGGTCTTCCCAATCGGCGGAGAAAAGAACCTGCGGGAAGAAGAATCATCCGGCTGCAAGCAAAGGTAACCCGAATATTACACCATGACAGCATGATGATCACAAGACTGCCATATGGTTTGCCATAAATCATCCAGTAATCAAATTGCATTTCTATTTCCTACACACAATTATGCCATAATGTATGGGTTCTAAATGCCGAGATGGCATTGTCCTCACCTCCTCCACTTCTCATAATGAACATTTTCAGCTCCAGGCCCATGAGGCCCTTAATCTAGCCTTGGTCCCAGATCCAGACAAAGAGGGGGCTCTGCTTGACTCCTAATGCCTCCCAATAAAGGAGGGGGGGGGGCCCTACCTATTATATAAAGGTGCCCATACACTGAGGCTATTTGGTCAGGTTTCGGCCAATTGCGACCAATCAGCCCGTTAAATTGGATCAAATCGCCTCTCCCTGACATGTCGAGTACGATGCACGCTCCCATGCCGTCTGACCACCCGTTCTGGAACCTCCCTCCAGGCGGCGTGGCGGGCGGGAAGCAGGGACGCATGTCATCCATCACAATGGATTGCATGCGTGCGTCACGGCGACTTGCAGGGTATAGGGTGTCCCAGCAGTGTATGGGCACCTTTAGTACCGATCTTTACGATTTCTGTTGCCAGTCCTGGATGTCAGTTGGAACCAGTGCTGCAGAGAGTGGCTGCATTGGTTTCTCAATCCAGTTAGTAATCCCTGTCTCCTTATTGGGGGTGAGATGTAATATGCCTTAAAAAATGATAAAGTGGAGAGATACAGAGTACCAGCAAATCAGATCCTAACTTCCATGTTACAGGTTTGGTTTAAAACATGCCAGTTAGTTGGTCATTTATCACTTTTCATTTTATCACTTTTCAAACAATATATCTGGCTCTGGGGGGCAGTGCCAATGAGAAGTTGCTGGGAGTGGTTGTATGTGAGTAAAATGCTAACAAAAGGGCCAGCATTCCTACTGTCTAAAAATGAATTGCAGCCATTTCATATACATCGCATAAATTAGGTAAGCCAACCAAGAGAAATTAGGCTCAGACAAAATGGATGCCTACTATGCTCTGAAATCAAGGTAGTTTCTTTCTACATACATCCCACAGATAAGCTGGCCATCATCACACATGTGACATTTCTATGTAGCATAAAACACAACATAAAGGATTGCGTTAACCTTTATTATATTTTGGTGAAATATAAAAACTTTCTTCCTACACTGGAGTGATGGACCAACCATTTTTTCTATCATTTTTGTGTAGAAGCAATCAATCAATTATCATTGGTTCCTACACACTGGTAATATCTATTAGCAAACTAGTTGGTTGTTTGGAACAATGGGCCTAATTCAACATGAATTGTTAAATAGAGAACTCACAGAGATACTAGGAAGTGGAAGAATCATAGGAACTTCCGGTTCTACATACCATCTTATTTGGGTTGTGCCTCAGTTTGGAACTTCCATCATTGTGTAATTTATCACTAACCTCAAAGCTTTCTCCTGTCCAAGAGTATGCCCACAGACCTGAGCAACACTGGTGGGGAACACCACCTATCCCACAGGTGGCTCTCCCTGCAAGGCAGTCTAGCCCAAACTCCACTCAGCAGGAGAGTCAAAGCCTTAGACAAATCAATTCTACCCAAAAAAATAAATGGGCCTTAGGGGCCGATTCTTATCCATTCCATACCCATCGTGTTCGCACCTGGGAACAGATGGTTCTTGCCTGCATATGCGCATATTCATATCTGCAGATGCATCCTTCATCGATATCCACCACCATCAGTGTTCTCCATCAAAATCCATCACCATCGGTGCTGCATCAGTCACTGTCTCCTTCCCTGGTGATCATCTGGTCGATGTTTCCCACCATCGGGGATTCCATATGATGACCCATCTTCCGTGGTATTTTTCAGGTCCACAGTGGTCAGTATTCCATCTCTGACTTACCAACTGCATTATTGTTATTATATTCTAGACTTCTTCAGTGTTCTTACACTGCACCAGTTTATCCTCAGACCACCATATAAGATCTGGACACCATCAGTGTTACTGCACTGCACCAGCTACTCTGCTACTATATGTTGTTGGACTTCATCAGTGTTCCAACACTGCAGCTATTACCATCTAAGCTGTTACTATCAATGCATATCTTCTACTGCCTGTAATTACCTGCAATACCTTATCATTATCCAAAGTCTACCGTTATTGATATTGTCTGCTGTGGTCAATAAAGACTGTATCTTTTACTCTGTGATTATGTCTAGCTTCTGTTGAGGGTCTCTGGCATGCCCAGTACATCAAGGCTCCTTGGTTCCATTACCAGCCAGCCCCTATTTCCGTGGTTACTTCCAGCCAAGAACTACCTACAGGTGGGACATCAACGTTTTGGATGCAACTCCTTTATCAAGACATAAAGGTAACTGCTGGAGTGCAGGGGAAGATTAAGCCTTCGGGGGGCCTCGGTCACTTTAGACAGGGGGACCCGATCCCACTTGTCATTACTGGCTGCAAACTGCAAGGGAGAATATTACACTGTCAAAACAAAGGCAGTATAAACTTGGTCAATGGGTAAATGCAGGGTGGGGGTTCATTACATGAAAAGCCTGTGTCTGTCCCTTTGTACATTACTCTTTAGGAGACCTCACAGGCTCAGTGCTGTGCTCAGTGCTCTATGGTGGACATCATTTCTGCGATCCCATTTTCATTTTGATGAAGAATTAGGCACTCATCAAACATTAGTATGCAATTAACCTAATCTTCAAAGTTCAAAGTAGGTACATCAGAAGTGCAGCAACCTTTCGGTCAGACAAGACCATTATCAAGCTTCAATATAATACCGTTCAAAGGTCTAACAGCAGCTAGAGTAGGTAGCCATCCAAAAGCATACTGACTCATGTCAATCCTGCACCACTTTTAAAGCATGCCAATTAGCCCACCCGTGCGACTACGGCTTCCACCGCCAATGGCAGCATAACTGGAAGCAAGGCATCTTCCTGTTTCCACTGTAAGCACATTGTGCCATCCAGTCTACGGAGTACAATAGCGGCCAATACTTACTCTTAAATGCATCCATAATGTCTACTCTCACGTAGGGCTATAACAGATAAGTGTG
Organism: Crinia signifera; assembly: GCF_055691185.1. Classification (NCBI taxonomy): domain Eukaryota; kingdom Metazoa; phylum Chordata; class Amphibia; order Anura; family Myobatrachidae; genus Crinia; species Crinia signifera. The sequence goes on from NC_139217.1 coordinate 383,402,131, forward strand.
TCCGTATAAGACAACACACCTAATTACGGGGAGAGCTTCAATAGCAAAATGACTAATATGGAAACAAAAGCATATAGATTGATAATTATGCATGAAAAAGAAGGGGGGCAAGATGTATTAAAACATCTGTCACGCCTGTGGTCAGATCCTGGCTGGAAATAACCACAGGAGTAGGGGCTGGCTGGTACTGGATCTGAGGAGATTTAATGAGGGTGCTGTGCATGCCAGAGACACCCTGGACATTAGCTTAAGACGTGATCACAAAAGTTAAATGTAAAGTCTTTATTGACCACAGAAGACGATACTAGAAACTGAAGACTTTGAAGAATGGTATAGGAACAGCAGGTAATCACAGGCAATAAAAGATATGCATTATTGGTAATCGCAAGGTGGTAATAGCTGCAGTGTAAGAACACTGATGAAGTCCAACAATATATTATAGCATAGATCAGCGGTTCTCAAACTGTGGGTCCTGACCCCAATGTGGATCCCAACCATCTCAACATGAGGTCGCGACTCCATGTTGCTGACCAACTGGCTAATAACTGCTCTGATCTCTGTTAGTGATTCAAGGAGTCTAAAAAAATTGGTTCAATTGGCTGTTACCTCAGATGCTCGCATCATTTTGTGCTGGAGTCCCTTAATCATTTTTATCGTCTGATGGGGTCCCAGCGCAAAATAGTTTGAGGACATCTGGCATAGATGGTTAAAGGCAAGCTGATGCATTGCAATGACACTGATGAAGTCCAGAGCATATATAAATACTGAAGGATAGCTGGTGCAGTGTAAAGACACTGAGGTAGTCCAGAATGAACACAACAATGCAGATGAAATGTCAACAATGGAATACTGACCGCTGTGGACCTGGTAGATACCACTGAAGCTGGGTCACGATATGGGAGCACCGATGGTGAGGAACATTGTCAGTGGGATCACCAATGATAAGAAGTATCGCTGGTGCACCAATGGTGAAAGTATTGATGTAAGACACCGATGGCGGTAAGTATCGATGATGGAAGCATCCTTGGCGATGAGGAGTGGTGAAAGAGCACCGATGGTCATGGATATCGATGAAGGAGGCACCGATGGTAATGTGTATAAATGAAGGAGCATCGATGGTGATGAAGGTTGATGATGGACACACCAATGGATTTGAAGTATTGATGGCGGAACAATGATGGTGAGTAGTATTGATGGTGGAACACCAATGGTGAATAGTATCGATGGCAAAACACCTATGGAGCCAGGCAGCTGCTTGCTGGAGATGACACAGGACCTGTAAGGAACAGGAAAAAGAAGTTTAGAAACAGAGACACCATGCAGGTATTACACTCAGGATGAGATAGTACTGGCAACTGGCCTTACTTACCCAGTATACTTATAGGAACAGGGCCGGCGCCACCACTAGGCAGCTTTAGGCATTTGCCTAGGGCGCCGGCCACTGGAGGGCGGCACTTGGGAGCCCCCTTCATGGTGCCTAGTAAGTGCAGCGGTGCCCGCACTGTCCCCAATCCCCTTTGAGCCAGGTCCCCTGCGTCTGGTGAGCGCAGCGGCGCCCGCACCATCCCCACACCCTGCATTTATTGGAGTGTCTCGGCAGCGGTGGCCGCATCCCCTCCCCTTCCTCTGCCGCAACTCTTCTCCCCCTGTCGTGGAACGGCGACTCAGCGGTCGCATCCCCCCCCCCCTCCCGGAGCAGGTGAGCAGCGCAAGGCTCCAGTCCCCCCCTATTATGGAGCAGTGCCGTACCTAGCACCGGCCCTGCCACCAACACCACCAGTTGCCTGTCCGGGGCAAAGTACACACCCCCCTGGCCCAGGGCACGGAACAGGCCGAGCAGCTCCCAGGTCTCCCGCAGCACGTGCTGGCTCAGGCTGCACTTGGTGTACTGGTTGTTGGAGGAGAAGGCTCTGACGGTGGACTGCGCCCTCCGGCTGAAGCTGAAGGACTGCGGGGTGCCTTGCAAAGTCTCCCCCGGTGTGCAGCAGCGCGCAGCGGATTGTGCGGTCCCCCCGGAACAGGTGAGCGGCGGCGGGGCGCTCTCCCCCCCGCCTCGCCTGGGGCGGTGCCGTACCTGGCACCGGCCCTGTATAGGAAGGAGTGGAAGCGGATTAGTTGATAGGCAGGGAGTGGAGTACAGTCACGGGGATAGCGGTGTTGGGAGACTGCTGGACTTGCACACTGCGGACTACACCGCTGGTAGAAACAATGTCTAGAACACAGCGCCAGTCTTCTCAGGCATCTGGGTGGTAGATGTGCCTGCTTTAATACCTGGATCAAGACAACATCTATACATACCAAACTTATCAAAACATATTACATATACATATCTATGGGATGCGGTTAATTTCCCGGCGGTCGGGATCCCGGCGGTCGGAATCCCGACACTGGAATCCCGACCGCCGAAATCCCGAAACTTTCTCCCTCCGTGGGTGTCCACGACACCCATAGAGGGAGAATAAAATAGCGTGCCGAGCGTAGCGAGGCACCGGGCCCGCTGCGTGGCGAGCGCAGCGAGCCCGCAAGGGGGGGCGATCCATGTCCCCCCCTTGTCGGGATTTCGGCGGTCGGGATTCCAGTGTCGGGATTCCGACCGCCGGGATCCCGACCGCCGGGAAATCATATCGGATCCATATCTATATACACGGTGCGATCATTGCATGCGTTTTGGTCCTGATGGCATCGTGCAATGCTATGCGATGTGATTGGGAGTTAGTTCAAAAAGTATGTGCCGCAAACCACACATGTATGGGCACTTTTACAATACTTATTATATTTTGACACTATTTTCTCTTTTTAGTATATTTATCATTTGTAAATTCTTTAAAGCACACCGTGTTTTTAAATAAAAATGGACAAAAATATAACACTTAATTGTGGCGTGTACTACTTATGTTATGACGAAAAACTGCGCATACTATGCTCGTTAAGGCCTCGGGGGGGGGGGGGGGGGTATCCAGCTTAACCCTGTGAGTGCCAACAGTAACAAGAGATTATATTTCCTATATAATGTAAACATTACAGGTCATTATGACCTGTAATGTTTACATTATATGAATGAATGAAATGAATATAAGTGTTTGCTTGCCAAGTATCACACCTATTTTGGCCAATTCTCTTGGCACTCAAAGATCTAATTGGACTCACGCTTACATAGATCCAATTGATGGTTGCCACCCCGAATATTTTGCGGTATCCAATCAATAGTCTGCAACGCAATGTGGATATTTGGTGTCCCATGTGAACCCAGCGTCAGGCCACTGGTTTATTCAACATACCTGATTCCATGGCCTGCAGATTGGCTTCTGTGGTTCGTCATCCATTCTCTAAAATTTAATGTAGTGAGTCCTACACACAGTAAGCTAAACCACAGGGACAGGCAATATGATCGACATGGACACCGTACAAGTGTACCGTGTCCCCTCTCCTGTCTCGGTGCACACGCCATGCTTCGAGCACGGTGCCTCGGTACGCTCGGCACACTATTTTATTCTCATTCTACGCCCCCTTGGATAGTAAAGTATGAAAAACCACTTTTTTTAGAAAAAAACAGGAAAAACATGTGTCAACCTTTTTCATGTCAACCTTTACCATGTCGACCTAATGATTGTGTCGACCTAATGATCATGTTGACCTAATCCATGTTGACCTATTTTATGTGTAGACCTAGTTACTGTCATCCTATAATGGCTGACCTAATGACTCTCGACCTGATGCTTGTTGACCTAGTGACCGCATCCCACTACTAACACTATGGCCCTTATTCAGATGTGATCCCAGTACAAATTTGTTTGGAAAATGGGAAAAACCATGTGCACTGCAGGTGGGGCAGATGTAACATGTGCAGAGAGAGTTAGATTTGGGTGGGGTGTGTTGAAACTGAAATCTAAATTGCAGTTATAATGTAGCCCGTATTTACCCTGCACAGAAACAAAATAACTCATCCAAATGTAACTCTCTCTGCTCATGTTACATCTGCCCCACCTGCAGTGCACATGGTTATGACCATTTTCCAAACAAATTTGTACTGCGATCAGATCTGAATAAAGACCTATGTGAAGCTATTGAAGTGCAGGAATTTTTACATCTATGCAGCACCCTCTGGTGGTGCAATGAGCACACTACAGGGAGATGTAAGTGCAGAGGAAAGCTAAGCAGCAAGAAAACTTTTTTTGTCACTTTTATTGAAGGAAGTTTAACATTTTGCATCTCATTTATCAAACAGTTATTGTGGCTATGTCAAAGAAGACACCTGTTTGTATCCCTGGAATAATACCTCCCAACTGTCCCGCTTTTCTGTTTTTTTGGGACAGTCCGGCGTTATGCCCTGGGAGGGCAGTGTCCCGTGGTGGGGGGGCAGTTGGGAGCCCCCCCCATCACCCGCGAATAGACGCTGTGCGCATGCACACATCATCTATTCCTGCAGCCTGATAGGGCTAGGGACATAGCCAGCAGCTCACAGAGCTACTAGCCATGCCCCCACAGCGGCAAAAATGGGGCATGACCTCACAGGGATAGTTCACGCCCCTTCCCACTAGGCCATGCCTCCAAAATTATGTACCAATCCTGGCTCAGGTCTTCCTGCCAATCTCAGATCCCAAAATAAGGCACAACTTTTTTTTTCCACCATCGTATTTCTTGTGTTCTGAATTGCATAAAAGTTCCTCCCTGATTTTGGGCACCAAATCGACCATGTTGACCCTTTGACTGTTGACCTTCCCCATGTCGACCTAATGCATACCTCCCAACATGTCCCTCTCCAGGAAGGACACATTGCTCTGCTACTGCACTTCTCTCTTAATTTATAATTTCCATCACCTGTGTTAAAGCATCTTTCTTAGCAATTTACCTGTTCAACACAGATGAGGGCAATCACACATTAAGAGGAAAGTCCAGGAGCAGGGCATTGTGCCCCTCCTGGAGAGGGTCATGTTGGGAGGTATGCTAATGCTTGTGTTGACCTAATGACCCTGTCGACCTACAGTCATGTTGACCTTCATGCATGTTAACCTATTGCTGTCGACCTAAGGCTTGTAGACCTAGTGACCGTATTCAACCATGAGGGGGCGTGGTTAGCAGAGGACTGTGGCTACGCACCTGCAAAAAAATGATTAGTTTGTGCGGTGAGGTGGGCAGAACAGGTGGGTGGGAGGAAGGTATCCTGCATGCACAGAGGGCAGGATGCTCTAAACCAGGGGTAGCCAACTCCAGTCCTCGAGAGCTACCAACAGTGCATGTTTTCCAGGTCTCCTCACAGAATCACATGTGAAGTAATTAGCTCCACCTATGGATCATTTATAATGTATAAGTTAGTCATGAATACACCCGTGCCTCAGCTAGGTGATCTAGAAAATGTGAACTGTTGGTAGCTCTCGAGGACTGGAGTTGGCTACCCCTGCTCTAAACCAAAAATGCTTTAAAACCCCGTTATAGGGGGTTTTACCCAGGGCCGGCGCCACCACTAGGCAGCTCTAGGCATTTGCCTAGGGCGCCGGCACCTGGAGGGCGGCAGTTCGCCCCTCACCCCCAGCGAACTGTGTAAAAAAATTGCTGCCCCGGCGTCCCTGCAGTGCTGTGGCGGTCAGGGGTGTCCGTGCCGTAGGGGTACCTGTGGCGCCGTCATGTGTATAAAGCTGGCTGCGGCCGGCGGGGTCCCTGTAGTGAATAGCAAATAACTAGCGCTATGCGCAGCAATTTTTTTACACAGGTACCACCCCCCCTCCCTCCCCCCGGCACCGGGGCGCCCCCACCCCGACTCGCCTGGGGCGCTCCGGTGCCTTGCACCGGCCCTGGTTTTACCGCATTTTTGTATGCAGTAAAGCCCCTCTGTCAGGGCACCACTGTGGAGGAAATTGGCAGCTTTTGCTGGCAATACCGTATAGAAGCCTACAGGCTTTTTTCCACAGCAAAAATGACTAGAAGATACCCTGAAAGGGTGAAATTCTAGAAGGGGGGCGCTTTGACACAAGTGGCTTCTAAGCAGCTGCTGGGAACAGGTTCGTTACTCCTGTAAGAATGTGGTACAACAAGGAAAGAAAGGGGGGTAGCAGCGCTAGGAAAATTAAAAACAATCAATTGGATGATCTTTACATATGGTAATATTTTACTTGAAAAATGTAACACAACATACAGTTAAAACAGCACATCTGGGTGTGCATAAATATAAAACACAATTGTAAGGCGTAGGGAGCCCCAATACCACAATAGGGGAAATAATGTGAAGAGTCCGGTCCTAGTATGCCCAGAGTTGGAAAAATATTGGATAGTTACCGCTCCAGTCAGAAATTGGGATGGATCAATTGGTAGGTGGAGAATGTCCAAATGTCCTTGTATCCTGGTGGTCGGCCCAAGTTGGCACAAATAACCGGTACCACTGGAGATGTTTGGAGGACAATTATTTGGTCACCTTTATATTTGAAGAAATGAGGCAATGATCCTGGAGTGGGTAAACGTCTCGGTGGTGTAGTAGTTGGGAAGAGAGCTGAATCTTCCACTGGGCTGGTTCGGACTCCAATTCACAAATCAAGGTGGCAAATGGGGTTAGGAGCACTTCCTGATGCGTTTCGCCGGTCCTGCCAGCTTTATCAAAGGAATAGTGCTCATGGTATCAAACTGGGCATATATACCTTCCATATTGTGGTCACATGACCAATCAATTAGACCTAGATCATCCAATTATAAGATAAATATATAATAACAATGTATTGAAATAGGAGGCAGACCTTAAAAGCATACAACATTTAACTGGTTAAGAAAAAAGTAAGATATTATTTATTTTGAACATAGATAGATAACACTGTTCATCAAAGTAATGGGATTACTTCCGGTTTGTGAGTATTCGCCGCCAATCACTAACGGCATGGAGGGTTTCCTGGTTCACAAAAGAGCGGGTCACGTGACCGCGATTCCTGTTTAAAAAACTACATTACCCATGTAGCCAGGGTCGCGTGTCACGTGGCCGCGTCTCAATGGACGGCATTAGAGAAGCTGCCGTATTGTTACAGCCGAGCACATAGCCAATCAAGTTAGCGGTTAGGGAGACTTCCTTATTTGCATGAGGGCAGGCCACGTGACCGCGACTCCTGTTGGGAGACTACATTACCCATTTAGCCAGGATCGCGCGTCACGTGACCTACACCTCAGGCGGCGGTGTTATACGGGCTGCTACAACGGGCGTAGCCCTATTCGATGACGCAAGGGTCAAGTGATATGATTAAATCAAATAAAAGGTATATAGCAGCGCTGATATTACAATGTAAAGGAATTTATTACACAATTAAAAACAGAAATAAATAAAATGCATTAATGAACCAATTGGTGCAAAACAATGACAAGAATAAATGGTGGGGCTGGACCCAATTATAGTCACCAAGAGTAGAATGGAAATGAACCTGCTCTGATCCAGTGGAGTTGGGGAGGGGAGGGGAGTCCTTTGCGGCCACTTGAATGGTATCCTGAAAGCGAGAATGTTGATGGACTACAACCGATGGCAAGTGTGGAATTTGCCCTATCGGGAGTCCCGCTGAGATGGAAAGGTCAGGTGTCCAGACAAGAAATGTAGGCTTGAGACTCTCAGGAAAGTTGGTTTTCGATCAGATATTCTTAGCAGGTGAGGCAGTCCTCGGTGCAAATTGAGGTTTTTGAGGTGAAGTGGGTCCAGGCAGGGGGTGTCACCAACGCGTTTCGCAGTTCTCAGACTGCTTTGTCAAGGTTTGACAAAGCAGTCTGAGAACTGCGAAACGCGTTGGTGACACCCCCTGCCTGGACCCACTTCACCTCAAAAACCTCAATTTGCACCGAGGACTGCCTCACCTGCTAAGAATATCTGATCGAAAACCAACTTTCCTGAGAGTCTCAAGCCTACATTTCTTGTCTGGACACCTGACCTTTCCATCTCAGCGGGACTCCCGATAGGGCTAATTCCACACTTGCCATCGGTTGTAGTCCATCAACATTCTCGCTTTCAGGATACCATTCAAGTGGCCGCAAAGGACTCCCCTCCCCTCCCCAACTCCACTGGATCAGAGCAGGTTCATTTCCATTCTACTCTTGGTGACTATAATTGGGTCCAGCCCCACCATTTATTCTTGTCATTGTTTTGCACCAATTGGTTCATTAATGCTTTTTGTTTATTTCTGTTTTTAATTGTGTAATAAATTCCTTTACATTGTAATATCAGCGCTGCTATATACCTTTTATTTGATTTACTCCTTTCTATTTGGGAGCTGACTACTCCCTCCAGCAGCAGCTACTTGACCAAAGCCACTCCTGGTAAGCGCTCCATACCAACCTTGGTTGGTTCCGCTTTTCTTCAAGTGATATGATGCATACTCGTAGTCGGGAAAGTAAAAAGGCTGTAATAAAGGGCTAGAGATGCTAGATAGAGCCCCAATCGATAATATAGAGGTCACGTGACGCAGTGGGCAGATCGCCCAGCACTGAGAACTACAAACCCCATGATTCCTATTATACCCATCACATAACTGATAACTAATAAACATGGGGAAATGAGGAGTTTAAATATTGACTAAAATATGCATGGCATAGGTTTATGAGCTTCCTATATATGATTCCCAAGCAAATGTCACATAAATATTACATGGACTATAGTTTGAAATTATAAATAACAATAATAACAAATGATAGGTGAATGTGTATTGTGGTATAGTAAACCCTCCAATAACCATACAGCAGTTTGGGGCTTTCTTAAAAACATTGAAAAACTACAGTGCCCATAGGCAGAATAGTTGGGCTGTCCTGTATATAGATATTGGAAAAATAGGTTCAATCATAAATATGATAACATAACTAAACTAATAATCGTAACGACACATTAACCTAATAAAGTTGACCAAAAAAAAAAAGGAAGAAGGGGAAGCAGAGTGGGGGTGGACGAATTGGTCTACGAACTTCTAGTTAGTTTGGATGCATTGAGGTATCAGATGACCATATTTAATTCCACCATTTCATTAAGGCCGTCCGGATGGATGGAGCCCATCAAATGCATCCAAAAAACTTCTTCCTTACATAATTTTCTAAACCGGTCTCCACCTCTAGATGTGGTAGCAATATGTTCAACACCCCATAGTTTCAAACTGTCTGGATCTCCATGATGGGTTTCTGCAAAGTGGCGGGGTACACTGGCCCTTATTCTGATTGACGCGTACTTTACCGCATACTTTCGGATCGCGTCTTTACGGCGTCTGCGCATGCGTGGAGAACGCAACGCGCATGTGCCACGCCTTGACTCCGTACCTGTTCGGCCAAATCCCGTACAAAACTGTTCCCTGCAATCAGTCGGGAAATATGGGCGTATTATGGGCGTCATGCGGAATGACACATGGGCGTAGTTTCAAAGTGGGCAAAACGGGGCGGAAACATGGGCGGACACGGGGGAGTACACTTATGTTGGGGGGCGTACATTCGGATAGCACTCCGAATGCACGCGATCAAAAAGGGAAGAAATGTGCGGTGTCCACAAGTGTACTATTGCTTTGCGGACACCACTCGTTCATGCGGTAGGCGAACGTACGCCTAATGACTACAAGCATTAACACCTGAACCCAATAGAATCGACTCCTTTACTCATTACTCACTAATAGGACGCTTGTCAGTGCTTTAATTGAAACCATTGCACTTCAATTGCTGTAAGGGTTAATGTGTGCAATGCATGTGTTAGGCATGCTTGTAAGGATATATTGGCATCTAATTGATTACAATTCCAAATAAGCAGTTTTTTATGAGGTAAGGTAATTGAATAAGTGGGTCATGTGATGTATTGCAGAAGATACATAATAGTGGGTTGTTTGGCGTAAATACTCCGCTTACGTGCGGTAGCACCGCTTGGCTCCCGTTCGGATGCGGTATTCCCGAGCATACTCTGTAATACTCTGTAATACCGTGCAGAATCTGAGTGTTTCTCCCGCACACGCATGGTTTGTATGTCGTCCGTAAACACGCCCTGTTCTTAAAGAGTGAGTCCGTCCGAATGCGGAGGACCCGTGGGCGTTTCTACGGACGATGGCCGCACGCGGCAGAACACCGTGGCGTGCGGACCGCACCGTAAGAATGCGGGAATATCCGCACCGATCAGAATAAGACTGTGAGATAGTGAACGGTTAAGAATATTACGACGATGTTCTATGAACCGTATTTTTAGTTTTCTAGTGGTTCTTCCCACATAATGGAGTCCACACCCACAAGTTAAGACATACACTACATAAGTAGTGTTGCAGTTGATGAAACTGTTAATATTCCAGTTTTTATCTCCTATTGGTACAGACAGGGTTTTACTCTTTTCAATGTGTGAGCAAGTAATACATCTTGTGCCACAGCATTTAAAAAAACCTTTTGGTTTTGAGGGGAGCCAGGAGGAGTCTTTAGTTGAGGAGGTTGAGCATAGTTTTTTTAAGTGACTGGGGGCCAACATGTTTTTAAGTGATTTGTTTTTCTTAAAAATAAAACGTGGTTTATCAGGGATATTGTTTATTAGGAGAGGATCCTATCTAAGGATGTAATAATTTTTTGGGATAATGGCTTTGATTTCCGGACAGTATTTGGAGTATGTGGAGATGTATGCAACTCGCACATCCTGTTTGCATCTTTTTTCAGTTGTACATTTTGGTTTTAGAAGAGACGGCCTATTCATGGATGACACCTCCAAGAGAGCATTGTCAACCAGGGGAGGGGGATATCCTCTTTGTTTGAATGCAAGTGCCATTGAGGCGGCTTGTCGGTTGAAATCGGGTGTTGAAGAGCAATTCCGCCGAAGGCGAATGAATTGACCCTTCTGGATGTTCCTTTTCCAAGGGGGGTAATGCTCGCTCTGGAAGTGTAGGTAAGCCTGCATACCTACTTCTTTTATGTAGTTTTGTGTGACAATCTTGTTATCAATTACTTCAAGGGCCACATCCAGGAAGGAAATTTGTGACGGGTGAATGGTATAAGAAAAATGTAAATTATAAAGGTTGTGATTCAGTGTGTCAACAAATTGTTGTGCCAAAGAAACTTCCCCATCCCAAATAATAAACAGGTCATCGATGTACCGTCCATAGAGTGCCAGGTTCGCGCCAAAGCCGCCCCTCCAGCTCTCTTCCCAACTACTACACCACCGAGACGTTTACCCACTCCAGGATCATTGCCTCATTTCTTCAAATATAAAGGTGACCAAATAATTGTCCTCCAAACATCTCCAGTGGTACCGGTTATTTGTGCCAACTTGGGCCGACCACCAGGATACAAGGACATTTGGACATTCTGCACCTACCAATTGATCCATCGCAATTTCTGACTGGAGCGGTAACTATCCAATATTTTTCCAACTCTGGGCATACTAGGACCGGACTCTTCACATTATTTCCCCTATTGTGGTATTGGGGCTCCCTACGCCTTACAATTGTGTTTTATATTTATGCACACCCAGATTTGCTGTTTTAACTGTATGTTGTGTTACATTTTTCAAGTAAAATATTACCATATGTAAAGATCATCCAATTGATTGTTTTTAATTTTCCTACCCCCCTTTTTTTTTCCACAGCGCTCTCGGAGGGATCCTTCACAGATCTCCATACCTCCCAACATGACCCTCTCCATGAGGGACAGAATACTCTATTCTTGAACTTCTCTCTTAAGTTATGATTCCCATCACTTGTGTAGAAACACCTTTCATATCCATTAACCTGTTTAAAACAGGTGTTGGCAATCATACATTAAGAGGAAAGTCCAGCAACAGAGCATGGTGTCCCTTCTGAAGAGTCTAATGTTGGGAGGTATGGATCTCTTCCAGCATATCCCGCAGCAGGGAATGCCTGCCAGGAAATGCCCTTTATAGAGAGCTAATAAGCTACAGCTGTCAGCACTGAGCTAGAACTTCACAGGTTAACTAATCAAGAAGAACTGAGCATGTTCTCACCCAGGTGCTTCAATCAGTCTGCAATGCTCAGACTACACCAGACTGATTGCATGGAGCAGAGAAAGGAAAGTTTAAGGTGCGTACACATGGGGAGATATATTGCCCAGTGTTTCTGCCGGCGGTGGGTGGGGTGTGTTGAAACTGAAATCTAAATTGCAATGTAAAAATAATGCAGCCATTATTTACCCAGCACAGAAACAAAATAACACAAATCTAAAGCTGTGTACACACGGGGGAGATATATTGCTGAGCTTGAAAAAGGTCAAATAAAAAGACCGAAACGTTGCTTGACACTTGGTTGTCCTGTTACTTCTTTATACAAGTCCTGTGAGTGCCACCACTTCATCCGCTATTGATATTGTGTTCCTACACATTGGGAGGCACCTGGGCATCGTTACTTGTAACTGCAGAGTGCCAGGTATCAGGCCCAATATCATACAACTGCAGGGAATGATGGTCGGAGCCGGAGGGGATGATGTGCGCCGCTGATGCTGTACCTCCCCCCGCAGCCGCGAAGTTCCTGCGGCGAATGGACAGTCCGTGGCGGGGGTACCTCCGGCGCATGGGAACTAGTACCGGAGGGACCCCCAATGCCGACTGTCCATTCGCCGCAGGAACTTCGCGGCTGCGGGGGGAGGTACAGCAGCAGCGGCGCACATCATCCCCTCAGGCTCCGACCATCATCCCCCCCGCAGCCCGCAGTTGTATGCTATAGGGCCTGATTCAGCAGCAGCAGCGGCGGCGGCGCACATCATCCCCTCCGGCTCAGACCTCAGGCTGACAGGTACCCCCACCTCCCCTCAGCAGCCGCAGACACCCCCCTTCTCCTAGCACCTGGGGACAGCTTCCCCAGTACTGCACGCTGTGGACCCGCTGCGGGACCATTTACACCGGCCTTTACACGGGTCCTATCCGGGTTCTACCCAGGTCAGGACCTGGGTAGAGGACCCATGTAAATGGACACGGATATACTCCATTTACACCGCCGATGATCCGGGTCTGACCCGCCGCTGACCCGGATTTTTCGGCGGTGTAAAAGGGATATAAGTTTACATTACCTGTCCAGTCACCATCGATACCACCAAACCCTATTGCTCTCCAGCATTCACTGCTTATTACCATCGCCTACCTGCTGAACTCTACAGTACCATCTCATTCTTGGTGCCGGACGGGATCCCGACAGTCGGGATCCTGACAGGCATTTACCCGAAGTCGGGATCCCGACTGTCAAAACACCGACAGCCGGGTTTCCGACAGCCACCCGCTATTTTACCTCGTCGGGGTCCACGACCCCCATAGAGGGAGAATAGAATAGGTGGCTCATGTAGCGAGCCACCATGCCCGCAGCATGGCGAGCGCAGCGTGGCGAGCCCGCAAGGGGCTTAGTTGCACTCCCCATGCTGTCTGGGTCTGGCCAGTCGGGATCCCGACGTCAGGCTAATGACTGTCAGGATCCCGACTGTCGGACCCCTCTACCACCCCTCCTTCTACCACTCACCATTCAGAGGGTAATTACCATCGGTGAACCAACATCGTAAACCATCATCATCAGTATATCTTCCTCAAGTGCCTGAGTTATCGGTATCTGATCTGAGTAGTGCATTTCGTCTTCATTCCCATTCAATCATTGATTTAGTTTTTTTTTTGTTCCTACAGTATTATTAAGCTAAAAAATTATAATTTTCACCAATTTCCAGCCTATTTTGAACGAGTCACGGCTCACAATATTATGACTAAGCTAAATGACACAAGTGGGCGTCACAAACACATGGCACATCTAGGAGTGGCACTGTAGTGGCAGACAGGATCAGCTTTATAAATGATCAGTGGCAGATTCGGGGGGGGCACCCGGGCACGTGCCCCCCCTGTCATTTCATTTGTAGCTGAGGACCAGGGCTTTCCAACGAGCCCAGCCCCGTGTCTCTAGCCCCCCGGGAACCAGAGATATCGCCTGGCAAATCTGTAACGTTTTTTCCCTATAGGATAATATGTGACCCGTCAATTCCGACCCCCACCCAGTTCCGACCTCTGCCAGTTCCCCCCCTGGCATCACAGAAGCTTGTGGTTGATCTCATTCAATTCCAAATCGCTGGGCCTTCAATATGATATCAGACTGGTCCATATCGGTCAATCGGTTCCAGAGATATTGGGCGAGATTTATTGTGTTGACCGTTTTTCAGAAAATGCGATTTTAACTCAAATCGCCGTGTATCGCCATTTTTTGAATTCGCATTTTTTTCCAGAAATCGCGTATTGAATGGCTGGCGCAAAGCCGCCTGAAAAGTGCGATAGATGGCGATAGACGGCGATAAGGTGCGAATTGAGTCGATGTAATACGCCATAAAAGTGCGATTTCCGGGTTAGGTCATGTGAGTATTTGCGGCCAACCAGAATGCGATTTACACCAATACACCTGATCAGCCCATACAGCATGCTAACCTATTGGCCCACCTTAGTCCCTTGCAATACGCATCACACCCCCTATATAAAGGGGCGCAGACGCCATTTTACCCTTTGAAAGGGAGTAAGGCGTTTGAGATGGAGAGGAGAGGAGCAGTCATAAGGTGCAGAGGAGGCAGAGGGACAGCCAGCTTGGGCCCAAATACCCCAACCACTGGGAGAGGTAGGGGAGTGAGAGGCAGCACTGCCAGAGGCAGGACAGGGAGAGCCAGCATGCTCCCAGCAAGAGCTGCGCCAGGGAGAGGCCACATGGTGGAAGCTGAGCAGGTGGCTATGGAGGATGAGGAGGAAGCAGGCACAAGCCAGGTGTCCTCACAGGAGGAACAGAGTGCCAGGCACACAGAGGAGGAGCTGCAAGAGGAGGATTTCTCAGAGGTGGACTGGCCTGTGCAGGAGGCAGATGAAGCAGACTTGGAGGTGCTGGGGGAAGAAGCAGGACAGGAGGAGGAGGAAGAGGGTGAGGCTGAAAATGTGTAGGAGGAGGAGGAGGATGCAGCTCGTACAGCTAGTGGGAGGAAAGTCAGGTTCTCTTATGAGGAGAATATGGCCCTGGTGCGTGCACTCTTGCCCCTGTATGACCGCCTACTTAGTCCTCACCATCACTGCACAAGTGTGGCAAGGAAGAAGGGGATGTGGGACAATATCACCTCCGCGGTAAATGCAGTTAGCACACACAAGAGGAGTGTGCGGAACGTCAAGAAGCGATACAATGACATCAAGCGCCTCCTCAAAGCCAAGCTTGCCCTGGAGAAGAAAGAGGCCTGTCGCACAGGAGGTGGCCCTAGGCAGGAAGTCCGCTTTAAGGCCTATGAGAGGCTGCTACGCCAAATCATCCCTCCGGAGGTGCTTCCCGGCATCCACATTGCCGACACAGACAGGCCCCCCACTCCACCGCCAACTGGTAAGTGTCCACACATGTCAACTTAACATTTTGCTATGTCATGTGCGCATGCTATTATGGTGGTATGCTTTATGTGTCCAAAAGATTGCTGTGTGTGGAACTACATATCCCAGCAAAATCACATTTTGCTTGCTTGCATTGCTAAATAATGGACTGTGCATTTTGCTGGGTTATGTAGTTCCACAGATCCAATTAATGTGTGCTGTCCTAATCACTGTAGGCCTGCAGTGTACTTGATTGTTAATCCATATCAATCCTCTGGGTAGTTGGAAATGCACTTTACAGTCACTTTTACATGTGTAATCTGCTGGTCTTTCCTGTTATTTGCAAGTGGATTAAAAATATTGTTCACAGTCATAATACTGAAATAACCACTTCAGTTCTAAGTCTTCACATTCCTTATGTAATCATATTAGAGTAAAAAAGTTTGATTTTGTGAAAGTTTTTATCAGCATATTTGAAAAAGTGACAGTTAGGTGCAAATGAACATTATGGAAAATGTCTTCTTCTTTCAAACAGCTCCATCTCTGGAGTCCCAGCCTGCTATTGAGCAACATCAGCCACATCCGATTGTTCACACTGTCCAGTCTGCAGGTGAGATATCATAGTGTTACACAAACACATTGCACATTTCACACATGGCTGTCCCCACCACAGTAGCCTGTGCCAATGCATAATGCATGAGCAACACCTAACCATTCCAACTAAGGTAACATGACCCACCATACACCAATCTGCATAGCATACTTACCACTCTTTTCTCATTTGTAGGCCCTTCACAACCGATTCCTGAACCTACGGATCCCATGCAAAATATGGACGACATGAGTGAAATCATCCTTGAGACGGTGCCATCGTTGGAACCTGCACAAAACCAAGCACACCCAGTCAATGAGGCCCCATATACGCAGTCACATAGGCAGCAGCCCCCAATCAGTGCAGCCACCAACACCCCCACTAGTGCGGAGGAGTTGGCGCAATCCATCCATCTTTTCAAGGGGAAACAACTAGCTTTTATGGAGGTGCAGACCACCCAACTAGAAACCGTTAAGGGGTATGTGCGTAACATAGCTCTGCAAATGAGACGAATTTCTCAAAGTGTGCGGGCTAATGTAGGGACACAAATTCGTCTTGTCTCCACATTAGACACACGCTTAGCAGAAATTGGCCAAGCCATTCAGGGCCAAACTACTAATTTTAGAGCACTAAATGCCAATATGGTTGAACAGACCCAAGCTATTAATGGCCAAACAACTGCTTTGATGTCCCTACAAACGCAACTCAGCCTCAGTGCAACTAGTTTGTTAGGTCAGCACCAAACCACATCTACCCAAAGTAGTAGTGTGTCCTCTACACCCAATAGTGGGTCCCCCACTACTCCCCCACGGCGTAGTGTCCGTACTAGAGGTGGTGGTGCCACTAGTGGTAAGGGTGCTAATACCCGGCCTGTATTCAAAAATGAATAATGTTCTTTGCATTTACATGTGTATCATGTTATTTCTTTGTTTCCTTCACTCATGCAGTGAATGTTCATGAAAATTTTTATATGGTATGGCCTATGGCTAAATGTTTCAGCAAGTAAAAATTATTTGCATCCAGCAAACTTGTTGTCATTCTTTACAAATGATTACCCACACTGTTCTATTATGTATTGTCAACTAGTGACATTTTAGCAGACACGGGACTTTGGGTTGTGTGTGCTTATTTGTCATGGAATTTTAAGGAAATAGTCACATTTGAAGGGGATAAGCATTGGGAATTGCATACTGTATGTAGGCGCCACTTGTTTTGCTACATTTCAACCACCTCAGATCAATGATCCATGTCACCTCCATCCATTAAGCCTATGTTAATTTGTATTTGCCGACATTTTTACACACAGAAAACTACAGTACTTACTTGACATTGTTATAGGTGTTATCATGTTGCCAGGCATAAAGTATGCTGTGGTGGGGTAGCTTGCAGGGGTTGGCCATTATTGTTGGTCTGCTTCTGGGCAATTAACATGGACAGGGAAAAATGTAATGTTACCAATGTATGTGTGTTACAGGTTCCCCTTTACTATTCATTGTACACACAAAAATTACCTGTGAAATGCTGCAGGATCATCTGTGTACGAACCACATCCCCCCTCCGTGTACTTCGCACTACAACATCAGTAGTTTGAGCTTCCTGCACGACTGCTGCAGGGGCCACATCTACATAATTTGGTTGACCCAAAGCTATGTTATGCAGCATGCAGCAAGCCTGGACAACCAAAACCACTTTGGCAGGGTGGTATAGCAGTGTACCTGCTGACCTGTCCAAACACCGAAATCGGCTTTTCAGCACCCCAAAGGTGCGTTCCACTACATTGCGGGTAGCAAAATGTGCAGCATTGTAGCGGTGCTGTGCAGGGCTTTGTGGGTTCCGCATAGAGGTGTCATGAGTCATGAATGAAACCCATATCCTGAGTCACCTAACGTGTAAAGGGATTTGTGTGCTCACATATCATGTGGGTAATTTGCACATAATAGTAGCAGCCTATACTATATTGTTTGGGCTGTTATAAACAATTACAACAGAAATGACTCTTGAATAGAAGGTTACACACATGGATGTTAAAGGAAAAGACATAGGTAAGCAAACATCATGTAAACAGTGGTAAGTGACTTACCAAGTAGCCAGCCCTCTGGCATGGTGTGGTTGTGGAAACTGTCCCAGAGAGCTGAGTGCCGCAGGATATATGCATCATGGCAGTTCCCGGGATAGCCTGCAACCACACTGAGAATTCTGAGGTTGGCATCGCAGACCACCTGCACATTGAGGGAATGTCTGCCCCTGCGATTCACATAGACATGCTTCCTCACGTGCGGGGCCCGAATCCCAATGTGGGTGCAGTCTATGGCTCCCAGCACATTTGGAAATGCTGAGAGCCGATAGAATGCCACCTTCAGGTCCTGCCACTCGGACTCACAACGTGGGAATGTGATATATGTGCACCACAGCTTCTTTAATGCATTTAACACTTGAGAAAAATGTTTAGAGAAAGTGGCTTGTGACACCCCCAAGGCCCATGAGCTCACAGACTGAGTGGAGCCTGTGGCAAACAAGTGGAGGGCACACATTAATTTCTGCAGCCCAGACACTGCATAGTTGGCCCCCCCACAAGGGTCCAAATCATCTCTCACCTGCTCATATAAGTTCAACAGGTTCTGTCGGTTCAACCTAAACATGTCCACCACCTGTTGATCAGAGAGGGAGTCCAGGTACACCCTAGCACGGTACCGACGAGAAGCACGGAGTGGTCGGGGTAATTGGATCTGGTGAGCAGCATTATCCCTCCTGCGTAGCTCCTCCAAACGCCCCAGCTCACATACTAGCACCTCCAGTCCACTCTGCAAAATGTCCATCTCAAACAGCCTCACAGGTGTCCATAATCATGTGGGAGTATATGTAGGGGAGTTAGTAAGTGCTATGTGGGTCACCTGTGAGAGATTTAACCATTTCTACGCTCAAACGCTGGCGATTTTAAGCAAATCGCCACCCTGTACTTGGTCTATTTTTTTTGGGGGGGGGGGGGGGGGGGAATCGCATTTTGCTGCCGATTTCCAAATGCGGTAGACATTAAATTAGCGATTTGTATCTTTTTCAATGGGAAAACATCTGGATGCGATGTTGTAAATCGCCACTTCAGAAAGTGCGAATTAGCGGCAAAAAGTGCGATTTATGCCGCAAATCGCCACCCATTAAGTAGTCGATTTGGGAAAAAAATGAAAAAACGGCCGTTTTTGCGATAAAAATCGCCAAAAACCCAACATTGATCTCTAATAAATGTCACCCATTATATGTAAACTAATTTTTTTATTTTTGAAATGTAATTTAATGGCTGTTCATGTTCTTTGAGGGCAGATTACTCTGGAACCAAATGTTCCAGTTTCACTGGACCAAAATCATTCAAAGCACACTAAAAAGTTCTTCAATATGATACTGGTCTCATGTAAATGGGTCAGTTGGTTCCGAAGATATAGCCGGTTAAATAAGATAACTGGTTAAAGGGGGGGAGAGGTGGTTTTCTCTCCCCCTCACACCAGAAAATACAGGGACTAGGCTGGTGTAAAAGGGGCCAACCTGGGAATGCATTTTCTGGTGTGAAAGGGGTATTATTTCAAATAGCCAGGACCTGCAGTGCTCTGAATACAGCCAGGCTCTGCCACTGTCAGTGGCTATCACTTCTGCCTGGCGGCGGCTGTCCCCCATTTACCACGAGCATGTATTTCCCTTGGCAATGAGCATGTAATCCCACATGGCAATGAGCATGGAACCTCTGGCAATGAGCATGGAACCCTTGGCAATGAGCATGTAGATAAGCAGCACTTATGTAGCATAATTTTTAATAGGCATTATGGTGTTTGACATAATACATCATGGACATAATGGCGTGTAACTTAACGTGTAATGGACATTTTGGTGTAAATGTTTAATGCGCGCCTTTGGTGGACAATGTTCCTGTTTATGAAACGTATTGTGAATTTTGGCTTAATCTGTGTGGCATTATGTGAATTCTGGCTCAATCCGTGTGGTATTATGTAAATTTTGGCTCAATCTGTATGGCATTATGTGAATTTTGGGCTCAATCCATGTGGCATTATGTGAATTTTGGCTCAATCCGTGTGGCATTATGTGAATTCTGGCTCAATCCGTGTGGCATTATGTGAATTCTGGCTCAATCCGTGCGGCATTATGTGAATTTTGGCTCAATCCGTGTGGCATTATGTGAATTTTGTCACAATCCGTGTGGCATTATGTGAATTTTGTCACAATCCGTGTGGCATTATGTGAATTTTGGCTCAATACATGTGGCATTATGTTAATTTTGTCTCAATCCGTGTGGCATTATGTGAATTTTGGCTCAATCCGTGTGGCATTATGTGAATTCTGGCTCAATCCGTGTGGCATTATGTGAATTTTGTCACAATCCGTGTGGCATTATGTGAATTTTGTCACAATCCGTGTGGCATTATGTGAATTTTGTCACAATCCGTGTGACATTATGTGAATTTTGGCTCAATACATGTGGCATTATGTTAATTTTGTCTCAATCCGTGTGGCATTATGTTTATTTTGGCTCAATCCATTTGGCATTATGTGAATTTTGGCTTAATCCGTGTGTTATTATGTAAATTTTGGCTCAATCCGTGTGGCATTATGTGAATTTTGACACAATCCATGTGGCACTATTTGAATTTTGGCTCAATCCATGTGGCATTATGTGAATTTTGGCTCAATCCGTGTGTCTTGATGTAAATTTTGACACAATCCATGTGGCATTATTTCATACCTCCCAACATTACCCTCTCCAGAAGGGACACATTGCTCTGTTTCTGGACTTCCCTCATAATGTTTGATTGCCATCACCTGTGTCACACAGGTTAATTGATAAGAAAGGCACTCCAACACAGGTGATTGCAATCATAAATTAATGGAGAAGTCCAGAAAAAGAGCAATGTTTCCCTTCTGGAGAGGGTCATGTTGGGAGGTATGTTATTTGAATTTTGGCTCAATCCGTGTGGCATTATGTAAATTTTGGCTCATTCCATTTGGCATCATGTGTAAGGGGCAAGTATAATGGGGTCTAGTATTTTGTTGCATAATGTGTAGAAGTTGTATATGGTATTGTACACTACACTCAAGGACACGCCCCCTGTTGAGTGGCCACACCCCATTTTCCAGAGCGTTCCTTCGGCACACGCACAACTACATCCTTCACTTTTGTCGCCATGGTGGGCCTGCATACTTTAAATGCCAGGGCCTATTTTTAATCCCATTCCCACCCTCTCTCTGCCGCTCTCTTAGCATGTACACTGGCACCACTAACACTGCCCCTCTCCCACCTAAACCCTCTTTTATCATGGTGCCCCCCCTGTCATTTTATCCTGGATCCGCCCCTGGAAATGAAGTAAAAACACACTTACCCACAGTCTGCGCAGGGACAGCAGCTCCAAAAAGGCAAGAGGAAGGGGACTACCTGACTCAAGCTATTTATACCCCTATCATTGTATACACCCATTTTTCTCCTGATATGCCCACCTAGCCTGTCACAAGGCAATCACTGGGCCTGAAACTGAAACTAGATTTTTCCCCCTTTGCTTTGAACTTTACATGACCCAAAAGCTAGGGCTCTTACATGGCTTCAATCTTATGTGTGCCCTCAGACAGTTTTATACAGCACACTTGGGATGCCATAAACGATCTTTTGACCACCGTATCCTGACCGCCAGGATATCATGATGGATGATACTAGTTCGATGCGTCTATCACTAAAATAAAATAGCGCAAAATGTAGCTGCAAAAACACACAATTCCTCATGTATGCTAAATATCGCATATTTACATAGATGCCATATGAATGCATAAAGAACTATGATACACTAGTAAGAAATATCAGTGGTAACAGCTATTGCACACTCAAAACTGTATTTAAATACTTATCATACTCTGGTATCTCATTACTGCTAGGAAAGTACTTATGAGGGACCCCTGAGAAACACTTTGCAAGTCACATTGACAAGATACTGGTAGATTATGGTAGATACATGGGTTTATGAAGGGTACACTACATAAAATTAATTGCATGGATTGCCTTGAACTTAATACAAAGTCTAGATCAGGAAACCACTGCTCTAGATAAAGTGCTTCCCCACACACGTAACAATACTACAACTACTACAATACTATAACCTACTACACACTACTATTTGCACCATAGCTGAATTACATACACAAAGTCCATTCTCATTACCTAAAGTCATTTGTCTTTACATTTACATATACTGTATCTACAGAGTAAAACATTAACAGCATTCACAATTAAATTCATGGTCATTCATGATACCATAGCCAGGTCTTCTCTGCAATCTCTCGCCCATAGATTCCTATCCAGGCCTTATTATTCATAGAAGGGATTTAATTTAGGAAAGATGCCAGCAATGTAGTGTGCACATCAGACACTACTTGCAGTAGCCTCTTTTAGGGGCATATTTGGGTTGAAATTGGGATGATTTAAGTGCTATCCTCAGTGTTTCAACTCAATTGCAACTACACATATTGTCATCTTCCGCAATTCGCCACTAATTGAATTCATCACATAATGAATACCCTTCAACACCTGAAGAGCAAAAATGGCACAAATTTGGGAAGGGGGTGTGTCCATTTCTGTTTGTTCCATGTCTTCTGATGGAATTTCAGGTGGTGCTTACAGAGTTGTAATCAGAGTTTGTGTTTATAACAGCTTGGCGTATCTTGTTTTTAGTCGTCATTTTTAGGTCAAAAGTGGAAGCAGGCGTACAGTATTTTCACTGGCAATTGCATATATGCGCAAAGTTGCAAAATATGTAAACTGCGTGCAGATCTAGACTAGTAGTATATGAACCAGGTTTGCATAATACATTCAACAGATATCCTTACAGCTAAATGTACCTAGGGTATCTCTAATTGTTGTATGCTCCTGTTTATTTATTTATTTATTTATTTAAAGTTTCTTATATAGCGCCGCAGATTCAGTTGCACTTCACAATAGTAGACAGTGATAAAACAAACTGGGTAACAACAGACAGACTTGGAGGTAGGAGGGCCCTGCTGCAAGCTTACAATCTCCTGTGCAGACTTTAGTCTTCTGTTCTCCAGGAAGACTGCATGCCATAACCCAATATGGCCAACAAGATCACTATGGAGCTTGTGCAGGGGCCATCTGGTCTTAACTGTGTAGAGTCACATCCTTAAGCAATGTCACTTGCTTAAGTCCTACAAGAGTCTTGGTTATTAGTATTACTTGCTATAAAGATGTTCGAGACTCCCTGCACCTCTACCTATTTGCAGCATACACTCAACGGCCTGTGAGTTGTATGAAACCCCACTCACCTGAGGCAAGGCTCATTCACTAGTGTACATCATAGTTGCCTACCCTCCTAAATTCTGCAGGAGACTCCCTGAAATAGCAGCAATCTCCCTCTCTCCCTCATTAGTCTAGCAATCTCCCTCATTTCACCTTGCCCACATTACACTGTTACATTTTTTTGGGAAAAAAGGAATGAGAGATAGATACATTTACATTGAATCATCAGCACCATTTCCCAGCACTTTACCAAGTATAGTAGCTCTTACTAACTGCTTTGGGGCTCATCTACATTTTTATATAAGTCATTTTAAATTACACACCCACTCTTCTAGGTGCCACGTTCACAATCTCTTTTCACAATCTCTCCATATATGGAACTAGACACGCCCTTTGGGTGGAGCATGACACGCCCCCTCAATGGGGCGCTATGCAAAATTCTACTACCAACTATAATCTCCCTGAAACTCGCCTTCAAAAGTAGGCAAGTATGGTGTACATGTAACAGTGAGAATACATTTCACTAACAGAGACTATTTCAGCACTTCTGAATGCAAGTCCCTGCTTCCAGTGTGGGTCAGGATAGTAGTTATTCTCAGTTTAATGCTTCATCCTAGATATCATTCCCCTTCTGTTTTGATGCTATACATTGTAAGCTTGCGAGCAGGGCCTTCTACCATTTTGACTGTCTGTAACTACCCCGTTTGTTTTATCATTATTTCCAAATTGTAGTGCAAAGGAATTTGCTGCGCTATATAATAAACTGTTAATAAATAAAATAAATATTCATGAATTGGAACGGCACATTTCCTCTCTAAGGGCCAGATGTACTAAGCTCGAAAAAGTGATAAAATGGAGAGTGATAAACCACCGACCAATTCATTCCTACCTGTCATTTTTGAAAACCAGGCTGTGACATGGTAGTTAGGAGCTGATTGGTTGGTGGTTTATCATTCTCCATTTTATTACTTTTCAAGCTTACTACATCTGGCCATAACTATGCTACACCAGCAAGACCCTTAGAAATTTACCTTCCCCAATACATTATCCCTTAAAAAAACATTTGACTTGAATTAAAGCATAGAGGCAGTTCAGTCTGACAGAAATACTGTGGGAAGGGTAAAAGAGTGGACTCTCTTCTCCATAAAATGTGATTTAGGGTTACACATAATAGAATTACTTTAATTATAGTCCTTACAGTAAATTAATGTATAATAAGAGACTGTATGATAAGAGACTGGTCACCAGTTTATGGCTTATTATGCTTAATTTATTTATCCTGCAATCTCCATCTCCTCACTCTTCCTCCATCCCTGTGCACTGTCCACACTATCCCCTTCTCAATATGTTCCTTTGAGAAGTGGATAACCACAGGCTTGAATGTCTTCACAGCCCTGTACTTTAAGAATTTTAGTCAGGAGTGAATGAAGACTGGTACATGGTCTTTTTAAAATCATGCTCACATGCCAATGTTTTGGAAAATCTTCTTTGTAAAATGATGCAAGGATCAATGTTCTTTTTTGCATTACCACTTCCAGACAGCAGGTGGTGCTATTTTTCCATGGACCGATGTTTTTAACGTTTTGAGGTTTATTAAAACCATTTATTGCAGTACGGGCTTTACAATATGTGCCATTTATTGGAGATTGAGTTTTACAGTATGCTCTAAAAAGATTGTTTTTTTAAAACTACTTAGCTTTTAAAGGAAACATATAAAATTGTATTTAAAATGTAAAGGGTGGTGAATCTGGGAATCGAAAAGAAGATGGGTGACATTTAATGGGATACGATTTTTAGGCACTTTCCGAAATCGCACATTATCGCACTTTTTAAAATTGCATTTTTGGCAGTGAGTTCTCATATTTAACGAGATGTGAATTCCGGGCAATAAAGTGAGATAATGTGAGTTTTTTAGTAATGAAAATGTGTGATTTTGAGAACATGTGCGATTTGTGTTAAAAAATTAGAAAAAAAATGACGTGTAGTCTCTCCTTGTGAGCATAACCAGCCCTGGGTCCCCCGCATTTCTGAAACTAGCTCCAAACTCTTGGACCGGTCCTGGTTCCAAAAATACCGAGGACAAAAAAACTGTGAGTCCTCCATATTTTGAAACCAGTACTTAGCTCCAACAGCCCGTGGTGTCATGCCTACACTGCCATGTAAACACTTTTTACATACGGTCCCCCAGCCGTATCATGCTCACCGTGGCTGGTCAGCCTTGGACGGGGTACCTGGGGGAGTGGGGATCCCCCCAATAAAGGGGTCTCCCTCCCAGGCTTCACCCATCCAGGGCAGAAGCCCAGGGCTGTCAACGGCATCCGTGGGCTGTGGACGCCGACCTGATAGGGTTAAATCAGCCATTCAACACATTGCTTTATACAGGTGAACTACAAGTCCCAGCAGGCCTCTCCCGCATGCTGGGACTTGGTGAACCACAACTCCCAGCATGCAGGGCATTAATGGGCCCCTTTGGACTTGTAGTCCACCTGTAAAAAGAATGTTAAAAAAAAAACACACAGAGAGAAGTACAAGTTTATTAAACACACATTAATTTTACACCAATATACTTACAGCACCAGGCTCCAGCGCTGACTCCGTCTTTTCCACTGCAGGCTCACCCCGCACTGACATAGGGGTGAGCCGGCTTCCTCTGTCCCTGCTGACAGCTTCTATAGCACTGTCACAGCGTAATAGAAGCTGTTAGCATGGTTGGCTTTATGCGTCTCCATGGAAACACTTTCTGCCAATCAGGGCTGAGCTATGTGTCTCTGTCCGGCTCCAATATATTCATTTATATAATATATATATTAAAACAGATAGTAGCTCCAACAATCCAATGTGGATAGGGTGCCTGAATTTTTTTTTTTAAATTGGGTAAACGTTTAATTGATAATTTGGTGTTTGAACAGTATGTAGTCTCTATGTATGTGGTTAACATGTCAACATGACAGCAGAAGGTCAACATTGATAATGCTAACATAATTAAAATATCAACATAATTAATGCCAATGTTGAAAGAGTATAGATATTGGAAATGTTGACTTTTTCATAAGGTCAACATTTCCTGGGGTTGGGATCTTTGGGTCTACAACAACTAGGTCGACAAGCATTGGGTTGACACCACTAAGTCGACATGCAGCAAGGTCGACATGGATCAATGTCGACGTGGGTCTAGGTCGACATGACATTAGGTCGACACAAGTATTAGGTCGACATGGGCTAGGTCGACAGTCAAAAGGTCGACATGGAGTTTTTCAGTTTTTTTACCCGAATGTCAACACAGTGGACATGGACACAGTTTGAAGTGCACCGCATCCCCTCGCATCGCTCGCAATGCTTCGGGCATGTTGCCTCGCTACGCTCTGCACACTATTTTATTCTCCCACCACGCCCTGGATGGAAGGGCATGAAATACCGCCTGTCGGCACATGACGGCTCAAGATACAGTGAAAAAACCCAATGCCGACCTTTTGACTGTTGACCTAGCCCATGTCGACCTAATGCTTGTGTCGACCTAATGTCATGTCGACCTAGACCCATGTCGACATTGGCCCCTTGTTGACCTTGGCCCATGTCAACCTTAACCTCATGTCGACCTTCCTGCATGTCGACCTAGTTGTTGTAGACCTAATGTCCGTATCCCATTTCCAGGAGGCTTAATGTTAGTGTTAGGGTTACCATTAGGGAATGTGACAGATGGAGAAGACATTTTATCAGCACCAACAGGATGGCAGCACGGATGGTGTAATGGTTAGCATTACTGCCTCACAGCGCTGAGGTCATGGGTTCTATTCCCACCATTGCCCTAACTGTGCAGAGTTTGTATATTCTCCCCGTACTTGCGTGGGTTTCCTCCAGGTACTCCGGTTTCCTCCCACAATCCAAAAATATACTGTTAGGCTAATTGGCTCCCAACAAATTAACCCTAGAATGTCTGTGTGTTTGTACATGTGGTAGGGAATATAGATTGTAAGCTCCAATGGGGCAGGGACTGATGTGAATGTTCAAATATTCTCTGTAAAGCGCTGCGGAATATGTGTGCGCTGCGGAAAATAAGACACTGTTAATAAATAATATATAATGGATGGATCTTTGTTCAAAGGCACAAATAACGGGTATGCATTTAACACATGCGTCGATGTTAGTTTACACTTTTTTGCGTATCTATGTTCACAAGTACTCCATCCTATCTATGCTCCCAATAAAACTAGCCAACCCCTATGCAGAGAACACTCACACAGTATTGGTTATAGCCAGGGCTATTTTTGTGCCGGAACGCCCCGGAACGCCGTTCCTGAAGCTCTTTTGCAAAATTATGTCATCAGGAACGGCGTTCCGGGACCTCCGCGGCCTGCCCCACTGAAGTGCCACTGCGTGTCCGGCCACCCGCTCGTCAGCTGCCCCTGCCCCTGGTATCCCCTGCACACAGTGAGACAGACGCTAGAAGTCATAGTTCACCTCTAGCGTCTGACAGGAAGCACAGCTCTGCGACTTCCTGGTAACGCTGCAGAGCTGTGCTTCCTGTCAGACGCTGGAAGTGAAAAATGACTTCTAGCGTCTGTCTCACTGTGTGCAGGGTAAGGCAGGGGCAGCAGCAGCAACTCATGGGCGGGTGGCCGGGCACATATTTACCCCTTGGCAACGAGCTAAAACCCCTGGCAAAAATGCTTAACCCCTTGGCAACATCCAATAAGCCCTGACAACCCCTTGGCAATGAGCAAGAACCCCTGGCAATGGAAACTAAAATCCCCTTGGCAACGAGCATTAACCCCTGGCAAAAATGATTAACCCCTTGGCAACATCCAATAAGCCCTGGCAACACATATTAACCCCTTGGTAATGAGCAAGAACCCCTGGCAATGGACATTAACCCCCCCCCCCCTTGGCAATGAGCAAGAACCCCTGGTAATGGACATTAACCCCCCCCCCCCACCCCTTGGCAACGAGCAAGAACCCCTGGCAACGGACATTAACCCCCTTTGGCACTGAGCATTAACCCCTGGCAACAAATATAAACCCCTTGGCAACAACCAATAACCCCTGGCAATGCATATTAACCCCTTGGCAATGAGCAAGAACCCCTGGCAATGGACATTAACTCCCCCCCCCCCCCTTGACAACGAGCAACAACCCCTGGAAATGGACATTAACCCCCCTTGGCAACGAGCAAGAACCCCTGGCAATGTATATTAACCCCTTGGCAATGAGCAAGAACCCCTGGCAATGGACATTAACTCCCCCCCCCCCCCCCCCTTGGCAATGAGCAAGAACCCCTGGCAACGGACATTAACCCCCCTTGGCAACGAGCAAGAACCCCTGGCAATGCATATTAACCCCTTGGTAATGGACATTAACAACCCTTGGAAACCGACATTAACCACCTTGGCAACGGAAATTAACCGCCTTGGCAACAAGCAGGTAATTTATAATTTATTAGAAGCCTTGCTGTGGGGGGCAACGTGATGTGGCATAGTCAGTGTGTATCGATTTTTGTGTGACATCCCATTTTTTGGGACGGTCCTGCGGGAATTAGACACATGCATGTGCATGCGTCTAATCAGGCAGGCAGGGGGGCTGAAGGCATGGCCAGCAGATCACACAGCACTGGCCATGCCCTCACAGCGACAAAACTGCGCCCCAAAAAATTTGATGCGTGCCTGCGGCACGCACATATACGGTGTTCCTTTCTCCACTGCAAAAGTTGGGAGGTATGTATTAGGTGTGAGGGGCATTGCAATGTGTGGCATAATGTATCAGGGGCATTACAGTGTGCAGCATAGTATCATAGGCATTGTGGTGTGCTGCATCATGTTTCAGAGAAATGGCGGTGTGTGGCATAATGTGTCGGGCATTACAGTGTGCAGCATATTGTGCAGGGGCATTATGGTGTGCGGCATAGTATCAGGGGCATTGGTCAAATTTTAGTAGCTCTGAGTGTTTGTACATAAGGAATTCTTTGCTGCTGGCAATAGTGGGAGAAGAGGCTGGATGTGCTGCTAAATCTAACCGAACACCCCCCTGCAGCCTACCTAACCTCCCTTCCCTCTGACAGCCGAACGAACCCTCTCCTCTCACAGCCACAACAATTGATGCCCCGCCCCTTTAGTAGCTCCACCCACATCAACGCCCACATCTGCCCCGCCCACAGTTCCTGAACCTATTTTCCTACAAAAATAGAACTGGTTATAACACCATATTGCCAGTCACACTGCCGCAGCAGCACACAATAGCACTTCAGAAATATCAAATCCAGGTCCATACGCAGTGCCAAATTAACAATGGGGCGAATGGAACTTCAGGTCTCCGCATAAAAATAGTCCTTCATCATGACAGCATGATGATCACCAGCCATAAATCATAAGTAGTAAATATGCATTTCTGTTCATGGGCGTAACTAGGGCCCCATAGCAACAGTCTGAGTTTAAGAGGGGCCCTCTTGTACAAGGTGACACACACATGGGTAGTAGGCTATGGGGGGGGGGGGGGGTCACACACAGGGATATGGGATACAGTGGGACACACACACATGGGTAGTGTGGGGATAAAAGGTGTCACAAAAACACATTCACACAGGGTTAGGAGGGTACACAGCGTCATGCACGGGAGGGGGGTGTTTGGCAGGTATACAGGGGGGCATACAGCAGGGATGATTGAGGTTTGAGGGGGTCACACACACACATGGGTTGTGGGGATACACCAGGGATTAGGGTGGTAGGGGGGTCAAGGTGTCACACACATGGGGGCATACAACAGAGACGATGGAGGTTTGAGGGGGTCACACACAGAGAAAGTGGATAGAGGGGTGATAAGTTCTGACATACACAGGGGGTCACACACTGGGAGGTAGATGGGTATAGGGCTCACCAGGCACTTACCAATCTGTTGGTTAATGAGCTGCATGGTGTTAGTGAGGCCCGTGGACCCAGACATCGGGTGAGAAATCCTGAATGGGAATCCAACATGAAGTGCTGCAACATGATGGCCGCCAGGCTGGAAGCACGGGGAAGTCACCCCTGTGCAGGAGCAGGGAGGCAGGACAAGCACTGCTTCCCCTCACACACAGTGCGGCTGCTGGAGAATGGAGGTGATAGGGCTGCTGGGCAGGAAGAGGGCGGATCTCCAGTATCTGCTGGGGGGGCAGGTCGGGGTGATAGAGCAGCTCAGGTGTCCAGCGCCCGGGGAGGAGATCCTCAGATCAATGCCTGTGCCCTTTTCTGCAGTGCAGTGTAATTGGGTACAGGGGGAGCAGCGGGCCCTGGAGATGGCTCGGTCTCCATAGCAGCTGCATCCTTGCACCCTCGGTAGTTACGCAACAGTTTCTGTATCCATACAAAATTATGCACATTTGTACTGTTATAAATTTAGCGAGATATTAAGGCTCATAGAGGTTTATTCTAGTTCATTCTTTCTGACAAAATCCTTCTTAGATGGAGAAAACCATGTGCACTGCAGGGGGGCAGATGTAACATGTGCAGAGAGAATTAGATTTGGGTGAGTTGTTTTGTTTCTGTGCAGGGAAAATACTGACTGCATGATTTTACACTGCAATATAGATCTCACTTTGAAGAAAAACCCCACCCAAATCTAATTCTCTCTGCACAAGTTACATCTGCCCCACCTGCAGTGCACATGGTTTTGTCCATCTAAGAAGGATTTTGTCAGAAAGAATGAACTAGAATAACCCCCATAGTGTTTGGGTTCTACATGTCTATGTGTCATTGGCCTCACCTCCTCCACTTCTCATAATAGGTCCTTTGGACATTTTCAGTTCCAGGCCCATGAGGCCCTTAAACCAGCCATGCATTTACCATGGATTAAGAAGAGGCAGTCCCTTTAGTGCCACAATAAGTCAGTAGATCTGTGGATACCACAAAGAGATCCAGAACTGAATGTAAGTTAACCACAACCGTTTCCACATTGCATGCACAAAAGTAAATGCACATATTTGTCCAAAGGCGGTGTTCTACACACCTTTGCTGCCAGCCCATCGCTATCCATGCACTTGGCCTTATAGACATCATCATTTTCATTCAGTGTAGCCTTTCTCTGTAATACAATTCCTGTTTTCTCAGCACTGGGATAGGGATTCCTTCAAACTGTTACTACAGGTCGAGTATCCCGTATCCGAATATCCGTTATCCGAATTATTCCGAAATACGGACATTCCAGAAAGTGAAAAAAATTTTTTTTTTTTGCTAAAAACTCACTGGGGACATATGTAACAGCATCACTGGGGACTTGATATGTAACTGGCACTATATATGTGCAAGACAAGGATTGCTTGGCATTCAAATTCAGTGCTGAGATAGTACACACATTTTGTTTCACGTTTTGAAACCTTGTTTTTTGAACAATTAAAATATGTTTGTGTGTATTTTATGTGGTAATAAAATATATTTGTGTGTGTATTATGTGTTTATACAGCATAAATGCAAGATACTTCAAAATACATCATTGAAATATTAAAATATTCCGAAATACGGAATAATCCGTTATCCAAAATTCTCCTGGTCCCGAGCATTTTGGATACGGGATACTCAACCTGTATTACATGTACCACAAAGTTATAGCTCGCTCATGTCTGCTTGGGATATTTGATATATTCTTGCAATGTATTCAAATATCGCATTATTAATTTAGGCACATTAATCACATCCATAACTGAAATGTGATGTATAATATAGATGCACCTTGGTGACAAAATCTTCTCTTGAGCTTAGTTCTCAATTTTTAAGATACCATACCTATAACACGAAGCAGATGCACTTCTCTATATTAATTAAAGGACATGTCTCTCTTTACATCAGGGGTGGCCAACCGGTCAGAGGTAAAGAGCCGAAAAATATCAGTTGTCAAGCCAAAGAGCCAACGTCATGCGCGCGCGCCAAAAAGGGGCGTGATCGGGGGAGTGGTCAGGGGCGTGGTCATATGACACAAGGAGAGTGGCCACATGACAAAACTTTATGCCCCCAGTGCCAGATATGCCCACCACAGTGCCAAACATCATATTCCCCGCACAGTGCCAAACATCATATGCCCCCCACAGTGCCAAACATCACATGCCCCCCACAGTGCCAAACATCACATGCCCCCCACAGTGCCAAACATCACATGCCCCTCAAAGTGCCAAACATCATATGCCCCTCAAAGTGCCAAACATCACATGCCCCACAAAGTGCCAAACATCATATGCCCCCCACAGTGCCAAACATCATATGCCCCCCACAGTGCCAAACATCACATGCCCCTCAAAGTGCCAAACATATGCCCCCCCACAGTGCCAAACATCATATGACCCCACAGTTAGGAAGCTGGGCCCTCCAGCACAGGTGTTGCCCACAGTGCAACACCTATGCTGGAGGGCCCAGCTTCCTAACTAAAGGGCCCACCTAGAGGGCCAGGAGGGCCCAACAAATAAATGAGCCACGGGCCAAGAGGGCCCGACTAATGCGCACACAGGCCAGAAGGGCCTGAATTTGCCCACGGGCCTAGTGCCCGACACCCTGTGGTCTAGGGTGGATGGAGGGTAGGAGGCCAAAGGCCCCTACCTGGTGTTGGGAGAGGCCGCTGGGGGGAGCTTCGTCAGCTCTTTTGCTTCCCACCCCCGCTGGCCTCTCCGGGAGCCATCTTCTTTTTTCTTGCAGAAGGCGCCGGAGATCTTCTGTCTTGATCCCGGCGTCTTCTGGCCTCTTCAGCGGCGCCGGAACTCTTCTCCCCGCCGGCGTCTTCTGCGCCATCCTCCGGCGGCTTCTCGCGTCTTCAGGAGCGCTCCTGCGCTCCGCCGGCGTGGAGAAGACTTTTCGCCCTCCCGCTGGCGTCTGATGTCAGACGCCGGGGGCAGGGCGGAAACGGCGCGGCGAGCGCTGATGGCTCGCCGCGGTCGTTTCCTATTGGCCGCCGATGCGGCGTTTTGAATTTGGCAGCCGAATTGGCGCCAAATTCAAAACCCCGCTTTGCAGACGGGAGGCTGGAGCCGCAGTTTACAGCTCGGCGAGCCGCATGCGGCTCGGCGAGCCGCATGCGGCTCGCGAGCCGCGGGTTGGCCACCGCTGCTTTACATCATTAGCGGTTTGGTTTACTTTTACTACCTACTCTGTAATAAAAGAAAGCCAATGCTAAAGTATAAGTGGTGCAGCAGAGGAAACAAGGTGAATACTAGATGTGGGAGGTTACATAGTTACATAGTAGGTAAGGCTGAAAAAAGACTTGCGTCCATCTAGTTCAACCTGGTATAGATATCCATTGTTAATTGGTAGGTTCTGGTATTTTACAGACAAATTATATTTCTTATTTGTACCTATGGATGTTTTCCTCCAGTAAATGTTTGTCCAACTTTGCCTTGAACGCATTTAATGAGCCAGCCGTTACCACCTCTCTGGGAAGAGAGTTCCAGAGTTTGACTGTTCTGACCGTAAAGAAATTCTTTCTACTAGCTGAATGAATTTTTTTTTCTTCTAATCTATACTCATGCCCTCGTGTCCTAGATTCCTTTCTAGTAGAAAAGAGGGTGTGTGACAGTTCCTTATATTGGCCCTTGATATACTTGTACATGTTGAGCATGTCCCCCCTTAAACGTCTCTTTTCTAATGTAAATAGTCCCAAATTGCTTAATCTCTCCCCGTAGCTTAAATTCTCCATTTCCCTAATAAGCTTTGTTTGGACTTTTTCTAATTCTATGATGTCCTTTTTATAGTGTGGGGCCCAGAACTTTACTCCGTACTCGAGGTGAGGTCTCACCAATGCTTTATATAGTGGCATAATTACCCTTGAGTCCCTAGTTTCCATTCCCCTCTTAATACATGCCAGAATTTTGTTGGCCTTTTTTGTAGCTACATTACAATGGGCACTACATCCCAGTTTGCTGTCTATATGGACTCCTAGATCCTTTTCAAGTATGGAATTACCCAGTTCCTCTCCGCTAAGGTTGTAACTTGCACACTGGTTGTGTCTCCCAAGGTGCATAACCTTACATTTATCTACATTGAACCTCATCTTCCATTTTTTTGCCCACTCATCTAGAATTGCAAGATCATTTTGAAGCATGGTGACATCTTCTGATGATTTGATGACGTTGCTAAGTTTTGTATCGTCCGCAAAGATGGATATATTGCTGAGTAACCCTATCCCAATACCGTTAATAAAAATGTTAAACAAAATGGGCCCCAAAACCGAACCCTGGGGCACTCCACTTAGTACCGGTATCATATCTGATACGGCACCATTCACAACCACTCTTTGTTCTCTATTACATAACCAATTCCCTACCCATCTGCAGATATTTTCACCCAATCCTAGGTTCTCCAATTTATTAATCAATCTCTTGTGTAAGACAGTATCAAATGCTTTAGCGAAATCTAGGAAAATCACATCTACAGCATTTCCATTATCGAGGTTTTTGCTAACCTCTTCATAGAACCCTAGTAGATTAGTTTGGCATGAACGATTTTTCACGAACCCATGTTGGTTAGTACTGAGTAGACGGTGATGATCTAAATATTCCTGGATACCATCCCTTAAAAATCCTTCAAATAGTTTACCCACAATTGATGTTAAACTAACGGGTCTGTAATTAGCGGGATATTCCTTTTTTCCTTTTTTAATATTGGCACTACCTCTGCTATTCTCCAATCTTTTGGTACTATACCTGACGATAGTGACTTGCTAAAGATATAATGTAGGGAGGTAGCTAGTTCATCCCTTAATTCCATTAATACCCTCGGATGAATCCCATCTGGCCCTGGTGATTTATTTGTTTTGAGTTTGCTTAGCCTCAGTATTATTTCCTTCGGCGTGAAATCCACAATGAGATCTGGCTTATTTGTCCCATTTGTGGTAAATGTTCGTTCCACAGTCTGCTCTCCCTTAGTAAATACTATACATAGGTTCTTTGTTTCCAGGCTGTGGTCAGATAGAAGAAGCCCTTCTTTGCCCCAGGACAACGTCTTCAACATCTTTTTCTCAACAACATGCAGATCTTTATTCAGCTCCAACAAAAGTTTCAGCTAAATCCTGTTGTGGCTGGTAGACAGTAGCATGCAATAATGTTTTACTGTGAGCAATTAAAAAAAAAAAAAAAATAATACATTTCTTTTTTTTTTTCTATAGCTGGAGCCTGAGGTGGTGCTCCAACACCCAGTGCAGTGACCTAAATCTTGCATAGGGAGCGTACGTATGTATGGACCCTCTCCCAAAGTAGAAAGGCCCCATTACTCCCCAGACCTCTCTCAGCCAAAAGGCCCAATAGGTGAAATAGGGATCGGTGGGTCCTCCTCGCCAAAGCTCAGAGCGACCCACTTCCTTGAACCCTCGGAAGGGTTAGGGCGGGTGTGTCTTCCTTGCCGAAGTTTGGAGAGACCCTTGGTATGCTTCCCTCTGCCTTGTGACTCGGTTTCACACTCGGGACCGCAGCTCTCCCCCAAAGGAGAGAGCTTTGGTACGTGGGGAGTGGGTAGCCCATAAGGGTCATACATACAGCACAGAAAAATTTGACCAAAACAACCGAACAATGGAAAAATGTGAAAAGTGATAGACGTGAGAGGGAAAATAAATAAATAAGAATAGAGACCCCAGCCGGGGGTGTGAAAAATTGTCCTACCCCAGCCAAAAGGCCCAGAGTAAGGACGTGTAATGCTAACCAAAAGGGAGAGTGCGCAGTGCAGGTGCACTAGTGCATGGTGTACAAGCTCACCAGTGCAAGGTTGAGGCACCCCCAAGTTTCCCAAGGGGCACATTGCAAACTCAGGCTCCAACCAGCCAGCCAATCAGTGTCCGACCAATTGTTTCTGCTCTACCTAGGTGTTTTCCAGCGCCTGGCATGAGAATGGATACTCCATTGACTCCCTTGAGGGTTGAGGCCCCCTTGGAAGAGCAATCTACTCTGTCCCAGTGTGTCTCACACTCCAAGGTTAAGATACTAAGCTGGGCCTTTCACTGACTCCCCATCAGAGGCTATGAACATCTGGAATGCGAGCAATCTACTCAGTCCCAGCAGTTCTCCCTCTTTGTGAATGGATACTAGACCAGGCTTTTCGCTGTCTCATCCTTCAGAGGCTACAACCCCCACCTAGAGAGCCACCTTATAGGCCCAGTGTTTCTCCCCTCCCTACCATTGGGGGAAGTGGAGGAAGAGTATCTTAGTTCCCTCTTCCTGCTTCCCCCGGCAGGGTGAGGGTACTCAGCCAGACTTTTTGCTGCTCCCAGGCATGAGGGGTCCCACACCTTCTGCCCATTAGAGCAGTTACTCAGTTCAGCCTTTCTCTATTCTTCTGACAGGGGCCAGTCCACACCCACTGATAAAAACAGATACTACACTTGATCTTAGCCAAACGGCAGAGAAGTGATTGCTATTATTCTAATTAATGAGTGTACTTGGGCTTTGTTTCTTATGTTAAATTTATGGAAGGCTTTTCTTGTAGGATCCATTATTACATGCTCAGTTTATGAGTAGGGGAGATACACAAAATAATGAAATAGAAGCTTTTTTCCCAAAGAAGGACCCAAACGAGAGATGAAGGTGTTTATGTGCGAAGCATCGGGTCTTGAAACCCCAGTGCTTCTAATTGTACACACACTATTTATAATGGCTATGCTTTTACATGTCTTTCTATTAATAGCAGTGCAAAAACACAATCAGTAATGCAGGGCTTTAAAAACAGGCACTTCACAAATAAAACCCCTAGTATCTAAAAACCACCCAGATAAGCTTTATAGCACGAATATTTCATGTACACCTAAAATGTATCTAATTCCATTGGGGTCATTTTCAGTGTGATTTGGACCAAATGGGGCTTGCGGCCATGCGGGCGGTGTTACGAGTCAACCAGAAAAAGGTCCTGGGACCAACTGGTGGCAGTGGTTTACAATAATGCACTTGTACCAACTGGTGGCAGTGGTGTGCAATAATGCACTTGGATCAACTGGAGGCAGTGGTGTGCAATAATGCACTTGGACCAATTGGTGGCACTGGTGTGCAATAATGCATTTGGAACAACTGGAGACAGTGGTGTGCAATAATGCACTTGGACCAATTGGTGGCACTGGTGTGCAATAATGCATTTGGAACAACTGGAGGCAGTGGTGTGCAATAATGCACTTGGACCAACTGGTGGCAGTGGTCCTGGGACCAACTGGTGGCAGTGGTTTACAATAATGCACTTGTACCAACTGGTGGCAGTGGTGTGCAATAATGCACTTGGATCAACTGGAGGCAGTGGTGTGCAATAATGCACTTGGACCAATTGGTGGCACTGGTGTGCAATAATGCATTTGGAACAACTGGAGACAGTGGTGTGCAATAATGCACTTGGACCAATTGGTGGCACTGGTGTGCAATAATGCATTTGGAACAACTGGAGGCAGTGGTGTGCAATAATGCACTTGGACCAACTGGTGGCAGTGGTGTGCAATAATGCACTTGGATCAACTGGAGGCAGTGGTGTGCAATAATGCACTTGGACCAATTGGTGGCACTGGTGTGCAATAATGCATTTGGAACAACTGGAGACAGTGGTGTGCAATAATGCACTTGGACCAATTGGTGGCACTGGTGTGCAATAATGCATTTGGAACAACTGGAGGCAGTGGTGTGCAATAATGCACTTGGACCAACTGGTGGCAGTGGTGTGCAATAATGCATTTGGAACAACTGGAGGCAATGGTGTTAGTTAAAACCATTAATCTACACATAATTGCAGGTGGCTGACATTTATTAGCAATAACCTCCTAAATAGGAGATGTATGCTGACAAGTGTCATTGTTCAGGACCTTTCTCACTTTTGTTCAGTGGCATCTTGA
The DNA here is from genome assembly GCF_055691185.1 of Crinia signifera. Lineage (NCBI taxonomy): Eukaryota > Metazoa > Chordata > Amphibia > Anura > Myobatrachidae > Crinia > Crinia signifera. Next base: position 383,440,069 of record NC_139217.1, read on the forward strand.
CATTTTTTAATTGTTTTATATTTTTATTATAGAATTACGGTGACCTGAACTGATTACCATTTACCAAAAGTAAATAATCAGTGTACACACAGCACATAATGACAATACTTTCTATGTGAAAACTTTCTAAAGACTTGCAGTGGTGTTTTCTGCTGGGAGATTTATTTTGGGTTATACAGAGTCACAGCACAGTTTAGACATTCTGTAAGACTAATAAATCAGGACCGTTGGAATGCCCCAAATCAGAACAGTTACAATGTATGGTATTACAATATGCTGCATTCCATGATTGCTAAGTATTTGGCAAGCTGTGTAACCTACATATTATTATGCTCTCGCCAGTCACAGAAATCATCTTTTAACTTTCTCACTTTAGAAAGTGGGCGGTACTTCTATCTTTATTTAAAGGTGTTCACATTTCATCCTCACAAGGACCACCTGATTTATAGAATTTTTGGTACTTGTTTCCTAGCACGGCCACACCGATTTGCATCGGGGTGGTCGTGTCGGAAAAATTGCGTCGGTCGCATCGCATGCGACCAAATCACATGCGATGCTACCGACCCGATTTTTATATTGAATCAAATGTGAATAGGGTCCCTGGGACCCTATTTTACATTGGATTTAATGTAAAATATTCCCCAGACCCCCAATTTTACCCCCTCAACGCCACCCCACGTTTGACGCCAACCCGAAGCGTGGCGAGCGCAGCGAGCCCGCGAGGGGCGGCGGTGCGCGTCCTCCGACCTTTTCATACCCCTACTATCCACATCGGCGTGGAGTTGAGAATATAAAGTGTGGCGAGCGCAGCAAGCCACCGAGCCCGAAGCGTGGCGAGCGCACGCGTATAACTTCACAGGTATACGCGTCCCCTCGCCACGCTTTGGGCTCGGTGGCTCACTGCGCTCGCCACACTTTATATTCTCAACTCCACGCCGACATGGATAGTAGGGGTATGAAAAGGTCGGAGGACACGCACCGCCGCCCCTCGCGGGCTCGCTGCGCTCGCCACGCTTCGGGTTGGCGTCAATCGTGGGGTGACGACGGGGCCATATACAATGTGAAATGGGTCATATTGGCCCATTTCACATTGTTTCCTATGTGAGATGGACTTAATCAAGTCCATCTCATCTTGTGCCATTATAATGGCACAAGACCGACGCGATGCTCCCGATTTCAATGTTAAAAATATTTTAACATTGAAGCCTATGGCAAAATCGCGGGCATCGCGTCGGGGGGCCATGTTAATGGCCGTGACCGACGCGATGCCCCCAATTTTGCCTTTGCCGGCAAAATGGACCTGATTTCAAAGGAAATCGGGTACATCGCGGGCATCGTGTACCTTAACTTTATGGTACACAATGCCCGCAATTGTGGCCGTTCTAGGAAACAAGTACCAAAATTTTTTTATTATTATAAGTGGCATTTATACAGCCCATACTTACCCACATTTGGTGAAGTTCTCCCAGACTCCTGGGATAGTATGAACATATTCAGAGCGATGTCATTTACACCTCCACTTGGACCAGAAATAACCACATATGCTACAGCTTATTCTGTAATGAAATAGGGTCGGTGTCATATCTGTAATGGGTGCAGGGTGCAAACAGGCACTTGAGATGAAGGGGGACCCACACCACACATACTGCAGCAATTTCTTTAATACTTAACTCTCCAGAGACCCATGCCGGCAGCGTCAGTACTGCAATAATGTCACAGTGGGCATTTTCCTGGCGTTTGGCACATAGAACAATCTGAAAAGTTTAATAGACAGCTCTGTATTACATTACTTTCCATTTTTGAGGGGTAAGGTCCCGCAACCTGCCAGGGACCGGAATTGTCCGACAGTGGGGAGGGCAGTTGGGAGTCTCCCTTTCCTGTCGCTGAGCAGTGGGGAAAAGACGCAAATTGCATGTGCACAACTTCTATTCAGTAGGCAGAGGAACTGGAGGCATGGCCAGCAGCTCAGACAGCGCTGGCCATGCCCCAATAGTGAAAAAAAGCAGGGATGTGGCTTACAGCTGCGGCATCCTCCTGAGGCCACTCCCCCTTTGACTGAGGCCAGGCCCCCATTTCAGGCAAGCGTTTCGATATGCAAAGCTGCAATGTTGGGAGGTATGTATTTCTATCACATGGACTAGTGCAGGAATTCCCCAACTTTTTGAATCATGGCACCTCGAAGCATCAGAATTACTTTGCGGCTACCTTAGGCTAAAGGTTTCTCATTGAGAAAGTTAAAAACAAATATTAAGAAAAATTAATTGTGTTTATATCTCATCCTTAGGATCAGTTATGTGGTAATGGACAGGATTCACTTCTGTTTGTCCGCACTTTGACAATTATATTGGACATAAACAACTTGAATTGGTCCTGGACCACCAATCCAGGGCTCCCCTGCAAGTCTTCCAAGGCACCCCAGGGTGCCACAGCACACAGTTTGGGAACCACTGGACTAGCAATTAAAGCATTGCTATTCTATGGAACATGTGCCTTCTTTTGTAACCAAAAATGCTCACCCAGTGGTCTATGGACTAAAACTTAGATGGAGATAAAGTACCAGCCAATTTGCTTTTTACAGGCTGTGTGTCAAAAAAGACAGTTGTGAGCTGGTCGGACGCACTTTGGGGCTAAATGAACCTGATTGCACGGCCACGAATTGGCACAGCTCCCTATTATCAATATGCTGCGCCTGCGTCCAGCCCTTAGTGTATGCACAAGGCTGTCCTGCCAGGGCCGGTGCTAGGGTTTTTAGCACCTCCCTGCAAACTATAAAATTTGCGCCCTCCCATTCTTTGCAAAGGCAGCGTGTGCCCAAGGCACGCACTAAAAATAAGGGTGTTTATTGCCCGTAATAGTAGTGCTGCTTATACACATAATGTGCCCAGTAGCAGCAGTACTGTAACCAGTGCTATTTTTGTAGGAAAATAGGTTCAGGAACTGTGGGCGGGGGCAGAAAGTGGGCGGTGATGTGGGAGGAGCTACAAAAGGGGCGGAACATTACATAAAAAAAAAAAAAAAAAAGAAAAAAGGAAAAAAAACATAATTCCTCACTCCGTCACGCTTATTATACATATGCCACACACAGAGATTCCCATTATACATATGCCCCACACGTGATGCTCCATTATACATATGCCACACACCGTGATGCCCATTATACATATGCCACACACCGTGATGGCCATTATACATATGCCACACACAGATGCCCATTATACATATGGCCCACACCGAGATGCCCATTATACATATGCCACACACCGTGATGGCCATTATACATATGCCACACACAGATGCCTATTATACATATGGCCCACACCGAGATGCCCATTATACATATGCCACACACCGTGATGGCCATTATACATATGCCACACACCGTGATGGCCATTATACATATGCCACACACCGTGATGGCCATTATACATATGCCACACACCGTGATGGCCATTATACATATGCCACACACCGTGATGGCCATTATACATATGCCACACACAGATGCCCATTATACATATGGCCCACACCGAGATGCCCATTATACATATGCCACACACCGTGATGGCCATTATACATATCAGTGGCGTAGCTAGCGTAAGGCAGCCCCCGCTGCCGCTTGGGGGAGCGTGCGGCAGCGGGGGCGCCGTCTGCAGGGAGCGCTCCACCAGGCACAAAAACTGCAGTGCAGGGACTCGGGAGGCGCTGTCCCAAGCTGCCAGTCAGCGGCGCCGGCAGCAGGAACTCTACCTCTCACATCCGCTGAGGCTGCCGCTGTCAGGTCTGTAGCCCGTACTTATGTCCCCTCCGGTGGATATCTCCTCCCCCTCCTCTGCCCGGGAGTCGGGACCTTCCTCCCCTTCCCTCCTAGAAGAGGTCACAGGTGGCTCCATACCCTAGAGCCGGATTAAGGGCCCCCCTGCTGCCGCTCGGAACCCCTGCACTGCTACACAGCACCACCTCAGCTGTCACTCAGCAGAGCAGGGAGAGGGATGTGCAGTACTGCAGATCGGATTAATAAGAGAGCTCTTCGCTCCCGGCTCCCTGCTGTGCTGAGTGACAGCTGAGCTGGTGCTGCGTAGCAGTTCAGGGGGAGCCGAGCGGCATCTCAGCTGTTCAATAGCGACGCGTGTAGGCAGTACTAGCTAGGCACTAGCCTGCAGCTGTGGTGAGCATGCAGGCAAGCAAGCCGTTGCTCCTCCCCTCCCCCGGGCTCTCACAGAGCTGTCTCCTCTCCAGTCTCCACCATGACCCCCCCCCCATCCCCACTTAGACACAGACGGCAGCCGCCCCCCCCCCCCTCCCCCCCCCCCCACCCGTGCACACCCGTGCATTCTCCAGGAAATCTTTGGTCTCCTACTACATGACTGAAGAGAGGGGGACGTTGAAGAGGAGCCATGCCGCCCACGAAGATGGAGCAGCGAGCAGGGTGAGTGTGGGCTGGGGAGACATGGGTTTGGGAGGCTGAAGTTCTAGGGGCAGCAGGGTGCTGCGCAGTGGCTGGGGGCAGGGTGCCATGTGCCCCGGCCAGTGCATTAATGTAGCACTGCTCCACTGTGTGCATATATACTTCACAGCCGGGAAGGATGCTTCTGCTGCCAGGGACAAGGTCAGGCTGCAGCTACGTGATTGGACTGGGGCTGATTGCTGTGTTCTGCACATCACCTGGAGAGGCTGGAGTAGGGACTCTGTGAGTGCTGGGATTAGCGGGCCATGAGGGGGCGGGGCTTATACATGAGGGGAGTGTGTGGAATATGTATATTGGGCATAGCGGTGTGTGGAATATGTATATTGGGCATTGCGGTGTGTGGAATATGTATATTGGGCATTGCGGTGTGTGGAATATGTATATTGGGCATTGCGGTGTGTGGAATATGTATATTGGGCATCGCGGTGTGTGGAATATGTATATTGGGCATCGCGGTGTGTGGCATATGTATATTGGGCATCGCGGTGTGTGGCATATGTATATTGGGCATTGCGGTGTGTGGCATATGTATATTGGGCATTGCGGTGTGTGGCATATGTATATTGGGCATTGCGGTGTGTGGCATATGTATATTGGGCATTGCGGTGTGTGGCATATGTATATTGGGCATCGCGGTATGTGGCATATGTATTTTGGGCATCACAGTGTGTGGCATATGTATAATGAGCATCAGGGTTTGTGGCATATGTATAATGCGCCTATTCCACACACCGCGATGCGCATTATACATATGTCTTTACATTGTGTCATATTGTGAAAGGGGTCCTACGGTTAGTGGCATATAGTGTAAGGTGCATTATGGGGGGGGGGCGCCAGAAAGATTTTTGGCAGGGGGGAGCAAAATTTATAGTTACGCCACTGATACATATGCCACACACAGATGCCCATTATACATATGGCACACACCGTGATGGCCATTATACATATGCCACACACCGAGATGCCCATTACACATATGCCACACACCGTGATGGCCATTATACATATGCCACACACTGTGATTGCCATTATACATATGCCACACACCATGATGGCCATTATACATATGCCACACACCGTGATGGCCATTATACATATGCCACACACAGAGATGCCCGTTGTACATATGCCACACACCGTGATGGCCATTATACATATGCCACACACCGTGATGGCCATTATACATATGCCACACACAGAGATGCCTGTTATACATATGCCACACACAGAGATGCCCATTATACATATGCCACACACCGTGATGGCCATTATACATATGCCACACACTGTGATGGCCATTATACATATGCCACATACAGAGATGCCCATTAAACATATGCCACACACAGAGATGCCCATTAAACATATGCCACACACAGAGATGCCCATTACACATTTGACACATAAGTGCCACTTACCTACATGCTCCCCATATGTACATGACCCCCCAGCAAACATTTACATATTACACCTTTCTCCAGCACAGAGCACATACCTTTATACTGTGCTGTCTAGCTCGTAGGGGTAGATGCCCTCTCACCAGCCTCTGGCAGGGGAAGATGTCCTCACCACAGGTTGGGGCAGAAGTCCTCTCCTATATCTCCTTGTCAGTGTGCCCTGAGCCTAGGGCACCAGAGCCACTCTCCCTCTCTCTGCCGCCTGACAGGCGCTGCACTGCCTGTCACATCTGCAGCAGCGCCAAGCGAGCAGAGCAGCGCCTACAAGGGGGGTGGAGCAGATCAAGGGGTCTGCGACCCCACTCTGAGATCAGATGGGGGGGCTTCGTTTGCAGGGTGGAGGGGGGTCACAGACCTGCTCTGAGGACAGCCGGGCTCTCTGCCCGGCTGTCACTTCTCCCTGGCTGGCGGTGAATAGGCGGGGAGAGATCGGGGGAGCGGGCTTCACGGCTTCGGTGCCATTTGATGTTCTGGCGCCTGGAGCTGGCCGGCTCCCCGTACCCCGGCCCGGACTCCAGGAGAGAGACGTGCTGCTAAAATTCATATCTCCCGCTGGACCGCTAGCCAATAGGTGCTCGCGGTCCAGCAGCCACCAGTTGATTGGCTGCTGGACCGCAAGCGCCCATTTGCTAGCGGTCCAGCGTGAGACTGCTGCACGTCTATCTCCTGGACTCAGCGGGCAGGGGAGCGGGGAGAAGAGTGCTGGGAGCGGGCAAGCGATGCGGGTGCTGGGCGGCCTGGAGCAGGTTCCGGAACGCCGTTCCTGATGAAGTTTTTAATTTGAGCTTCAGGAACGGCGTTCCAAGCCGTTCCAGCTGAAAAATAGCCCTGACTGTAATTAAAATTACATAGTGCGTGTCTCAGGCGCGCGCAAAAAAATTAGGGCATAGCCTTGTAGGGAAGGGACATGGCCACATAATAGCAACAATTCACAAAACACCACACAGTAGGGCCACTTATGAACATTGTGCAAGCTAGAGCTCCTTAGGCACAATGCTCCAACTAGAGCCCTTTAGACACACTGCGCCAGGTAGAGCACTTTAGACACAGCACCAGGTAGAGCTCCTTAGACACACTGCACCAGGAATACGCACACCGTAATGCTTACACATTATGTCGCACACCGTAATGCTTATTACACATTATGCTGCACACCGTAATGCTTATTACACATTATGCCACACACTGTATTGCCTATTGCACATTATACCACACACCATAATGCCTATCATATATTATGCCACACACCATAATGCCTATTACATATTATGCCACATACTGCAATGCCTATTCCATATTATACCACACACTGTAATGCCTAAGTGTCAGGGGGAGTTACATGCTCATTTCCAAGGGGAGAATACATACTTGTTGCTATGAGGTATTACATGATCATTGCCATGAGGAGTTACATGCTTATTGTCCAGGACTGCAGGCACACAGCATGTCAGCGCTCCTAGAAACCCACTTCCGGGTAGAACTAGGTGCTCCTCTGTCAAACGCTAGGTGCTAGTATCTGTCTCCTCTAGACTGCAAACGCCAGGCAGGAGATCCAGCAGGAGGGTGGGGGGGAGGGTGGATAGCCGACGGAAGGGAGCAATTAACCCACTCACTGAGTTCCGTTGGCTCTGGGGGTGATAGAACAGAGGGGGGTTAAATGTCAGAAAGAAGACAGGGGGGGTGACAGAACTCAGAGCAGTGGGGAGGGGGGGGGGTGACAAGTCAGAAAGAAGACAGGGTTGTGTGTGACAGAACACAGAGGGGTGGGGGTGACAGAGTGACAAAACAAAGGAAGGGAGTGTGACATAGCCTTCCCTGCCCAGTGACCTCAACTGCGAAATTAAAAGCACCGATCTCCCGCTCAGGATGCTTGTTTTCTGGCTCCCGTGCTGCCTGTTTCTGCCTATGGCAGCTGCAATGCTGCCTTTCATAGCTGGCAGCTGGGGGACAGGAGAGCGTATTTACTCCAGCCGCGGAGGAGTACAGACAGTGTGTCCAGCGGCAGCTGCATAATAAGGATCTGCCGCTCTGCGTAAGGGGGCGGGGCTTGCTGCTATCTCGTCGGGTAAGGGAGGTTGTCGCATTGGGCTTAATGAAGCTTGGCCCTGTTGTACTATATACAGCTACCGGCGGCGCCTCTGCAGTGGCAGCAACAGTTGTGTACAATAGCAGAGTCACACAGCAGGGAGAGCGCCTCTACAGCCAGACGCCTCCCTGCTTTGCAGGCTCTGCTGAGCAGGAAGCGCTGGCCCTGTGTCCTGCGATGAAAGCCTGCTACTTTTTCTACTTGCAGGCCATTCACAACGTGATTGACAGAAAGTAGGCATCTGCGGGTGTAAATCGTCCGTTTCATGGGAGCGCTAAGAAAAACGTAGGTGTGCCTAGGAAACTCTTGGGACTGTCCAGGAAAATTCTAGGCATGCCTGAACATTTTAGGGGAGGGTGTGTGACATCAGCTGCAGGCCGGATACACCTTTTTCCATCACACTGCCGAGTAAGTCTCTGACTACTCTGAGCCTGCGCTGACTTGTGCCCAGTGTGAAAATCAGTTGATAGTGAGTCTGTTGCCATGGGTTTTGGACATAGTAATTTGGCTGCGAATAGGATTGTAGCTGTACACATCCATTCACACAGCAAGCACATTTATTCACAAGGTGGGATTTCACTTTAGGGGGAGGCGGCTTAACTAAATGTTGGCGGCGGCAAATTCATGGTCGTGTGCTCAGGTATGAATTACCCCCTTTATCTCCAGCCACTTTATCTTCGCTACACTACCTCCTCCTCACCCCTCCTGTACAAATATGGGACCTTATTCAGGGCCATTCACAGTGCCGCATGCGCTCGCACAGGGCTGATGTTTTTCTTTTGCGCTTGTGCTTGGTGCATGCGGCCATGGTGAAAAGAATGTTTGCCGGGTTCACACACCCAAACTTGTGGCCGGTGGGCAGGAGGGCGTGTGGCGGTGGGCTGCGGGACACAACCATGGGAACGGCAAGCATTTCATGGGCGTTCCCATGAAAATGCTACGCGTTCCCATGGATATCACCCAGTGGGTGGGTGCCATGGGCTGGTAGCTGGCATCACCGGATATCAGCTGCCCGCCCACTTCCCTCAGAATGTACACGCAGATCTAAGGTTACTCTGAGCCTTAGATATGTGTGCACGTTCCACATCATTCGATGGTCGCGACCATTATGGATGTTTATGTAAAACCGCTGGCACACACCTACGAATCGGACCAACACATCGCGGGTGCCACTAATGGGTCCGATCCAATAGATTTAATGTGCAGCTTGTCCAAGCTCCCCACTCCGACCTGATGCAGACATCGGGTTGGAGGGGGATGTCAAACACATCCAATTTGGGTCGATTGCTCTGGAAATCGGCCCAAATCGGACAAGTGTATGGGCACCTTAACAGTTAATAAGCATCTGTTTGCCTATTAAGTTGAGTGGTTTGCCCAGAAATTTTCCGGGCTCAGCTGCGCTGCCGCAGCGGGCTGTCCCAGCAAATTTCCGGGCATACCACTAATATGCAATTGGTGCGTGCCAATGGTGTTTAGGTGTGCACCACTGGCGTACCACCTCTACAATCTGTGGGGGGTTTTGCTGGGGCAGGACAAACCTGCCCTAGTAGGTTTGTCCTGCCCCAGCAAAACCCACCACTCAAGGGGTTAAATGCCTACTGAATTTCAGTGCATATATATTCATATATAAACACAATAATGTTTGCTTAATAACAGTTATCCTCAAGAAAATTACTATTACAGAGCTGTCTGAGTCAGATGTTTTTCCTTGTTGTTTTTTGAAGCAGGCTAGCAAATATAATAATGCATATTACAGGTCACACATAGAGAGCATGACATTATACCACCCACACACTGTCTGAGTGACGCACTGGCTCAGTGGAAACATTTACTGCACATCTGTGAAGACACAGAACCAATGAATATTATTAACATGTCATCAAGAAGTATTAGAGCGTTTCTCCATGACGCAAGTTTTAAAATGTCAATAAATACCTGGAAAGCAGTGAAAAAGGCATAGCATAGTGTACATGTACATATGCAGGAACAAGTGCAGGATTTTTAAGAGGAGTCAATGCTGCAAAGTAAGAATTCTTTCAAAATAGAAGTAATAGTTTATTTTTATCAATTAACAAAATGCAAATTGAATAAACCGAAGAGAAATTGAAACCAAATCAATATTTGGTGTGATCACCGTTTGCTTTCAAAACCATAAGTCTGAGGAGTCCATTAATCTGCGACGGATAGTGGTCAGCGCTGACATCAGAGACTATCCTTAAAAAAGCGGGACAGTTGGGAGGTATACTATGTGCACATTTTATTATAATATTAACAATTTGGGAAGATATAGTATAATATTGATATTCAGTTTCTACTATTTTTATTATATATATATATATATATATATAGAGTCTGTAGTTAAGAGGCACTCAGTGATAACGAGATATATGAAGCTCCGGTGCCTTCCTCCAGGCTTAGGACTCCATACAAATAGGCTCCCAATCTAGGCATGTGTGGGATGGCGGCACTCGGATAAAAAAAGACACAACACAGATGCCTTGTTCACCAACGTTTCAATGCTGGTCGCATTTTCGTCAGGGCAGTTACAAAAGTATTAAAATCTACTCACCATTTAAGTGCTCCCCTTCCCCTCGGCGTCTGTGCGTGCAGCGCGGCAGCGTGTCTGCGGCGGCAGCACGAGATGACGTCACACCCAGTGCGCCCATCACCATAGTAACATGTATACACAAACTGCAGAATGAATGATACAAAACATATTAAAGATGTTTACAGTTGCACAATAAATATAGAATAAAGCAAAAAACTGAACTGTAATGAAGACCATTAAACAGGATTGTTACAGGAAACAGTTCAAACCAAGCGTTTCGTTCAGACCATGTGGACTAAGTGTGTTTAATAGATAGATCCAACGGGATTCCTTCTGCAACAGCAGTTTGGACCTGTTACCACCTCTAGAGAGGGGTGGTACATGGTCAATAATTTTATGTTTAAATGCTGTAGGCGAATGCCCCATCAGGGCATAGTGCCTAGCAACCGGCTGCTCGCTGGTTCCCTTCAGCACAGCATTGCGGATTGCTTGCCTATGCTGTGCCATTCTAACTTTAAATTGGCAGTCGGTTTTCCCGACATAGTACTTGCCGCACGGGCAGACCAAAACATATATAACGAACTGGCTAGTGCAAGTCAATCTAAAGTTAATATGAAAACTTTTAGAATTAAATGGATGTTGTATGCTATCGCCAGTCCACATGTATCCGCACGTAACGCACCCAGTGCATTTGACACAACCTCTCCTGGGGGCACCCAGGAAAGTAGCTGATGTGTTTTTAAACTCAGTAATGTCAGTGTGGACTAAATAATCACGAAGATTACGTCCACGAGAATAGCTGGTGATAAGTTTTTTATTGACTAGCCCCGGTGTCTCTGCATCAGCAGATACTATGGGCCAATACTGTTGCACTGCGTTTTTAGCTAAGTTGCTGCAAGTATTATATCGATTGGGCCAAAATAATTTATTGGAGGAATTCTTTTTGTTTCTTTTTCTTCTAAGGGTTTTATTGCGGGGAGTGGCTAACACTCTTTGTTTGATGGCCATTAATTCAGCTTGATTGTAGCCCCGATCTATAAATTTGGCTATCATTTTGTCAAGCTGAAAATTCAGATCTGTTGGGTCACTACAGATCCGGCGCACACGCAAAAGTTGCGAGTATGGTAACCCCTTAGAAACTGAAGGAGGGTGAAAACTGGAAGGACTGAGGAGCATATTCCGGTCAGTAGGCTTTACAAAAAGTGACGTGTTAATAACCCCGTCATTTAAAGTGATACGCAAATCCAAAAACTCAATGGCATTTTTTGACATAGTACAAGTAAGTTTAACAGGACTGGTACTCTCATTTTGTAAGCGGATGACAACATCTAGAGCATCCGCTGACCCCCGCCAGAACAAAATCATGTCATCTATATAGCGGGCATAATAGAAGACATTGGCATGAATGATGGGATCAGCCAGAAAAATATCATGTTCCACAGACATCATGAAGGCGTTGGCGTATGATGGGGCCACTGAGGACCCCATCGCACAGCCAGACACCTGTAAGTAGTACTTCCCATCATAGTAGAAATAGTTTCTTGTCAAAACCATTTCCAAGAGGTGACAAAAAAAGTCTACATCAGGACCATGGTAATGTGGACTAGTTGAAATGAGTTTGCGGGTAGCCGCCAATCCCTGTGCATGTGGAATACAGGTATACAGGGAATTGACATCTATGCTGCAAAGCAAACAATTCTCAGGAATGCTTGATAATCTATTTAAAGCCAGCAGCAAAGATGTAGTGTCACGCAAACTATAAGCTGAATTTTGGACAACAGGTTGGAGATAGGTATCTAGATAAGCAGAGACTACCTGAAAAATAGAACCCCTGGCAGAAATTATGGGTCTGCCAGGGGGGCTATTTAACTGCTTATGCACTTTAGGAAGCGTATAAAGTAGCGGTTTTTTAGGAAATTCACAGGACAATAATTTCAATACGCTGGCAGTGATGACCTTAGCATTAAAGGCATTGAGCAAGTATGAATCTAGCTCTTTCTTAAATTTATTGGTGGGGTCAGCATCCAACAATCGGTACGTGGAAGTATCATTTAATTGCCTCTCTATCTCTGTCCTGTAGTCCACAATATCCTGTACAACAATCGAACCGCCCTTATCGGCGGCCCGAATCACAATGTCTTTCCTGGTACTCAAAGATTGTAATGCTTCAACTTGTGATTTATTGAGATTAGAAGGACATTGTGAATTTTTAGAAGTGTCAACAGCATTTTCAACAAGTCTGACAAAAGTTTTAATCGATGCGTTCGATGAGGGGGGATCAAAATGAGATTTGGGGGCCAGTTTATATAATTCGGGTGGTAAGGCACCCTCCTTGGCTGTTGTCTTATGTGTCCCAAAGAATTCCTGTAACTTCAATTGCCTGTTGAGCTTGTGTGTTTCCACTTTCCAAAGGAATGGATCAAATTTAGTAGTGGGTACGAAACTTAAGCCTTTGTGCAACACCTCAATTTCAGCAGGAGTGAGGGTTGCAGACGACAGGTTGAAAACTACTTCTTGCTGCGACTCGGTGGTTTGTTTTTTGAGGCGTTTCCATTGGCCCCCTCTGCGGCAGGGTCTCCCGTTCCTGCCCGCTGGGCCCTGGTTCGAATGCCTAAAGGGACAAATTGATTTCTTGGTCTACCACGACCCCTGCCACGCCCACGTCTTTCAGTGTCGCTGGCTGAAGTAGCTGATTCATTTGATGTATCAGAGTAGTTGTCACGTCTGTAACGCCGTCTCTGAGGTTGATAGTTGGTAGGTTTAGAGCCAGTCAGCCACCCATATACATTTTGGGACTCATAATCAGCGCTGACTTTCATATATTTGTCACGTTTATATTTGATCAGATCTTTTTTATATGTATCCAGATCATTTTGGAGTTTCTCCATCCACTATTCAGTTGGATCACTGACCAGTGTTTGTTGATGCACAGTCTCAAACTGGAGAATTTTATCTTTAGTGACTTTAAGCTCTTTTTTAGATTCTTCAATAACTAAAAGTAAAAGGTCGAAGGAGCACTTGTTTAAAATTGCACACCATCTCTTGCAAAACTGGACATTATGGCGTCCAATCGTAGGTATGTTTTTAACGCGAAACCCACGTGGAATGCGTTTTTCAGTAAAATACTCCGATAGTGTGGCTCCATGATAGTAAAAATCTATCTCCCTTTTCTTTAGTTTTATCAAGTCTCGAAACAGGTCGCTTGGAGAAGAGTTTTCAGCCAGTGCAAAGACTTTGTCCTTGTAAATAATATCATTAGCGTCATGGTCTGAATAGGAGTGAGTGTCTCCATCCTGTAGCACAATGCGTTCAAACGTGCTGTCGGTCATGTTAAAATGGAAAAACTGTTTGCTGCAGAAAGTATTCAGGGAATTATCCCAAGTACACCTCAGAGGATTTCTGAGGTGACCACAGATGCCACAAAGACTGAGGTGTATGGTAATAAATACCCACGGTGCCACAACAAAAAGCAGGACGTATACTCCCAATGTATATCCCGCAGATACAGAGTCTGTAGTTAAGAGGCACTCAGTGATAACGAGATATATGAAGCTCCGGTGCCTTCCTCCAGGCTTAGGACTCCATACAAATAGGCTCCCAATCTAGGCATGTGTGGGATGGCGGCACTCGGATAAAAAAAGACACAACACAGATGCCTTGTTCACCAACGTTTCAATGCTGGTCGCATTTTCGTCAGGGCAGTTACAAAAGTATTAAAATCTACTCACCATTTAAGTGCTCCCCTTCCCCTCGGCGTCTGTGCGTGCAGCGCGGCAGCGTGTCTGCGGCGGCAGCACGAGATGACGTCACACCCAGTGCGCCCATCACCATAGTAACATGTATACACAAACTGCAGAATGAATGATACAAAACATATTAAAGATGTTTACAGTTGCACAATAAATATAGAATAAAGCAAAAAACTGAACTGTAATGAAGACCATTAAACAGGATTGTTACAGGAAACAGTTCAAACCAAGCGTTTCGTTCAGACCATGTGGACTAAGTGTGTTTAATAGATAGATCCAACGGGATTCCTTCTGCAACAGCAGTTTGGACCTGTTACCACCTCTAGAGAGGGGTGGTACATGGTCAATAATTTTATGTTTAAATGCTGTAGGCGAATGCCCCATCAGGGCATAGTGCCTAGCAACCGGCTGCTCGCTGGTTCCCTTCAGCACAGCATTGCGGATTGCTTGCCTATGCTGTGCCATTCTAACTTTAAATTGGCAGTCGGTTTTCCCGACATAGTACTTGCCGCACGGGCAGACCAAAACATATATAACGAACTGGCTAGTGCAAGTCAATCTAAAGTTAATATGAAAACTTTTAGAATTAAATGGATGTTGTATGCTATCGCCAGTCCACATGTATCCGCACGTAACGCACCCAGTGCATTTGACACAACCTCTCGGCACAGACGCCGAGGGGAAGGGGAGCACTTAAATGGTGAGTAGATTTTAATACTTTTGTAACTGCCCTGACGAAAATGCGACCAGCATTGAAACGTTGGTGAACAAGGCATCTGTGTTGTGTCTTTTTTTATCCGAGTGCCGCCATCCCACACATGCCTATATATATATATATATATATATATAATATGTGCTGGGTCGCTGAAGGGCCGCTTCGGGACTGAACCTTTTTCAACTCCCGGTGCGACCCTACATTTTGCGATCTGATTAGGTGGAAGTTCTATTGATTATGGAATGTTGCTCATTCAACCAATCAGATTCTATCTATTATATCAGGGCTGGGCAACACCGGCCCTCCAGATGTTAGTGAACTACACATCCCAGGATGCTTTGCCTAAGTTTTGTTATGTGGCCATGCTGAAACTGATGCAAGGCATGCTGGGATGTGTACTTCATCAACATCTGGAGGGCCGGTGTTGCCCAGCCCTGTATTATATTCTAGAATGTGCAAAATAAATATGTAGAATCTGATTGGTTGCTATGGGTAACATGTCATCTTCAGTAGAACTGCCATCATAGTAAATGTACCCCATAGAGTTAGTAAATATTGGTAAATATCGCCCGGTTTTGCGAAGAATAGACGGAATTCACATTCCATTTATTCAATCTTTTAAAATTTTTCCAATTTTGAAAAACAATCAAAATATCATAAAAGTCATGGATCCACAAATTCACGTTTTTTTTCCCACGGAAAAGGCCACTAATTTTCAAATCTGCAGTTGCAAGTCCCGGCCAATACTGATTATTGACGGCCCAATATTTCCACGGATAGGAAATATCGGGAAACATTGCTTTGTTCCATCGCCTACTCTGGAAATGGAGGGGTTATAGTCACATGTCTACCATTGTGTTCCACGAAGCTGGACAATCTACTAGAAAAAGTAAATGATTATCACACACATTAAACAACAAATATTTTTTTATAGCAAAAGTTGTTTCAATTCTGCTCTGTTGAACAAATCGGGTGACCTTAACTTTTTAACTTCTATGGAGAACAAAGATAAGAACAACCTCCCAATAAGTCAACAGGCTTCAGTGATGACCCTGGTAGATGTTAACCCTTTCCATAAACAAAAGCAAATAACCATTCAACTAAGATTCTTGCCTTTATTAACAACAGTATTACATGGCATTACTACACAAGCAAATAACTCCTGTTCAGTTCCTTTCCCAACAAGCTTGAGCAGTCTTGAGCTGGCCATACACTACTATGATCTCACACAGAAGTGTATGGCCAGCTGATGCCCCGCGGTGACAGGTTCACATGCGATACATCACATGCGGACTTTTGCATGTGAGGGATCGCATGTGACCCCTCTGATGTGCATGGGACCGCGCATGGACCTAAGGAGACATCACACTCATCATCTGCCCCTGGGTTCCCTATAGCTGGCACTGACAAGTCTGACTTGACTGTTAAGGTGAATGTGTGAACACATGCAATTGAAGAAACCATAGTCCAGGGATCTGAACAGGGGTGGAGAGATCTAAAAGGATCCCTTTTCGTAACCCATTCCTTTTTCCAGGATACATTCAATCTAAAATACGGCCGTTAAAATGTGTATGGGCAATTTACTATCAGCTGAGTCCGGATGATATGCCATTTTTACAAACGGCAACTTAAGCCGAATACTGGTGCACAAATGAGTACGTCATTGATAGAACTTGACCGTATATGAGTTTTATGGCGGGCTGCTCATTTACTAACATTCATGCTATTGAATATGGCTACGAATTAAGCAGAAAATACAGATAAATACTCCTCATTTTCCATTCGTATTCAGCTGAAGCAGGCTTCTCTGTGTAAAAAAAAGTAGAAAAATAAATAATTAGAAAGCCGGTCCTGGATCCTCAAATACCAGGAAAAAAATCAAATAGGGTCCCCCTGTATTCAAGAAACCAGCACTGGGACATTGGCCCTGTCCTGGTCACAAAAATATGGGGGACAAACAAATAGGAGTCCCCCCTATTTTTATAACAAGCACCCAGCCAAAACATGACACCATGGCTGGTCAGCCCTGGCTGGGTCCATGGGAGAGTGGGGACCCACCACCAAATAAAGGGGCTGCCACGGTGATGTAATTGAAATGGTTAAAAAAAAAAGTGTAAAGATAAGATATTGGGTTTTGTAGTAGAACTACAAGACCCAGCAAGCCTTAACGGGCCCGCTGGGACTTGTAATCCCACTACAGAACCAATACCCAACTAACTGACCCAGACACAAGTACAACTTGATTACACACTTCATACATACTTACCTATCTTGATCCAGTAGCTTCTGTCCCCTTGTCCAGTAGCAAATCCACATGGGTACTTGAAAAAATTATTATACTTACCATCCCTCAGGCTTTTATCGGTCCTCTTTGTTCCATGTAGGCATCCATGGGATTAAAAAAATGGCAAAACCTTTGACATTAGTCACTGGGATTCCCTCAGCCTTTCAGGAGTGGTCTCGGGGGAGCTTCACATCTAAATGTGAATGCTAGGAGAGATCATGTAGCTATGGAACGCCCACATGGGCATTCCAGCTTTGGCAGTATAGTCGCAAGAACGGCCAGCATATCGATCGAACGTGCGTACACACTGCACTTTTGTTCCCATATGGGGCCGTCCTGTCGGATGAAAATTAAACAGCACTGAACCTTCGACCGACCGAGTATGGACGGTCAAGACAGTTTTTTGCCGTTTATCGCTCGTACGGGACAGCATACACACATATACAATTGAACGGCTGTCCGACCCAGAACGAAAGAACGGCCCGACAATTGTATATATATGTACCCAGCTTAAGAGATAAATGTGTGCAGTGTGTACTCTTTCATGCAGTCATATTATCATACAGACTGCTTTGTACACTGCGGCACACTGCAGGAATTAGTCGCACAAATGCAAATCTTGTATCAGACTATTCTGTCACAGAGTTGCTGAGGTTTCAGCTATACATTGGCATTGCTCAACGTATTTGTAAAGTTGCATTTATTTGAATTATAAAAAAGGAAAGAATCGGGCGCAATATAGGTGTGTCAAATCAAAAAACAATCTTAAGATCACCAAAAATAAAATAAAAATTTGAAATGCAGGTCCCAATAGTAACTTGGATTTAATTACTTGCTAAGAAATGTTTTGTTTTTTTGTAGGAGAGAGCGCAAGACCAATTTTATTCCTTATAAAAAGTATATTGATTATACACAAATAACAATAAAAATGACAATTAATAATCATATAAAAAAATGTATGATTTCATTACAAAAAATCAACCAGCATAGCCACATTTATGTACGAAGCCTAGTTTGAGCCATTTCTAAATTTCCTTAAAAATAAATGCACTTTAGATGTCAATTTTTTGCAGTCCTGATCCTCCTTAATTGCACAGTGCTGCCAGTGGGTTAAGGTCCCAAAAGAGTTACAAAGTCCCCATACACCTCTTTCCTGGAGGAGCCCTTGAATGTATGGGCTCTATCGCAGATGAGGGGAGCTGAGATCAGCCACTGAACTGGCATGGTTATTCAAATTAGGGATCCCGGCTGTGACAACCCCTTCACCCAGGGGGTATGGAGCTGGAGTCTCCTCTACTGGATGTGAGCCGTAAGATGTGTGTCCCGACAATTACCACCACTGTCGCTGTCTGCCCGGCTGCTCACTTCTTCCGGCATCCAAGCCAGCTTGCGGCATGGGAGTAAGGTGGACTGCTGTCACTCAGGAATGTACCGAATCTGCTGGATGCTAGGTACTTGCGGACACAAAGGGATTCCCCCTAGTTGTAATTGGGGTTGGTAATGCTTGTTGATTTAATCCCTTTCTTTATGCATTTCTCCATTGGCTGGGTCTCTGCGGTTTCCTCAGTAGCTGCAAACATAGTTTATGGATAAAGTGGGGGAAATGGCAGTTCATCCATAAGGCTGTGTGGTATGGTTGGGTAAAAGTGGGAACATGGCTATAATTTTGTGGCCAGATAAAGAATCAGATGGATAGTTTGAGGATTGGTTTTGAGAATCCCATTCACCTCTACTGACTAGGAATTTTCACAACTTGACCCCTGCTGGAGAACAGGAAGAATAACACAGGTGGTGAGTGCACC
Source organism: Crinia signifera (assembly GCF_055691185.1). Lineage (NCBI taxonomy): Eukaryota > Metazoa > Chordata > Amphibia > Anura > Myobatrachidae > Crinia > Crinia signifera. The sequence continues at coordinate 383,459,175 of NC_139217.1, forward strand.
GACATTTGTGCCATTCAGGGGCATTTCAGAGCATTTCTGTTTAATGATTATAAGAGCACCTCTGATGACTAGTAATTTGATTGTAAAAACAAAACTATGCTTACTATTAAGCATACTGCAGCAGTAGCAACACCAGCTGCCTTCCTGATGCAGAAGTAGCACCACCATTTGCTTCCTCCTTCTGGTTAATTGCACAACCAGCTGCCTCTTCCTCACAGCAACAGCATCCCCAGCTGCCTACTCCTCACAGCACAGCAATAGCACTACAATCTGCCTTCTCCTTTCAGCAATAACACCACCAGCTGACATCCAGTAGCACCATAAGCTGTCTTATCCTCGTAGAAGTAGCACCACCAGCTGCCTCCTCCTTGGTGCAGTAGCACCACCAGTTGCCTCCTCCTCTTGCTATGTCTTCCTTGTGGCAGAAGCTCCACCAGCTGCCTAATCCTCCTGGCAGTAACACAAACTGTTGCCTCCTCTGCATGGCAGAAGCACCACCAGCTACCTTCCCTTTGCAACAGTAGCACCAACAGTTGCCTACTTATCCCAGCATTAGCTCCACCAGATTTCTCCTTCTTGTGCTCCTGGCAGTAGCATCACCAGCTTCATTATTCTTGCAACCTTCTTCTCCAGTTTTTTAAAACCACCTGCTGCTTCCTGCTCCCAGCAGTAGCACCACCAGTTGCCTCCTCATCTTGACAGTAGCACTACCAGCTGCCTCCTTGTCCATGAGTTCTGCATGTCCACAGAGAAGAACAATAGGGGATGCAATAAGCACAATTTATAAAAGCATTCCAGACTCTATATATATATAATATATAATATATAAGATATATATATATTACGGTAGTTATTTGGTGTTGAATCATAACAACCATTAAAGGGGGCCCAAGACCAGGACACATTTCCAAGCTTATCTCTACTATTATTTAAGTTTATCCATGTGCTAAGTTATGCTCAAGAAGTGTTACTGTACGTGTATTATCAGTTACTGATATGAAATGTGGTTTGAATAAAGCATTAAGACGTGCATCTCAGGGTTTTCTCGACCCCTTACTTTTACTTACATTCTAGGACAGTGATGGCTAACTCAAATTATAGGAAAATTTGCTGCTGTATGTGTGTCCGATGGCGGCTGTGTGTGCGCATGGCATAGTCCTGCGTAGATGCCGCTCAGCAGGTGCCAGGTGAGGCCCGGCACATGTGCGAAAGGCCACAGGACTACGCCACACGTACACACAGCCGCCATCGGACACACATACAGCAGCGCCGAGCTGCCCCCCCTCGCATGTCACTACAGCCACAGAGTCACCACCGAGAATGAGTGAGTAGCCATGGCTGCATGCGGCTGCAATTGGCGCCATTTTTCAAGGCTGTCGCACAGGTGTTTGGAATATCTAAAGAGGGGCAGGTGTGTGGCATTACTAATGGGGGCAGGTGTGTGGAATAACTAAGGGGGAGCTGGTGTGTGGAAATGTGAGGGGCATGTGTGGCATTACTAATGGGGGCAGGTGTGTGGAATTACTAATGTAAGGGGCAAGTATAAGGGGCCTACTATTGTGTTGCATGATGTGTAAAAGGGGTATATGGTGTACTACAATACATTCAAAGACACACACCATTTTATTTCTGGAGTGTGGCCCTTGAATATCTGCGAGAAGTATTAAGTGGCCCCCCAGCTGAAATAATTACCCACCCCTGGCTTAGAAAGTACAGTATTGGTTCTAATATGCTTGTGTATTTGTATATGCTTGTGTATTATTGTGGTACAGTATGTTTAACCTTTTCCTGACTACTAATTTATATTATTTAAATGTTTGATACAGCCTATACTATAGACCAGTGGTTCTCAAACTGTGGGTCCTGACCCCAAAGTGGGTCCTGACCTTCTCAGCATGGGGTCGTGAGTCGTGACTCCATGTTGCTGACCGTCAGGCAATTCAAAGAGTCTAAAATAACATACAATTCAACAGATCTTTTCAGACTCCTCACATCATTTTGTGCCTCCACAATGCTGCCATGTATGTGCTGTCTGCTGACTACACATGTGATGTGATGACCTTCTGCAGTAACTTGCTGGGGTCCTGTAATTATTTTTATTGTCTGATGGGGTCCCAGAGGAAAATAGTTTCAGGACCCCTGCTATAGAGCATCTATAGTATTAGATATTAATACTGTATACCATACAGTATCCAGTGTATAAAAAGACCAATGTGTACAGCAATGTCCAGGGTCATTCTAGTGCTCCACCAGACTCCTGCACTTGCTCCAATGTTCTGCAGCGTTATGGTATGTTGTCTGCAGTTGGAAACCTCCCTCTACAAATTTTATACAAAAATTGATACAACTGTGTTACATGGCTTAAACTTTGTTATGATTAATATGACACACAGTAACGAACTTTAATATTGGCCAGTATTATGTTTCCCTGGGTTAACTATAGATGTGTTCAAATACGCTAAAATGGGAACCCATTTAGAAAGTTAAAGTCAACCCTAGATTTCAAAAGAGGGAAATTGGATGTCAATGTGTTGGGACCTTAATGCACATTGTCACTCCCAGTCATTAATGATGGATAGCTCCTCTGTTCAACTTTAATGGTTAAGAACAAATGCTTAGTTGAAATTAAAATAGAGCAGTTGTTCATCAGTTGCCAAATATTTTAACAGCATTGAAATAGTCAGTGTTGTGACCTCCAGTGTTACAATTTGTATTGTGAACCTCCTATACTGGCAGCATTGCTTGTGAACCTCCCATACTGGCAGCATTGCCTGTTTACCTAAGGAGGAACAGAACTACCTGTACTTGCAGAGAAAATGTCACCTTGACTTCCTCAGGCTTAAAATATTAAAATTCCACCACACCCCTCTGAAGAAAACCTTAAGGAACAAGAGATGAACTGTGTTTCACTGCTAGCATCCCAATGCAATATCTCTGTTTTGTTTTAATCAAACTTCAATATCGGAACCAAAGAACTAAAAAAATCTAAATAGATATAGATTTTATGAAGACTGCATGGTCATAAGCAGACATACTTCTCTCTATGTATCTCTGAGTGATTTTTTTTAATTTTTTTTTATTGTTTTATATGCTCTCCTCATATGTAAGCATGAAAAAACAAATGGTGGCAGTTACCTACATGGAGATACATCAAAAAATCCTCCATAGGGCATATTATACACCCAAATTGAAATTTCTGACAGGTAATTCACCAACATCGAACTGTTTTAAATGTCATGCTCCAAATGCTGATATACTACATTGTCTTTGGAGCTGCCCTTTAGTACAACAGTTTTGGGGGGACTTACAAAACTTTATCAATACCCAACTTGGGCTACAATTTCAGGTATCTAAAAACTGGGTGTTCTGGAACATATACCAAAAAGAGGACAAATTGGTGTAATCCAAAAGTATACGGCTTTTGCTCAATAAGTTAGCAGCAGCAGGGAAGAAAACCATTCTCTCTCAATGGGTTGATAAGACTCCGATCCCATTTCCGTTGATATACCCTAGACTCCAGTACTTATTCCAAATGGATTGGACGGAAGCTGCAACAAACAAGGAGAAATTAGTTGGTAAATTTGCAGATATGTGGATGCCCTATATCAACACTTTAGCCCAATCCACTAAAGATGCGTTAAAGAATAGCTTCAAATCGACATCTTGGTATGAATTAGAAACTTTAGCAAATGGCGTACCCCCTTTTTGAAGACCAGTCATTTACTCACAAAAATGATATTACTGCTTAATTCCTGGATATTAATGCCATGTATGTAATGACTCATGAATAATAATCCTGACTTGATGCTGATTGACTGTCCTATCCATATACACAATGTCCTTTTTGCGTGATGTTGACAAATTTTGATGTCTTTACTGTCTAATTTATGTTATGTGTTACAACCAAAAAAATTGTTTAAAAAAAAAATCATTAAAAGGAAAAAAGGGGGAGGGGAGTATGATTAGATTAGATTAGATACGTCTTTATTGTCATCACCCCAATTAGGGCGACAAAATTCAGTTTAGCATCCATCCAAATACATACATATAATAAAATACCAAATGATCCACAGACAATTTACAATAAAACTTAAGTCCCATAAACCCTCCCCTCATGACCTAAATTAGCATTTAACTCTAAAATAGCCCTAGGAAAAAAACTATTCCTCATCCTACTGGTCCTATTCCTTAGGCAACTAAACCGTCTACCCGAAGGCAGTAATACAAACAACCCAAGTATGTTGGGGGGGATGTGTGTTTGGGTAGAGAAAACAGAATATGAAAGACTAAAGTCCCCCATAAACTACGCGATTTGGGCCCGATTTCACCCGATTCTGGAGGATCAGGCTGAGAAATCGGGTGAAATTGCCCAAATTGCGTAGGGTATGACATCCAATCTGATCCGATGCGCATCTCGATGTCGGACGGTCTGCACATAAGATAAATCTTATGTGCAGCCGGCATTGAGCTAGTCTGGGGGAGTGGGGACCGGAGAGCAGGGTCCGGGGGCAGGGGAGCTCAGTGTAAGTCGGGGCCGACATTAGGCCGACTTATCCTTAGGACAAGTCGGCGTAGTGTATGGGGGCCTTAACATTTATTTAGATTTTTAGGGTCTAAAACCAGGCAGGCAGGAACCATTAGTTTTCCCACTCTTCCACCATTGCCTGGGACCTACCCGGGTGGTTTAGCGGAGTCACGGCCCCATAGTTCCCCCTTACCGCTAATTGTTTTTCCTCTGTGACATGGGTGCCATTGTGGCCCCTCTCATGTCCGGATGCGATTGTGTGTTCGTAGTTTTTGCCAGATGTTGTTGGTTAAACTATGTTTTTCTTATATGTCCTCCTGTTTTGTACTCCCTCTCCCCACTACTTTCCCTCCATCTTCTCTCATTTCGTCCTACCCCCTCTCTCTCTTCCCCTTTCATACCTCCTTTTTTGATCCGATATCTTTTTCTTAATCCTTTTTCTGATACGACCAGATGGCTGTAAATTTGCGTATTATATCCATTAATGCTAGGGGCCTCAATATCCCTGAAAAGAGAACACAGGCTCTCCATTCCTTTCATAAGGAAAGAGCGGATATAGTCTTAGTCCAAGAGACTCACTTTCGCCAAGCCGAAAAGACCCCTCGCCTCAGTAATCACTATTTTCCCACTACATACTATTGCAACTACCCACACTCGAAATCCAAAGGTGTTGCAGTTTTATTTGCCAAACATGTACCAGTTACTGATGTGCAAGTACATATATTGGAGGAGGGGAGATGCCTGCTGCTTATTTGCTCTGTATTTAATACTATGTTTACAATTGTCAATGTCTATGCCCCAAACCAGGGGCAAATGGCTTTTCTTGGGAGGGTCCTAGACGCGGTTGATTCACTTAAGCAGGGGATCTTAGTAATGGGTGGTGATTTCAATTGGGCCTTAGACCCCCTGCAGGATACTGCCCCACATCCGCTACCACCATGGGTTCCCGAACGAGGGGGATGAGACGCTTGCTCCACGCTCACCAGCTGTCCGATGTTTGGCGAATTGGCCATCCCACTGACCGAGACTTTACATATTCCTCGGTTCCACATAAATCTTACTCCAGATTAGATTAGATTATTTTCTCCTAGGTCATAGCTGCCTACATTTGGTGCAAGACACTTCCATTGGCCCCATGACCTGGTCCGACCATGCTCCCATTCGCCTAGATATTTCTTTAGGCACTATGACACCAAAACAACGCACTTGGAGATTTAACGAGTCCTTCCTCTTTGACCCTTACTGTAAATCTCAATTGGAAGACACACTGGATCTATATATAAATGTATCCAACTGGGATCATACTTGAAAAAACAAAGGCAAGGCCAAATTGACGACCTTCTCCAAAAAATTAGTTTGTTGGAAACTACACACAAGGCTTCTCTTTCCTCTGCCACATTTGTGGAACTCACTGCCGCCAGATCAGCTCTTAATAAATTACTATTAGATAAAGTGAAACTGGCATATAGAAAATGCCGTAATCGATTTTATCGATGGGGGAACAAGCCAGGCAAAATGTTTGCTAGAGCACTTCGCACCCAGAGGGCCCTTTCCTTCATTTCATCTATTAAAGACACTCAAGGGCGAACAGTACATGACACAGAGTCAATCGCATCAGCTTTCTGCTCATACTACTCCTCTTTATATAATTTGCCCTCGCCAACAGCCTTCGCAAACGCTGAAGAGAAACAAAGTCATATAGAATCCTATCTTGCGAAAATTGGGTTCCCTGTATTAACAGCTGAGATCAGGGAGAATCTTGAGAGACCCTTCTCTGCAACAGAACTGGAGGGCCGATTAAAACAACCCCCTCTGGAAAGAGTCCAGGCCCGGATGGTTTTACCATTTCTTACTATAAAGCTTTTAAGGACAAATTAATCCCCCTACTCCTACGGGCCTGTAATACAGTTTCCAATGACCACCCCTTCTCATCCCAATCCCTAGAGGCGCACATTACGATCCTACCAAAGGGAGATAAAGATCCCTGCTTATGCCCCAGTTATCGACCCATTTCCCTTCTTAATATTGACGTGAAGTTGTATGCAAAACTCCCAGCAAATAGACTAAAGCAATTCCTACCATCCATTATCCATAGTGACCAAGTGGGATTCGTCCCAGGTCGGGAGGCCAAAGATAACACTTCTAAGATAATAAGTCTGATACATCACCTCTCCTCTACTAATACCCCAGGAATTCTCCTATCTACAGATGCCGAGAAGGCATTTGACAGAATTGACTGGGGCTTTATGAAGGGTGTACTTGGCCATTTGGGCCTGGGCCCAATATGCCTACAACGCATCTTAGCTCTATACGCCTCCCCTTCAGCTAGAGTGAGGATTAACGGCTCATTATCAGGCCCTTTTACTATCAGCAATGGTACTCGACAGGGATGCCCGTTGTCCCCCTTAATTTTTATTCTTTGTATAGAAGCTCTAGCTAGCGCAATTAGATCGAACACAAATATTAATGGGATCTCTCTCTATCTGGGCACGAAAACAAACTTGCAATGTTTGCAGATGATCTCCTCGCCACAATTACGAACCCTGTGACTTCCCTCCCTAACCTGATGGATGAATTTAGGTCTTTTGGCGACCTCTCTAATTTCAAAATAAACTTCACTAAGTCGGTGGCCTTGAACATTAACAGATGCCAACTGGGCAAAAATCCTCCAACTTGCCCATGCTTGCTCCCCCAGCATACTGGTGGTAGAGACACAATATAAAATATTGTCACGGTGGTATAGATGCCCCGGAGACCCCCTCTATATCTGGTGGGACTGCCCCCCAATAAAACCTTACTGGAATAGTGTCATCTCTATCTCTGCAAAAATACTGGGCGAAAAGGTTCCTTCGGGTCCCCTGTTTTGGCTGTTTAATTTTTCGTCTGGATCTGTCCCAAGATATAAAAAATCCCTCTTATGCCATTTAAACAATGCAGCAAAGGCAGTTATTCCTGTAAGCTGGCGATCTTCCTCTACTCCAACAATCAAACCATAGAATAGATATGTATATGGACATGGAGGATATAGTGTCTTCCGCTGCAGATGACTACGACTCCTTCAGAGATACGTGGGCTTCATGGATAACCTTTAAAGACTCTTCCATGTATGGGACGGCACTAGAGACTATCCCATCCCCACTACCTTAGTTATGATTTGCCCAAGTTAATGTATCTCTAGGCTCCGTCATTTGTACACTCAAGGGAAAATACATATACACTATCTTCCGTTTTTGTAATTCAATCTTATTGGCCGCTATATCGGATCTGTTCCTCCCCCTACCTCCCCAACCCTTAACCTTCCTCTCTATTTTTCTTTCTTTTCCTCCGTCTTCTGATGCCTCCTTTATCAGTACAACCTATGTCAAACTATATGATGATGTTGAAGTTATTACTCTGCTGTACTACAAATTTGTTTACTATGCTTACATATTTTTCAATAAACATATTTTGCTCTAAAATAAAGGCAAATGGTAAAGCATTATGTATCTATTTTTTAGCAATTAAAATAAAGGCAAATGGTAAATCAGGTGGCTCTTGTTAATTGTCTATATGTAAACCATGAAGTCGTTTCAAAAAGTTTGTAAATAAATGTTTCTGTATCTCCATACAAACTATCAATGTATCTCTCCCATTTCTTAGCAAATGTATTTACCCACTGCTCCACATCAGGGAGTGTTGCTCTTCTTTAAAAATTCAAGATCCAAGTAACATATTTTTAACTATAGATAATAAAGGTGCGGATTTTGTATTCCAGTGTATGAGGATTTGTGTTTTGGCTATTACTAATATGTTGGTTATCACCGAGATGATTCTCTTTTTTCTCTGGGCCCAAAAGTCTTTAAAGTCAAGAAACAAACATGCATTAGGTTGCTTTCTGACTTTAAATTTAAATGTTTGATTGATATATTCCACCACCTTAAACCAAAATCCTGAAACCTTATTGCATGTCTAAAAATTATGAAACAAGTCTGCTTTACTTTTATTACATTTAAGACAACAGCAAGAATCTTCTGGAACCATATGAGTTCTCTGATTAGGCACAATGTATGCTCTTTGGAGAAATTTTAGATGCGTTTCCTGTAAGGAGGCAGAGTGGAGATATTTAAGTGTGTCCAAAACATTACTAATAAAGCTATCACACGAGTCTAAAGAGGGATGCCTCTTTAGGCCTTCTTGGGCCTCCCCTCTATGCAACAGAATGGCTCCAACTCCTTCGGAGGATGCGTCAACTTCCAGGAAAAAAAGGCTTATCTACCTCCTGCTGTTGAAGAATGGGAGCGGTCACAAAGACTTGTTTCAATAGCTGGAATGCATTGATGGCTTCAGGAGACCAATGACCTGGATCTGCCCCTTCCGGGTGAGAGCTGTGAGTGGCGCCACTATGGTAGACAAGTTTCGAATGAACCAGCGGGTGTAATTGGAGAACCCCAGGAATCTCTGTATTCCTTTAAGGGTATTGGGTGCTGTCCAGTCCAGAATGGCCTTTACTTTCAATGGGTCCATTTCTAACCCGGTGCTGGATAGGATGTGACCAAGGAATGGAATGGAAGAAACCTCAAAGACACATTTTTCCAATTCGCAGAACAGTTGATTCTGATTAAGATGACATAGAACCTCCCTTACTGTCTTTCTATTAAGAAGAATGTTAGGAGAAAAAATAATCGTCCAGATAAACAACCACGGAAGTGTATAACATGTCTCTGAAGATATCATTAACAAACTGTTGGAAGACAGCGGGAGCATTACATAGAGTGAATGGCATTACCAGATATTCATAGTATTGAAGGCCGTCTTCCACTCATCCCCCTGACGAATGCGAATCAAATTTTAGACGTCTTGCTGATCGAATTTTGTAAAGCCCGTGGCGCACTTGACTTTGTCGAACAGTTCAGTGATGAGGGGAAGAGGATACCATTTTTTGATTGTAATGTCATTTAGACCATGATAATCAATATATGGTCTAAAGGACCCATCCTTATTTTTAACAAAAAATAAACCTGCTCCTGCAGGTGATGTAGAAGGCCTGATAAATCCTTTTTGCAGATTCTCTCGAATGTAGTTGGACATAGCCTCGGTCTCTGGAAGGGACAGGGGATATATGCGACCTCTGGGCGGATTCTTCCCAGGAATTAACTCAATAGGACAGTCGCACTGTCTGCGAGGAGGGAGAGTGTCGGCGCCACCTTTGCTAAAGATGTCAGAAAAGGAAGCATATTGAGGAAGCAAAGAAGAAGATAAAGAAGAAGATAAGGAAGAAGATGAAGAAAGAGACTCCAGAGGAGGAGCTTGCTGCAAAGGTAATGTACGACACAAACAAGAAGAAAAGCAGTCGTTACTCCATGCATTGATATCCATAGTGGGCCAATCAATACAGGGGTTGTGTTTAGATAGCCAAGGCTTTCCGAGGACAATATCATGAGAGGTCCGAGGAATTACAAGGAGTTCTAATGATTTACAATGTTACGCCCCTATCCAGAGTTCAAGAGGGTGAGTCTGGAAAGAAATCTGTCCATTAGGAATTTGGCTGCCGTCAACTGCCGTGAGGTATAATGGTTGATCCAGGGGCTGTACAGGAAGAGATAACTGGGACGTAATTTTAGAGGAGATGTAGTTCCCAGTCGCTCTAGAATCCAATAAGGCTTTAAGTTTGATTTTATTTTGAGGAGTAACAAGAGTGACAATGATAGTGGAATCACCGGCTGTGAAGGATGAGAGTAGAACTCCTAGTCTGACCTCCTCCATGGAGGCTAGGAGAGATTGTTTCCCGGGCGACAGGTACAGGTTGGAAGCATATGGGAAGATGAACCACGATACATACATAAGTTCTCCTTTCTATGGCAAGCCTTCACTTCGTTTGACAATCAAAAGAGATTAACTTGCATAAGTTCTTCAGGAGGCAAGGCTGGAGAGGTATTTAAGACGGGACTTGAGGAGGACCGTTACCTGAGACGGTCTGAACGATTTCTCTCCAACTGGCGTTCTTGTAGTCGAAGATCTACTTTATTACATAAGGAGATTAAATCAGCCAGAGTAGTGGGCATATCACGAGTGGTAAGTTCATCTATGAGACAACTGAAAAGACCGTTCCAGAAGGCAGATACGAGAGCTTCCTCCATTCCAACTCAATTCAGAAGCCAGGGTTTGGAATTGTACAATGTATAGGCCCACGGGTCGACTGCCCTGTCGAATTCTCAGAATCTCAGTTGCAGCAGAAGACACCCTGCCAGGTTCATCGAAGATTCTCCTGAAGGTAGAGGTGAAGGCAGGATAGTCAGAGAGTAGTGGATCTGGCCTCTCCCAAAGTGGCAAAACCCATTCCAGGGCTGGACCAGTGAGTAAAGACACGATGTAGGCCACTTGAGCTTTAGGAGTAGGGAAATGGGATGGCTGAAGAGTAAAGTGTACATCGACTGATCAAGGAATCCTGGCAGGCTTTGGGCGACCCGTCATATTTATTTGGAGTGGGTAACTGCAAATGGACCGGTGCCACTGGAGAAGAGATTGAGGCAGACCTAAAAACTGCCAGTGTTGTAGATGACAAAGTAGCAGTAGTAGTAGAAGCCGTGCGAGGGAGTGCTAGAGTATGTAAGTACTGAGCCATTTGCCATTGTGATGCCTCAAGCTGCTCCAGACGATTTACAACACTTTGCAGGACATCTGTGGCACTCCCTGATTCCCACTCAATTCCATCGGGTCAGTGCAAACTGTCAAAGGTGAAGTATTGGATGGTATTGTGTGGTGCACAGGAATAAAAGATTGACCAGAAGATGTAAGTTTAAAGCGAGCAGGCCATGCACCATTTTAGTTGCCCTTCTTTGTACAGTCTCTAATGTATTTATATCCTTCTGGAGATATGGCCTCCAGAACTGAACACAATACTCTAGATGAGGTCGTACCAATGACCTATACAGTGGCATTATTACTTCTTTCTTTCTACTGCTGATACCTATCCCTATGCAACTAAGCATCTGACTTGCCTTCTTCATTGCTTTGTTACATTGCCTACCTGCCTTTAAGTCCCCTGAAATAGTGACACCTAGCTCCCTCTCTTCCTCAGTAGTTTCCATTATAGTGCCATTTATACTATATTTAGTCTTTGGATTTTTGCAACCCAAGTGCATGATTTTGCATTTTTTGCCATTAAACTGTAGTTGCCATGCTCTTGACCATTCCACTAATCTACCTAGATCATCAATCATTTGTTTTACCCCTCCTGGTGTGTCTATCCTGTTGCATACCTTTGTGTCATCTGCAAAAAGGCACATTTTACCCTCAATTCCATTTGCAATATCACCAATAAAGATATTAAAAAGCACTGGTCCAAGTACAGATCCCTGGGGTACTCCACTTGTAACCTTTCCCTCCTTTGACTGTACTCCGTTTACTACAACTCTCTGTTTACTGTCCTGCAACCACGCTCTTATCCATTCAACTATCTTAGAATCCAATCCCAAGCTTTCAAGTTTATTTAACAGTCTGCAATGTGGGACAGTGTCAAAAGCTTTACTAAAGTCTAGATAAGCTACATCTACAGCCCCACCTTGGTCTATTACTTTAGTCACCCAGTCAAAAAAGTCAATAAGATTTGTTTGACATGATCTTCCCCCAGTAAACCCATGCTGTTTTGGATCCTGTAAATTGCTGGTTTTGAGATATTCTACACATAGGCGTGCGCACAGGGGGTGCCGGGGGTGCACAGGCACCTCCTAATGACAGGCACCCCCGCACGCACGATTGCAGTAAGGTCCGACAGCACAGAAAAGCATTTTTTTTCCTGGAGCCGGCTGCCTGTAGGGAAAGCTGAAGTGCATAGAAAGCTCCTCTTAGGCCTTACTGAATAGTGCTGGCCGGGTGAAGAGTGAGGCTGAGCCTGGACTTCCTGGTACTGTATATGAAATGTGCAGCAGGTGAGCTAGAATAGGGGGGGGGGGGGTTATGTTATATGAGCAGGCTATGACTTTGTTTTAGAGGGAGAGGGGGGATGGTATAAAATGTTGTGTTTTTATTGGTGTAATAATGCTGGCTGCTTTTATGTCATAAAGGTGTGTGTTTATCAGCTTTTTGTAAGTATACTGTGTGTGTGTGTGTGTGTGTGTGTGTGTGTGTGTATAGGGGGGCTGTGAATATGTATACTATGTGTGTGGGAGGGGGCACTGTGTATACTACAGTACATTGTGTGTGTGCGCATGCTGTGCCTGTATGTATACTATGTGTGTATATATATGTATGGGCTGTGTATATCTGTGCCTATGTATACTGTGTGTGTATTGAGGGGCTGTGTGTATGTATATGTATGTATATATAGTATATATTTTGTGTGCATACTGTAGGGGGGGGCTATATATATATGTATACTATGTGTGTGGGGGCTGTGTATGTGTATACTACATCTGTATGTGTGCAGGCTGTGTGTGTATATGGGTGCGCAAAGGGGGGCTGTGCATATGTGTTGGGGGGCTCTTTGTATGTATGTGTGTGTGTGCGCATCATGATGTAAGGCGCAACCTGTAATCATACCTCCCAACATGACCCTCTCCAGGAGGGACAGAATGCTCTGCTCCTGGACTTCCCTCTTAATATATGATTACCATCACCTGTTTCAAACAGGTTAATTGATAAGAAAGGTGTTTTACCACAGGTGATGTTAATCATACATTAAGGGGAAAGTCCAGAAACAGAGCAATGTGTCCCTCCTGGAGAGGGTCATGTTGGGAGGTATTTGTAATGGGCATCACGGTGTGAGGCGTAACCTGTAATGGGCATCATGGTGTGAGGCGTAACGTGTAATGGGCATCACGGTGTGAGGCGTTACGTGTAATGGGCATCACTGTGTGAGGGGTAACCTGTAATGGGCATCACGGTGTGAGGGGTAACGTGTAATTGGCATCACGGTGTGAGGGGTAAAGTGTAATGGGCATCACGGTGTGAGGCGTAACGTGTAATGGGCATCACGGTGTGGGGGGTAACCTGTAATGGGCATCACGGTGTGAGGGGTAACGTGTAATTGGCATTACGGTGTGAGGGGTAAAGTGTAATGGGCATCACGGTGTTAGGCGTAACCTGTAATGGGCATCACGGTGTGAGGGGAAACGTGTAATGGGCATCACGGAGTGAGGGGTAACCTGTAATGGGCATCACGGTGTGAGGGGTAACCTGTAATGGGCATCACGGTGTGAGGCGTAACGTGTAATGGGCATCACGGTGTGAGGGGTAACCTGTAATGGGCATCACGGTGTGAGGGGTAACCTGTAATGTGCATCACGGTGTGAGGGGTAACCTGTAATGGGCATCACGGTGTGAGGAGTAACGTGTAGTGGGCATCACGGTGTGAGGCGTAACCTGTAATGGGCATCATGGTGTGAGGGGTAACCTGTAATGGGCATCACGGTGTGAGGCGTAACCTGTAATGGGCATCACGGTGTGAGGCGTAATGTGTAATGGGCATCACGGTGTGAGGGGTAACCTGTAATGGGCATCACGGTGTGAGGGGTAACCTGTAATGGGCATCACGGTGTGAGGCGTAACCTGTAATGGGCATCACGGTGTGAGGCGTAACGTGTAATGGGCATCACGGTGTGAGGAGTAACCTGTAATTGGCATCACGGTGTGAGGGGTAACCTGTAATGGGCATCACGGTGTGAGGCGTAACGTGTAATGGGCATCACGGTGTGAGGGGTAACCTGTAATGGGCATCACGGTGTGAGGCGTAACGTGTAATGGGCATCACGGTGTGAGGCGTAACGTGTAATGGGCATTATGGAATGTGGTGGCTATGTGATGTGTAATATGCATTACGGTGTAAATATTTGGCGCGCGCCTTCGACGCGCACAGTCCCTATTGTCCCTGTTTTACTAATATTTTTTTAAGCCCTGACATTATGAGTAATGGGCATTACGGTGTATGGCATTTGTGATGGGCATTATTGTGCGTGGCATTATGTCTGATGGGCATTAGTGTGTTGCATTATGTGTAATAATAGGCGATGATGGACACGCCCAGTAGGTAGTGATGGACACGCCCCTCCAATGGTGAACCCCTTAAGAAAACGGGCTGCGCACGCCTATGATTCTACAACTCTTTGTTTTAAGAGTGTTTCCATCAATTTCCCTACTACTGATGTGAGGCTCACTGGTCAATAGTAAAACTTTAATAAGTAAAGGCAATATGACATGATGGTGTTACATTTATAACATGGTATTTTGGTATGTTGCTCTGGCCAAGCAATCATGCACATTAATTATTTAGTATATGTTGGTTTCAAAATTACATCCAAATTTAGGTGTTTGACCATAGCAACAAACCATCTAACATAGAAATAACATCTTATTAATTGTACCTCTATATTAACTTTTTTGGTATCACCTGTACTAACTTATTATGGCTATTTGGTGTTAAATAAATCTAAAATACTCATTTGGCAATGACGGTGGTCAATAAACAGTTATGCAACCATTGAAGATGTTTAAAATGTAACTTAAGTGGCACGATTTCAAAAAGAATGTGAACACTTTCATTCAAATAAGTAAGCCAAGTTAGTTTACCTTTTACTATATATGAGTTAGATTTTTACAGATATTTTTGGTTAATTTTGACACCAAACAGGACAAACATTAGCCGGACAATCCAGAAGAGTGTTTTAGCGTAAATATACTTTCACCATAGCAGCGTCCAACATGTATTTGTATGTGTGTCGGAATATGTTGTGTTGTGTGTTGGTTTCCATGGATAATAGTGCACCTCCCAGTGGAGTAGATGGTGAGTCGGGCAGGTGTGGAGATGCCAATGGTTGCTCAAGCGGCACTTCCCGGTCTAACAACAGCCTCTTTGGTGGCATGCTGTGCTGTGAAGGCCTCAAATACATTGTCACAATAAGAAAAAAAAAAATTTTGGTTATGCACAAATGATTCAAACATTTACCTCATCCTTCATCTTCACCAGGTCCAGTGACCGGAGAGGGATGCTTGAGGGTACTTTTTGGCAGTGGTACTGTTTAAAAACAGAAGTTTATTTATTTGTCAACCTGGCAAAACCGGCTCATTGAGCAATTAATTTATTTGTATACATGCGTTTGTGAAAAATAAACATTTTTATTGTTAAAAAATTAATTTCACCCATATATTCGAGACATTTTGGACATGTGGTTTTTATTCTTACATTTAAAAAACAAACAATTGAAGTAAAAAATAATTAATTTATATAAATGCATTTAATGCACAAGATTCCTTGACTACATGCGTCACACAACAGCTACATAGGAGATGCGACCTGCAAAAACCACGGGCAGACAAAAATGTATTATTTTTGGTACTCTTTACCTAGCACGGCGCCCATCGCGGGCATCGCGGCCATCAAATGCACTAAAAAACGGGTGCGACGCGATGCCCGCGATTTCCCATAGGGATCAATGTTAAAAGTGTGATTGGACGCGATTTTACTGTTCAATGCCTCAATGCCCGCGATTTTTCCATAGAAAACAATGTTAAATGGGCCACAGAGCCCAAATAGTCCCCCTGAAGTCTGAAATGGCCCCCACAATTGTTAACGCCACCCCACGATCAACGTGAACCCGAAGCGTGGCGAGGGGCGGCAGTACGCGTCCTCCGAACTTTTCATACCCCCACTATCCACATCGGCGTGGAGTTGAGAATAGAATAGTGTGGCGAGCGCAGCGAGCCACCGAGCCCGAAGCGTGGCGAGCGCAGCGAGCCCCGCGTGGGGACGCGGATACCTTCACAGGTAAACGCGTCCCTTCGCGGGCTTCACAGGTATCCGCGTCCCCTCGCGGGGCTTGCTGCGCTCGCCACGCTTCGGGCTCGGTGGCTCGCTGCGCTCGCCACACTATTCTATTCTCAACTCCACGCCGACGTGGATAGTGGGGGTATGAAAAGGTCGGAGGACGCGTACCGCCGCCCCTCGCGGGCTCGCTGCGCTCGCCACGCTTCGGGTTCACGTTGATCGTGGGGTGGCGTTAACAATTGTGGGGGCCATTTCAGACTTCAGGTGGACTATTAGGGCTCTGTGGCCCATTTAACATTGTTTCCTATGGAAAAATCGCGGGCATTGAGCCATTGAACAGTAAAATCGCGTCCAATCACACTTTTAACATTGATCCCTATGGGAAATCGCGGGCATCGCGTCGCACCCGTGTGATGGCCGTGATGCCCGCGATTTTTTACCCCCGATGACCGCGATGGACATCGTGGGCGCCGTGCTAGGTAAAGAGTACCTTATTTTTAATATACAGCTATAGCTTAAATTATTAAGTAAAAAACTGTTACTTCAGCATTTATAATGGTAAGCTAAAACTAAATGCATCTCAAAAATTCAACGGGAAGATGCTATGGAGGACCAAAAAAAAAACACTTTTTTTTTTATTTTTGTGCAGAAAACAGTCTTGGTCAACAACTTTGTCATCTTTACCTGAACATGTGTCATCTTCACCTAAACAGTGAAATGCACAGCTGTAGTTAAAATGTAACTCAGAGATTATCGATTGTAGATTTACAAAGCAGTAGGGAGTATTAGTATATAAACTGATCTGTATCTGTGGCCTCTAGAATGGGGCTAATTTGATCTTTGCTTTCATTGCAATCTAAACAGTGATGGTCCCTCCTGCTGAAAGCAGATTGCTAACCCTGATCTTTGCACAGAGCTAATATTTACCAGCGTTCTGTGCATTTCTGCTCTCTTGCACAATAACGCTGAGACTTTCTCCTGAAATAACATTGTGGTAATCTGTTTGTTTTCCTGTTCATTTTAATTTCCACAGAACAACCACTGTACGAATGTTAAAATTAATCTCCTCGTCTTTCCTGCTAGGCTGGTGTACAGTAGGAAGTGGATGAGAAAGTAATCACAGACATATTATTTACAAGTTAATATGGTAAGACTCTTCATATGAGTTCATGAAATACAGGGGCGGATCCAGGATAAAATGACAGGGGGGGCACCATGATAAAAGAGGGTTTAGGTGGGGGAGGGGTGGTGTTAGTGGTGCCAGTGTACATGCTAAGAGAGTGGCAGACAGAGGGTGGGAATGGGATTAAAAATAGGCCCTGGCATTTTAAGTACGCAGGCCCACCATGGCGACAAAAGTGAAGGCACACTCCGGAATAGGGGGTGTGGCCACTCTACACATTATGCAACAAAAAAATAGACCCCATTATACTTGCCCCTTACACATGATGCCAAATGGAATGAGCCAAAATTCACATAATGCCACATGGATTGAGCCAAAATTTACATCATAAGACACGGATTGAGCCAAAATTCACATAATGCCAAATGGATTGAGCCAAAATTCACATAATGCCACATGGATTGTGTCAAAATTCACATAATGCCATACAGATTGAGCCAAAATTCACATAATGCCACACGGATTGAGCCAAAATTCACATAATGCCACATGGATTGTGTCAAAATTCACATAATGCCACATGGATTGAGCCAAAATTCACATAATGCCAAATGGATTGATGCAGAATTCACATAATGCCACACAGATTAAGCCAAAATTCACAATACGCTTCATAAACAGTGACATTGTCCACCAAAGGCGTGCATTAAACATTTACACCATAATATCCATTACACGTTAAGTTACACGCCATTATGTCCATTATGTATTATGCCAAACACCATAATGCCTATTAAAAATGATGCTACATAAGTGCTGCTTATCTACATGCTCATTGCCAAGGGTTCCATGCTCATTGTCAGAAGTTCCATGCTCGTTGCCATGTGGGATTACATGCTCATTGCCAAGGGGGAATACATGCTCGTAGTAAATGGTGGACAGCCGCCAGGCAGAAGTGATAGCCACTGACAGTGGCAGAGCCTGGCTGTATTCAGAGCACTACAGGTCCTGGCTATTTGGAATAATACCCACACCAGAAAAGGCATTCCCAGGTTGGCCCCTTTAACACCAGCCTAGTCCCTGCATTTTCTGTTGTGAGGGGGAGAGAAAACCACCCCTCCCCCCCTTTAACCAGTTATCTCATTCAACCGGCTATATCTTCGGAACCAACTGACCCATTTACATGAGAGAAGTATCATATTTAAGAACTTTTGAGCAGGCTTTGAATGATTTTGGTCCAGTGAAACTGGAACGTTTGGTTCCAGAGTAATCTGCCCTCAAATAACACGAACAGCCATGAAATTACATTATTTTTTAAAAATCGGTTTACATGCAATATCTCTGGAACCGATTGACCGATGTGGACCAGCCTGGTATCATATTGAAGGCCCAGCAATTTGGAATTGAATGAGATCAACCACAAGTTTCTGTAATGCCAGGGGGGGAACTGGTAGCCGTCGGAACCGGGTGGGGTTCGCAATTGACGGGTCCTATATTATCCTATGGGGAAAAACCGTTACAGCTTTGCCAGGTGATATCTCCGGTTCCCGGGGGGCTAGAGACATGGGGCTGGGCTCGTGCCCGGGTGCCCCCCCCCCCTGAATCCGCCACTGATGAAATATATAATAAATATATATCACCCATAGTAGAAAGGATGGCTCTCAGGAGACTTCAGTAAAACGTTCTGGGTGAGATTTAATAGGATGAGAGATTCAGAAAGTGAGAGATTTTGTGAGAAATCTCAAGTTTTTTTTAAAGTGGCAATCATTTACTCTGCTAAATCAGTTTGATTTTGCCGTGTAAATGATTGCCACTTTAAAAAAACTGGAGATTTCTCACAAAGGGGGAGATTCTCTAAGCGAAAAATAAAGTAAAAACCTCGTTAACAGGGTTTTTACCGCATTTTGGGATGCTGTAAGCATCCCCCGCCGGGTTACCGCGGCGGGGGGGCATCGCCAGAAAAATCGGGCGATGCCCCATAGAAGCCAATGGGCTTCTACCGCAACCCTCCGCCGCCCCGCGCCGACCCCCCGCCGCCCCGCATCGCCCCCTCCCCCCTCACCTGTGTCCGGGCAGCACAGAGCTGTGCTGCCCGGACCTGTGACCTCCTCCCTGCACTGATCCTCTTCCGGGTGCAGGGAGGAGGAGAGCCCGGCGCAGCAGCAGCAGCGCCGGGTGTGTGAGGGAGGGGGGAGCCGCCGGGACCTGCTGGGAACCGGCGACTCTCACCGCAAAGGACAGCTCTTAATGCAAGAGCTGTCCTTTGCCTTAATTATCGCATATGTTACAACACATGCGATAATTAAATATGCGATGGGCGGCGAAGGGGGGCGGAGATTCTTAGAGAATCTCCCCCAAAATCTCTCACTTTCTGAATCTCTCATCCTATTAAATCTCACCCTCTGTGTTTTACATAAACAGAAGTCTTAGCTTTGAAACTATTGCTTCTGTCAACAAGGATTTTTAGAAACAAAAACTATAATGAGGTCAGAAATGATGTGCGAATGAAGGGCCTGGTCTATAGATTGTAAGCTTGCGAGCAGGGCCCTCCTACATTTTGACTGTCTGTAAATACCCTGTTTTGTTGTATCACTGTCCCCTTTGTAAAGCGCAACGGAATATGCTGCGCTATATAAGAAACTGTTAATAAATAAAATAAATAAATAAAGATGCAATGTATGCAGAGGACCATTTTTTTTTGCTACTGGCTCCATATCTTACTTCTAGCCAGGCTGTGCAATCTATACCCCTTTCACATTACAGCTAAAACACGGTAAATTGCAGATTTTAAATGGCTTTAAAACGTTTCTAGCTGAAATGTGAAAGGTCCAGAGAGAATTTACCGTTTTTAAAATACCTGTAATGCATACTTGCCGACTTTTGCTGGCTGCCTTCTATGGGTGAAATGGGTTGAATGTGAATGGTACAAAAACGGTATTGAAATGGTAATATACCAGTTACAACATGTAATGTGAAAGGGGTTTAACTGGCTTTAGACCCGTTTTAAGAAACGTTTACAAAAACGGGTTGAAAGCAGCAATAGTGTTACACAGCAGGTGAGTTATTGACCTATGTGCGTCTTCATACACAAGCAGTGGATCTCACATGCCTCCAGTGAGTGTCTCAATAAAATCCTAGCGACTGCAACATTTGCATGTTTTCGCACAGCAGTTTATGAATTTGTTGCTGTGAAGGCAATTGTGTCCATCAATTAGGCCTTAAGGACGGAACTCAATAGCAATGCCATCATCCTAAGCCTATCCCTGCGATGTGTTTTGACAGTTAGTGGCTGCTTCATTCCTCTATCCCAGGAGTCAGGGAACTTATTTACCTTTTACCACAAATATATTCATCATCATCAATGGCAGCCAGGCTGTGTGTTGGATAGCCATTGATAATGTTCCGTCCAGGTATGATGTCAGTATTTCGAGATAATATAGTGACAGTCTGTGCAAATTGTTTCCCCTAGACTAGAGATGGGTATACCTTGACAGGAGCCTATAACCGGGCAAAGAAACTCGTCCCCACAGCAACAGTACAGACTGCGAGATGGCGCAGCAACTATTTGACTCTACTGAGGAAGCAGGCGGACTTGGAGGGCCCGGAGCATCACACAGGGAAACGTGTTATACACAAGGGCCTGACACGCTGCACTGCACCAGGTCCTTGTATATATATATATATATATATATATATATATATATATATATATATATATATATAGATTCTATATGAAATTAAATTAAATGGACACCCATGCTGCCGAGGAATTACATTCTTACCCCATTTTGGGTAATTTACCCCTATTACCTGACCACTGCTCTATTTGAAATCCTGAGCATTACTGAGAAGCTCGTTTCAATAAATTATTTTTGGTTGAAGTAATAAATGTAACTTTGGCTCATCAAGTATGTAAGGAACTCAAAAATCTTTTTGATTAATACAGATGCACTGGTGGAAAGTGAAAAGTTGCACACAAGTAGTTATGCAGATGGATCTTGCAGTGCTTAGCACCGCGCATGCCCCATAGCAGAGCAAAGGTGAACAATTACTTGCTGAAAGTTCATATATGGATGGTTAAGGCCCCCATACAATATGCGATTTGGGCCCGATTTCACCTGATTCGAAAGAATCGGGCCGTGAAATCGTACCAAATTGCATGTTTTGACACCCTGTCCGACACGATGCGCGGTCCCGTGCGCATCGGATCGGAGTCGTGCAGTCCGGGCAGGGTCAGTGGGTGGCGGACGCCCTGGACTAATGTATGGGGGCCTTTAGGCTTAAGGTGGCCATACATCTACAGATCGATTGTCAGATTGGGCTGGTTGGAACAAAAACCTGGTAGTATCTGAATGACAGTTTTTGGCAGTTTTCCAGCATTTCAAAGCAAATTGTGAACTGTCATTTGCTCTTATCCATTACCAGGATTTTGTTCCAACCAGCCCAATCTGACAATCGATCTGTAGATGTATAGCTAGCTTTACTTGCGTGCTACTGTACTTTGCAGGGGAGGTAATGTAAGCTCCCTTGTCCTTAGTTCTGTGGCTGCTATCACTATCATCGCTGCAACCTATGTTCCCCAGCATGTTCCCTCAGAGTTCCTGCCATTCCAGATACTGTTCAGCAGACTATTATTCTACCAATGACAGTCTCAGCAGTAGTCATCTGATTCCGCTCTCCAATCCACTGCTGAACCTTATTTCTAAAATCCCAGGCATTGCAGCAATCACCTGACAATCCTCCATTCACAGCACTACAGGGAGGAAATGAGCCTTGAGCAATGTCCCTATACTGCTACATCCCTGGGCTCCAGACTTTGGGCTACTACCTTGTGTGGGAGTACTCAGCCTTTCCATTGGGTCCATCCGATACTATACTCTGCTCCATTAGTCTAGCTGATATCCTGTTCCTCTAATACAATCTAATACTCTGCTCCTTTGGTCCAGCTAATATACTGTTTCTCAGATCAAGTCCAGTGGCGCTGGAACTTTTTTAGGTTGGGGGGGGGGGCAAGATATAATCTCATTTTGGCGCCCCCTAAATTGCTATATGTTACCCCCTGATAGTTAATGAAATATGTTTTCATCAATAGTAATAGAGTAACAGAAAAACACTATAGTTTTATTAGTAACAAAATAACATTTGTCCAGCACATGTCCCCACATCCCTCATATGTCCAGCACATGCCCCCACATCCCTCATATGTCCAGCACATGCCCCCACATCCCTCATATGTCCAGCACATGTCCCCACATCCCTCATATGTCCAGCACATGCCCCCACATCCCTCATATGTCCAGCACATGCCCCCACATCCCTCATATGTCCAGCACATGTCCCTATAACCCTCATATGTCCAGCACATGCCCCCACATCCCTCATATGTCCAGCACATGTCCCTATAACCCTCATATGTCCAGCACATGCCCCCACATCCCTCATATGTCCAGCACATGCCCCTACATCCCTCATATGTCCAGGGCCGCCAAGAGAAATCCTGGGCCCCGGTACAACAACTTCCTGGGGCCCCCACGGACGGAGTTCCCGCACACTCTACGGACCCGTTGTTACGCCACTGCTTCCAAGGTGGATACAGGGACAACAATTTACACTGTAATGCCTATTACACATGTCACACACCCATTACATATTATACCACATTACATAATGCTCATTACACGTTATGCCACACACTATATTGCTCATTGCATATTAAGGGGTTAACATGCTCTGCCAGGGGTTAACATTCTCTGCCAGGGATTAACCTGTCTGCCCTGATTCACATGCTCTGCCAGGGGTTACATGCTCTTTGCAAAGGATTTACACATACCCTCCAACATGACCCATTCCATTAGTTACAAAATGCTCAGTTCCTGGACTTCCTTGCCAGTGGCAGTTACAGATGTGAGCCTGCAGCACAGTCCAATATTCAAAAGGGGGAGGGGGGTCACATATACTGCCACCCCAATCATCACTGTCCTGGACTCACTGGCAGTTGATGTGACCCCCCTCTATGAATATTGGACTGTGCTGGAGTCCAACCTCTGTAACTGCCACTGGCAGGGAAGTCCAGGAACAGAGCATTTTGTACCTAATGGAATGGGTCATGTTGGGGGTACTTGCCACCAAATAAAAAAAACCCTGTGTGTCCAGACCAGGGCCCCCCTGACAGGCCCGGGCCCGGGTAAATTGTACCTGCTCCCCCCCTCTCTCGGCACCCCTGCATATGTCCAGCACATGTCCCCACATCCCTCATATGTTCAGCACATGTCCCTATAACCCTCATTTGCCCAGAACATGTCCCCACACCACTCATATGCCCAGAACATCAATTGTTCACACACTCCCCATAACTTAATACATCCCCAATGTACATTAACTCAAATTGTGAGCAAGTTTAGAGATCTCCTCAACTTACTTTTTTTGTTTTGCTGCCTTGATCCCTCCCATACACAGCAGGGCAGACACGCTGGCCGCAGCAGGATGGGGTTGGAGCGCGCTGGGGACCTGGATGCTGGAAGCCATGCCCATGCGACGCTCGTCGCTGAAGCAGCAGGGGGCGGGCGGCCGCGGCGTCGGACACTGTAAGTGTCATTCAAACACCGCTGGGCAGGGCGGCCGACAGGAAGGGGACTGAGTCTGACAGGGAGGACGGATGGAGAGACCCGGCGCAGCGGCGCCAGCGCGCATAGCACTGCAGGATATGTGAGTGTAGAAAAGACCTCACACATACATCAAGACACAGACGGGCCCCGGCCGGGCTCTGGAGCCCTTCAGATCGCCGGGGCCCGTCACACATGTCCCCCTTGACCCCCCCTGTCGCCGGCCCTGACAGCGCCCCCAGACAACGGTACTTTAGCGCCTCAGTAATTTTGGGGGGGGCAAGCTGCCCCCTCGCCCCCCCCCGTTCCGGCGCCCATGATCAAGTCCTATATTCTACCCCATCCGTCCAGCTGCTACCCATTTCCTATGATTAAGGGGGAGATTCTATAAACTAAAAATGCGGTAAAACCCCCGTTATCTGGGTTTTTACTGCATTTTGGGATGCTCTAAACATCCCCCGCAAGGTTACCGGGAAGGGGGGCAACGGAAGAAAAATCTGGTGATGCCCCATAGAAGCCTATGGGCTTCTACCGTGACCCACCGCCACCCCGCACCTCCCCTTTCCCAGCACCATCAACCCTCATCAAAGCAGTCATCATTTTGGTGCTATTTTAAATAGAAACAGCGCACACATTTGGTGCGCAGTCCAAACAGGGATGTGTTCTTGCTGGGAAGGGGCATGGCCACACAATAGTACCCCCAATTCAAATTATGCCACACAGTAGTGCAACTTTATTCACATTATATCATGCGATGGTGTCCCTTATTCAGGTTACATCACACAGTAGTTCCACTTTACCTTATGTACATTACTCCTCACATTATTCACATTATACCCTTAGAAAAAAATCCTGAGAAAATATTGTATTTTAAGCACCTCCATGGCCACACTGCAACCGAGCACAAAGCAGTGTGTGCTGCTCAGAGAAGAAGAGCTGCAGCTGCTGCTGTCACTTAAGGGGAGGGGGCCCGAGGCCCCCACTGGGCGCTTCCATCAGACTTTGGCCTGGGTAATTAGTACCCCCTACCCCTTTCTCTCGGCACCCCTGTAATTACCACACAATAATGCCCCCTACACATGACCTTAATTAATGTCCTTATAACCATACTGCTCTTTACACATTAGGCCAACCTTTATTAACGCCCTTCATACACATAATGACACACATAATGCCCCTTACACATATGTTGCACATTATTAATGCCCTTATACACATGACACACATAATGCCTGTTACACATGTCACACATTAATAATGTGTTTATACATAACACACATAATGCCCCTTACACATATGCCGAACACTATTGCACAACCAACCCACCCGCAGACAGCACTCGCACAGCTGCTAACACTGTGACCTCTGCTCTGCTTGGATACAGATGTTTCCTCATACATCTTGACTCAATAAGCCATGCAGCTCCTGGCCAGTTCTGCTAACGTTGGGTGCCTTTTTTGCTGAAAATTTGTCTTATTTGCATTGTTATGACCAGCACACACAAGGAGCTTCCAATGATTAAAATGATATGCGGCATGCCTATATTCTGTGTGCGACTGTGGCTGTACCTGCATACGGAATGCTATGTTACAGTGATTTCCATGAATACACTATTTCATATACAGATACAGCCTCACTCACACACAGAATATAGGCATGCTGCATATCATTGTAATCAGCAGAAGCTGCTGATGCCCCATGGCATTCCAAATGCCCTAGGTAATTGCCTAGTTTGCCTATGCCTAAGGCCAGCTCTGTTTGTAGCAGTAAAACTACAAACTAATGTGAGATATTTTTAAAAAAAAACCTTCTCCAATAACATTTCCAGGGACTTGTAGGAATCATACATTAGTTCTTTTTGGTAGAACATGTAAACGAAGTAACTGTGCCATTTGCACTTGTGCGTAAAATCATTCTTTATTTGCTTTCTTGTAGTTACAGTTCCACCCAAGACAGCTGTAGATTTAAAAGTAAACTGACTTTGTTTAACTATGGAGGCGGCTGACAGAGGGATATTGGGAAAGTGATTACTGAGAAGTTCATGTGAACCTTTACCTAGGGAGGTCAGTCACAGAATAATCGCACTGATGAGAATTACAAGGCTCAAAGGTGGGGATATCTTCTCTGTCACTACATCTGAAAATGTAAATGTTATGTATGGTATTGAATCCAGTTGCTTAGTTTCCCAGGGATGGAACCTTGTGAAATGGCATGTAGCTGAAACAGAAATGATATAGCAAAGGTGATCTGATTGTACGATTATACCCTAAATACAGCATGGCCAGTGGGGTAACTATAGCTCCGCAGCCCCCTCGGTGGTGGGGAGGCGCAGAGAAAGTTTGGGCGCCGGGGGTCTGCGGGGCTATAGTTACCCGCTGCTGTCTGCGGTACCTGCCTGCTGTGCCGTCACAGTCCCGTCTCTCCTAGCGCTGGCTCCTGCTTCTATAATGAAAACAGACACTTAGAAAATGGCTGCCCCCATACGGCAGCCATTTTCTAAGAGTCACTTTTCATTATTAGTAGCAGGAGCCAGCGCTGGGACTCGGAGAGACGGGACTGTGACGGCACAGCAGGCAGGTACCGCAGACAGCAGCGGGTGGGCAGGTATGGGCATGGGGGGGACGCCGAGGGGAGGGGGACGCCGAGGGGAGGGGGAGTGGGGGGGGGGCGAATTTTTTTTTAGGGGGGGGGGGGGGCGCATAATAAGTAGTTACGCCACTGTGCATGACCCAGTCATTACTTTGGTTTAGCCAAAAAAAACCTTCTCCAATAACATTTCCAGGGACTTGTAGGAATCATACATTAGTTCTTTTTGGTAGAACATGTAAACGAAGTAACTGTGCCATTTGCACTTGTGCGTAAAATCATTCTTTATTTGCTTTCTTGTAGTTACAGTTCCACCCAAGACAGCTGTAGATTTAAAAGTAAACTGACTTTGTTTAACTATGGAGGCGGCTGACAGAGGGATATTGGGAAAGTGATTACTGAGAAGTTCATGTGA
Organism: Crinia signifera; assembly: GCF_055691185.1. Classification (NCBI taxonomy): domain Eukaryota; kingdom Metazoa; phylum Chordata; class Amphibia; order Anura; family Myobatrachidae; genus Crinia; species Crinia signifera. The sequence goes on from NC_139217.1 coordinate 383,486,163, forward strand.
ACCTTTACCTAGGGAGGTCAGTCACAGAATAATCGCACTGATGAGAATTACAAGGCTCAAAGGTGGGGATATCTTCTCTGTCACTACATCTGAAAATGTAAATGTTATGTATGGTATTGAATCCAGTTGCTTAGTTTCCCAGGGATGGAACCTTGTGAAATGGCATGTAGCTGAAACAGAAATGATATAGCAAAGGTGATCTGATTGTACGATTATACCCTAAATACAGCATGGCCAGTGGGGTAACTATAGCTCCGCAGCCCCCTCGGTGGTGGGGAGGCGCAGAGAAAGTTTGGGCGCCGGGGGTCTGCGGGGCTATAGTTACCCGCTGCTGTCTGCGGTACCTGCCTGCTGTGCCGTCACAGTCCCGTCTCTCCTAGCGCTGGCTCCTGCTTCTATAATGAAAACAGACACTTAGAAAATGGCTGCCCCCATACGGCAGCCATTTTCTAAGAGTCACTTTTCATTATTAGTAGCAGGAGCCAGCGCTGGGACTCGGAGAGACGGGACTGTGACGGCACAGCAGGCAGGTACCGCAGACAGCAGCGGGTGGGCAGGTATGGGCATGGGGGGGACGCCGAGGGGAGGGGGAGTGGGGGGGGGGCGAATTTTTTTTTAGGGGGGGGGGGGGGCGCATAATAAGTAGTTACGCCACTGTGCATGACCCAGTCATTACTTTGGTTTAGCCTAGTTACCAGTACGCATCCTACGACCTTTTAATACCCCCACTATCCACGTCGGCGTGGAGTTGAGAATATAAAGTGTGGCGAGTGCAGCGAGCCACCGAGCACGAAGCGTGGCGAGGGGACGCGGATACCTGTGAAGCCCGCGAGGGGACAAGGATACCTGTGAAGGTATCCACGTCCGCTTGCCACACTTTGGGCTCGGTGGCTCGCTGCGCTCGCCACACTTTATATTCTCAACTCCACGCCGACGTGGATAGTGGGGGTATGAAAAGGTCGTAGGACGCGTACCGCCTCCCTTCGCGTGCTCGCTGAGCTCGCCACGCTTCGGGTTCACGTTTATAGTGGGGGGGGGGTGGCGTGGGGGTTAATGCACCCTTTAGGGTGCTTATACAATTTTCCATCGTATAGGGGGCAAAATCGCGTCGAATCGCATCGCATGCCATCGGGTGTATGGCATGCAATGCGATTCGATAAAAACATCGTACGACCAACATCGGGGGAGCCGCTATAATACACAAGTACCCTTAGAAATGTTAGGGACCCACCTGATGAGGTCACTTGTCCCTGGAAGGTGGACCCATATTTTTGGGAACCTTTGCTCCATGTTAAATTGCAATTTGTTATAATGTGTCTGATTGCCAATGTTCTTAGTGGTTTAAATCTGCACCTGCACCTGTTGCAATCATAGAAAGTATTTTTAAGTCATACTGTATGGGGGGGACTTAATGTGAGCACCCCCAGTCATTTTAAAAATGTGATTCTCATGCTTAGGAGTCTAAAGGCCCCCATACACTAGGGCGACTTGTCCTTAGGACAAGTCGCCCCCGACTTCCCCCTGAGCTTCCCCGGCTGAGCAGGGGGGGGGGGCTACAGAGCAGGGCTGCTGGTGGGAGCAGGGGGGGCTGGGGACGCTGCGGGGGACACAGGCGGCATAGAGCCGGGCAGAGGAAGCCGGGAGCTGTCAGTAGGGATGGCCATCGACCATCGATGATTCGAAATCATCGATGGTTCATGGCCGATGTCGAATACTTTTGCCATCGATGGGGGAGAACCAGATGGTTTCCCTCCATCGATGGAACAGCAAAACAATGTTTTGCTTTTTTTTTGTTTTCAAAGTGCCGGGACACGGAGCATAGCTCCGCCCCCCGACACCCGCGAAGCCCCGCCCCTCGTATTTTGATTGGACCGAAGGCCAATCAATCAAACACAATGGCTGACCATCGATATGTAAAAATATCGATGGTCATCCATTGCATAGTTTAGCACTATCGATGGCCAGTTGCAGAATTGCCATCGATGGCAACCATCGATGGCAATGGCAACGATGGCCATCCCTAGCTGTCAGTGCTAGTAAAAAAAGCCTATACATTGAATGGGCAGCCTGTGATTGGCTGAGCGCTCTCTCAGCCAATTGCTGACTGGCTGAGAGAGCGCTCAGCCAATCACAGGCCGCCCATTCATTGTATGGGCTTTTTTTTTATTCAGTACTGACAGCTCCCGGCTCCCCCTGCCTGGCTCTATGCCGCCTGTGTCCTCCGCAGCGTCCCCAGCCCCCCCTGCTCCCTCCACCGCCACGCCGCCCCACTAGGTCCCAAGTCGGGTGGTCGGACGTGCAGCAGGTCCGACCACCCGACGCAGATCCGATGCGCACGGGGCCGCGCATCGGATCTGAGGGGACATTAAAACTAGCCGATTTTGGTCCGATTTCGGCCAGATCCGACTGATCTGGCCGAAATCTGACAAAAATCGGCTAGTGTATGGGGGCCTTTAGAAATAGAGGATTGTGAGGAGTCCAAATAGGTTATTGCTGTATATTCTGCAGGTAAAGTAGGCTTTATAGATAGTACCTTCTATGAAGGAACTGGGCATTTGGCCCTAGAATTGAAGGTGCAGAACTTCAACGTGTGGCCAAATGAATAGCAACGTGGTTGTGACCAGATCAGAACATATAGTGCAGAATAATAAGAGTTGGTAATGTTGGCCTGTAGAACAAACATAATTACCGGTACTTGGCTCATGGTACAGTAGCTTCAGCCCTGCACACACAGTTAATGATGCATTTTTTTTTATAAACTGGTAATAACATATTGGGACTGATGGCAAATAACGGGCATTGTGACTGACAGTATATTAGAAACGTGTAGAAATCAGAAAGCACAAAATGTGCACATAGAGGAATCTAAGAGCAAATAATGGGCAAATGGAGGGGTCTTATGGCAAACAAGGGTCATTTGGATAAACCTGATTATATAGAAGTGGTATAGAAACATAACATTTGATGGCAGATAAGAACTATTTAGCCCATCTAGTCTAGTCTACCCTTTTTTTAACCATATTGTTACCCTTAAACCTTATTTGATCCTTCTGTCTTTGTAAGGATGTATAGAAACATAGTAATTGCATATGAAGGGACTTGATAGATTTCTTTGACAGTAAATAATAGGTATGTTGTGTTTCCAGTGGCATATCAAAACATAAAATGTGATGGCAGAAAAGAAGCATTCGGCCCATCTAATCTACCCATGTACACGCAGTAGCTAGGGTTCATTTTGTTGTTAGGAGCCAATATAGCTACCAGTACATTTTTGGATTGTGGGAGGAAATCATAGTACCCAGAGGAAACCTACAAAAGCACAGGGAAAATATACAAACTCCTCAATGGTAGTAATCATACCCATAACCTCGGTGCTGTGTGGCAGTAATGCTAATCATTACACTGTCCACATTGCTATATGTGGGGCATGTGGAGGGTCTGATGGCTTATAAGGGGCACCTGATGTTTTTAATTTTTCTTAAGGTGGCCATACATCAGAAAGAACGGTCTTAAGCTGGCCATACATCAGAAAGACCGGCCTAAAGGTGGCCATACATCAAAAAAGATATTGTACCCAATCATACAACCTCAATTGATTGTAAGATGGATTGTATGCAGATTGTGTGCATATCGTGTGTACAAAATCATACAGTCACACAATCTTCCGGCCCCAGGAGATTAAAGGATTGGTCCTCTGATCTGACGTGCTGCATGTCAGATCAAGCACATGCAGTCTTTCTTTAGATGGCTCATACAACCAGAGTCATGTGACACTCCCTCCCTGACTAGCAGAGAAGAGAGGTGCAGCTTCCAGGCGGCCCATGGCAGTAATGCTGGGAGCCGCAAAGTTTCCAAGCAGTCGACGGGCGGGCGGCTGAAGAAATCGGTGGACGTCCTTTTGCACAATTCTGTCACTACTCTGAAAACAGTTTTCAGATGATTGTTGCATTTGGGCTATTTAATAATGGCATAACACAGCAGATGTGAGCAGATTGGTAGTTGCTGGCAACCTGCAAATTAAAAAATAAATAAAAAAATAGATTTTTGGTACTCCTAGCCTTTTGATCCTAGTAGGCCAGCCCCCTATTTAAATGAAGCTTCAATCATACAATCATGCAGCAGATGGATTGTTTGATGGATTATATGACAGATTGTGAGTACATAGTGGGTGAGATTTAATAGGATGAGATGTTCAGAAAGTGAGAGATTTGGTAAGAAATCTCCAGTTTTTTTAAAGCGGCAATCATTTACACTTCAAAATCTAACTGGTTAAGCAGTGTAAATGATTGCCGCTTTAAAAAAACTGGAGATTTCTTACCAAATCTCTCACTTTCTGAATATCTCATCCTATTAAATCTCACCCAGTGTGTCCAAAAATCACCAAGGATTGCCGGGGAGTTGAAGGGAAATTGGACACAACTCCCCGGCAGTCCTTGCTGGTTTGGACACACAATGTACTAACAATCTGTCATACAATCCATCTGCTGCATGATTGTATGATTGAAGCTTCATTTAAATAGGGGGCTGGCCTACTAGGATCAAAAGGATGCAATCCTCCAATCTCCCAGGGCTGGCATTGTATGATTGTGTGCACTCGATCCATTGAGATTGTATGATTGGGTGCAATGTCTTTCAGGTGAATAGGGGCCTCTAAAGTCTGGTGGTCTTTATTTATTGAATATTATAATTATAAAACATAATGATGAAATGATAACCCAATCATTCTTGTGCCTATTTAGCATTAACTCCAGCCTCCAGATGTATTTAAAAGTATCAGTAAATTCTATATTAATAGGTAAACTACTTCTCAAGTTCTTTTTAAATATTATATATAACAAATACATTTTACAAATTAGATGTTTTATGAATAATATAAACTTACAAGAACAATGACAGGAAATACAACATTTTGTTGCCCAACTGTAACTCAAGAGGATGTAGACTAAATTAATCTGCCAACAGGACTGCTCTGCTGCATAGGTTATTGACAGAACGTATTATTGTCAATTAAACAGACCTCACTGACAAAGGAGAGAATTATGAGAAAGGGAGAAAAATATCCTGTAGTCCACGTATAATGCTGATAAAAAATCCTGGTTTTATTTACAATAGTTAGATTTTCCAAGTCCTTTATTTATTCAAGCTGACGGCGTCTTTCTTTTCATGCCAAATTAACCAATGAACTGGATTATGTGAGACAGAGCAGAGAAACATAGGGTTACAGGAAAGGAAATATACACACACTGAAAGACATTTAAATAAAGGTCATTCATTAAGGGATTATTCTGTGCCAGATAAACAGATTAAGTTGACAACTAAACCTTGTTTTCTTTAGGAAGTCCAGTAATATAGACTGCCTTAAAGTTCATTATCAGACTCAGACAACAATCATTATCTAGAAATCATGAAATTATAATCTGGGGTGATGTCATTATATCTGACACCTGAGGATCAGTATACCTCCCAACATGACCCATTTCAGCAGGGACACAATGCTCTGTTCCTGGACTTCTCTCTTAATTTCTGATTGGTTCAACTGTGTTGAACTACTTAACTGATAAGGGGCGGGATGTTGTAACATCCGCAGCCCATTTTCGCGCCCCTTCGCCGGCCACCATATTTTTAATAACGGCATATGCTGTAACATATGCGGTTATTAACGCAATGGACAGCTCTTGCGATAAGAGCTGTCCCTTGCGATGCGATGCCGGCACTGGACTTCCGGGTCTGTGACCCAGGAGACCATTTGCGCATGCGCAGAGTGATGGCGCCGGCCGCAGGGCATGCTGGGAGGGATCCGTAACGGATCCCTCAAACAGCGCTGCGGTAAGAAGCCCATAGGCTTCTGCAGGGAATCGCCAGCTTTTGCTGGCGATTCCCTCCGCAGCGCTGCCACTGCGGAGGGGCCATACAGCATACAGAAATGCGGTAAAAACCCTGATAACAGGGTTTTTACTGCATTTCTGCTTTAGAGAATCTCCATCAAGGAATGTGTTTCACCACAAGTGACAACAGGGAAGTCCAACAATAGAGAATTTTGGCCATATTGGAATGGGTCATGTTGGAAGGTGTGGATCTACAGCAGGGGTAGCCAACTTCAGTCCTCGAGAGCTACCAACAGTTAACATTTTCCAGGTCTCCTCACAGAGGGCCTTATTCTGATCGGTGCGGCCGGATCCGAATATGCGGCCAGGACCGTGCGTGCGAAACCCCGCCTTCCATACGGATCGCCAACTCCGTCCGTACGCGGTAAGAAGCTGGCCGAACGGACCGCACGTGTATTTTTCACGGAATACGCCTCCTCCATCTCAGGGAACCTCCCCCAACATTCGATGGTCGCAGACCATCGAATGCAGGACCGAGTGCTCCACCAGCTCCCGCAACCTCAGACCACACGGACATTTCTCCGTGCAAAAGCAGGGATCTGGGCGGGCAGCTGACATCCGGCGATGTCATATGTCCGCCCCCTACACGTGCGTCACTGCCGCATTACCATACGTACGCCCAGCGTTTTCATGGGAACGCCCATGAAACGTGGGGCGTATGCATATGGTAATGAGCCCAAATAGCCCTTCACGCTGATCTCCACCCCCTGTTCGGAGTGTTCACATATCATGCAGGATTTGGCCGTACGCCCCGCTCGCACATGCGCAGAGACGCCTCTGCACATGCGCAGACACAAAACATCGGCGGCCCGAACGCACGCGGATATATCCGCACCGACCAGAATAAGGGCCAGAATCACAAGTGAAGTAATTTGCTCCACCTGTGGATCTTTTAAGATGTGTTAGTCAGTAGTGAGTGCACCTGTATACCTGTGAGGTGAGCTGGAAAACGTGAACTGTTGGTAGCTCTCCAGGACTGGAGTTGGCTTCCCCTGATCTACAGTATATCAGACAATAAGCAATGCAAGTGACAGAACTGTGAAGTCTAACACTGACACAAAACAAAGTATATAAATTCTACTTTATGTATTTTGTACTTTTATACACACCTAATTATTACACCTTCCTTTCCATAGGTAAATGGGACTTGATGAGGTTGCATCATCAATGTGGTGTGACCAGAGTTGTGGAGACGGGGGGGAGGGGCAGTTAATAATTACTTGGCCTCATGCTTCTTCGATGGGCCCAACAGAGTCACAGGTCCATGCACCCCCTTACCCCTTACATGTAATCCGGCACCCTCTTTCTGCAACCCAGCACTCATTGGGAGTTTCCCCCCCCCCCCCCCCCACACACACACACACACAGCATTGGTGGCCCCCAGATAATGCAGACTGCCCTGGTGGCTCTTAAATACTACATACAGCATGTGTGTAATATATATACATACATTGCAAGTAATGACAGCAGGGATGCAGATGGGCAGAGTGACAGCAGGGATGGGGAGAGAAAAAGCAAGGATGTTGACGGGTAAAGTGACAGCAGAGACGCGGATGGGGAGAGAGACAGCAGGGATGTGGATGGTTAGAGTGACAGCAGGGACGCGGACGGGGAGAATGACATCAGGGATGCAGATAGGGAGAGTGAAAGCAGGGGCGGGGAAACTGACAGCAGGGACATAGACAGGAAGAGTGATAACAGGGGTGCGGGCGGGGGAGAGTGACAACAGGGACAGGAAGACTAACAGAGGGACAGGGAAAGTGCTGGGAGGGACATGGACAGAAAGAGTGACAGTAGGGATGCAAGTCTGGAAAGTTACAGCTGGGAATTGGACGGGGACAATGACAGCACGTAAATGATAGGATACAATACTTACTTTAATGGTTGCAGGGTTCAAGAGGTGGTGTGTGGCGGGGATCCAGCCTTGACAGGGAGAAATGCCGAGACACCCTATGTGGTTGCCCAGCTTAGATCCCGCGGTGGCAGAAGAAGAAGTGCTAGGCATACTGCACCACACATAGATGCCTGGCAGGCATCCAGCATTGACACTGAGGAGAGCCGGGCGCAGCACATGTGGATGTCCGGCAGGCACAGAACAAGCGAAGCTGCGGTTTATTAGGAGACAAAAAATTGACAGGCTTCTGGGACTCTTGCGGAACAACTGCAGCAGCGGCATGTGCGCTGCCGCTCACTACAGAATTTAAATAAATAGCGCTTATAGATGGATTGTTTGTGTAACTTCTGCCGCTGCTGCAGTTGTTACAGAAGTGTCCCAGGTGCCAGTCACTTGTGTGTCTCCTAATTCAGCAATGCATCATCTATGGCCAAGTGTCGGCTCCCTAATGGCTAACACCTGGCGCCCAATGCCTCCATTGGCTCCAGGAGTTACGCCACTATATACTGTATATGAATATAGCAATATCACGGTCCGTCACTCTCCCTTAGAAGCAGCTGCCCCCGGTGCCCTTCAGTTTTAAGCATACAAGTGGAAGATAGATGGCACTGCAGAGGGTCTTTTTCAAACAATTTATGAAAAGTGCAGAAAGTGTGCCCCTTTGCCTGGCAGTTGCAGGGTGTGTATGGTCACTCAGGCAGCCACATCGTCTCCCATTCGGCTCCTCCTTTACTGCTTCTTTGACAGTCTTACCCGCTCTGCTGGCAGCGGAGTCTTCTGCCCGAGTCCAGGGTCCTCAGTACAGTTGGTTTCCTTCCTCCTCGATTGCTTAGGCCGGGTGCGGAAGTCACGCAACTTCCGCAGAGCCAGCAAGGACACGGAGGGGAAGGGGGGGAGGGGTCGGTACTTTTTTTTATCACGGTGCCCATCGCATCGCATACCAAAAGGCATGCGAGGGTATGCGATGCAACGCGATATCGCGCAATGTTGTACAAAGTCATACAATTTTTAAATTCACGTCGGCGTGGAGTTGATTTTATAAAGTGTGGCGAGCGCAGCGAGCCACTGAGCCTGAAGCGTGGCGAGCGAAGCGAGCACTGCGAGGGGACGCGGATACCTGTGAAGCCCGCGAGGGGCCTCGGATACCTGTGAAGGTATCCGCGGCCCCTCGCGGGGCTCGCTACGCTCGCCACGCTTCGGGCTCGGTGGCTCACTGCGTTCGCCACACTTTATAAAGTCAACTCCATGCCGACGTGGATAGTAGGGATATGAAAAGGTCGTAGGATGCATACCGCCGCCGCTCGCCACGCTTCAGGTTCACGTTTATAGTGGGTGGTGGTGTGGGGGTGCATTTAACATTGTAAGCACCCATTTGGGTGCTTATACGATTTTTCATCGAATAGGGGGTGAAATCGCGTCGCATCGCATGCCATCGGGTGCATGGCATGCGATGCAATGAAAATATCGCACGATCAATATCGGTGGCACAGTGATAATACACAAGTACCGGGGGGTCTTGGGCAGCCACTTCCGCGGCACACATTAAAGTACCTGGGAGACGCTGCAGTAAGGGTATGGGGCCCACCGCCACATACAGTACTACCGCTGGGCCAACCACCTCAAAATACAGTCCTAATGAGCGGAACATCGGGAGGCAATGGAGCCTGTGCCCCCTTTAAGGCTGAGGACTCCATTGCCTCTGGGAGTTCCGCCACTGGTTCTGCGCATGGGCATACGAGTCAGAGCCCTCTAGGGATCATACTCTACTGTGCTGTGCACTAGTGCGGCGCTACGGTGGCTGGGAGAAAGGAAAGGGCCCGAACAGAGGAGGCTGCACACAGGCCTCCTCCTCTCTTAAAGCGCCTCTGAAGATTCCTACCAAGTCTGTTGTGTGTGTGCCTGTGCATCTGAAAACTCATTCATCACACAAGAGCGAAGCTGGTAAGTGGCTTGCCGTCATCATTGGGCCTGCATAGGTCTACAAGTACTGTATTACATAAACTGTACTTTGTTTGGGGCAGGCTATTGCCTGTTACATGCTACTTGTATATCCTTCATGGGCTGGTGACAATTGCTCTAAAATAAAACATGACAAGAAGCCCAGTAACCTCAGTGTGACTGAGATGGGAAGCTGCTGATATAGTCACTTGTAAGGACTTTCAAAATTGTATAATTTTATATTTGTGCCTTTAACACAAAGTTGAATTTCATGCCTCTCAGCAAGTGGGATACTACTTATGTACACTTTCCTGCCATTTACTGTAATGTGTATAAGCTGGACATAGTGCTGAAATTTACCAAGTCTCTTCAAGATGTGTTTGCATGGCAATTACTGAGGACTGTTCATACTTTGCTGTGCAGCATACTCATACAGCCACGTCAGGTGTTATTCTCAGCTCCCCATGGCCTTCCAAGCAGCCACAATTATTACAACCCCACTCCCCATTTATATGACAATAATGAGTGACAGAGCTACTCATATTTAAAAAGTTTGCACCTTATCTAACCTTGCTTCACAGATACATATTTGGCTTGGTGGCTCCAGATCCTACCTTGCTGACTGCTCCATTCTCCTGCTGGCTGCTGCTGCACAAAAGGCCGTGAAGCTGGTGGGGCACGGCGCACACACTGCACAGCCAGCCACACAAGTAGATGGTCAAGTGGAGGGCCGCAGAGGGTCACAGCTATTACAGGTGGCTGGGGGCATGGAACCACAAAATAGGTAATGAAAATAAATGCCGCCAAAACCCGCAGCCTCTGGGGCAACTCAGTCCATGGCGGCAGGCTGCTTCAGCGGTTTTGTGCGCCCCGGTCTTTCGGGGCCCAGGTCACGTGACCCCCTAGCTCCCCCCTAGTTATGGCCCTGCCTGTCAGTACCAAGCCAGGTTTCAATCCAAACATCAAACAAGAGCACAGCCATGTTGCATGCAATCACATGATTCCCCACAGCCATTCATGTGACATCAGCTTCTGTCACCTGTTTACTGAAGCCAATCAATTCACACTGGCTACTACAAGTATTCTGGGAAAACACTCCCAACTGGCCAGTGCAATGGCATAGCTGTATCCTGTGTACCAGCCCCTGTGGTAATCCTTCTGTTTACAGACATTGTTCACGTTAACATTCTGCTGCTCAGCCTGGATTCTCCAGTTACTACTGGATTATTAATTGGTTCCTATTACTCGGTTCCAGACAATTCCTAATGCTATCAGTGACAACTACCATAATCTCTACCATTGACTACCACCATCGTTCACTACCAATCTCTACTGTCTGCTTCCAAGCATTCACATCAGAATCATCTGTACCACTGACTACTTTCGATCACCATCGCTTACCACCGATCACGGCTGGCTTCTACTTGCATCCCAGCTTATCTTCTAAATTACCATTTTCTTCTACAGTCACCATTCAGAAAGTCACTGTCGATATCAGCCACCATTGGTTTGCCAACATCGGTAACTTTCATCATTGGTGGACTGTCATCATTGATGGTACCTTAACAGAGCTTCGTCTACTTACCTGCAGTGTATCCTCTGCTGTCTCCAGCATACCATCAATGGTCAACATCGTTCAAACCTGATAACCTCACCGATTCCTGAATCCTCATTCCTTTAGTTCCAGCCAATTCCTGAATCCTCACTCATTCAGTTCCAGACGAATCCGGACTCTGCTCTGGACCTCTCGGACTACACTCACCTACAATGAACTTTGGATTCTTAGTCACGCCTTAGGGCCATGGACTCCACCTCCCACTGAGAGGTCTGCCTATCTATGTTCATGAATCTAATTAAAGTCTCAAGCTTCCACTTCATTCCAGCCCCAGAGCTAGTCACCCAAACTGATCGGGTCCAATCCTCAGGCGTGACACATGGGTTTAATCTATCTCAGTTAGAATACATATTTCATTTGTACCAGACTTAATAAATGTCATTGGCGATATCCCTGGCTTAAAACACACTTACTGTACCTTGTTTATGGTCTGGTGAATTATTAGGTCGCACCTTCAACATTTTGATCAGTATGAAAACTAATAAACTAACAAAAGACACCTTTGTATGAGCAGAAGCTCATAGAAACAGCTGTGTGTGCTTTATGTTGGACGTGGATTTATTGTAATAATCACTTATTTTTATTTTATAACGAAATTAAACCTTACAATAATTCTTATGTTGGGCCATCCACCAATTAAAGCTCTAAAGAGTGTGTTAATATTACCAACACCCTGAGGGTTTTGAATATCTTTCAGAGAACATCAGAAGTTTCCTAGATGACAGAAAATATTTTGTTTCTTTGTCTCGCTGCGGCGCTGACGTGAGAGAAATGTTGAAGTCACACTAACCACAATACAGCTGTCAGGTGGTTGGAACTTCTGAGATACAGAAACGTCACCAAATTATCTTCTCAGTCTTAAAATAATCATGAATTGTGAAGGCTGAAGGCTGCCCGAAACTTTAAAATATTATCTTTAGTGTTATGATTGTGAAGACATCAGATTTCATCTTGTCCCACTAAAAAAATGATGTGGAGAGTTGATGTTCCACAATAGCACAAAAGAAAGGAAAGGGGCTTGAGTCAAGCTGTATACATACTGTGTGATTTGTGCTAACTTGTATATATAACTACAGTATATAGTCAAAATCGGAAGCTCAAATACCACCATGTATATGCACCTTTAGATAGATTTGAAAAAAGGGATATCAATATAGAAATACCGTATCTTTCTCTATCAATTAGGTGGTATGGCAGGAAAGGACAGCTGCCTACATCCTGCAATTTAGGGTGCCAAAAAGGGTGCACAAAAACTCTCCTGTTGCCAATGAGCCCAATTCAGACCTGACCACATGGCTGCGAATTCCTACAGCGGGCCATTATCGATACACTGCTTGTACACACGGTTCGCAGTAAGCATGCGCAAGGCCCTGCTGCAATGAACTGCGGCAACTATTTCTGTTCGCTGGCAGTAAGGTGATTGACAGGGAGTGGGTGTGTTTTCACTGGAGCAGGGGGGAGACTAAAATGAATGTAGGCCGTGCGAATTCCAGGGTGTTCTATCAGGTCTGAACCAGGCCAAATGTTTCTACTCCACTAGGTTATTATTTAACAAGCAAAGCAATCTACTGCAGCAAGTTCTAATGGTGCAGTGTGGGAAATTAAAGCTATGTACAATGTTATACCTCATACACCTAAACGACCCAACTGTCCAATCTCATCTGGACCTGCAACGGATTGTGTGCATATTGTGTGCAAGCGATCATACAATGCGCACTCCTGTGGGTCATGAGGTCGGCCCACATAAACTAGTCTGACTTGTCCTAAGGACAAGTCAGACCAAATTCCCCTTGAGCTCCCCGGGCAGCTCTCCGTGCGGCTCACTTATGATTTGGCACTTGTTGTGACATTTTTACATGCGATAAATCACATGGAGATATAAGCCTCCATTAAGCGTGAAAAGGAAAAATAGTGTTGCCTCATGTACTGTAGAGTACACAAGATCAGATCTGGAATAATACAAAGGATGAACATCTGGGTATAGGCAGCATGGTATCATCAGTAAGACAACCTTTGGAGCCAGTCAGTGTTAGTTTGTGCTTTGTAGTGTCCCAAGAGGTTAGTGTCTATTGGTAGGTATGCAAACTCTTGGGGAATCTAGATGCAATGTCTGAAGGAATGATGGCGGCACAGAACCATGCATTTCTGCCTCATAGAGCTGGAGTCCGGTGCTGGGGTTGCTACAATATACCTTTAATTAGCGGCACATGACACCATACTCCAAAAATACTCTTTGGCAGTCTAATTGGCTGCTAGTGTGCTCCTGTATGGTTAGGCATATATACTGTGAGCTCCAAAGTAGCTGGGACTAATGTGGGTGATATACTCTGTACAGTAGTGTTTCATTGGTAATGCTGTATTCATACACAATAGTAATAAGCTGACTATTGAATGTTACATACAGTGGCAATACTTGGCATCACATAATTATGAAACACAGTTGCCTCAATAAATAATATCTGTGGATGTGAAGGGCACCCAGACCTGTTCAGGGTCTAAGATATGTCATGATAGCTGTTTTGGCCTTGGGTCTCTTTCCAACCAATAGTAAAGTCATCATTTATTTTGGCAATGAACAAGATACTCTTAGTATTGGAAATGTGCCTGAAAATAAAATAAAAGGAAGTCAATCAGTTAGATCACAGCTGTACATCAACAACCAGGCAAACTAATACTGCCTATATTGACGTGTAAATATAAATACATACTAGTCCATCAACAATTAACATAAAAACAATCCACAGAATTGCCAGCATAAACGATGGGTAATTACCATAGACGTATAGAACCGTAACAAACAGTTCTAAACAGGGCAGAGGTATGAATGGAGTCCCGGTTACTCCATATAACACCCTCCAGGCGTAATTGCTCCAAGGCTCTGGTCCTCCCACCTCTCGTCTGGAAGTTTGGCTGTAAAGAACACCGACATGTTTCTTCCCCACTGGGGACTTTATCAAGGTGTAAGGTTCTTGGCACCTGTCCTTCAGGTCATGATATCCGGCTTTGCTGAATTCAATTTTTCACTAAAGCTTCTTTAAATGTCAAAATGTTTTACAATTTTACATAATTAAATAGATTTTTGATTTTATTTAACTTTTTTTTACATTTTTAAAAAAATGTATAGATACGGTACTTGTTTCCTAGCACGGCCACACCGATTTACATCGGGGTGGTCGTGTCGGAAAAATCGCGTTGATCGCATCGCATGCGATTTGGTCGCATGCGATGCGATCGACGCGACCGACCCGATTTTTTGATTGAATGAAATGTAAATCGGGTCCCTGGGACCCGATTTTACATTGGATTCAATGTAAAATATTCCCAACCCCCCCAAATTTAACGGCGTAAACCCCACCCCACGATAGACGCCAACCCGAAGCGTGGCGAGCGCAGCGAGCCCGCGAGGGGCGGCGGTGCGCGTCCTCCGACCTTTTCATTCCCCTACTATCCACGTCGGCGTGGAGTTGAGAATAGAATAGTGTGTCAAGCGCAGCGAGCCACCGAGCCCGAAGCGTGGCGAGCGCAGCGAGCCCCGCAAGGGGCCGCGTATACCTGTGAAGTTATACGCGTCCCCTCGCGGGGCTCGCTGCACTCGCCACGCTTCGGGCTCGGTGGCTCGCTGCGCTCGCCACACTATTCTATTCTCAACTCCACGCCGACGTGGATAGTAGGGGAATGAAAAGGTCGGAGGACGCGCACCGCCGCCCCTCGCTGGCTCGCTGCGCTCGTCACGCTTCGGGTTGGCGTCTATCGTGGGGTGACGACGGGGACATCTATAATGTGAAATGGGTCATATTGGCCCATTTCACATTTTTCACATTTTCTCACGATTTCAATGTTAAAAAATATTTTAACATTGAAGCCTATGGAAAAATCGGGGGCATCGCGTCGGGACCAATGTTAATGGTCCCGACCGACGCGATGCCCCCGATATTGTGTCTTAGCCGGCAAAATGGACCTGATTTCAAAGGAAATCGGGTCCATCGTGTGGATCGTGTACCTTAACTTAAAGGTACACGATCCACAAGATTGTGGCCGTGCTAGGAAACAAGTACCATAGATTTTTTTAAAGCTTTGGTACTTATGTATTATCTGGACTCCCATGTTAAATGCACCCCATTTTTTCATACCCCTACTATCCAACTATGCATGGAGTTGATTTTATATAGTATGGCGAGCGCAGCGAGCCACTGTGCCCGAAGCGTGGTGAGCGCAGCGAGCCCCGCGAGGGGACGCGGTCTCATAAGAAAAACGGGAGTCCAGATATTACATAAGTACCAAAGCTTTTTTTTAAGATGTATGTACTGTAATGTATGCATGCATGCGGCCTCTTGCGTACATATATCTGTACAAAAAAAAAAAAGTTCTGAGTCATTTTTGCCCTAGCAGCTGTTTATTGCTCATATTTGTTTTATTGGTTTGATTTTTGTATTTCAACCGCAGAAAGAAATAGAGAAGCAGCCTTATTATCTATTGATAAATTTAACACTGTATTATAGTATATTTTAAAGGGTTTGGAACCAGTGTTCTAAAATCACAACATTGAGTGGGTACAGTTGTAGGTTGAAGCCATGATAACCATAACCTCCAACATGACCCATTCCATTAGGTACAAAATGCTCTGCTTCTGGACTTCTTAATTGATAATTGCAGTCACCTGTGTTGAACTAGTTTAGTGATGATAACCATGTTCCAGCAAAGGTGAAGGCAATCCTAAATTAAGAAAGAAGTCCAGAAGCAGAGCATTTTGTACCTAATGGAATGGGTCATGTTAGAGCAGGCATGTCCAACGTTGGCCCTCCAGATGTTTTGAAACTACACATACCAGCATGTTTTGTAATAGTTTTAGCATTCTCTAATAGCAAAACTGTGGCAAAGCATGCTGGGATGTGTAGTTTCACAACATCTGGAGGGCCAACGTTGGACATGCCTGTGTTAGAGGGTATGGATACAGGGCTGGTGCTAGCCACTCAGCAGCTCCTGCAGTGCAGGGAGGCGCCGAGCTGAAGAGGCGCCGAGCTGCAGTGACTGCCACTCTGTGCAGGGAGGTGGTGTACACGGGACTGAGCACACACTGCAGTGCGCGCGGGGGGTGACGAGTGAACAGGCTGCGCTTCTGGAAACTCGGACTCCGCGCTCACTCATGGAGGAAGAAGCTGGACAGGCCGGGGGGGAAGGGGAGCTGTGAGGGGGCGAGGGTGAGACTTAGGAAGGATCAGTGGGTGCTGGAGGTCAGACCTAAAAGGTAGGAGGAGAAGGAGACCCCGGGCTGCAGCGACTGCCAGCTGGCCGCCAGCCTCTCAGGTAGGAGCTGCTCCAGCCATGGATGGGGTTGCCTGGGGATATATAATAGAGTATGTCACACTGCCATAGACTTCCTGGGGTCTAGCTCCAACACTGCACTGTAGCACCCAGTTAGACTGATCTAAGCATGAAATAATTAATAATTACAAAACATATTTAGCAGGCAGTCCACATAGATCAGCAGTTATGTATGTGTAACTGTATGTAACTGTGGGCGTTATATAAATATATAAGCAGCGCTACTACTGTCGGTAAGTGTGGGCGTTATGTATAAGCTGCACTACTACTGTGGGTATATGCAGAAGTACTCAGGGCATTACGTGTAGAAAAATGTGTGTCATAATGTCATATGGTCATTACGTTGTGCTGCATACAGTGATAGTGGCATCATGATGTATGGCATTAATGTGTAATGGGCATTACGTTGTGCTGCATAGTGTGATAGGGGCATCATGATGTATGGCATTAATGTGTAATGGGCATTACGTTGTGCTGCATACAGTGATAGGGGCATCATGATGTATGGCATTAATGTGTAATGGGAATTACTGTGGGTGGAATAATGTGTAATAGGCATTACCGTGTGTAGCATTATGTGTTATGGCCATTGCAGTGTTATTGGTACTTTTATATGGCCACGCCCCTTCCCCATAAAGCCACACTCCTATATTTTGCTGCGCGCCTTAGGTGAGCACTCTACCAGTTTTTTACTGTAGTGGTGGGGCAGTCACCGATTGCCAAAGGGCACCAAAATGACTAGTTAAAGCACTGATGCTGTGTAATGTGTATAAGATTATGCTACCGTGTGGTGTCATTTGGAATGGGGTACTATTGTGTGGCCATGAGCTGTCCCTTTGTGAAGTATAAGAGGGCGCAAATTTATAGTTTGCAGGAGGGTGCCGAACACCCTAGCACCGGCCCTGTATGGATAACAACCTGCTAATATTGTGATTTAAAGTATTCAGTGTGTGAAGGTTTGGTACTTGTTTCCTAGCACGGCGCCCGTCTGGGTTGATCGCATGCCTTAAGTTAAGGTACTTAAGGCATGCGATGGACGCGATGGACCCGATTTTCTGACTTTAACAAGCTCAATTGCCGGAAAAAGTGAAAATCGCGTTGATCGCGTCCATCGCGGCCCCTTATAAGGGGCCGCGATGCGACCGACGCGATCAACACGGTATTGACGCCAACCCGAAGCGTGGCGAGCGCAGCGAGCCCGCGAGGGGCGTCAGTACGCGAACTCCGACCTTTTCATACCCCTACTATCCACGTCGGCGTGGAGTCGAGAATAGAAAGTGTGGCGAGAGCGCAGCGAACCACCGAGCCCGAAGCGTGGCGAGCATAGCGAGCACCGCGAGGGGACGCGGATACCTGTGAAGCCCGCAAGGGGACGCGGATACCTGTGAAGGTATCCGCGTCCCCTTGCGGGGCTCGCTGCGCTCGCCACGCTTTGGGCTCGCCACACTTTCTATTCTCAACTCCACGCCGACGTGGATAGTAGGGGTATGAAAAGGTCGGAGGTCGCGTACCGCCGCGGCTCGCCACGCTTCGGGTTGGCGTCAATACCGGGGTGGCATTAACAATGGGGGGCATTTGAAACATCAGGGGGGTTTTCTATGAAAATGGGGTGTTTTGGGGCATTTTACATTTAAAACAATGCAAAATCTGGTCTCAGGGACCATTTCACATTGATTCCAATGTAAAAATCGGGTCGATCACGTCGATCACATCGCATGCGATGTGGTTGGCATGCGATGCGATCGACGCGATTTTTCCGACCCGATGCTTACAATCAAAATCGGTGGCGCCGTGCTAGGAAACAAGTACCGAAGGTTTTACAATCCAGAACATGAACATAAAGTTTAAAGTTCCAAATGACAAAATATAGTCAAAAGGTTCATATTTACATTATCAACATTGTGAAAATGCTAAAAGGCAACATGTCGTAGGTCTTGGAATATCAATAGGTGAAATTTCAACATTATCAAAATGTTGACATTAGAGTTAGGCTGTGGTTAGGGTTAGACATTGATGGGGAAAAGGCATGGGTTAGGCATTAGAGGGAGAACATGGTGTAGGGCTTAGGGTTTGAATAGGGCAGTGGTTCCCTAGATTATCAGCAAATTTTCACAGCACCCGCAAGATAAAAAAAAAAAATTTGTTACATTTTGAACAAAAATATTCAATTAAGGAAATTTAACCTGTCACCCTTAGGTTCAGTTATGTGGTGGTGTACAGTTGTTCTTCTGATTGTTCACATCTGTTATGATTGTAGCAGTGTTTTTGGCTTTCACATTGGCTGACCAATTTGATTTGATCCTGGACAACTAACCTAAGACACCCCTGCAAGAGCATTGTGGCACCCAATTGCCACAATTTTGGACTACTGGAATAGCTGAAATATACTTACTGGAACGTGACCTGGATGTGAGATCATATCACTGCTGACACCTGGAACACTCCGCTGCAACTGTCGAGACAAGGTAAGTCACCACTTACCCAGGGCCGTAACTAGGGGGGGGCTGGGGGGTCACGCGCACCGGGCGCTGGAGGTGAGGGGCGCTGTGAGGTCCGGTGACAGGTATGTCCGTCCATCTCCTACTAGCGCGGCTGCAGGAAGTGCTGATGACTTCGAAAAGACTTGCCGGACGCTGATTGGCTGAATTCAGCCAATCAGCGTCCGGCAAGTCTTTTTGAAGTCATCAGCGCTTCCCGCCGCAGCGCTAGTAGGAGACGGACGAAGTCAAAGTAGGCTGCGGCTTCTGCGGCTTCAACGGTGAGAGGACTGTGCGGGGAGGGGGGGGTCTCCGGCGCCAGGGACAAGGCGTCATTTGGTCGGTCCCCCCTGTCAGCTGCTAACTAAGCAGCGGGGAATAAACGCTGTGCGCATGCGCACAGCGTCTATTCCCGCAGCCAGGGGGCTGGGGGCATGGCTAGAGGCTCACAGAGCCTCTGGGTCATGCCCCCATAGCGGCAAAATGGGGGCGTGGCCTCGCGGGAGAGCAGCGATTATAGGCCACACCCCCCAAATTAGGCCACACACCCCCCCCCCCCGAAAATTTCGGGGCGCCTCGGGCGCGCAGCAGCATCACTAGGGGGGGGGGCACCAAAAGACTGCCTTGCCCCGGGCGCCGGAAACCCTAGTTTCGGCCCTGACTTACCACACCACAACATTTTGACCACAATGACCATATTATTGTATACTAGATGACTGTTGACATGTTTTTTTATTGTAGGAGTTCAACATACCAATGCTGACATCCGGACTACCAACAGGAGACTGGAACCTCAACATCAATAAGGGCGGGGGGGCTTTGGGTTTGGGGGAAGGATTGGGTTAGGTTTCAGGCAAGGAGGGTTAGGGTTAGGCCAGTGGTTCACAAATGTTTTTAAATCATGGCACCCTAAAGTACAGAAACATTTTCACGGCATCAATAGGACAAAAAAAAACCATTGAAAATAATTAGAATAATTGTAGAATTAAGTAGATTGTTTTTATATATGGCATCCTTAAAGTCAGTTATATGGCCAGGGACTGGATTTGCTTCTTTTTTGTACACATATTTTAGGATTGGCAACCACCAGCATTGGTTTTGTCTATTACATTGACCATAAGTAATTTGAATTGGTCTCACCAACCCTGGACACCGATGCAAGTGCACCGAGGCACCGCAGAGTGCCACAGCACACAGTTTGGGAACCACAGGGTTAAGCATTAAGCAAGGGGTAGTGTTGGGCTGCAGGGTGGGGGGTTAGTTTTAAGCACTAAGGCAGGGGGAGGCAAATATTCTTACCTGACGCATGTCATGATTCCTCCTTCAGGATGCCGACATCCAACAGCGGTCATTCGTATGTATCCATGGAGAATTCATATAAACACCACACACTCAATACCAAGATCTTAGTGTTGTAAGGCAGCAATCTGTAATCAATACATTAAGAAATTTGTTAAAATTAAGTGTCTTGCACATGTGTGCCACTGTACAGCAGAGTATTTAATTTATAGTCCGCCCAGTTTAGACACAATACCGGTCTCTCATTTCAGTTTTAGCGATAAAACATGGCACAGAAACTAATAACGCAACTATGATGGGAGCCTCCCGGACAGGAGGAGGATGAGGGAGGAGGCGGAGGACGAGGGAGGCGGAGATGGAGATGGAGGGCACAGGAGCGCCGAGTGTATCCAGTGGCAGCCCCCAAGCCATCGTGACACCATCCTGGCCAGTGAGACCCCCAGAGGCGGCTGCTACACTCAGACCCCTGAATCTCAGCCCACACAGAAGAGGGATTCCTGGCCTGTGGGCCCCGGCTGGTGGAAGAGCATGGCTGCCCCCAGTAACACTGAGAACCCAGTGGTGTCCCCTCCCCCAAGAAGCCCTAAAAAGGAGGAATGGATTCAGTAATGGGGGGCAGTGGCGGTGGACCTCACTGACTTTCCACTCCCCAGCCGGCTTCACTGACTCTTCCTCCCCCCACACGCTATCTCTCCAGCCCCTGACATGCTGCCCCCCCATGCCCCACAGCAGGACATCCTCAAGATCCATCCATGCTGGCTGACTCCTGTGGGTGCTGTAGGGGAGAAGGTCTGTGGAGCCCCTCTACTGCTGCCTGTGAGCAGCATGATCAAGATGGCGCCACAAATGGCTGCCTCGGAACCTATGCCACTCAGCCATATGTACCCCCATGTCTCCCCTGTCTCGTACACTGCATAGCGACCTAAAACTGTACTGTCTCTCCCTAACTGTTACATACCTGGCTTTTGCAATGACCAGTGGCACCGCTAATGGCTGCCTAGCGCTGTGCAGCTCAGCAAATATATGTTCCCTGTGTGATAACTGTACTGTCTCTGCTTGTATTGTTATCTACCTGGCTGTTGTGATGACCAATGGCACCGCTGATGGCTGCCTAGGTGCTTTGCAGCTCAGCGAATATCGGTGTTGTACAGGGGTCCGACAGTCGGGATCCCAACAGTCATTAGCCCGACGTCGGCATCCCGACTAGCCGGACCCAGACAGCATGGTGAGCCCCTTGCGGGCTCACTGCGCTCGCCACGTTGCGGGCACGGTGGCTCGCTATGCGAGCCACCTATTCTATTCTCCCTCTATGGGGGTCGTGGACCCCCACAAGGGAAAATAGCAGGTGGCCGTCGGGAACCCGGCTGTCGGTGTTTTGACAGTCAGGATCCCGATGTCGGGTAAATGCCTGTCAGGACCCTGTCCGGCACTCAGCGAATATATATGTTCCCTGCAGCTATAATCCCCAGGGTACATCTAGCGTTATACCTGTATGTGTTATGTATATCTGTACTGTCACTGTTTAACTGTTACCTAACTGGCTGTTACACAGAAATCCAAATCCAATTCCTAGAATACGCAAGTATACCTGGCCAATAAAGCTGATTCTAATTCTGATGATTGGGTATATGCTGCTCCTAGTCAATCCAATATCTGCAGAGACATTGTATGTAAAAGAAAAGAAGAATAATTAACTCTTTTTTTTTTTAAACATGAGGAGCATAGTATTATAATTAGAATGACACAATACTACACTTTACTAAACATGTAGAAAATAATATATGTTTTTAAAATTTAGGGACCATTTAGGAATGATCAAACTCTTTGTGAATGATAAAACTTGATTTGTATGATAAATGGATAGTCAGCCAATCAGCAGCCAAGTGTAATTCTTCAAACACATGATAGGAGCTGAACACATGGCAGTTAGGGGCTTATTGGTTTGAGAACCATTTATCATAAGCAACAAGTTTTACCATGCACAACGCGTTATATCACTTGTTGATAAATGAACCCTTGTAATCAGTAGTTGGAAAGAATGCTGATCCCTATTTTGCCATATTAGAAGATTGACTCCCATTTTAACAACACATGAATTTATGACCCAATATACATAGTTTTAGGCCCACATTAGCAGAGCTGCCATTGTGTTGCAGTTGGCTTACAATATATTTGCAAGGATTTTTTATTGTAGTGCGCTGGTGGGAATATTTGTGTGTTTTTCTTGTCTAGATAACCCTTCCTCACACACACACACTTGTGGTAAGCTATGAAATGTATTGAGCAACTTTTTATAACATGGCATATCTACAATGGGTGCAAGGCATGTGGATCCCACACACGAACCTACATCCTCCGACTTTTTCATTACCCCACTATCCACGTCGGCGTGGAGGTGATGCTTCGAGCCCGAAGCGTGGTGAGTGCAGCGAGTCCCGCGAGGGGCCGCGTATTACTTTACATGTATCGCGATGCAATGCGATTTTTTATTACGCATCATAGCCCTCTACGCAATTAACGTAGTGGGCGCCGTGCTAGGAAACAAGTACCCATTTGTAATACAGCAGGGGAAGGGCATTTGTGCAGGAGGTGGGTGGCGGTAGTTGACTGCTGCTTTGCGAGTCAACCAGAATCAGGGCCACAGTGTATTCCTATAGAATATACAGATGGAATACCTAATAAGCCAGCTCAGGGTATCACCAGATTCCCTGAGTTGGCGCAGGCTGGCAGAGAGGGGCTCCATCTGACTGGGACACGCAAGTGTCTCACACGCTCGCGCATGTCAGTCACACAGCAGTGGGGAGCGGATTCCCTGTCTGTATCAGCTTCAGGGAGATGGGCAGGGTTAGGGGGGGGTCAGGCAGCTACGGGGGAGTACGGGGGAGCAGCAGGGAGGCGGCAGCAGTGGGCTCTATGAGAACAGGGAGTTGAGCATCTCCCGCACGCTTGCCCCCTTCTGGCG
Source organism: Crinia signifera (assembly GCF_055691185.1). NCBI lineage: Eukaryota > Metazoa > Chordata > Amphibia > Anura > Myobatrachidae > Crinia > Crinia signifera. The sequence goes on from NC_139217.1 coordinate 383,509,555, forward strand.
GATGGCAATACTATCTAATGAGAGCTGCTCCATCTGTAATAGAACTATGGGGTAAACGTATGAAGCTGAAGTGGTATCTTCCCCATGAACAATATTATGTGCAAGGTGATAATGCACCAGCCAATCAGCTCCAATATGTAAATTGGCAGTTAGGAGCTGATTTGTTGGAACATTGTCTTTATGGGGATAGATACCACTTCTCCAAGCTTCATACATTTACCCCTATATTCTATAGGAATATTTTTTAGTTTTGGGGTTAAGAGGTCCTTTAAGGACTTATACTACACAGACATGGGTACTGTATACTGTTTAAATGTTACTACCTTGGAGCATAGTAATGCATACAACATTATAATTGCATGTATTTATTTTCCCTTTCTCTCCACTGTTCCAGGCAGTTGGCCAAACCACGCACTTTGTGTAACAGCCCTTTGCCATCTGATGCAATCAGCCAAGATAAACATTTTCATGAGCAGTTAGGTATGATAAAACGGAACTAGGTTCCTCAACTGTAACTGCTGCTGTCAGAGCACGCTATCACTAGGCATGCATAGAAAGCTTGAGAAAGACGGAAACTAGAATCTATATAATACGGACTGACTCAATAAACCGTCAACACACACAGTGGCAACATTATTTATAAGTTACACTAAAATAAATACTGGGGATTATTCAGACCTGATCACTGATGGGCGAAATTGTGAAGCCCTGTGATCTCCCATACCTTCCCAGGATACACCTGGGCATACCTGCGTTTTTTCAAGACACTCCCAGTAAAAGGGACAGTTACAGCCCCCTAAACGCCTACTTCCTGTCAGTCAAGTTGCGAGGGAATTACAAATAGAGTAATGGCTGATTTTTGTTGCTGCTTGGCCTAGTGCATGCGTGCTATGATCTGTACACATGTGAAGTCATTCGATAATCAATCATCTTGCAAATTTGCTCAACAGCGATCAGGCCTGAATAACCCTTATAATACCACAGAATGCAAATGCTATAATACAGCATCCAGTAAGTTTATATAGAATACTGATGTAGCTTTAGAAGTATACCCTGGACTTCTTCCATGTGATGCTGTCCAAGAAAAAAAACAAATGTGTAAATATAAATACAAGCAATGAGCATACAAAATAGATGCATTAAGTAAAGATAACACCGGTATATTACAAGCCTCTCAAGCATGAACTTTGTTTCTAGAATCATTTGTTGTCCTCACAGCATCAGTTCTTATATGTCATTGGCCTTCTAACGCATTTCATCACTCTGTTGGACTTCATCAGGGAGTGTGGTATGATGTCCCGGGCTCCCTCTTGTACCAGCCGCACTTTATTTCCATAATTTATTAACATCACTTATGAACATCTATCAAGCAACCTAAGGCGCGTATAATATTTATGGCAGGATGCACCAACCAGCAGCGGTACATCCTGCCTCCCCTTAGCCCCATGTTCATCGCATATGTACTGAAAACACATTGCATATGTACCATTTGAAAAATCTGTCCCTTAGTGATAGCACAATGCGTCAGAAGCTGCACACCCACCTTCCCCCAACTGTCACTTCTACACTTGCACTTTATTTGGGATCCATCAGCTGTTTTTATTGGAGGACTTTTCCACGATATTCAGATCTTCAGTGGGACATTCTTTCCATCTTCACCACCAATGGAGGATAATGCTGCAATGCAATTCTAACAGGATATAAAAATCCCCAGGTGAACTGTACCTACCTCAAAAAGTTTCTACTATTATGACCTGATTGCTCTCTTCCTACACTTTACCCTCTATCTGGTGGCAATAATAGGAGCGGATCCAAGTATATTCCATCTAGCAGTGGCAACTAGGGCAGTGCACATGTCACTCTGGCCGTCCGCCTGCCCACAGCCTTGCTACATTGCTCCACGACCCTGCTCCAGCCACCCGCCTGCCAGATGCACCTCTCCAACTATCCACGGCCCGGTTCCTGCTAAGCTTCAAAAGTGATAAAATGGAGAGTGATAAACAACCAACCAATCAGCTTCTCTCTGACATTTTTCAGACGCAGTCTGTGACATAACAGGTAGGAGCTGATTGGCTGGCTGTTTATCACTCTCCATTTTATCACTTTTAAAGCTTAGTGCATCTGGCCTCCTGTCTGTACATATCATCCATACATTGGGCCTTATTTTGGTTCATTCTTTCTGACAAAATCCTTCTTAGATGGGCAAAACCATGTGCACTGCAGGTGGGGCAGATGTAACATGTGCAGAGAGAATTAGATTTGGGTGGGGTTTTACTTCAAAGTGAGATCTATATTGCAGTGTAAAAATAAAGCAGTCAGTATTTTCCCTGCACAGAAACAAAATTACTCACCCAAATCTAATTCTCTCTGCACATGTTACATCTGCCCCCCCTGCAGTGCACATGGTTTTGTCCATCTAAGAAGGATTTTGTCAGAAAGAAAGAACCAAAATAAGGCCCATTGTGACATTACATATTCCCTGGGTTTATATAGATTAGCTATCCATATAATTTATCATTAAATTTCAAATGATGTACATTTTTGTTTATAAGATTTTAGTATCTACATATGCTGTGCTGTATATTGGCATACACAATGTAACATCTGTGTATATACACGTTGTGATTTTCTTTCTATAATAATGAACCAAATATTTTGATCAAACTGCTTCTGCAAATATTAATATACAGAATAAGGCTAGAGCAGCAGAGGTGCAACTACCATTGGTGCAGCAGGTGCATTGCACCATCACCACAATAATATGATTACTGAGGCAAAAATGTTCCACTGGTCTATGACGTGACTAGTGTTAGCCTCACTGCAATATGTACTTGCCATTTATACATTGTGTCTGATATGAAGGTAACTGGAGACATCTGAGAAACAGGACACTCTGTGTGAAAGCACAATCTGCCTGGTTCCGTGGATTTACTGGAAATGTAAACCACAACTATGACGTCTAGGATCATTTACAATTATCACTTTTAGAGCACAAAGCAAACTGAATACACACCCCACCTATTATTAAAACAAGCCATGCAAATAATAGGCTTGCCAGTGAATGCGTATTTGAATTCCCTATTGTGCCCTAATGTAACACAGTCACTTTATGTGCAAGTTATCCAACCCATATAAACCTTTCTAACAAAATACAATGCAGACTGTGAAACTAGAAAGAAACCGATTTACAAGACGCATAGACTACATGGGCACTAAGTGGCTGATACACACGTCTGTTTGCAGCACATAACTCACATATATTCACATTGTGCGTACTGTAATATGGGCACAAGTTGGCTAATAAAGCAAGGCTGGGTAGTGAAGGGGATGTAATATGTTGCCAAAGTTCAGTCAGAGATTGTTCTTGTATATGTTAGTGAGAGTACACCTATTAGGGGGCATATATTGGGCAGGTGCATGTGCATGTAGATGATCACTAGCAGTATACCAAGTGCATATTTGGGGCGAGATTCTCTATTACAGAAATGCGGTAAAAACCCCGTTATCGGGGTTTTTACTGCATTTCTGTATTCTCTAACCTCCCTCCGCAGTGTCACCGCTGCGGAGGGAATCGCCAGCAAAAGCTGGCGGTTCCCTGCAGAAGCCTATGGGCTTCTTACCACAGCGGTGTGTGAGGGATCCGTCACGGATCCCTCCCAGCATGCCCTGCGGCCGGCGCGTCAATCTGCGCATGCGCAGACGGACTCCCGGGTCATAGACCCGGAAGTCCAGCAACGGCGCCGCATCGCAAGGGACAGCTCTTACCGCAAGAGCTGTCCCTTGCGTTAATGACCGCATATTTTAGAGAATATGCGGTCATTAGAAATGCGGTGGCCGGCGAAGAGGGCTGCGGATTTTAGAGAATCCCGCCCTTGGAATGGATACCATTACCACCTCTCAGCACTGAGATATTCAGTATGATTCTCACCAAAGTTCTATGTAAAGAAGTTGGGAGAACTGGCAGCATTCATTGGTGGAGCGAAGTGGGAGGCTGAGAGTGTTAAGGAAGAAAGTCAGAGCTGTAATAGAAGAAGATTGGGTAAGGAAATTGTAAGTGACAGTGAGAAGCTTAAATTAGCTTCTGAATTGTTGGGCATCATGGATGGTGTAATGGTTAGCATTACTGCCTCACAGCACTGAGGTCATGGGTTCGATTCCCACCATGACCCTAACTGTGTGGATTTTGTATATTCTCCCTGTGCTTGCATGGGTTTACTACGGGTACTCCGGTTTCCTCCCACAAAATATACTGATAGGTCAATTGTCGTCCAACAACAATTTACCCTAGAATGTCTCTGTGTGCTTGTACATGTTGTAGGGAATATAGATTGTAAGCTCCACTGGAGCAGGGACTGATGTGAATGTTCATCTATACTCTGTAAAATGCTGCGTAATATGTATGCGCTATATAAGAAACTGTTAAACCCTTCCCTACCCAGTTCTACAGAGACATCTCTCTCCACAGCAATATTTCATATTATGCCCCAAAGTAGTGCCCTACTGTAGTTAATTTTATGAATTATAGTGGTGTATTAGTTATTAAGTTATGCCAAAAACAGGCTAGTTCTCGTGCAAAAAAATAAAATAAAAACTGTTTTGTTTTTTTCACATAAAAATTTTACGTGCACAATTGAATATGACAGAGTGTAATGCCTGGTACACATACCACTCGGTTTCCCAGTTCACATTGTGCCACACAGTTATTGGTGTGGGACATAGCATTAGTCCAGTATGGAGATCACCAGTTACTAGTGACACACCCGAGACACTCCCATAACACACCCGGAAGACACTCCCATAACACACCTGGAAGGCAGAATTTTTTTGCTTTCCCTTCTGGTCACCTTCCAGTCACCACCAAGGAAATCCAATAGTTTTGATTTACTGTATCTATTGCCAGAGATCCCACAAGCAACAGTGACACCCAGCGCACTAAACAAAATACCAATATCGAAAAGGTGCGTGCGTGACCTTGCATAAAGGGGGTAGGCTTCATGATCGGGACTTCATCAGGTTCCCACCATTCCCAAAGCTGTTGGGCTGGTGGCTCCTACTCTGACAGAAGCCAAGTGCTACATGATAATGTCACACTGTAGCACCTGACTCCCCTTCATTAAGGAGGAGCTGGCATTTTGGCGTCAACCCTGGGAGGATTCCCGCCCCCATCCCATAATGATGCCTATTTCTTTTTTTCACTGAACTAATTGCTTAGAAATTGTGAAAGGTCAGGTTCTTTAGAACATACTGTAATGATATGTAATGGAGGGTGTCCAGGCAGTGAGGTATTAAGATATTAATTTCATTGGAATATTTCATACCAGGAAAAGGTATTGTCATATAGTATTACCAATTCTTTAAACAAATACTGTTAGTCCCTATTGTATATTAGTGAATTTATGATACATAATAGGTGTGCTGTATTCCTCTCAAACTTCTTATACATAACTGAACCATTTCCTACACCTCATACTCACCCCTGTCTCTACACCAAGGGCCTGATTCAGGTTGGTTTGCAAAAAGCAAACTTTCTTTAATGGACAAAACCATGTGCACTGCAGGTGGGGCAGATGTAAAGTGCAGAGAGAATTACATTTGGGTGAGGTGTGTTCAAACTGAAATCTAAATTGCAGTGTACAAATAAATCAGCCAGTATTTACAGGAGGTCATTCAGGTTGATTCGCAAAGCTGTGAAATTCACAGCTTTGCAAATCAACCAAACACCGCCCACACGAACGCCTGCCCCTCCTCGCACACTGAGTTTCCCCGTGCATGCGAATGGATGGTTTGCATCCATGCGCAGCCTTGCGTGCAGGGACAAAATCATTCGACAGTCGCCTACCATCAAATGATTTTGCAAGCGCTCGCAGATGTAAGACACCTCTCTGGTGTCTTACATCTGTGAGCGCCCTATGCGGGAAGCAGGCAGGCAGCTGACATCAGCCACCCGCCCCACGCACCTGCGTCATGGGCAAATTTCCATGAAAAGCTGGCGGTTCCCATTAGCACAATGACGGCCTGCCGCCCCACGCCCCCCACCTACAGTGCTGTGTGAGCGACCGCCGAATAATCAATTAACCGTGGCCACTCCCTCCAAGCGGCTGCACATGCGCATAAATGTTTATGCACAGGTGCAGTTGTGCAACATCGCTCAGCATTGCGAATTTTCAATGGTAAGAATAAACCTGAATGACCTCCTCTCTACACAGAAACAAAATAACTCATCCAAATGTAATGCCCCTTTCAGACCGCACTTTAAAAACGGTATATTGCCGTTTTTTTACCGTTTTAAAACGGTAATGTGTGCGGTCTGAAAGGTGCAGGACCACTTAACCGGTTAGAAAAAAACGTTTTTTCTAACCGGTTAAAATGCAGGGTCCTACCCGTTTCAGAACCGGTATTTTAGGCTCAAAATCGGTTCTGAAACGGTATTTAGGACCCAGCCAATGAGCTGGGTCCTAAATTCAGCACAGTGAATACTTAATGAGCGCTCATTAAGTATTCACAGCACTGGAGCCCCCCCCCCGCGCGCGTGTCGACGCCCCCCCGCGCGTGTCGACGCCCCCCGCGCGTGTCGACGCCCCCCCCCCCCGTGTCGACTTACCCCGTGCCGGTATCTCCGTTGTGGTTCCCGGCACTGCAGCTCAGTGGCCCTTATTCTGATTCGGTCGGTACGGCCCGCGTGCGGCCGTACCGCCGATGTTTGGACTCTGCACATGCGCAGAGGTCAATCTGCGCATGTGCAGCCCCCTTCGCCGCAGACGTATTTCGTCCGCCGCAAAGGGGGCGTATAGGGGCGTGAGAGGCTTCATGCCCTCATTTCCCTATGTGTACGCCCCGCGTTTCATGGGCGTTCCCATGCAAACGCGGGGCGTATGCATGGTAATGAGGGCATGACGCCCTCATTACCATGACATGGGGGCGGAAAGCTGACGTCGCCGGATGTCAGCTTTCAGCCCCCATACAAGCTACCACACGGACGATTGTCCGTGTGGTCTTAGCTTGCGGGAGCTGCCGCGGCGTGCGGGCCTGCCTTCGATGGTCGACGACCATCGAATGCAGGGGGCAGCTCCCACCATGGTGGAGGCGTAGCCTCCACCATTTTAATGCGGATCGCCAGCCGTCCGTGTATGGACGGCCGTGGCGATCCGTCTGGTGGGCGGCCCTTGGTTTGTGCGGTCGGAGCCCCGTGTGCGGCTCTGACCGCACCAACCAGAATAAGGGCCAGTATGCTCGGAAAGCACTTATGAAAAAAGTGTCTTTCAGAAAATGGCTGCCCCCATACGAAAGACAGTTTTTTTAAACTGGGTTTCCTATGGGGCAGCCATTTTCTGGAAGACACTTTTTTCATAAGTGCTTTCCGAGCATACTGAGCTGCAGTGCCGGGATCCACAACGGAGGTACCGGCACGGGGTAAGTCGACACGGGGGGGGCGCCGACACGCGGGGGGGTCGACACGCGCGGGGGGCGTCGACATGCGGCGGTCGACACGCGCGAGGGGGGGGGGCTGCACGGAGGGGAGGGCTGAAGGCTGCACTGGCTTTGACCCTGTATTTGGAAAGTTTCCAAAAACGGGTCTGCCAGTGTCAAAAAATCGGCACTTAAACGGTAATATACCGTTTAAGTGCTGCGGTGTGAAAGGGGTTTTATCTGGCAGACCCGTTTTTGGAAACGTTTCCAAATACAGGGTCAAAGCCAGAGATGCGGTCTGAAAGCAGCATCACTCTCTCTCTGCACACGTTACATCTGCCCCACCTGCACTGCACATGGTTTTGTCCATTAAAGAAGGAGTTTGCTTTTGCAAACCCAACTGAATCAGCCCCTAATTACAGTACCTTCCGCACATTTAAAATTTAAAATACTGACACTGGTACTTATATTTAAGCATAAAGCGGACCTTTTTTAAAAAAATGACTTGTTTGCCCAACAAAGAACAATTTGACACTGATGGGATTAATGAGTAATGCTTGGTAAAAACACATTTACAAAAATCGAAGATAAATTCAATTCTGGAAAATATTATTAAATGACTGCACGGCAAGATATTGACCTCTGAATACTGTAAGCAATTAACTTAAAAGTTATCTCCTATTATACAGTTTGGTTTTCTCTCAGGAGGTGTAGCAGGTGTTTAGGCTTTCATTCAGAGATAAGAATAGCCTTGGGATTATTAATGAGGTGACATGACTGCTGGGTAATGGTGTGATGCTTAAAATAGATTTCAGGGACTCGGCTTCTGACGCTATTCAGATAGGTGCTAAATAACTGAAATACATTTTAAGGAATTTCAAAACCATTTTTTATCTGGTTTGTTATTTTTGTTTATTTCTTTATTTGATGCATCAGTTCAAGTGAAAGTATACAAGCAATAGTTTGTTTGTTTTTTCAGTTCTTATAATTAGAACAAATATTGGTCCTGATTCTGGTTTACTCAGTAAGCTGCAAAGATCCCCTCGCATCTGTCCGCAGCTGGAGAAATTATTAAATGGTCTGCCGTGTAACTAGATATTCCTAGGCCCCATAGCAAAAGTTTTTAAGGGCACCCTAGTTAGCAACTGATGGTGATAACTGTATGTAAAACATCATACTTAGACAACAAAGATGGGCCCCCTTCAGCTCCGGGCCCCATAGCAGCTGTACCCCTTGCACCTATGGTAGTTACGCCCTTCTTTCATACCTCTCCCTCATAATCACAAATATTAGTGAATGGATAAATCCTAAAGTAAAAACTATCTATAATAGCAATCTTTTTGCAGTGTACTGGGCAGATTTCCACCGTGCACTAGAGCTGTAGTGTACATAGGGACAGAGCCGCCGTCAGCGGGAATTGTTGGGACAGAAGTCCCAGGCCCAGACTGAGAAAGTGGCCACCAATGACATAGGCAATTGCAGAGGGGGTTCTTGGTTGCCCGGAAATCCCCCTCCTCTTGACAAGTGGCTCAGATTATGAGACCAATGGCAATGGTATATAAAATGATTACTGTAGCTTCCGGTTACCTAATTAAGTTTAAGGGACAGAACTGCTGCACATGCCCAGTGGTAACAGCTTGTTCTGCAAAGTTTGCAGTGTGTGGACCAATGTTTACATTAGTGCCCAAGATCCCTACAAGGTTCTTCTAATGCTCCCCTCTGAGTTTTCAGAGTTTTCTGTGATGGACTGCACCATGACTAAGGTCCAAGTTTAAGACGGAAATGTTGGTGATATTCAGCATTTGTGAGGAATAAAGACCTTTATTGCATAAAGAAATTGGTGAGTGCCCTGTCTCTGGAGATATATATATATATATATATATATATATATATATATATATATATATATATATATATATATATATATATATATACACAATAAATAGTGCACAAGTCCTTAGAATCCTTAGACTGAAAAGTCCACTTTTGTTCAATTAAAACCTGCACTTAGGTCTTTAGTTTCTGACCGGCAGCTCTCGCAATCAGCCCGTTCGGGCACGTGGATCCACAGGTGGCAAAATCTAAAACAAAAAAATGCAAGAGCGCTCCATGGTGCAAAGCATCATTTGATATAAATTTTATTGTTAAAAATCCGTAGAGATAACAAACTGGGATGAATAAAACGTACCGCAAAAAGCGGTTCACGAGAGGTAACACTCCCGGCTCCACGGTCGTACTTGGCCAGGCTAGGCCAGGCCCCTATGCGTTTTGTCACAGTGGACTTCGTCAGAGGGCTGGCCTAGCGTCAGGAACGCACCTCTTACATAGTAGCAGTCCAGGTGTGTCAAATTCATTAATTCAGTACAATTTGGCTGCTGTCTACACACCACTTAACTTCACAAGGCTGTACCATGAAAAATACAGTTGTTTAAAAGAATATATAAAACAACGGTGAAATTATGTTTCCTGGATTTAGATTCATCATATGATCTAATTATAAAAAATACCTACACATTTCGACTAGCTTAATGGAAACCACACGTAGTTTCTAAAAGAATTGACCATATACAACAGTGAAAAAAACATTTCATCATAAAATGAAGAGAGAGATATATAGCAAAATACAAAAAAAGAGAATACAAGCGGTATATATGGGTTTTACATAATTTCCCCCATCCTCATTTATGAAAGAAAGAAATAAATAAAAGCGGAACTGATATATTTTTAGAGTTAAATAAATTCCAATAATCTCAAGGACATACTAGCAGATACATCATTAGAAATCATTTGAGAAAAGGAGTTATCTCCATCGCTTCATTTAATCCCGTCGGGTAGAGGGTATTCAGACTATAAATCCAATAGGATTCTTTTCTCATGAAAAGATTTTCTCGATTACGACCTCTCACGTCTAATGTCACATGTTCCAGACCTGTGAATCTCATCCCTATTGGATTACTTGCCTGACACTTTGAAGTGCCGGGGAACACTATGGGCGGTATTCAATGAGCCGGATTCGCCATGTTTTTATGGCGAATTTGTGCTGTTTGGCGAATTTTTGACTAAAACAGTGAATCACCCTATTCAATGACCAGATGGCGAATACATTTGAAGGTTTTTTTTCGCCATGATTCACCGAGTAGCAATCGCTATCTTTGTATGGTGAAGTGGAATGTGAACTTTTAAAATAAAGTGTTTTGTTTTTTACATTTGGTGTAAAAAAATCGGGAATTTTATTCTGAGGAGGGGCATGCCATTTTTATTCATGTGCTGTAAGCACATGAATATATATTTAATTTTAAAACAATTTTTTTTTTTTTTTTTTTTTACACTGACCAGCCAGCAGGGGGCGCCGGAGCCGAGCCGCTCATTAGATATTCATATATTCACTGCACCCGATCATTACATATGCATGATCGGGTGTAGTGAATATACCCGGCCCCCTGCTGGCACCCCCGGGGGGCAGCCTGTGCTGCCTGGCACCCGGGGAGCCCACCTCCCCCCCACAAACGTTCTGGGGCAGGCAGAGAGACTTCCATCTCTCTGCCTGCCACCGTGCTCAGGCTCCCTGCGGCGTTCACCGCAGGAGCTCATATTCGCTGGTCAGGGGCAGCGAGCCCCTGACTCGTTGAATACCGGAGCCGGCGACGTGGCGAATGTGCAGCGAATCCTAAACAGGATTCGCTGCACCTCGCCGGTATTCACATTGAATACCGCCCAATATGTAATTATCCCATTTTTAATGTTGCGATAATGCTCTAAAACGCGTATTTTGAGCATTCTTTTTGTTTGCCCTACATATTTTTTCCCGCAGGGACACACCAAAAGATATATTACAGGGGTGCTCAGACAGTTCATAAAACCCTTCATGCTCAGTTCTTTCTTATTTCTACCTTCTATTTTCTTCATCCCCTTAATGGTATGGGAACACATTTTGCATTTCCCGCAAGGAAAAAAACCCTGCGGTGATGTCATTTGTTTCATAAGATTTGAACTGGGTATAGGGTCTGATTGCAAAAGGCTTGGAGACAAACGATTTTTCAAAGTACTTGCCCTTTTAAAAATGAATCCGGGTGTGTGACCAACTACTTTCTGCAAAAACGGGTCCATTTTTATTATTGGCCAATGTTTTGTCAATACTCGTCTAATTTCGTCACTTCTGATGTTGTACGTTGTGACGAATGGACAGACTAATTCATTATTTCTGTCTTTTTTTGGCTTATATTTTATTAATTCCTTTCCTCTGCAGAAGGCCATCACATCATATGTGACGTCAGCAGACAGCACAGACCTGGCAGCCTTCTGCAGTAACTTGCTGGGGTCCTGTAATTATTTTTATAGTTTACGTAGGCAGCATAGTGCTGTATTGGTATTCTCAATACAGCACTACGTAAACTACGTAACTGCCGCTGTGAAACTAAACAAGTACTGTGAAATGAAGTTGTTATGAAGATTTGTTACTTTAACAAATGCAATATAGTAAATATCACAGACAAGTAAAGTGTTTTTAGGCCAAACAGCCCATGTCAGGATAGTAGATTAGTGCCCCAAGACATCTCATACAAAGGGCCCTATCAGTAGAAGCAGCCAAACCTGTAATCAAGGCCAGCAGAGTGTAGGTGATAAGACTTTTAGAGACCCCACCTGTAGTTTTCAGATAATTAATACAGGAAGATTCAACACTTGATGTGAAAGTTTTAATTAAGTCCTTATAGCCGTGTAACTGTATTTTGCACCAAACACTGTGATCCCTTTAACACTATAAGGCTGGGTAGCATCTTAGCTGCCTACCCTCCTGCATTCTGCAGCAGACTCCCTGAAATAACAGCAATCTCCCTCTCTCCCTCATTAGTCTAGCAATCTCCCTCATTTCACATAGCCCAAATTACACTGTCACATTTTTGGGGGGAAAAGATTGACAGATAAATACATTTACATTAAATCATCAGCACCATTTTCCAGCACCTTATCAAGTATAGTAGCTCTTACTAACTGCTTTGGGGCTCATCTACATTTGGATATAAGTAATTTTTAAAGATTACTCCCAGATGTAGCAGTATACATCCATGCTTGTAGGGGCCAAGTTCACAATCTCTTCACAATCTCTCCATACATGGAATGAGACACACCCTTTGGGAGGAGCATAACATGCCCCCACAATGGGGTGCTTTGCAAAATTCTGTTACCAACTATAATCTCACTGAAACTAGTTTTCAAAAGTAGGCAAGTATGGGTAGCACCCTTATTTGTGTGCATGGTCTCTCTTGAGCTGCATTTATTCACATTGTAAACACATCATTATCATAATTTGGGATAAGGTTCATTCTGTAGTTAGGCTTATCATACTATCCCTTTAAACCAGGACACTCATACATAAACCAGGTGAAATGGAGGCTTGAAGTCAGCCAGCCACAGGACTTGTGTAATTCAGTGAATACTCTAATTTATTACCATCATAATAAAGACCACATTTAACCCCTTCCTGACAGAGCCAGTTTTTGCGTTCCTGACAGAGCCCTTTTTTTCAAATCTGACATGTCTCACTTAAGTGGGGATAACTTTTTTTTGCTTTTACTTATCCCAGTGATTTTGAGATTGTTTTTTCGTGACACATTGTACTTCAAATTAGTGGTAAATTTGGGTCGATGCAGTCTGTGTTTTTTTGTGAAAAATACCAAAATGTCGTAAAAAAATGGAAAATTTAGCAATTTGCAAAATGTTAAATTTTCTGCTTGTGAGACAAATAATCATACCACTCAAAATAGTTAATAACTAACAAAGACCATATGTCTACTTTATGTTGACATCATTATTTCAACTTCCTTTTAAGTTTTTGGGACACTAGGAGGCTTACAATATGAATAGCAAATTCTCAAATTTTCAAGAAAATTTCAAACACTGATTTTTTTAGGGACCAGTTCAGTTCTGATGTGACTTTGAGGGACTTGTATGTGAGACACCCCCATAAATGATGCCATTTCAAAAACTGCACCCCTCACAGTATTCAAAACAGCATTTTGGAAGTTTGTTAACCCTTTAGGTGTTTCACAGGAATTAAAACAAAGTGTAGGTGAAATTTCAAAATTTCTTTTTTTTTGCAGATTTGCAATTTTAATACATTTTTCTAAGGAACACAGTACATTTTACTAGAGAAATGTGACTGAAAATTGATTCCCCCAATTCTTTTGTTTTCATAAATATCCTATATGTGGCCCTAGTGTGCACGGTGACCAAACCACAGGCTTCATAATAGAAGGAGCACCTACTTGATTTTGGAGCCTCCTTTTTATGAGATTATTTTTTAGGCACCATGTAGGTTTCTAGGCACCATAAGATGCTAAAAGTTAGGAACCCCCCCACAAGTGACCCCATTTTGCAAACTACACCCCTCAGGGAATTCATCTAGGGGTATAGTGTACATTTCAAACCCCCAGGGGTTTCACCAATTTTGATACAAGTGGGCAGTGAAAATGAAAAATTACATTTTTTTACACAAAAATGCAGTTCTGGCTCCAAATTTGTCATTTTCAGAAGGTATGAAGGAGACAAAGCACCCCAAAATCTGTGCCCCAATTTCTCCCGAGTACGGCAATGCCTCACATGTGACCAAAAAATACCAGTTGGGTGCATGGCAGGACTCAGAACGGAAGGAGTGATTTTTGGATTTTGCAGCACAGATTCTGGTGGAATGAATGGTGGGTGCTATGTTGCACCAATACAGTGGAACCCCCCCACAAGTCACCCCATTTTGCAAAGTACACCCCTCAGGGAATTCATCTAGGGGTATAGTGTACATTTCAAACCCCCAGGGGTTTCACCAATTTTGATACAAGTGGGCAGTGAAAATGAAAAATTACATTTTTTTACACAAAAATGCAGTTCTGGCTCAAAATTTTTCATTTTCAGAAGGTATGAAGGAGAAAAAGCACCCCAAAATATGTGCCCCAATTTCTCCCGAGTACGGCAATGCCTCACATGTGACCAAAAAATACCAGTTGGGTGCATGGCAGGACTCAGAACGGAAGGAGTGATTTTTGGATTTTGCGGCTCAGATTCTGGTGGAATGAATGGTGGGTGCTATGTTGCACCAATACAGTGGAACCCCCCCACAAGTCACCCCATTTTGCAAAGTACACCCCTCAGGGAATTCATCTAGGGGTATAGTGTACATTTCAAACCCCCAGGGGTTTCACCAATTTTGATACAAGTGGGCAGTGAAAATGAAAAATTACATTTTTTTACACAAAAATGCAGTTCTGGCTCAAAATTTTTCATTTTCAGAAGGTATGAAGGAGAAAAAGCACCCCAAAATATGTGCCCCAATTTCTCCCGAGTACGGCAATGCCTCACATGTGACCAAAAAATACCAGTTGGGTGCATGGCAGGACTCAGAACGGAAGGAGTGATTTTTGGATTTTGCGGCTCAGATTCTGGTGGAATTTTGGTGGGTGCTATGTCGCATTAGCAAGACCCCCCAAGCACCAATACAGTGGAAACCCCCCACAAGTGACCCCATTTTGCAAACTACACCCCTCAGGGAATTCATCTAGGGGTATAGTGTACATTTCAAACCCCCAGGGGTTTCACCAATTTTGATACAAGTGGGCAGTGAAAATGAAAAATTACATTTTTGTACACAAAAATGCAGTTCTGGCTCAAAATTTTTCATTTTCAGAAGGAATGAAGGAGAAAAAGCACCCCAAAATCTGTGCCCCAATTTCTCCCGAGTACGGCAATGCCTCACATGTGACCAAAAAATACCAGTTGGGTGCATGGCAGGACTCAAAACGGAAGGAGTGATTTTTGGATTTTGCGGCTCAGATTCTGGTGGAATGAATGGTGGGTGCTATGTTGCACCAATACAGTGGAACCCCCCCACAAGTCACCCCATTTTGCAAAGTACACCCCTCAGGGAATTCATCTAGGGGTATAGTGTACATTTCAAACCCCCAGGGGTTTCACCAATTTTGATACAAGTGGGCAGTGAAAATGAAAAATTACATTTTTTTACACAAAAATGCAGTTCTGGCTCAAAATTTTTCATTTTCAGAAGGTATGAAGGAGAAAAAGCACCCCAAAATATGTGCCCCAATTTCTCCCGAGTACGGCAATGCCTCATGTGTGACCAAAAAGTTGCAGGACTCAGAAGGGAAGGAGTGATATTTGGATTTTGCAGCACAAATTCTGGTGGAATGATGGTGGGTGCTATGTCGCATTAGCAAGACCCCCAAAGCACCAATACAGTGGAACCCCCCCACAAGTGACCCCATTTTGCAAACTACACCCCTCAGGGAATTCATCTAGGGGTATAGTGTACATTTCAAACCCCCAGGGGTTTCACCAATTTTGATACAAGTGGGCAGTGAAAATGAAAAATTACATTTTTTTACACAAAAATGCAGTTCTGGCTCAAAATTTTTCATTTTCAGAAGGTATGAAGGAGAAAAAGCACCCCAAATTCTGTGCCCCAATTTCTCCCGAGTACGGCAATGCCTCACATGTGACCAAAAAATACCAGTTGGGTGCATGGCAGGACTCAGAAGGGAAGGAGTGATTTTTGGATTTTGCGGCTCAGATTATGGTGGAATGAATGGTGGGTGGTATGTGGCATTAGCAAGACCCCCGAAGCACGGTGAAATTATGAACCTAATAATCCATAGATGTGTGGTATATTTTAAAACACTCCTTTATACATAGGCCGGGTTTGTCGGGGCAAGTGTCACACTGGAAAATAGTTTGCTTTCTTATTCCCTTTTTATAGCAAACTTTGCACCTTTTTTGTGTCCTGCCCTTTTTTCCAGTGGAGGGGATTTCATCAGGAAAATGCTGCCCTGGTACAATACGGGGGCCAGTACTAGAAGTACTGGGGCCCTCAGCCTGCTGGTTCCCAAATATTAGGCCCTTTATGACTTCCTCTTGAAAGTGCATAAATGTCCCCCTCTGGCCGGTAGAACGGAATAGCACGTAAGCGTTATACAGTGCCATCTGGATGATATACACGGCCAGCTTCTTGTACCAGATTTTTGTTTTCCGCAGGGCACTGTATGGCTTCAGTACCTGATCTGAAAGATCCACTCCGCCCATGTACCTATTGTAATCCAGGATACAATTAGGTTTTGAGGTGTGGGTACTGGTACCTCGTACAGGGACGGAGGTGGTACTGTCTCCGTGAATTGTTGTCAGTATAAGGACATCCCTCTTGTCCTTATATTTGACCAACAACATATTTTCGGTGCATATTCCCCTGCTTTCACCCCTTCTCATTACTTGGGCAATGTGCGTTTTTGGGAGGCCTATTTGGTTCTTGCGCACAGTACCGCAAGCTGCTGTACCTCTTGAACCAAGGGCCTTAAACAGGGGGATGCTGGTGTAAAAGTTATCCACATAGAGGTGATAACCTTTATCCAGGAAGGGGTGCACTAAATCCCAGACAATTTTTCCACTAACACCTACGAGGGAGGGGGGGCATTCTGGCGGTTCAATTCTTGAATCCTTCCCTTCATATACCCTAAACCTGTGGGTGTACCCTGAGGTGCTTTCACACAACTTATACATTTTTATGCCATACCTTGCCCTCTTACTGGGAAGGTACTGGCGGAATTTAACCCTTCCTTTAAAATGTATAAGGGACTCGTCTATGCAAATGAATTTATCTGGGATGTACATGTCTTCAAATTTGGCACTGAAATGATCAATGACCGGCCTGACTTTGAATAGCCGGTCAAAGGTGGGATCATCTCTGGGTGGGCACTGTGCATTATCGTTGTAATGCAAAAATTTAAGGATCGTCTCAAATCGAGCCCGGGGCATGGCCATACGGTAAAATGGGGTGCTGTACAGAACATCTGTACTCCAATATTGCCTAATTTCTGGCTTTTTTACTATGCCCATATGAAACACCAGACCCCAAAACGTCATCATCTCTACTGCATCTACAGGGGTCCACCTAGCAAATGATGACGTGGGGTTTTGAGCAATAAACTGCTGGGCATATAAATTAGTTTGGTCCACCATTAAATTTATAAAATCATCAGAGAAAAATAATTTGAAAAAGTCAATTTCTCTGAGACCTGTGGAATCAAATTGGATTCCTGGCATGGCCAAAAACTCAGGAACCTGGGGCTCAAAATTGTCTGGTGGTGGGGTCCATACGAGATCAATTATTGGGGGGGGGGTCTCAGCTGCTCTACGGGGGCGTCTTTGAGGGGGTCCCTCATCACCAGAGGAGGAAGAGGAGCTTAAGGCGAATCCTTCAAATTCCCCGCTTGCATCACTGGCTGTGTCAGAGTCAGAAGCAAGCAGGGCATATGCCTCCTCCGCTGAATACATTCTTCTGGATGACTGGGATGACATTTGGGATGACATTTGGGATGCCATTTTTATTTTTGTGTTACTGGTAGTGAAATGTTTCAACACGTGTATAGTGTAGGGGGGGGTACAAACTTTATTTCAACCCGGGGGGTATGTAGTGTGTAGTGTGTATGTAGTGTGCAGAAAAAAAAAATACTTTATACAAAAAAAAAAAATGGAGGGGTTAAAAAAAAAAAAAAATTGAAGGGGTTAAAAAAAAAAATTGAAGGGGTTAAAAAAAAAATTGAAGGGGTTAAAAAAAAAAAAAAAAAAAGGTCCTGCGCCAAAAATTGAGCACAGATGTTGGTCAGTAACGTCCGTCACTGAACAGCGCTGAAAGGCAACAGGAATTTGATCAAAAAAAAAAAAAAAAATAGATCAACCCTGTGCCGAAAAAGATGATCAGTGATGTACGTCACTGATCCGCGCACAGCGGCCACAGGACACCCACAAAATCACAGTGTGTGTAAAAAAAAAAATTAAAAAAAGACCCCACAGCACACACAAAAAAAAAAAAAGGTGATCAGTGATGCGACACTGATTACCAGTGAGGGGCAGCAGGTGCAACTGACAGTGCAACTGGCAGGTATATATAAAAAAAAAAAAAAAAAACCTCTGCACCCCTAAAAAGTTGCTGATCACCTCAGATATAGTGATCAGCACAAAAGGCGGGGGCAGCAGACACAAAATTTAGCACTCTCTATCACTCTCTGTCGCTATCTCTCTCTATCTCTCTATCTCTCACTATCTAACACTCTATGACACTGCAGCAGCAGCAGTGACAGGTATATATATATATATAAAAATACCCTGCGCCCCCAAAAAGTTGCTGATCAGTTAATTTATACTGATCAGCACAAAAGGGGGGGCAGCAGTCAGTTATATAAAAAATATATAGCACAATCTGTCACTATCTCTATCTCTCTCTCTCTATCTCTCTCTATCTCTCTCTATCTATCTATAACTATCACACTGCAGCAGCACAAAATATAGCACTCTCTGTCACTAGGCCTCTCTATCTCTCTCTCTCTATCTCTCTCTATATCTCTCTATCTCTCTCTATCTCTCTCTATCTCTCTCTATCTCTCTCTCTATAACTATATCACACTGCAGCAGCACAAAATACAGCACTCTCTGACACTATCTGACACTATCTCTCTCTATCTCTCTCTATCTAACTAACGCTATTACACTGCAGCAGCACAAGTTCACAGGAAGTCACAAGTAACAGGATCCAGGAAGCATCCAGCACACTACAAGCACAGATGAAGCAGCCAAGATATTTGCAAGGATCAGGTAAGTATTTTGCAAGGTTCTGGTCAGTATATCGCGGCAGATTGGCACGGTGACCGCACTGCACGCAATTCCAGACCGGAATGGCGTCTGCAGTGCAGTCACCGTTAGTTTAAACCCCCCTCCATGGCTGTGATTGGTCCGTCGGTCCGACGGACCAATCACGGCCTTTGGGGGCGGGCGGGGTGAGGTGGGGTGACACCAGTGTCACCCTTACACCCCGCGGTGATTGGTGCTGTACTTTACAGCACCAATCACCTCCGATCGCGTGTCACCGGCGAACGTTATTCGCCGGTGACACAGAAAACGCTGTAATTGGCTGTTCACACTGAACAGCCAATCACAGCGATCGCCGACGGGGGGGCGGCATCGCAGCCCCCCCTGGGCATGCACGGACATGTCTGCTGTCAGGGACAGCAGACATGTTGAAACTGTCACCGCGTCTATAGACGCGGTGACAGTTAAATGCCATGACGTACATTTACGCCATGTGTCGGGAAGTACTTCCCGACCATGACGTAAATGTACGTCAATTGTCGGGAAGGGGTTAAAGAAGTTTCTACAGAAAATGCAAAAAAAATTAATAAATTAAATATGAAAACAAAGAATGGGGTTGCTAGCATTCAAACCATGATCATAGACCATATAGTCATAGAAACAAAGAACTTGATGGCAGATAAGAACCACTTGGCCCATCTAGTCTGCCCCTTTTTTAAACATGTTACCTCAAACCATATTTGATCCTTATTGCTATGTAAGGATATTAATATGCCTATCCCAAGCATGTTTACATTGTTCTACTGTATTTGCCTCTACCACCTCTGATGGGAGGCTATTCCACTTATCCACTACCTAGTCATATGCTAACTCATACCCCTTTCAGACAGAAAACAAAATTGGCAGGTGAAGCAGTTCCACTCGGTAATTTTGTGAATTCTGTGTGAAAGGGCACACCCGTGTCGTTAATCCCGTGTCTCCGACCCTGGAATTGACCAGGGTCGAGGGCACAGGATTCATGACCCGGGTTGACTCTTTCACACAGAAGAAATACCCATGTTATTCAGTAAATTACCGGGTAGAAATTTTCAACCCGGTAATTTGTTCTTCTGTGTGAAGGGGGTCAGGCTGCTCCCAGCAAAATGACACGGCATTTGAAATTTGCTGGGATTTTCAGACTTTTCTGTCTGAAAGGGGTATCAGTTAAGGTGGACCCACATGCTGGACAGGCTTCATCCAAGGGATCTAAATGATTCCTTGGGGCTACAATGCTTTCTTTGACACATTAGCCAAATATTACAAAGTGGGGTGTTTGACCTAACAAAAAGATTTTACAAATGTTTGTCTAGTATAATTTTTTTCTTATTTTCTTATTTTATAATAAAATTTGTTCTTTTTTCCATAACAGATCCTACAGATACAAATTTTTTTAATATTATGATTTTTTTCGTATTAAATTCATTTTGTGTAAAAACGTCTTTACAGGTGGTCTTTATTTATTTATTTATTACAGTTTCTTATATAGCGCATCATATTCCGTAGCACTTTACAATAGGAGATAGTGATACAACAAACTGGGTATTTACAGATGGTCAAATGTATGAGGGCCCTGCTCGCAAGCTTACAAACTATAGGTATTATAAAGTTGGTATACAATAATTTTAGAGTATTCACTTGACCTTGTAGCAATATATAGAACGCTAGTAATCCTGCTCGAAGCAAAAGCTTTGAAAGCTAGTCTGCTACCTTCTGTGTTTGTGCATGTGTGAGAAAGATATGTAGTTTCATTCTCTGCCAGCAGATGGCAGAATTTTGAAGACTCACGGACACTAGACATATATATATATATATATATATATATATATAGATTATAATTAAATGTGGTATAAATTATGCAAAATAACCTATGCAATAAATGGCGCTCGTACTTTCTATAAACATAGGTGAGAAATAATCTTTTTACCTCCTTTAAGGAATGATAAATATCATTACAGGATAACCAAGTCACAATGACATTTCTGTATCTGAATCTACTGTAGATACAAGATAATGCTCAGCGGGGGGGGGGGGGGGGGGGGGGGGGGTTTTCAGCGTGAAACTCTATTAACCCTTGAACAGATTTGATTATTTTACAAGCCCATTGCTTTTAGTAGGCTTCAATTTGCAGACAGTAATTAAGGTGACTATGAGATGACTATGGGGGCGTGGGTCAGCAGGCAGAGGTCACACCCATTCACATTAAAACGCTGGGCCGGTGATGCGGGTGAGGGGGGCAGGCAGATGTCTTACATCTGCGAGCACTGGAGAAATCATTCGATGGACCTGCTGCATGTCCAATCTGTTGAATTGGACCCATCAGAGGCACATTTTTAGCACCCACGATGTGTTGGGTCCAATGTGGAGGTGTGTGCCACAGGCACACACCTATGTGAAGGGGGGCCAGCATCTTGGTGTCCAGGCTGTGGGTGCAGCGTCGCGCAGGCTGTAGGTGCAGCGTCACGTGGCGCGGGCACTCCGCAGTGTCCAGGAAGTGCTGAGAAGGACATCGGTTGCAGAGCGTGAATTCTTTTTTTTTTTTTTTTTTTTTAAAGATAGGCCTGTCTCTAATTGGCTGAGAGTGCTCTCTTTCAGCCAATCAGTGGTCTCACTGTCTCGCCGCTGATTGGCGATTTATCCCATGGGATTAATCCCATGGTAAAAATAACACATCAAGTGCCAAATTGTAGTGAGCTCTCCCGGGCAGCTGCCGGGGGGGGAGCTCAGGGAAATTAGGTCCAACTTGTCCTTCGGACAAGTCAGCCTAATGTATGGGGACCTTAATACCTTTTTCTTCTTAATACCGCAGTGCTCTGAGGTCAGTCTGGAGGTTGGGCAGGGGCTGCGTACAGCCTCCGCTGCTGTCTGCGGTACTATGCAGACAGCAGCAGTGGCTGGGCAGAGGTAAATGGATGCCTCCCCTACCCGGCATAATGCCGGGGTCGCCGGTGTAAAAGGGAACAACTGCCGGGTCGCATACAGGTCCAAAAACCTGGGTGCGACCCGGCAGTTTTGGTGTAAAAGGGATATTGGTAAGATCTACTGTACTTGTTAATGAAAGAACTCTGATACATGTCAGGACTTGTTCATGTATTGTGTTTTACAAATGGTTCCATATAAATGGCCATGAGAAATCTTTTAGGATGCATTCAGCCTAAAGGGATCATTGTGCCTTATGCTGGATACACACCTAAAGATTTATCTGCCTGATCTATCTGGTGGGAACAAAAATCTAGTAATGTATGGGAGCAAATGACAATCAGTAATTTGCTCCCAAATGCTCAAAAAGAGACAACAGTCAGTAAGACAAATTGGCTAAATCAATCTGATATAACAAATGTACTGTTTCCAAACTATTGACAGACATTGCCAGACTGTCCAGGGAGTCAGGGAGATTGCTACTATTTCAGGGAGTCTCCTGAAGAATGCAGGAGAGTAGGCACTATGGAGATTATTCAGGTTGGCTCACAAACAGTGTTGCAAGTAAGGGTGTACGGCGTGGTACGGAGTACCTGTAAGAAATATGTTGCAGGTACGCAGTACCACTTACCCCTGATCCACTGTCATTTCTATTTTCATTTTAAGTCTAAATATAATGCATCCGCAGCCCACCCACCCAGCGTTATGATTGGTGCTGTATGCAGCTACCGGCTACTGCTGATTTAGCCTGTCACACTGACAGGCATCAGCAGCGCCGACAGCATGAAGAGCAGGCTCCACTATTGTAAGCACAAGCTGCCCGGGTCTCCCACAAGCAAGAGCCAACCCACCCCCAGTCATTCCCTGTTTCTCATTCCCTGTCTCCTGTGTCCACGCCTCTATTGTCATTTAGTCACTCCTCTAGCTTTGTGTGACCACGCCCCCTGATGACACATGAACATGCCCATTTTTGGTGGAGGCTATCAGTACCACCAAGAAAAAAATTCTACTTGCACCACTGCTCACAAAGCACATTTGGTTTGCTAATGGACAAATCTATGCACGCTGTAGGTGGGGTAGATGTAACGTGCAGAGAGAGTTTAGGTACCCATACACGGTGCAATGAACTCAGTGCTTTTAGTACTAGATTGCATTGTATCTAGTACAAAAAAGTATACAATGTGCTACAGCACCGTGCTTTCTGTACTAGATACAATGCAATCTAGTACTAATAGCAGGTGCTGCACAGACTTTCTGTGTTGTATGATGTGCTGTGCACAGGAGCCCGCATCGCATCACACCCGAAAAACACAGCGTGTATGGGCACCTTTAGATTTTGGTGGGATGTGTACTTCAAACTGATATCTACAGTATATTGTGTAAAAATAAAGCATCCAGTATTTACCCTGTACAGAAACAAAATAGCTCACCCAAATCTAATACCCCTTTCACACCAGAAAATGCAGGGACCCACCCAGGAATAAGGCCCAGGAATCATGCTGGGCCATTCCCGGATTGGCCCCTTTCACACCAAAAAAGTCCCTGCATTTTCTGGTGTGTGAAGGGGGCGAGGAGAAGACCGGCAGGAGGTGGGGAGGAGGCGGGCAGTCGGCGGGATGGCGGTGGAGGTGGGCAAGAGGTGGTGAGAATACTCACGGCCGCCCTCACTGCCGCCGGAGAGCTGCGTCATCTTCATCCGCCACCTGTACCGTCATTTGTGCCCGCCCCCTGTGTGGATCCCCGGCCAAACAGGACACAGAGGATCGGCAACCCGGGTAAGTAAACCCTACCCCATTCACACCAGCCAGGTCCCCGGGTTGAACCCGGGAACAACCCTGTTCCATAGCAGGGTTGAAATCCCAGGAACCTTTCACACCTGTGCTAGTCGCGGGTTGTTCCCGGGCCCAACCCGGGAAATTAGGCTGGTATGGAAGGGGTATAACTCTCTCTGCACATGTTACATTAGCCCCACCTGCAGTGCACATAGTTTTGTAATTTAGCAAACAAAATGTGTTTTGCAAATGTTCCTGAATCAGGCCCTTTATACCTAAGAGATCGTGGAAGAATTTATATGTGGAAAGAAGAAAGGCTCAGGGCCAGGCCAGATGCGGGGAGGGTTCTGAGTACCCAGAAACTCCCCTGACAAACACATTTTTTAATGGAATTTAACTCATTGTCGCAGTTAAGCCCCCCCTGGGAATTAACCATGCCCCCTTTGGAAGCACCCGCAAATTGTGGGTTGTGAAGAAAACAGATCCTTGTTGGAAGTGGCCACTTTGTATTTTTCTTTAACACGGCCCTCCGGATTCCCCCTGCTGCCAGATGCAGCTTTTTTTATTTGCAAGTATACAAAGTTGCAACGTCCAACAAGGTTGTTACTATAAAGTTCGGCTTCAATAGCAAGACTTGATTGATAAAAAAATAGGTCCTACAACCTTATCAGCAGGACTTGGTTTCTATGACTTTCTATATTTTTTGAGAATATATAATTTTTCATGCCTCAATAGGATTAGAGATTTATGTGGTTTTGTGTATATATGTAATATGCTTGTATTTGTGCAGAGGGTTTAAATCAGGCAGCATCATCATCTGTAATTTCATTATGCTGCCTGATTAAAACCCTCTGCACAAATACAAGCCTGTGTTTTCCCCTGAGATGTACCAAACTTTGAAAAGTGATCAAATGGAAAGTGATAAAACAACCAGCTAATCAGCTCCAACCTGTCATTTTTCAAACCCAGCCTGTAACATGACAGGTAGGAGCTGATTGGGTGGTTGTTTATCACTCTCCATTTTATCACTTTTTGAAGCTTGATATATCTGGCCCAGAGTGTAAAATAGGGCACCGACAACAAGTAATCTCATCTCACAAAACAAGGTGTTTTACATGTAGATGTAATACTGGATGCCCTCCTGTGCACTAACCAAGGAATGCCAATGATGTGCTCAACCCTGTCATGAATGAGATGTCAAATCAAGCAAATGTTTCCATCAGGACTGGATCAAGGCTGGTGGGGGCCCAGGGGCAATGAATTTGCAGGGGCCCCCTACAAGTAAAATTGTTGCAAAGCCTCCCCACCTCCTGTATGCACACACACACTCTACCAAGTCGCCGGAGTGCCACCTTTGGTGTGGCGGGGTGGTGTGAGGTCAGGCGTGCAGGGCATGGAGCTGCTGCCCATGTAGCTGGGAGTCCGGACCTTTCCTCAGTCAGCTTCGTGCTTATGCGACCTGGGTGTATGTATGCTCTGGAACCTCCCTTAGTCGGGAGCACTCAGCAGCTGCAGATCAGTGCGACAACCCAACCGGTGCTCCGTGTCCCTGATGGATACTCACAGAGTCTCTGGGCATCCTGGCTTGCTCTATGTCACCCATGTGTGACTTCCGGGTGGTGCGGCAACTTCTGCTATGGTTGTAACCAGTATTGCCAACTCTGAAACCTAAAACAAGCAACCGATGACCAAAAAACAAGTCCAACCTAATCCTAAAAAGCCCCAAAACAAGCCCAACTTACAGTTGATTATAGATAGATAGATATTTAACGTATTATTTATACAATCTACATGTAATGTCTTTACAATGATATTTTATCAGCACAAAACTGGCTTTTAAAGAATACTATAACACTTCCTGCTTCGCCTCATTAATGAGGTGGAGCAGGAACGGACATCTTGTCTGCCAAAGCGGGCGAGCACAAACTCCCCCCTCCGGCGATGTCCCCTTGAGGAGACAGCACATCAGTTAACACTGACGCGCTGTCTCCTTCCCCATGGCCGGCTGTCCTGGGCATGCGCGAGATCTCGCTACCTACGTGAGATCCCAGCGCAGCCCGAAGCCAGCAGCAGAGAGAGTGAAGTCGTTGTTTTGTGTATAGGGCTTCGTCACCCTGCAGCTGTTGAAGCGGATAGCGGCAGGGGGTGGAACAGTCAGCGCTGTGGACCGTTCATACATTTACCTTGCATATCGGCCTGTGCACACCAGCTCCTTCTTACATGGGGAGAAGTGGTATCAGTGCACATAACATGCGCTGATACCCCCTTCTTCCCCATAGCGCGCTTTCATACAACTGCCCCAATATGAGATATTTTACTTTAATTTTTGCTCTAAAGAAAAATCTCAAGTGAACATTGCCCTTTGTACGCACTGAGAAATATTTACCATACATGGTACGACAGGCGCTGTACGTTTTGTACTAGATCGCATGCGTTTTGAATGCAATGCAATGAGATGCAATACAATCTAGTGAGCACATACTTTTTGTGCTGTGCAATGTGCACGGGAGCGAACATCGCACCAGTTAAATTGTACCATGTGTGGACATCTTAAGAAAAGATAGAACAATTTTACTACAAGCATCATTGTTAAAATCAGATTAGCCCTACTGCATACACACAAGCAGCAACATAGATAATGGGAGTCATTACCATTTCTATAAGCCAAGTTCTCACCTGTGTTTGTCCCTTATCTAATACCCCTTTTACACCAAGGAATAACCCAGGTTGGATTCCGGTCGGACCCAGGTCCGCGTTGGTGTAAAAGGGGTCAACCCAGGTCCAGTAACACTGGTCTCCTACCCAGGTCCTGACCAGGGTTGAAAACTGGTTGGACCTGGGTCGTGGGCGGTGTAAATGGTCCCAACCCAGGTTGGAACATCTGGGTAGTGCTGAAAGGATACCAGAAGTGCTGGACGCCTTTCCACAGTGCGCAGCAGTGGCAAAAGACAGCAGCCAGGAAGGATATGGGCAGTGCACACAGAAATCATAATTGGATAATTGGATGCAGTATCATTTATATTATTATTATTATTATTATTTTTTTGGGGGGGGGGGCTGGGGGAGCACATGGGAGATTCGGTCTGCGGCTGCAGGGGAAGGGGCTGGGGAGAGCTCATGGATGATGCTGCACTTTTATACCGCTATATATGCTTGAGCAGTGAATAAAACTTTTTGAAAAATATTTTACTAAATAAACAAACCAACATTTTTCAAAGCTAACTTGTCATTTCTTTTAATTTTTATTTTAAATAATTGAGGGAAAGTTGGATGGCAGTTTATCCTAAAATGGACATTTCTAATGTCATCCATAGGGAAAAGCAGTGCTGACCCAGGTTCAGTGTAAACGGCGCAGACCTGGGTCCCAGTGCTGTGTAAATGGGGTATGAAGCTGGGTCCAACCCTGGAAACTCCCATGTTCAAAGACCAGGGTCTGACCAGGGATTTTGGTGTAAAAGGGGTATAACTGAATTACAGAGAAAAACAAAAGCCCAAAATAAAACAAGCCCAAAACAAGCTACTAAAAAAAATTAAAAGCCCAAAAACAAGCAACAAGCAACCATCAAAAAAAAAAGCAGCTCACGAAAAAAACAAGCCCAAATCCGCTATTTTTAAGCTGACTTGGCAACTATGTTTGTAACTAGTTCCACTTCTCCGTAAGGACCTGTGGAGGAGAGGGAGGGGGGGCGGAGGAGCAAGTTCGGAGGAGCTTCGCTCGCCATGCTTCGGGCACGCCGGCTCGCCAGCAGAGCTGTCATATCACTGCCCTATTCTGTTATATGGCTCCAGCGGCTTAGCTGTCTGTGACATTAGTGCAGGGGTAGCCAGAAGCACAATGATCTGTTGTGGTAAGGGCACCCTCAGAAATGCTGAGTTTGTGGGGCCCTGGGACGGCAGCGCCTATCGCCCTTCCCTTAATCCGGCCATGGTTTTAATTTTGGCCCACACATTCATGACACCCATGAGAATGTATCTATGCAGAAGTCGTAAACGTGATAATACAAAATTCCATTTGCACTGCACTCTCGCACATTTGTTAATAAACCATAATGAGCTCACATATATATATGTCCATTACATTTCTTTCTGAATGCACTTCCTCTCTTATTTCTTTCGCAATCCCATTATAATAAGGCAGTCCCACAGAAGAGGTGAAACTTGCAGAATGAGCACATTGGGCAATACATGGAAACTAAAAGCCATTGTCAAATCTATATTCTTCTGCTTGTTTCACTTTCCCTTGGCTGAAAATCATCAGCACTGCTTGGGACCGATGCTTTATTAAAGCGCATGCACATTTCTGTGCATGTGCATATGCAGGGTGCGTGCGAACACTCTGGGGCAGATTTATTAAGCTCGTTGAAGTGATAAAGTGTCTGGTTTTTATCACTGGCCAATCAGCTTCTAACTGTGAAGTTACAGGCCTGGTTTGAAAAATCACAGGTAGGAGCTGATTGGCCGGTGATAAAAAAAACAGACAATTTATCACTTCACGGAGCTTAATAAATCTACCCCTCTGCCACATCACCGGATGTCAGTTGCCCGCCCATTTCCTTCAGAACGTGCACGCCTCAGAGCAACCTTACATATGCGTGCACGTTCCACATCATTCGATGTTTCTGGGTGCCGGCACCCAGAAACTCCAACGGTCTCTAGCATTTGGGCCGCTGTAGGGGGCACTATTAACACCATACTGGCTGCAGGGTGCTGTTCCACCCTGCAGCCCAGATGTACCCAGATGCCAGAAGTGCGGGCAATGGAGCAGGCAGTGGTGCTTCCATGGAGACTCTGCGCTTGGTGCGGTACACTGCTCATATAGTTATGGCCCTGGCTATGGAACTACAAATCCCAGAATGCTATTAGTGCATGCTGGGATATGTAGTACTAGTACCCATAAATACATATTCTGGAGATAGTAAATGCGTTCAGGTAAACAAAAACAAAGACAAAAAGAGAGACACCTACACATAGGACATGCTGGCTTTATAAAGGCTGCTATTATTATACAGTATGAGGAAACAAGCTCCCAACTGGGGAATTTACTTTTTACACCAGTGACAGGGAAGTTGGTTAGAAATAATATTTACAAGCGTTGTATGTACAGCAGCAATACAATTGGATATAACCTTAGTTTTATGAAAACAGGTTTTACCGCACAATCCGGTTGTTCTTTTATAAAGAAATGGTTAAGGAATAAGGGAATTATTTGGGTGTAATCTTTGTTGCAGATTACATTTTAAAACACAGGATATGTGTATTATAATTAAATAAATATAATGTAATATATACATTTAGAATAAAACCTTCGGTCTTGATATTGGTTGCCTGAATTTGTGTAGTCGCATCTAGATCCCTGTCAAAGTGCACGGGTTTATGTAGCAAGATGGGGGTGTTCCCACCAACAGGAAATGTTTCTTGCCCAGAGGCAAGATTAATATTGGTGCGCCACCATCCCTCTCCACCCTCAAATAGATAAATATATGTATGCAGGTATATTATATATATTGTGGCAGAGACAGCATATCTCCACATGGGAGTAATGTGGAGGATGCAGACCAGGTTTTGGAGCAGTAGCAGAAGCCAGGTGTGTAATCAGCAGCACCTGTGATTTCCTGATATGAGGGTTTCCAGGGCAGAGTGCAACTGCTCTTGATGGTGGATTAGCTGCCCAAGCGATAGAGCGGGGTGTAGGCTGTGGTAGGGACCACTGGAACATGAAATCCCAAGGTAATAAGCTGGTGATGCAAGTGCGGGGGCTGCCAGCTGACGTTAGCGGGTGTCAGCTGCCCGCCTGCTTCCCGCACAGGGCGCTTGCAGGTCAGAGACACCATAGAGTTGTCTCTGATCTGCAAGTGCTGGAATAATTTCTTCCCCGCTGCGAATGGATGATTATGCAAATCATCCATTTGCAGCCATGCAGGAATTCATGTGGGAACAAAGCGTGCGGGTGTGGGGGGGGGGGGGGGGGGGTGGCGCTTCACAGGTGCTGCTGTACATAGATGTGACCCTTCAGGGCTTGGAGCCCAGAGGCAGGCATCTCCATTGTTTCTTGGAGTTACACCCCTGGCTACACATCATGGAGCAAATTTCTATTTGAGAGAGGAAAGTAGAAACTCAAATCTTCATTGCTTTGAAGAATAAAGCTGCCCAGCATTTCTCGGCTACATGCAAATACAGTCAGTTTTTTTCCCAGCATGCAAAAATAGAAAATAAATGTATTTGTGCCCCTTGCATTGCAGCGAGGTTTGTCCAGGTCCTCAGCTACCCCATTCTTGTTTGCTTTGCGCCCAACTCATAATCAGCCCCCAGTCATATGCACAGGCTGGTAACTTGTTTGGTAACAATGCCATTTGAATTGGATTGGATTGGTTAAGGTGTGGCTGAAACAATGGGGGAATGTCAGACCTGATGGCATGGCCGACAGTCAGTTAAGCTGCCGCCCCGCTAGAGTGAAATCCCAACTTGCAAATTCATATTCGCAGCAAGATGAGAGCTATGTTTCAAATTGGATGTTGCTATGGGCAACCAATCAGATACTCTCTATTATCTTATAGAAGGTGCTAGATTAATAAGAAGATTCTGATTGGTTGCCCCTAGCAACATCCCATATGAAATACAACTCCCATCTTAGTCAATTTCCCACAATATGTCCAAAAACCCATCATAACAGGCTCACCCCTGAATGATTATTACACCGGGCACAAGTAATCGCAGGCATAGCGTAGCCAGAAACTTACTTGGCGTTGCGATGGAAAAAGTTGGGTTGCCTGCCCTCCTGCAATGGCCAGGAGAGTCCCAAAAATCGGGTCAACCTCCCAGCCCCCCGGAAAAATAGGCAAGCCTCCCGGAATTCAGGCAGCAAACCGGGACACACACACACCACCGCGGCGGGGGGTCCATGGAAGCAGATGACGCAAGACACGTCATTGCAGCCCAGCCACACGCCGTGCAATGCCTGAAATACCGGCATTGCATGGCGGGGCCATGAAGAAGCACTCCCACTAAACGTCTTCATTGCAGGATGGCCTTGTGCATGCGTACTATGGGCCATGCTCTGTCTATGGATAATTGGCCGCTGTGCGAATTCACAGCGGTGCGATAGGGTTTGAATCCCCCCCCCATTGTTAGTCGGTTCCACAACTCGATATGCAGTGCAGTAGGCATTATCATCCAGTTACTAAGCACAAAACCTACTAACTTTCTACTTTACTTACTAATCTTAACAATAAAAAACGCAATAAGCAGTGATACCTAGCAATACAATTCACCCCTCTTTTACAACTTATATTACAAGACTTTGCATTGCAGATAATGAGCATATTATCATAGACATGTTCACGCCACTTAAATCTTCATTATAAACCCAGCATTATAAAAATATAATTTGTCATGGATTTTTAATTTAACAACTTGGGAAAACAAAGTTAACTTGCATTTAACAATTATTTCACTTGAAAGCCTTTAACTCTGTAATGTGCACCTCTGATATGTTACACTAGATAACTTCTAAACTGCTTTCAGTAATTGGTAACTATTAAATCTGCTGAAAGGAGTTAATTGTTGATAGTCTTCAATGCTCAGTATTACACACCCAGTTGTTATGAGATCCCCATCACTTGCCACCAATTACCAGATGTTCTGCTTTGTGATCTAAGCCATCACAGTCAAACCTTGTAAATGCAGATTAACTGATGTGCAACATGCTAACAGGACTGACCCAAGAGAACTAGTCTTTCCTGTATCCCACTGTCAGTGTTTGACAAGTAACCAGATTAACTACGATCTTTATTAATAATTATACTCATACAATCAGTGACCATCTTTGTCCGCATACTCATCTCCATCATTGGCCTCAAGCCTCTTATAGTATGTTGATTGAGTCCTAACTACTTATATTTAAGCTGTAATGTGTATTGAACTGTGGCACTCTTTAATTGTACTCTATTTTTGTTATTTATTCAATGCTATGCCAAGTTTTGTTTCCCTGTATTGTTCCTTTGTACGGCGCTGCGAAACACTTGTGGCGCCTTATAAATAAAATAATAATAATAATTTAAAAAAATTGGGTGATATTTAATGGGATGCGATGGGACACATTATCGCTTTTTTGAAAATCACATTTTTTGGCGAACAATTCGTAACAAAATTGCACCATACCAAAAGGTATGGTGCCATTTTCAGTTGCAATTTGCGATTTATAGAAATCAAAATGTGTGAATTTTAGTCATAAAAAAGTATGAATATTAGTCATGAAAATGTGCAAATTTGATAACATGGTAATGTGTGATTTGGGAGACATGGTAATGTGCATTTTTGTGTAAAGAAAATGGCGTGCCCCCCCCTTCCCTGAGGATAAACAGCCCCAGGCTCATTGAGCCGACCCTGGTTCCAAAAATATGGGGGACAAAAAAACTGTGGGTTCCCTGTGTTTTGGAACCAGCACTGGGCTCCAACTGTCATGCCACAGCTGGGGGACACTTTTTACATATGGTCCCCCGGCCGTACCATGTGCACTGTGGCTGGTCAGCCTGACTGGGTACCTGGGAGAGTGGGGACCCCAAAATAAAGGTGTACCCCCAGGCTACACCCATCCAGAGCTGATGCCCAGGGCTGTCCCTGGCCTCTCTGGCCAGTGGACACTAGGCTGATACGGTAAAATGTAAAAAAAAACATTGCTTTTTACGGGTGAACTACAGGTCCCAGCAGGCCTCCCCTGTCTGCTGGGACTTGGCAAACCACAAGTCCCAGCATACGGGGCATTAATGGGCCCCTTGGACTTGTAAAAAGGCCAACTGTAAAAAGAATGTTTAAAAAAACACACAGACACAGAAAACAGTAAAAAAAAAACACATTCATTTTACACCATAATATATATAGATATATATATATATATAGCAGGGACATGCAGGGGAGGCAGGGGATGCAGTGCTTCCCCTGTCATTTTGTTTCAAAATAAAACAAAGAATATACCTATGACACATAGTCTATGTCATAAGTATTTTCTTTATATTATTTTACTAGATTGAATTATGTAACCTAGTTTGGGAGGCACCGATAAGCATGCCTCCCACAAAGAAAGGCAAGGGGATGAAGCGGGGGTGGGGCTAAGCAGTTGGCTAAAAAAAGCCCATTAAAAATAACAACAAAAGCGGCACTTCTAGAAGTGCCTAATTGAGAGGGGCTGCTGTGATTGAACAGCAGATCCAGCCTGGTAAGTACAATTTTATGACGGGGGACAGAGGTGGTGGCGGGGGACGGCTGCTGCGGCGCTGGTGTCGGCGGCAGCCAGGTGCGGGATGGGGGGTTGGCGGGCGAGGACAGAGATGGCGGCGGGGAAAGGTTGCTGGCTGGCTGCTGCTGGAGAGGGGGGGCAGTGGGTGTCAGCTGCAGCCAGGGGGGGGGGGGGGGGGGGGGAGCGATGATGGCTGTGACAGTGTCTCTCCATTCACAGCCACCACCGCACGTCACTGATATACAGAGATATTATATATATATGCATAAAATTCACTAGTGACCGGCACTCCATAGAAGCATTACAATAATATTTTGGTGCCCTCCAAGAAGGCTTAGCTCCACTTCTCTATAATCAACACTGTACAGAAGGCAGCAATTCAATATATGCTGCCAACATTTCAAATGCAAAGTGAGAGTCTCTGCTAAAGTGGAGCTTACAATCTATATTCCCTACCACATGTACAGGCATCTATGGAGGTCATGCATGTGTATTTGCTTTAGAATCACCCACCTGCTGTTTGTATAATCAGACTATGTTCATGTTTCCAACAGTTCTTTCCTCAGATAATCACATCTAAACAGAACTTTCATGGCCACTGAGCAGGAAACTGACAGTGAACATTACAGTACATTGAGTTCCACAGCACCACATAATCTTTCTTCTATAGTAGTAAAAATATAGTTTTGTATAAGTATAGTGATTACTGTTTGTATAGTGCTTTCATGTGAGTGTATATCCAACTAGCACCTCTATTATGTAGGGTACACACCAGAACGATTAGGGCTCAATCCCATCAATCTGGATTCAATTCCGACCGATTGGATGTAGATTGGATGTAGATTGGGCATGTTTTTGCGTGTTTAGATCTGATTCCGATCCGATTCCAATCTGATGCGAGTCCCCGCTGTCGTTTGGGCGTTTTACAGATCCTACCGGCTGCAGGTAGGAACTGTAATGCCATACACACCAGAACGATCCTGATAGTTAGCAAATTGTTAGCAGATCCTGCGATCGTTAGCATATCACATGATCCACTAACGAGCTGCATCCGATCCGATCCCAATCCGATCTGTATCCAGTTGAATTGATCTTTTACAGATCCTACCTGCAGCAGGTAGGATCTGTAAAAGGACCATACGACAGTTGGGACTCCCATTGGATTGGAATCGGATCGGAATCGGATCTAAACATGCAAACCATGCCCAATCTACATCCAATCTACATCCAATCAGTTGGAATTGGATCCAGATTGATGGGATTGAGCCCTAATCGTTATGGTGTGTACCCTACATAAAAAATCCATTCAACTGGATACAGATTTAAGCTGTGTACACACGGGGGCAATTTTATGTAATATCGCAGGAAATATGGTCGACCATATTGCCCGCGGTGGGAGTGTGCACCGCCGGGTGCGCGCTCACGTTTTTACCCCCTTATTGATCGCTGGTCGCAGGAACATGCTCCTGCGACCAGCTGATTTCCACTGCCGGGCTCCCCCCGGCAGTTTCTTTTTCATCAGCGACCATCTCTGGTCGCTGATGAACAGTAGACACAGAGCAATATATTGCTCAGCAATATATTGCTAGCAATATATTGCTGAGCAATATATCTCCCATGTGTGTACACAGCTTAAGATCAGATTGGGATCGGATCGGATGCAGATCATTAGCAGATCGTTAGCAGATCGTTAGCAGATCGTTAGCAGATCCTGTGCTCCAACAGATTGTGCGACCATCGCACGATCTGCTAACGATCTGCTAACAATCATAAGAGTGTAAAGAAAGAAGTATCACATTATACAACAGCCCTATATATAACTGAGAAGCTCAGCAACATATAAAATGTGCAGTGCCTGTGTTTGTGCAGAGGAGAATAATGTGCAATATGATGCAAGAGCAAAGCAACACACATATAACACCAAATATACTGTAACAACACAGTGTAATTCTGCAATGCATGCACAAGTCAGCTCCTTGGCACAAAGCTTATGTTTCTGCTGTCATACCAGTTAGTTGTCAGACTCTTACGTTCATATTGTAATTTGTCTGCAATCTCTCCAAAGAGGTTTGTGTTACATTTTCATTTCAATTTTTACTTAGTTTACTAAATAACAATGAAAACTTTTGACATTTCACTAACACAGTATAATACCAGCATTAGACAAGGGATTACCAATTTGACACAGCACTAACACTCATAGGCGAATCTAGAAATATGGTAATGGGTGGTCCCAGACCACACATAATGGACTTGCGCGCGTTGCCAAAAAAGGGTGCGTGGCCCCATTTGAGGGGCGTAGCCTATCAGGGGCAAGTCACTCCCCCAAAGCTACACAAAAAGTGGTGCTTGCTGCCCCATAGACTTGTGAAGTTTGTTATTTCAGCCCACAAAGGGTGCAAGTTTGGGTGCTGTTACTCAGTGGCAAATGCAGGATTTCTAAAGGCCGCCATACACTATGCGATTTGACCCCGATTTCACCCGATCCAGATGGATCGGGCAGTGAAATCGGACCAAATCGCAGGTTTTGACACCCGGTCCGACCCGATGCGCGGTCCCGTGCGCATCGGGTCAGAGTCGGGACGTCGGACCGGCTGCACATAAGTTAAATCTTATGTGTAGCCGTGGGGACTCTGAGGACGCCGGCGAGGGAGGGGGGCGGGAGACGCCTGCGAGGGAGGGGGGCGGCAGGGGGAGCCGGAGCAGGGAGCTGTCATGCTCCGTCTGGGTAGGGGGGGGGACACGCCGCTAGTAGTGCGGACGCTGCGGGGGACACAGGCGGCAGTAACATAGAGCCGGGCGGGGGGAGCCGGGAGCTGTCAGCACTGAAAAAAAAAAAAGCCCATACAATGAATGGGCAGCCTGTGATTGGCTGAGCGCTCTCTCAGCCTGTCAGCAATTGGCTGAGAGAGCGCTCAGCCAATCACAGGCAATATGAATTGTAAATTACCTGCTCATTGCCAGGGTCGCAACGCTCGATGACAGGGGTCAATGCTCATTGCCAAGGGGTCAG
This sequence comes from Crinia signifera, assembly GCF_055691185.1. Taxonomy (NCBI): domain Eukaryota; kingdom Metazoa; phylum Chordata; class Amphibia; order Anura; family Myobatrachidae; genus Crinia; species Crinia signifera. The sequence continues at coordinate 383,545,571 of NC_139217.1, forward strand.
TGCTTGTTTCCAAGGTTTAATGCTCATTGCCAGGGGTTAATGCTAAGTGCCAAGTGTTCAGAGTGCATTGTCAAGGGTTAATGCTCATTGCCAGGGGCTTATGCTCAGTGCCAAGATGTCAGTGCTAGTTTCCAAGGGTTAATGCTCATTGCCAAGGGTTAATTCTCATTGCCAGGGGTTAATTCTCACTGCTAGGGCTTAATGCTCATTGCCAAGGGGTCAGTGCTCATTTCCAAGGGTTAATGTCATTGTCATGGGTTAATGCTTGCTGCCAGGGGTTAATGCTCATTGCCAAGGGGTCAATGCTTGCTGCTTGCCCGCCGCTGTCATCGTCTTCCCCTGCACCTCTCCGCCTTGGAGGAGACAGACGCTAGAGGTCAAATATGATCTCTAGCATCAGTCTCTTCCAAGGAGGATTGGGGGCAAAGGCAGTGGCAGATGGAGGAGTGAAGGGGAAGGTGGTGGATGCAGCAGACGGAGAGCGCTGGTCTAATGGGTGGTCCGGTGCACCCCCAGACCACCCCTTAGATTTGCTTATGGCTGCATTGTATATGCACCTGTAATGTATTGCGCCCGACATCCCTTGAAGTCCCCCGGCAGCTCCCCAGGAGTCCTTTTATATGCGATAAATTACCCTGCCAGTACCACCTGCCCAAGGGCATTTTAATTGGTATGGATCACTGCCATTACCAGACTGCATATTGGGAACCGTTACTGCAATGGTAGGTCTGAATAAATATGTGCAATTTGTTAGTGTTATTATTATTTTAACACCTATAAACATTACCTCTCACCCATGTAACACTCTTACCACATAGCTTATGCTTCTTATTAACACTAAGGGCCTGATTCAGACCTGCTTTCTGGGCCACGAGTGTTTGGAACCCAGCGAGCAGGTAGCCATCACCCCGCTGAAGGCACGCCCCCCATACTCCCCAGCTCCTGTGCACGTCTGCGAACGCACAGGAGGAAAATCATTCATCCTTCGAATTATTTTTTCCCTGCTCGCAGCTCTGAGTGAGCCAGAAGTCACTCTGTGCTGTGAAGGGCCCGGGGAGAAGGAGGCCACTGTTGACGTCAGCATCCCTCTCTCCCAACTGCCCAGGAATGCGAATGCAAGAAAAGTTTGTAAGGGCCCCCTATTTAGCAACTGATGGTGATGCATGTATATAAAACCTATTACTTAGACAGTAAAGATGGGCCCCCTTCAGCTCTGGGACCCATAGCAGCTGCACCCCTTGCACCTATGGTAATTACGCCCTTGAAGATGTGACATTTCCCATGTGCAGGATATGCAAGGTGGCACCGTCCTGCTATGGGGTAGCAATTCACATGGCATGGGTCAGACGCAATTCCTTCACAGTAATAAATACTTCTTGTCAATTCCTTACAGGAGTATTAATGCATATTATTAACACGCACAGCGTTCGCATTGTGAATAATTGTGAGTGCACACTCTGCTTATATGTAATCGCATTTTGTTTGACAGGTAGTCAGCCAAAAGGGATATTTGTATTCCTCCCCAGCAGCCTATACGTGCACATGCACGGGGCCTGATTCAGAATGCGCAAATGCCATTATAGCTGAGATTTAGGTCATGCAATGTTTTCCTAACGCTCATTTCTGTGCATGTACATGCGATGGGTGCGAACGGGCACGGGAAACTGCAAGTTTGTCGTTCCGTTTGCACCCACCAATGTGGACGTGGGGTGTGGGGTGGACGAGGGTGGATGCCCCATGGGAATGCCCAGCGTTTCATGGGTGTTCTCATGAAAATGCTGGCTGTTCCCATGGACAATCGGCAGTGATGCGGCTGCCGGGGGCGAGAGGCTGACATCGCCGGATCTCAGCTGCCTGCCCTGTTCCCGTACAGGGCGCACGCAAAGCTAACGCACCCGAGAGTGCCTTAGTTTTGCGTGTATGCTCCAAATCATTCGATGATGATGATTTGGTCGTCCACCATCGAATGATTTGGTCCCACCACCCAGGACTGTGAAAGGCTGTTTATGCAAAACAGCCATGTGGGGAACACAGCAAGGGATGGGGCGGGTGCTTGGACGAGCGGCGGGCAGCGTTAAAATCACACGCAGCGCTGAGAAATTTGCAGCACTGCTTGTTAACCAGAATAAGGTCCTGAGGATGTAGCTGCTGTGCAAAAAGATGCAAATGTTACAGCCACCAGGATTTGTATTGAGACTCCCACTGGGGCCTCAGATACACCGCTTGTGTACAAAGACACAGACATCATTGTATAATAATCAGCCTTCTGAGTAACCCAATAGTCGCACAGCTTAGCCATCAGATGACGCCGGAGCAATTGTAACAGCATACAGGATATCAGTCACATGCTATGACATACCCAAGAACCGGGCACAACACACCTCTGTTTGAGTTGCTACTCCACCATTACCTCCTACATACACTACCTGCCTGCCACTCACTTCACAAAGAATCCACACTGCGTACGCCGTCACAAGTCCTTGCACTGTGCGAAAAATTGCTCCACCGCGTACATCAACCATACATTCTTGAATGAGGCTCACTGGCCATTGCTTGAACAGTAGGTACGCTGGGTCCGATCCCAGAAGAAAAGTGATAGCGGCAGTTATAACTCTATGCAGTCTGCTGGGATGGACTTTTAAAATTATTTCTCATCGCTGCAATATATGGTGCTAAGAAGTGGTAGTTTATAGGGTTCCACTGCCTCCAATAAATTGGCACCTGAATTTGGGGCCTATTTATCATAAAACAATAAAATATGGGTCTACAAATAGTCACGTTCTATTGGATCATTAATATTAAAAAACACATTATGTAACACAAGGTTGCACTTATGCCAGTAAACTAACTGATCCTTTATGAGTATGTGGAAAAGTAAATAAGTGAAAAAGTCGCTGATTATAGTTTTTCCCCAACAGCCCAGACAGAACAACTTGCATGGCTAATGAGATCACAAATCTAGAGAAGATTTAATCATCATTGTTTATTTTTCAAGAGCCACAAAAACATTGGGCTGGACAGTCTGTATAGAAACAAGTGATGCAAATGAACAAATAGTACACAATTGCATTACAAGTATACAAGGGGATATATAAATAGAAGGGGAAGATAAAGAAATCAGTGTACAGTATGAGAGGTCTTTGATAAAAATGATCCTGACAAGTTACTGGAATTGATTTTTAAAGTACTGTTATAGCCTTGGGCAAGTAGTCACTTATCTCTGTGCTTGATGCTGTGAGACTCATGTATAACCACCGCACAGAAACAAACAAACAAACCATACCTTTAATCACTTCTATTTAGTTCTATGACAAAGCATTTGGGAAAAGTGATAATACAATAAGTGATAATACACTAATTCTATTGTATACACCATTATTGTATAACAATTAGAGGCATGGAGACTGGATGTATTCTACCAAAACACAGGATCAGCCACTGGTACAATCAGTATTTATAATTTAGAATATGGCCCAGGACTGTGCTCCAAGGATATGTAAAATATATCACTTTTTCAACCTATAATAAACATGGGGCCTCATTCAGATCTGATGACTGCGAATAGTTAGCAGCCACCCAGACAGTGAAAACCCACCCTGTAGAAATCTGCAAATGATGTGGGAAATATCACTATCTGGTATCCTGTGTAACATCCATATGCAAATTACTCCCCATGGCCGGATCCAAGGAGGGGTGACAGTGGTGGTCGTCTCAGGCCCCCCACACTCCTGAATCGCACTCACCGCTGGAACTGACATTTGAGCACATCATGATTCAGCTGTGTCTCTGATTTCCCCACTACACACTCGCTACCAGTGCCACCCGCCGAGGTGCTGCTGAAGTCACGTCAGCCTCTTGAGGGATTTTACAGTCACGCACTGGCCGCTGGGATTTCTATGACATCCAGGAGCTGAGGGTGAGGCGGTGCCATTCCACTCAATCTCAGCTCCTTCCTCAGCAGTGCCAGCAGTGTGTGACTGGCTGGCAGTGGGCTTTGAGCTGTGTGGCACTGTGACGCCCTACCACAACCCCCTGTGGTGCTGGCAGCAGCCACAGCATACAGGTGCCTGGAGTCCCGGCCTAGTACCTATCTACTAGTGTTTTTTTAGTCAAACAAACTTCTGTTGTTATTATTAATAAATGTATATAAATATAATATATTCTTTATATTATACGAGATATTTGGAACATTAAGGTACATTTTGTAATGTGTAATTTGCATTTTGGTTTTTAAAAAAATACTTATCTTCTTTCTTAAGGAATTGGACACAATCACAATGCTGATTGATAAATTATACTTTATTTTTATTGCTAGGGGCCCCCAAGTTTGTTGTCCAGGGCCCCCACAGACCTTAATCCGGCCCTGTCACTCACCATCAAATGATTTCCCCAGTTTGTTCAAATATGAGTCTGACCCTTCCACAGCTCCGCAAGAGACAGGCTGATCAAAGCAGCGATCACATCACACACCCTCCCTTAAAACTCCTAGGCATGCCGGCTTTTTTTTCTGATACTCCCAGAAAATGCCTGGTTACCACCCCAAAACGCCAATTTCCTGTCCGCCAAATTGCAAAAGTATTACGATTAAATCCTATTGCTATTCTGTTACTATTTTGACTTGTACGTGTGGCTACGATCTGTCCACATGCGCAGTCCTTCCATAACCATCAGTGATCAATTCTGAATCAGGACCATGAATAAGATTAAAATAAAGGTACTAAATAAGAATGCACTGACTGCCATGTAAGAGCACCTGAGCACCAGAATGCATCTGCAATGTTAGAGCACCTGAGTAGTGAGCACCAGAATGCATCTGATTATAATGAGCACCAGAATGCATCTGCAATGTAAGAGCACCTGAGTAGTGAGCACCAGAATGCATCTGATTATAATGAGCACCAGAATGCATCCGCAATGTAAGAGCACCTGAGCACCAGAATGTGTCTGCAATGTTAGAGTTCCTGAGTAGTGAGCACCAGAATGCATCTGACTATAATGAGCACCAGAATGCATCTGCAATGTAAGAGCACCTGAGTAGTGAGTACCAGAATGCATCTGACTATAATGAGCACATAGGTTGAACTCGATGGATGCAAGTCTTTATTCAGCCTTATCTACTATGTAACTATGTAGAATGCATCCGCAATGTAAGAGCACCTGAGCACCAGAATGTGTCTGCAATGTTAGAGCTCCTGAGTAGTGAGCACCAGAATGCATCTGACTATAATGAGCACCAGAATGCATCTGCAATGTAAGAGCACCTGAGTAGTGAGTACCAGAATGCATCTGACTATAATGAGCACATAGGTTGAACTCGATGGATGCAAGTCTTTATTCAGCCTTATCTACTATGTAACTATGTAGAATGCATCCGCAATGTAAGAGCACCTGAGCAGTGAGCACCACAATGCATCTGACTATAATGTAAGAGCACCTGAGCACTAGCAGTGCAGTGGTTCATGCTTTACTGCTATTGATGCTTGTTTCAGATGCAGCTATTGCACTGTGTATAATTCCTGGTAGGATAAAGCTGGGAGATCATTGCTCTATGCAACACTGCCCAGCTCTGGGTATGATGTGTTGTGTATGGGCTGACACAGAATTCTCTATTTAAATGTCTTATCTATTTGGAGACAAAACTGTCACACAGGGAAAAGTGACAAAATAATTAAACGACTGTAGGTACTTGTGGGAAGGGGGTAATTATAGCCCTAATATGACAGCACAACCATGCCGACATTTAGCAGGAAGAATAGCATCCATACTGACATGAGATTCCCAGTACGCCCGTAGTGCTGGGATGGGACATAAAGGTTCCAGTGCGGGAAGGGGCGATAACATATGGGCATTGGGGGGGCAGAGACTGGGGGACCCGGTTCAGCAGCTTCTTCTCCTTCAGCCCAGTGGCAGGCGGGGCTCCCTGACGTCAATGGGCTTGTCCAATAGGGAGGGGACACGCTGGCTAGATATGAATGGCAGCTGTGCGGTCAGTACAGTATAGTGTATAGTATCGCCGGGTGCCAGCTCTTCCTCCAGCCGCCGCCTGCACCCGGACATGGTGGTCATGGGAGCCCCCAAAGTCATATTCTTCCACGGGAACCAGTCCGAGCAACGGGACTGCAGCCCCCTGGCGTCCGTCATGCTGCCCATACACAGCCCCGGCAGCCCGGATTCTGACAGCGGCGATGTCCCCCCGAGGAAGCGACAGCGGCTAACACATCTGAGCCCGGAGGAGAAGGCGCTCAGGAGGTGCGGTTACCCTGACACTCCCGGGGGTTACTGGGGGCACATAGCTGTCATGGAATGTGTGTGGTTGGGCAGGGTCGGTGCTGTCAGTGTGTATGGTAAATAGTCGTCAAGCAAATACCGAGCTACAGGGCCGTCCGTGGCTTATTTGAGTATGCTGAGACTTGTAGTGCCATAACAGCCACAGATGAGTTGCGTGGCGGCACTATTGCTGTCAGATCTCCCCTTTATGCCGGCATGATTCCTGTAAGGGGAGCCTGGTGCTGCTGCCTGCGTGGCAGGTCAGGGAGCTGCTCCAAGGCTGTGACGTCACTGGGAATGCTGAATACATGTGTGTTCTGCCCATCTCCTGTTCCTTCCCGGCACCCCAGCTTGCGCAACCCTGTAGTGTAGGCAGCATGATGACACTCCATGTAATGTGTGCCATGGGGCTAGCTGGGCTCTCTGTATATTAGGAAATTCCGAATCTGTTCCCTTGCTGAATGTTTACTAAGAAATATTTACATGCAGGATCTTTGTAGTAGTGACTGCCTACATTCCTAGTTTGGATTATTGTATAGTGAGAGGGTTTCTGGTCTCTGCATTGCTGGGTCCTATAGTAAAATGAGTTCTGTGTTTCTGTACTAGTGGCTACAACCCAAATGAGCGCTGAATGCTCAGGAACCATGCCAGGCATGTGCCACCTCTGCCTTGCCAGTCACTCTTCTCTAATCCCACTGAGGGGTTACTTAAATTGCCATCATGCTGAGCGCATAGCCTAAGTTATGACCTGAACATTAGTATCCTGTAATAACAGAACCAGCCAGTTCTCTGTAGGAAGAGGAAATGATGGGGGGTTTTGTGCTTTACACAGAAATGTACTGATTATATCATGGGTTCCTTATGGTCAGGAAAGCATGTGATCTCATTCTCTGTACTTTGCCCGCATTCCTTGCAGCCAAGCTATGCATTATCTGCCTATGGTATCTAGACGCCAGTACTTGTGACATCCAGTGAGCTGTATGAAAAATCTAGAGAATTCCATTATTTGGAGTGTATTTGTTTTCACGTACTCTAATCACGATTTGGTCAAGAAATGTCGATATTTTGATCCACGGAATCTTTTATCGGTGCTTATGCATATCTGAAATGCAATTTTAATGGGCAGAGGCCAATAATTTCCTCAAATTCCTCATCTATTGCACATGTACATCTGTCCTGCTATTTGCCTTACTAGGGACAGCACCAAGATGTATCTAGCCTGAATCAACTAGTGATTCAATCATACACAAGGTAACAAAATTGAGTTTGAATCGTGAGCAGGTAATCCATAATTTTTAGTCTGCACTAATGTGAAACATATGGTGTTACCTAGGGCACCAGTGTTTGGGATGCTGAAAATTTGATTTGATTGCCTTATGATCTAAATACACACGGTGAGATATGCACTACTTCTCTATTAGATTTTGATTATAGAAGCAAAATCAAATGGGTATCAAATGGTTTTTCTACATTGGATGCAGATTCAATCCCAATGCGCGCTCCAGTGTAAATCGAATAGAAAAATAGTCTTTGCAGCCAAGACTATATAGTGGAAATCTAATAGTAGATAGTGCAAATCTAATGTGTTCTCTGCAGCATTTGATTCGATGTCCATCTCCTGCCTAAAGCCAGTGTTGATAGCAAATCTAATAGAAAATAATGGAAATCGAAAAGGAGTAGAAAAAACTTCAGAGCAGGTTGAATAGTCCATATCTAATAGACATGGAATCGAACCGTGTGTACGCACCATATGCTCTATAACAGTAACTGGTATTGTGAATCTCATCATTGCCAGGAGACCATGCCACCCCACCTGCCATGTTTTGGCAGTTGGCGGGGTGAACAAGCAGACACCTCTCCTAGTGGTAGAAGTGAACACTGCCTCCAAATCTAGGCTTGCCCTGACTACAGGTCAAAGGCTGCATTGTGTTAGCTGTTCTTATATCCAGTAATCCCTCTGCACAGTACTTCAGGAGCCTAAACACTGCTGCGTCTTATAAAACCTAAAACTCTGTTACAAAGCTGTGCTGACATGTATGCCAATTTGGACCTAATCTACTTAAAGGAATCCTCTTGTTTTAAAAGTACAGTTATCCTTCTCATGTAATAAAGTATTGCAGGGAATATGTGCTGTAGGCCGCCACATGTTACTACTTGGACAAGTCATTAATCCCACAACGGCAAAAACCTGGAAGCTGCCATATGCTTAATGGATTAGTGCTGCAATAAATCCACCTGTGTAGGTTCACTGTACTGCAAACTTCTATCTAGTACCTAGTTCGTGGCCATACACACGCAGATTTATCTTCAGATCTGGCCGGTTGGAACAAAAACATGGTTATGGATGAGAGCAAATGACAGTTGACCATTTGCTTGAAAATGCTGGAAACTGACAAACTGTCACTCATCCATAACCATGTTTTTGTTCCAACCAGCCAGATCTGAAGATAAATCTTACTAGTGTATGGGCACCTTTAGGGTGCCCACACATGGAACAATAATTGTATGTGTTTTGAACTAGATCGCATCGATGGGATGTGCGAATCGCACACAAAACGCACCGTGTATGGGCACCTTTAGAAAAGCTACACTGTATTACATATATTGGAGAATTGTTGTTCCTGGACATTCCAGCTGGCAGTATACATTCCTACTGACGCTTGTAACTTCCTTTAGGAAAATGTGTAGTATTGTTCTGCATATTCCATGATTTTCACAAGTTTGTGTATATGTGACTCAAACCAGACTGGGGGTATATAAAATGTGGATTTATAGAAGAGATGTTTCCCATAGCAACAATCCGATTCTTATTTATATAACGCCTCCTCAAAGAAAATTGCTAGAATCTAGTTGCAACATCTTTAAATCTATAAACCCACATAATGGTAAATATACAAAACTGTCAGTGTAGGTCTCATGTGAGTTTGGCATGCAAGTAGGTTCTTTCTTAATAAAACATCAGGATGTGACGAGGAATTAGGCCATCTGTTGGTCTTACTCAGCAGCATAAATTAGCTGATGCAACATTCTGTAATTACTGCCTCTTCCTGGGCTAGAAATAACCTGCTACTGTTTTTTTACGGGGTTATACCTCGTGTAATAGAGTTTATAAGGGTTTCCCACTTATCTTCCTGGCGTTCTAGAAACCCTGCTCCCCCACCCCTGTATGCTCTCACTGCAAGCTTAGAGATATAGATAGGTATAGAGATACTTTATAGATAGGTATATTCAATGCTATGACATTGAGCAGTGCCAAGGCATTAGAATATTCAACGCCATACTCTTCACTTGCCATTTCCACCTCGTTGATTCCTTTCAGCGAGGTGGAAACGTCAAGTGTGGCCATCAAAATGATGGGGCTCACTGAATTTGCGGCTTTTTAAGGGGATCGGCGAGCATTCTGACAAAACATTGAATATGGTGAGCATGGCTTTTCCTAACCGTACAAACCCCCCTTGCCACCACATTGAATACACCTCCATAACTTGTGTTGTGTCATGGTTGCCCTGGTTCCAGTCCTTGTCAGTGTATTGTGGTGTTTACATTGCTGCTTCATTTTTCTCAATTTTCTTTTTTATATATTTTTTTGAATTAGGAAATTAAAAAACAGAGTGGCAGCCCAAACGGCGAGGGACCGAAAAAAAGCCAGAATGAGTGAACTTGAGCAGCAAGTGTTGGATCTTGAAATGGAGGTATAATTACACAATCTCAGTGTTTAGTCATAGATGGTGCAATGTGGTGATTCTTATTGCTTAAAGCATTACTGCCTAGTAAAAGTGTTTTATTTAGTTGCGCAACCAGCCGGAGTTGAGACGTGCAGTTGTCTCTAGGTGCTGCGCGGTGGATTTTTTTCTTTCCTGTTCCGTAGGAATAATGCCTATAAAATGTTGGTTTAGTCTTATGAATTTCTAGTCAGATCTTCTGTGGATGAGCATACACCGATGCAATCCACTCCTTCCCAATGCCAGCACCATGAGGCTGATTGATCAACCAATTGTAGCATACGCTTTGCATATAAGAAATGGTACTCCAGTCAATTGGCATGCATTTGACAAATGATAGTTGGGAGCTGATTGGCTGGTGAACCATTTATCATTAATTAATTTGAGACTTCTACTCTTTTCTGGACAATGATATTGTCAGAAAGATCTGAATGCTTTCTGGTAGGCTTTAGTTTTGCCATTGATAGTTCTTTAATAAAGGCTACATTCCAATTATTGGTTTATTACATTTAGGTGATTGTTATAATGTATTGCATTACTATATATTGTCATTGCTTTAAGCATGCCAAAAATACTTTTTTTTTTTTTTTTTTTTTTACTTTTGATGATATCAGGAAACTTTATCATTCCCATGTTCCTTTCCAGAATGAAAAACTCATTATTGAAAATAAGGTTTTGCGAGAAAAGACACATGGTCTGTTGACCGAAAACCAAGAACTACGTCAAAGACTGGGCCTTGATGCCCTGGAGGTGAAGGAGGAAGAAGAGGTTGATGTGAGTTTTGTACTCTCGCTTGACTTCCACTATAACCATGGAGTATCTAAATGTACAGCACAAACAAAACACACCATACATTCATGAGATCTGAACCATGTCATAATGATAAATAGGGCGGGAAGCTCTATGCGGAAATTGCGGTAAAAGCCCCGTTATTGGGTTTTCGCTGCGGGGGGTATCGCCAGCAAAAGCTGTCGATACCCATAGACGCCTATGGGCTTCTTATCGCAACCCCCTCACCTGAGTCCGTGCAGCACACTGCTGAGCTGCCCGGACCGGTGACCTCCTCCTCCCTAGCCCCTACATTCCCTTCCGGGTGCAGGGAGGAGGAGGCAGCCAGCGGAGCCCGCAGGAGCTGCATCATTATCTTGGTCACATTGTGATTAAAGTAGCACAATGGAACTTGATATGCAAAGAAGCTGTGCCCTTGCACCATAGCGCTTAAAATATAGGTTCAGAGAGTGTCACTTGTCAAATAAATTGACTCTCTTGGCGCATCCTAGTTGCATCGCATTGTGGCTAAGATGAATTATCAGCAAAAAAAAGCCTAATGCTAGTCACACGGGACCAGGCTGTTTGGTGCAACTGCAGCAATGATGTGTGTGGACACATCTGTGTGTATGTAATCTACAATATAAAATATTATACACACCTAATTCTCAAGAACACAGGGATGATGTACTCTTCTTGGATACAGTTGGTACTGTACATCAACCTTGTTTATAAATGTTTTATGGTCAGGAAGTTGAGAGATGGAGTAGAACACACGTTTTATCGCTCAATGACTTGCGGACAGGCTCCAGGCAATTACGTGCTTTATTTGCTTACCCCTCCCCTGTCACACAAGCTGTTAGCTTGGATTCTATTGACTTCCATGTGTTTGCAGGAACACTGTCCTCTTATATATATCATCTGAGCCAGCTTGTCATTTTCTAGCTTCGCACAGAATGGAAGGTGTGAATAGGGAGTACTCCATGCAAGACCATATATTTCTTGCAAAATGTAAAGGCCCTTGGCTAATTCACTGATTAGGATGCAGCTTGCTATATAAACTAGTGACCATGCCCAACTTTCCCTTATTGTCTTACAACCGCCCGAGCACTTTGCTGGGAGAGGATGGTGTCTTTCACAGTGACAAGCTGGTATTCTATTCTCAGCTGTACAAGGGAATCTTATTACACACTCTGTAGTATCATCCTCTCATTTTAGAATGCGTTACCATCTTGTAAGTTGTATGAACTTTGGAAACTGCATATCCTAATTCTAGGGCCTTGTTCGGTTATGGTCCCTGATTCCAGAAGTGACTCTTCAATCTCTATTGTCTGTAGGTTCTGATCCAGTCCAGAGAAGATGAGGTCAGGACGGTGACCGGGTCCGCTGAGTCCGCAGCACTCAGACTATGTGCCCCTCTGCAGCAGGAGCAGGCCCAGATGTCCCCGAACCTGACAGCGTCTACATGGATCCTGACAGCCCTGATTCTTCAGACTGTGAGGTAAGCTCTCAGGTCATCTCTCTGCTTTGTAATGAAGGCTAAACAAAAAGGTGACATGCTATATAATGATACTGTAGTACATCACCTGTGTATATTTGCTTAAGTACATGTTGTGTATTGCAACTTTTGTCTCGAAGCCTAAGTAAAACCCCTTTTACGTAATGTATTCTGTTCTGTTAATTGCAGTATGTATGTCATTTGCATAAATGCAAATGTTTGCTGGGTGTGTCTGTCTACACCTCCCTCTGTAGTAAAATAAATAAAAAGTACCTTTTTTGATGGTATTAGCAGCCCCCAGCTGACCTCTCTTCTCTGGAGCTTTTGCTGGCTGGAAATTCTGGTGGCATTGTGCACATAAATTAGCAAAGCAGGAACAACAAACATTGTTAAATCAGTAAGAAACCTAAAACAATTAAACCTTTAGAACATCAAATAATCTCCAGCTAAACAATGACATGACCTTTATAAAAGCCAGATAATGAAATATTGAGATATTGCCAAATAAAATATGTTAGAATGTCCTTTTACAGCTTGTATTTATCAATTTATTCCATTAAAAACTTTTTATTAACCTTTAAACACTTCTGGAGACTCTCTTGCATGTTCTCTTGCCCAATTTGCACATGAACGGTTTGCATATTTCTTTGACTTAAGAATGACCCTGATGTTTGCCATTGTCTTACAGTCTGATATCTTGCTGGGCTTACTGGAAAGTCTGGACTCAGACATGTTGCTTACTTGTGAAGGAGAGTTGCCCTGGAACCAGCAAGAGGAGGAGGTTAAAAGAGCTGAATCCGATTCCATACCCACCGCCCCATCTTCTCCTTTGGGGACCACATCAAACAAGCTGGAGGCCATTAATGAATTAATCCGATTCGATCATGTCTACACAAAACCCCTATGCTCAGAGGAAGACTCGGAGCTAGAAATTAAAATGGAGGAAGCATCTGTTAGCCCTACATGTGTTGTGGCCGCCCCCGTATGTGTGAAGCAAGATTTCCCAGAAGAGGAACTCCGTCGTGTAATTGGAATGCAGAGCTTCTTGTCCTGCTCTGAAAATCCAGAGAAACCAGCCAACCTGCAGGACACAGGCAGTGACTCTGGTTACGAGGGCTGCACTTCACCCTTCAGTGACATGTCTTCTCCTTTGAACGCTGGGCAGGTTTGGGAGGACACTTTTACCTCTGAACTTTTCCCTCAGCTCCTTAATGTTGTCGACATGCACCAGTCCTGTGATCTTTTGCCTCTTGGTGACCCCACCCTTTTCTGGAATACTAGTCCAGAGACTGACGATGACCCCTTCTAAATACCTTCCTGTGTTCTAATTGCCACAAACCGATTATTATTTATCTTTCATATACCAGCTTGTGTTTTTATGATAGTACTTAAGTGTTTTATATCCATCTCTGAGGCAAAAAATTGGTGCCATCCAGCATATGTTCTTAATGCCCAATGGCTGTTGCTCTCAAAACCCACAGTGTCCTCCTACATGTAGCTATGGGTGCCTATTTTTTAACAGTGATGGCTAACCTTGACACTCCAGATGTTATTGAACTACACATCCCAACATGCCTTGCTACAGTTTTGCTATTTGCCCATGCTAAAACTGATGCAGGGCATGCTGGGATGTGTAGTTCAAGAACAGCTGGAGTGTCAAGGTTAGCCATCACTGATCTATACAAATTATACAATAACAATGATGTGTCTGCATTGGCCATCTGGCTATTCAACCGGAATAGATCTGTTTCATATTGCGTACATCTGTAGCACTCTACATGTCGTGTAATATGAGACCTAACCATGGTGGCATGTTTCTCACTAGCTGCAGGATCTGCACCACTTGCTGTATTTTTCCAATTTCAGTTCTTGATCTTGTTCAATCACTGATCTATTGATCACAAGATGAGGAACACCATTCCACAGAGCCTGATGTTTTACTGAAACAGCAAATGAGTTGTTACAAAAAATGACCATATCTGTACTTTAGCATGTAGCATACAGGTCAATAAGGAACGGCAGTCATATTTTCATGGCCCTCCTGCTAAAATGTTTGTGCTCGTGTGGGCTTTTTCCTTAATTTTTTTTTTTTTAATCATTTTCACATAGGCTCTATATTTACAAGAGGAATGGACATTTCACTCTGATCCCAACATTTTTATGGGTTTATTACTTTCTAGGTTGTTGCCTTTTGTTAAAGGCAATTTTTATTCCCTAATATACTTAAGTTATGGAACTTAAGTTGTTGTATATAGAATAGTTCTATGATGGTGGTTGAGCTTTTCTGAATTTTTTTAATTCAGCAATGTACTAAACTTCAATTACCCCACAGCTCAAATTTATATATTGTAAAAATTTACTATGTAAATGAATCCATCGACTTTATATTCACTGCCTGTCCATGTTTGGCTAAACTTGCTTCCTCCATTTTATTTAAAAAAAAAATAAACTTAAAGAGAGAAAAAAAAAAAAAGCCTAAACTGTTTTTTTGTGTTTTGTGACAGAATTGGGTAGAAGGGGGAAACTCTATAATGTAAAGGTTATGAATGTTCCGTTTCTATATGCTGTTAAATTTTCAGCAGAAGCTCCAAGCCTTGCAGAGAAATAAGGTACTAACCAACAAGATTCTGTCATTCCTCAAACACGCCCTGCAACATGAAAATGAAAAAAAAAAAAAAATAGGTGTGATAAAGATTGTGCTGAGAGCAGCCTAATGTGGGCCATACATCTACAGATTGATTGTCAGATTGGGCTGGTTGGAACAAAATCCTTGTAATGGATGAGAGAAAATGACCGTTGACCATTTGCTTTGAAATGCTGGAAAACTGCCAAAACCTGTCAATCAAATATTACCAGGTTTTCGTCCCAACCAGCCCAATCTGACAATCAATCTGTAGATGTATGGTCACCTTTAGTTTGAGGTAAGAAGAAAAAACAATCTGTAACACCACCAACCCCCTCAATAGCAATGTAAAGTGAAAACAGGACCCTGAAACCTCGGTTAGTGGATAGGCTGTTTGGTTCCTTCTTGGAGGTTTCTTTAAGGATGTATATGAAAGATTGCTGTGCATCTTTTCCTGAGGTTTTATGGTCCTTTTTTTTTCACTATACGGCCTGCAACATAGCAGTTAGGAGGTGATTGGCTGGTTATATATCACTCTCCAAGGCTTGACATGTGCCCCAATATCACCATCTCCAGCCATAAATGCCCTGATGAATCAGGAGCTGCATGTTGCCGATGGCTGACCTGTTTCTTTGAAAGGCTGCCCATGTAATTCTTGCTCCTGACACCCATGTATTATGATGCAGACTTCTTATCACCAATCTACATAGTCATTTCACAAAAGGCCTTCAAGGTATTCAGGGAACAGCACCTCCCGCTTTCAGATTGCAGTCAGTAGGGTGAGGCTGAAACTGTAGAACTGGTTTAGACAGAACAGAATGTGTAAGCTTTGCTGAGCATGCCGCCTTCACGTTCTTATAAAATACTAATGTATAACGCATGAGAATACAATCGGGGGCTTATACAGACTTGGGACCTTATTCTGATTGACTCGCAAGGCTGCGAAATTCACAGTGCCGGCCACCCCCCACTCGCACACAGTATCCCCCGCACGGCTGCGAATGGATGATTTACATAATCATCTATTCACAGGCGGGGAGAAATCATTTGATGGTCGCCGACCATCGAATTATTTCTCCTGCGCACGCAGTTCAGAGAGACCTATATAGTCACTCCAATCTGCGGGCGCTCTGTGCATGGACAGGGCGTGCAGCTGCCCACCCCCCGCATGTCGTCACAGCCTCATTAGCCTGAGGACGCCCATGTAATGCTAGGCTTTCCCATATGCTAATGGGGCTGCCCGGCACCCCCCACCCTTCTCTGCCCCCTGCTCGGTGCGTAGGGTGTGTGCAGAAATGCACATTCGCAGACCCAAAAATATCGAATCAATCTGAATAAGGCCCTTGATCCCTTTTGAAGCCCTTCTTTTTTTTCCGTCAAATGAACAAAACCATGCTGCACTGCTGTTGGGGCCGGTCAGTGGCTTAACAATAGCCCTGCAGCCCCCACAATAGCGGGGAGGCGCTGTGTAAGTGTGGGGGCTATTGTAACGCCGCCGTCGCCACAGACCCGCAGATTTGATTGTCCCGGCTCCCCTCTGCTGTGGTCCCGGCTCCCCTCCTGGCTTGTTCTGATGCTATGGTGACAGACAATCCTAAAATGTCTGCCCCCATATAGCAGACTGTTCCCTGAAACTGTCTGCTGTATGGGGGCGGACATTTTGTGATGGTCCGTTTTTCATTGCAGAAGCCAAGTTTTGCGGGCCCCTGCTGTGTGGAGAGGTAACGCATGGGGGGGAAGGGGGCATTGGCAGCCGGGGGGCATGGGCGACTGGGGAGGGGGGGTGGCGGTGCGCTGCCATAATATTGGCGGGAGGGGTGCATAAAATATATTTACGCCACTGGGGCCGGTGTAATGTGCAGAGAGGTTTGGTGTGTGTTCAAACTAAATTGTAGTGTATAAATAAAGCCATTATTTACCCTGCACAGAAACAAAATTACCTAATAGGTTAGCCAAAACCGCAAGTGTTTCCCCTGTGGGCGATATCACTTGGGAAAATAGACTGTGCAGGCAAGGCAATTTTGACTAGATCAGGCTATCACAGTGAACAGAGACAAAATGGGCAGTGCATTAAGTCAAAATGTGGCTTTTCACCAGCAATGTGGCAAAAACATGTGGATTGGTGACTAATTCACTGATCCATGTGTTTTACGCCACATCCAAATTTTTCATCTAGTTGAAAAACTATCCGTCCTTTTCAATTGGGTGAATCTCCCTTCGCCCTAAAAAATGGAGAAAAGTGCAGTTTTCACTTAGGCGAATGCCCCCCTAAAACTCCTTTTATTTGCAAGATCTTGAGATGGAATTTCAACTTTCCAAGTCAGCAGATTGAATGGATAATAATCATTCATTGAATAGAATTCCTATTAAATGTATACAGATAAAACAAACCACTGCGGTGCTCTGAGCATTTTCTAGTGTGCATTCACTACGTTCACACAGGTAGTTTGAACACACAGTGGAATACTGAATGTACAGTATACTGTATGAAGTGCCTTTGGGCAGTTACTGGGAGGCGGCTAGGCTAGTCGTACACAAAGTTGGGGCATGTTATGAGCGTGTTGCTGAACTAGCAAACTCAGATGCTTACTCTCTCACATTAGAACTCGCACAAGTTTTGATGTGTGGCTGTACACCAGTGAAGGACTTGTTTGTATTAGCACAAAGTTGCTTATGCAAGACCAGCAAAAAAATACAAATAAGGCTTCAGTGTTCGAGCGTTATTCTGCACTTGTGTGAAATAGCTTATCATACCAAGAAATTTTTGCCATTCCTTTATGGCGATGAATGGCTTCTACAAGGATTACAAAGAGCGTTCTAAGCTGGGGGGTTAAAGCCTATTTTATTGAATACATCGCAATGGCATTTTAAAAGATTCCTTAAAAATGAAAAAAAAGTTTATGCCAAAGCGTGCTATTGTTGGTGTCTCTTTGACAACTCGGGGCTGGTGGGAAATTCTTAGGATTCCACCACTCCACAAAACTGACCCCAACACCGCCTGCACTTCTTACCATTGTGAAGCAAGAAGATGGTGGTGCTAATAGGCATGGGCCAACACCAGACTCCAATCTGTAATGACCTGCAGAACCAGCAGCAGCCAACGTCAGCAATGTCAAAAGCACATAGGACACAGCCTAAATGCTCAAATACACAAACATTGTCATTACCAGTCTGTGCAAGCACATGCTCAGTGCAGCAAAAACACCAAGGGGCAGATGTACTATGCATTGGAGAGTGATAAAGTGAAGAGTTACAAAGTACCAGCCAACCAGCTCCTAACTGCCATGTTACAGGCTGTGTTTAATAAAAAAAATGAGGTTGATACTTTCTCTTTCCACTTTATTACTCTCAATGGCTTAGTATATCTACCCTAAAGAGTGACATGTCACTCAGTATTTTAGACACCCCTGACTACTGTCAGAACTCACACATACACACACACGCACAGTTATGCTGTGCCATCGATGATGGGAAACCATCTGGTCCTCCCATCGACGGCAAATTTCATTTGGCTTCGGTCTCATGCCGTCGATGATTATGAATTATATATGGTCAGTGGCTATCTCTACATCCACCTCTACATAGAACCCATCCTTCATATTAGATATACAGGTCTATAATATAGAATATTTCATATTATTTTAGAACAGTACATTAGCGACACAACATTTAACATTTAAACACTACAGCAGGCACTTGTTAAACTATGTTGTTGGTGAACCCTGCATACGTCAATGTAACACAGTCAGGTGTCCCAGTGCATGCTGGGCTACTTACTGAACTTTACCCATTAAACAAGTATCGACATGCAATTCTGTGACCCTGTGTGGAGATGCTGATAAGGGAGGCAGTGTGTAAACCAGCTAAGGTCAGGCTGCAATATTTTATGACTATGTACTAATAAAATAATCTGCTTTAAACTTCAATTCATGTAGATTAAATTTGTTGCAGCATACCAAGGACTGGGATTTATTTGCTTCAAAGTGACACTCAATTATTTTACACACTTTCCTAGTATTATTCCTTCATCAAAGTTCATAATGTTTTGAAGAAAATGTTTTTATAAATGTTTAGAAAAACGAATGCCGCCCATGCGTTGCATGTAGTTCAAAATGCATGCGATGGGCTAAAGCACCGTGCATTTTTTACTTTATATGGTGCAATCTAGTTCAAAATGTAGGGGCAGCACATACTTTTTGTGCTGTGCGATGTGATTTGCGCAGGAGCGCGCATCGCATTGCATCTGTTAATTGCACCGCAGTTTTGGATGCATGCAACAGATCTGTGAAAATATATCCTTCAGGTGAACTGTCACTAACCAATCACCACGTGTGTAAAGAGCAACTCTGCATGTGCAGTACAAACAAAATCACTTGCACAATCGTCGGCATTGTATCCACCTCTAAACCAGGCCAGAGAGAAGACAGAAATTCTAAAATAGATCACAACATGTAAAGATTTCCATGTCATTTGGAGTCTCTAAGGGCCTTATTTTGGTTCATTCTTTCTGACAAAATCCTTCTTAGATGGGCAAAACCATGTGCACTGCAGGTGGGGCAGATGTAACATGTGCAGAGAGAATTAGATTTGGGTGGGGTTTTACTTCAAAGTGAGATCTATATTGCAGTGTAAAAATAAAGCAGTCAGTATTTTCCCTGCACAGAAACAAAATTACTCACCCAAATCTAATTCTTTCTGCACATGTTACATCTGCCCCCCTGCAGTGCACATGGTTTTGTCCATCTAAGAAGGATTTTGTCAGAAAGAATGAACCAAAATAAGGCCCTAAGTTATCAGCACTGTGGGGTCTGGCTGCTGTTATGAGTAGCGGTCTAAGACAGGGTCTCAATATTAATTTATGGCGGCAGACTAACTATAACTAACAATAATCAGTAGACATGCCATCCTTATTGTAGCAGACTGACTTACTGCTGTGCAGCACATTGCCTGATACCTGTGTATTTGTTTTGCTTATATATTTTTTACTTGACATTATTATATCTTTGATACAAACTATGCGCTTTTTGTCGTGGGTTTTGAGGCACACATGCATGCTGAAGTTGGTACCCCAGTTCCTAAAAGAACAGTAATTTGAGTGCTGTGTTGGACTAGGGCAGGGGTGGCCAACCGGTCAGAGGTAAAGAGCCGAAAAATATCGGTAGTCAAACTAAAGGGCCGACATCATGCGTGCGCCGAAGGCACATGCGCCAAAAAAAGGGGCGTAGTCTATTTTGACACCTTGGGTGGGTGTGATACAAATATGCCTCCAATAGTGCAGTGCCATATATACATATGCCCCCAATAGTGCCAGATACACATATGCCCCCCACGGTGCCAAGTATGCACCACATGGTGCCGGGTATGCCCCCACAGTGCCAAAATGCTGGTATGCCCCCACAGTGCCACAAACTGCTATGCCCCCACAGGATGCACAGTAAGGGGTAGGAGAGATGCGCGATGCGCGCTCTCCTCCCCTCAGAAGGAGAAGGGATTCAGGGAACCGGCAGCAGGGGGGACTGGGACAGACGGTGGGCGGCGGGCAGCAGTGGGAGCAGGAGCCGCACTTTACAAGGGGGAGAGCCGCATGAGGCTCAAGAGCCACAGGTTGGCCACCACTGGACTAGGGCATGTAGGGCCCACTGAAGGGAGGTGGTGCAAAGCTGTAGAGATGTGGCAAGGCTATTGGGGGGATTATTCTGAGAGCATCACAATGTCCACCACATTATATAGACAGCGTTTCAGTGACCGCCATATAATGCAGGAAGCAAAGCAGTGACCACTGTGTAATACAAAGAACATTGCACTGACTGCCATATAATATAGAGAGCATTACAGTGACTGCCATATAATAGAGAGCATCACAGTGACGACACGAAAACACAGAGAGCATCGCAGACCAACATATAATACTGGAATCGTCAGTGACCTCCATATAATACAGAGAGCATTGCAGTGATAACCATATAATACAGGAAGCATAGCAGTAACATCTATATAATACAGAAGCAACAGTGACCTCCATATAATACAAAGAGCATCGCAGTGACCTCCATATAATACAAAGAGCATCGCAGTGACCATCATATAATACAGAGAGCATCGCAGTGACCACCGTAAAATACAGAGAGCATCGGTAACCTCCATATAATACAGAGTATCGCAGTGACCATCATATAATACAGAGAGCATCACAGTGACCACCATATAATACAGAGAGCACCAGTAACCACCATATAATACAGAGTATCGCAGTAGCCTCCATACGATACAGAGAGCATCACAGTGACCATCACATCATACAGAAAGCATAGCAGTAACCTCCATATAATACAGAGAGCATCACAATGAGCAACACATAATACAGAAAGCATAGCAGTGACCTCCATATAATACAGAAAGCATAGCAGTGTCCTCCATATAATACAGAAAGCATCACAGTGACCACCATATAATACAGAAAGCATTGCAGTGATAACCATATAATACAGACAGCATAGCAGTGACCTCCATATAATACAGAGAGCATAGCAGTAACCTCCATATAATACAGACAGCATAGCAGTAACCTCCATATAATATAGACAGCATAGCAGTAACCTCCATATAATATAGACAGCATAGCAGTAACCTCCATATAATATAGACAGCATAGCAGTAACCTCCATATAATATAGACAGCATAGCAGTAACCTCCATATAATACAGACAGCATAGCAGTAACCTCCATATAATACAGACAGCATAGCAGTAACCTCCATATAATACAGAGAGCATCACATTGAGCAACACATAATACAGAAAGCATAGCAGTGTCCTCCATATAATACAGACAGCATAGCAGTGACCTCCATATAATACAGAGAGCATCCCAGTGACCACCATATAATACAAAGAGCATCAGAGTGACCACCATATAATACAAAAAGCATCAGTGACCTCCTCATAATACAGGGAGCATCGCAGTGACCACCATATAATACAGAGTATCGCAGTGACCACCACATAATACAGAATGCATAGCAGTAACCTCCATATAATACAGAGAGCATCGCAGTGACCACCATATAATACAGAGTATTGCAGTAACCTCCATATAATACAGAAAGCGTGACCTCCATATAATACAGAGAGCATCGTAGTGACCACCATATAATACAGAATGCATAGCAGTAACCTCCATATAATACAGAAAGCGTGACCACCATATAATACAGAGAGCAGCGTAGTGACCACCATATAATACAGAGAGCATCGTAGTGACCACCATATAATACAGAGAGCATTGTAGTGACCACCATATAATACAGAGAGCATTAGTGACCTCAGGGGTGCTTTAAGAGAGGAAGAGGCTAGTATGCAGCCTCCTACATTCGGACCCCATCTTCTCTGCCCGCCACAGCGCCATGCAGCCCGGGTCAATAGAAACTGAACACTAGAGAGAGCTCCAATTCTTGCACATGCGCAGACCTTCATAAAAATGGTGCGGCGGCCATTTTCCCCCACGATTACAGCAGTGCTGCAGGACCTCGGAGGGTAAGTATTAAAAAATGGATGCAGTGTCTGCGGTGTGGGCACCCCTGGGACTCAAGGGCCCGTGTTCACCACACACATTGCACCCAGTAATAAATACGACACTGAGTGACCTCTATATAATACACAAAGCATTACAGTGATGTTATATAATATAGAGAAGTTTGCAGTGACTGCCATCATTGTCTGAGTTTCATATTGACTGACATTATTGCTATATTATTGCTAGACAATGATACAATTCCACCCACTCCATTAGGTCCATATTTGTTATATTGATGTCAACTGCTGTCTGCTAAGTGGTGTTAGTCACCTCCAGGAAAGTGGCATATAGATAGTAACTTCAGCCCACTGCTCAGCTGGTTCAGTGTGTTGGGGCACTTATGCAATTGATAAATATGGGCTGGGCTTAAGTAACGCAGGCAATCCAGACCAAACAATGGAGCTTTGACGCCTGTAAGGAGCTGCTTTTTATCTTTTCTGGAACAGAGCCTAATGGGAATACTTAAGCCAGACCTTGCATCTACTCAGAAGAACCCCTAAGTTCGGGTGAGTTCGATTTCCAAGACCCAAGCCTCTCTACTGTACACTAACTACACCCACTCACAAGAACAGCAAAAGGTACACACACACACACACACACATAACTGCTAAGCCTGTTATCAAGTCTGTCAAAAACTGGTCAAATCGAGGCAAAAACAAAGCTTCAGGCCTGCTTCGTCTGCACTGACTGGACGGTGTTTGAAGTCTCTGCCTCTGACATAGATGAACTAGCTGATGCAGTCACATCCTACATCAGCTTCTGTGAGGACTTATGTGTACCAACCAATCAAATCCGATCCTTCAACAACAACAAGCCATAGTTCGGTAGCCAGCTCAG
This sequence comes from Crinia signifera, assembly GCF_055691185.1. Lineage (NCBI taxonomy): Eukaryota > Metazoa > Chordata > Amphibia > Anura > Myobatrachidae > Crinia > Crinia signifera. The sequence goes on from NC_139217.1 coordinate 383,568,859, forward strand.
GAAACTCCACCAAGCCAAGGAGGAGGCATACAGCAGCGGAGTACAAAGAAGCCAGGAACTCCTTGACTCGGGGTATCAAACTCGCAAAAATGGAATATACAAACAAGCTGACGCACAACCTCACAGCAAAGGAGGTACTTGTGTATTATCACGGCGCCCACTAAGCAAATAGCTTAGTGGGCTATTCTGCGTACGAAAATCGCATTGCATCGCATACCGTGTATAGTACTGTGCGATGCAATGTCCATATTAAGTGCACAGGAGTGCTTATACAATGAAATATCGCATGGGATCACATGGCACCAGATGCGATGCGATGCAAAATTGTATTGTACAAGCACTCATGTGATGAGATGTGGTGGGTGCTTACTATGAGATCAGCTATGGCATTGTTTTGCATCACCCACAGTATCCATGCCACGAAGCGAAGCGTGGCGAGCGCAGAGGCGGAACGCAGCGGCGGAACGCAGCGGCGGAACGCATCCTCCGACCTTTTCATACCCCCACTATCCACGTCGGCGTGGAATTGATCTTATATAGTGTGGCCGCGGAATACATGTAACGTAATCCGCGTCCGCTTGCCACGCTTCGGGCTCGGTGGCGCGCTGCGCTCGCCACACTATATAAATTCAGCTCCACGCCGACATGGATAGTGGGGGTATGAAAAGGTCGGAGGATGCTCGCCATGCTTCGGGATGATGTGGATATTGGGGGTGTTTTTGGGACACATTCACACCTGCAATATCATTCATCTGACACAGTAACTTGTGTTAACGAATAACTGGTATAATTTAGTGAATTATTAATTAAGAAAGAGCATATTGAAGTAAATAATCAGAATAATCACCAATAATTACAATGATAGGAATAATAATTACAATGATAGGAACCATAAACATTATAAACTTGTAATAACAACATTAATGAAGAAATTAATGACACATACAAACAAAAATAAACAGTCAATCTGCCTTTTGGAGCAGCGTCAGCACATGCAGGATGCGCTCAAATGGCTTGTCACGAGCCAAACACTTCCGCCACATGAACTCCTCCAAGTACGACTGTAAATGGGGACGTGCAGTCCCCGGTTGCCGCTTGTTCCGCCATTGGCGTTCAATGGTTTGTGTATGCACACCTGTATCGGGATCTATAAAGTTGTAGAGGTGATTCACTCTTGCATGAGTATATCCTGCCTGCTCCAATTGCTCTGAGCTGTATCCCCGCCAGCAATCCCAATAAATTGTTGTGCCCGGCTCAAAGTTGTCGTTAATGGCACACATGAGAGTGGTGACATCAGGTTTTGGTACCGCTACAATGAAGCACTCTCCACTTTCTCTGGAAATCCCACCAAAAACCCATTGTTGAGGAAAAACACGGTCGACGTTGCTTTTCCTTTTTACAAAAACACTCTCGTCAACCTCGACAATTTGACCTGGTCCACCAATGCGGCGCTGCGGCTGTGCCATCAGGTCTATGGTACAGGCCTCCCGCATCCATCCATTGTAGAGTACAACTGTTTTGTTTGACATTTGCTCACGCTGGCAATAATTAATAGATGTGAGCTCCTGTGCCCAAGAATATATGAATCTCAGCAAAGTCATAAATGACAAACGGCAGCCAGGAAAAAAGTGCCCCATGCTTTAATATGGCAACGCCACATACACTCTTTCAGTACCAAGCGCATGGGGTGCCCGTTTGTACAATTCCACGTCTGTGGCAGCAGATGATGGTCCTGGAAAATATGGACAGCCTCCTCCGTGTTAGGCAAGATATTAGCCACAGATACAGCCATTTGGGATAACTCTGCTGCAGGTCTGAGTGATGCTGCCATCCTGTCATAAATTCACCTCAGACTGATTCTGACAGTGAGTGGGAATATTATCTGTGAGTGAGTACGCAAATAACGTATCTCTGACGTTAATTCAGAAACCACAGTTACGCATACATCACTAGAATTACCGTATTAAGTAATGAAATCGCATCGCATGCCACTATAACGCAACATGCGATGCAATGCGATTTCACTACGTTACCGTACATAGCAAAAGTGGGCGCCGTGATAATACACAAGTACCGCAAAGAACCCTGTGGCAGTATGTAAGGGCATGCAAACCATCACAAACTACAAGAAAGTCCAACCACAGTCTGAAACCAGTCATGAACTTGCAGAAGACCTGAACAAGTTCTACTGCAGATTTGAGCAGGCCATACCTCCCCCACTCCATCACAAAGACCACCACACCCAGGCCCTCCACGTGGACCAAGGCGAGGTAGAAGCAGTACTCAAAAGAATAAAACCTAAGAAGGCTGCAGGACCGGATGGTGTGTCGCCACCCAGCCTTAGGACCTGTGCAGCTCAGCTCGCCCCCATCTTCACAACAATATTCAACACCTCCCTGGATTTGTGCAAGGTTCTTGCCTGCTTCAAACGCTCTATCATTGTCCCGGTCCCTAAGAAAACACCCGTGACGGACCTAAATGACTTCAGGCCAATTGCACTAACCTAAGTGGCCACGAAAGCATTCGAAAGACTAGTACTGAAGCACCTGAGAGAAGTGACGAACTCTCACCTTGACCCCATGCAGTTCACCTACAGGGCGAACAGAAGTGTAGAGGATGCAGTCAGCCTCAGGCTGCACCATATTTTACAACACCTCGACCACCCAGGCCCCTATGCGAGAGTCCTATTCGTGGACTTCAACTCAGCATTTAACACTATTGTCCCCGGCATCCTTCAGCCAAAACTCCTCTCCTTAGGAGTCCCAGTATCAACATGCTCATGGATAGTGGACTTTCTAACGGCAAGGGAAGAGGTGGTCAAAGCCGGCGCCTTCTCGTCCAGCACACGAACAATCAGTACTGGAGCCTCCCCAAGGATGCATCCGCTCCCCTCTGCTTTTCTCTCTCTACAGGAGTGACTGCACCTCAGCTGAGCAGTCAGTGAAAATCATCAAATTCGCAGATGACACCACTATCATCGGGCTAATCAAGGATGGTGACGAGACCATGTACAGGTATGCAGTGGAAAAGCTGACACAGTGGTGCAGCAGCAACAACCTCAATCTAAACCCCACCAAAACAGTTGAGATGGTGGTCGACTACAGGAAAAAAACAAATGCACTAGTCCAGCTAACAATAGTCAACACAGTGGTCTGGCGGGTTGAATCCTTCAAATTCCTAGGGACAACCATGTCCAGTGACCTAAGATGGGGATTAAACATAACCACAAACATCAAAAAGGCCCAACAGCGCCTGTTCTTCCTGAGGCAACTCAGGAAATTCAACATCCCACAGTAGCTGCTGTGCGTATTCTACACCGCCATCATGGAGTCTGTCTTATGTTCCTCGATCACAATTTGGTACGGTCGCGCAAGCGAGAATGACAAACAGAAACTGCAGAGGGTTGTGAAGACTGCGCAAAGGATCATAGGGACCGACCTCCCCCTGATAAGGGATCTGTTCTCATCCAGGGTAAGGAAACGCGGTGAGAAGATTGCGAAGGACAAGCTGCATCCCTGTCACAACCTGTTTGACATCCTACCATCCAGAAGACGGCTCAGGTCCATCCCGTCAAAATGTCGAGATCCGCAAGAAGCTTCTTTCCTTTAGTCGTCCATCACCTGAACAATCCAATCAAAGCGAATGCAATCCCAATATCAATAGCCAAACAACGTGTCCCTACTTGGCGACCTGACCACCATAGTCGTAGCTAGAAATGAAATGCTTGTAATGTCTTTATGAAATATATGTAATGTCCGTCCCCCCCCCCTTTTCATCCCTGCTTGATGCTGCACTGTAATCCACAAAAAATTCCTAGTGTGTGCAAGCATACATGGCCAATAAAGTTAATTCTATTCTATTTTAAATTTTGATGCCGATGTCGGTGTACTGACAGTTAGAATCACGACTGTCGGAGCGTCATCCAGCACCCGTACACTTGGGAGGTATGCTACAGCATGGAGAGCTAAATCTCTATCAAAGTTGATCACATAATCAAATAACCAAAATATCGACAAAGCAGGTAGGGCCAGTATTGGATTCCCATTAAGCACTTGAGGTGGGAATTGCTGAGGGACAACACATCCAAATGAGGTAGTGATTCCTTTTTTTTTGTCATCATTATTACTTATTATATTTTCTAACTAGTAGAGGGAGAGGGAGAAATGAAAGGACATTACATTGTGTTACAGAAGGTGGTGGGGTGAGGTTAGGTCTACTTTGGTGGTCTAGTGGCATTGGGATGGACCCTGACATGAGCTGTGAGTAGGCGGCAGTTAAGTAATGAGGGGCGACCAACAATGTTGTTCCTCGGGGCAGTTCCTGTGACAATGCCACTACTACCCTTTTAGGGTGTTCTGAATGTGCCCAGGGGCAGCCTGGCCCATAAATTTGCCCATGGGTAGGGGCTGCACCTTAATTCTTGGTCACTGTGCAAAAATTACAGGTGGGCAGAGTTTATATTATAAGCGGTGTTGTATAATTAACAAGTACCAAAAATAAATGCCCAATATATTTCAGGTTATTTGGTGGAAAATGCAAAGGTAAAATCAAATTGCAAAATTCACACTGGCAGCTGAAGATCTAAGAGTAAAACCGCATCATCTCTTGTGGCTGATACTAAAAGTAACAGCTGAGCCTCAACTAAATCCAGTGTTCATTTGTTTACTGTTTAATACTGAAAGTCACTTTGCACTCAGGTTTCACTTCCCCTCTACATGTATGAGAGGGATATTCAGCCATGAAACGTTATCTGGGGGTTTTACAGAGCTACATATTATAATCTCTGCAGGCATAGAAACCAGCTATCCTAATTCTCCTGGACAGTCCCAGGTTTAACCCCTTCCCGACATTTGACGTACATGTACGTCATGGTCGGGAAGTACTTCCCGACATTTGACGTACATGTACGTCATGACTTCTAACTGTCACTGCGTCTAGAGACGCAGTGACAGTTAGGTGATGTCTGCTGTCCCTGACAGCAGACATCCCCCCTCGCCGCCCAGGGGGGGCAGGGGTGCCCCCCCCGGTCGGCGATCGCTGTGATTGGCTGTTCAAATCTGAACAGCCATTCACAGCGTTTCCTGTGTTACCGGCGGCTAAGCCGCTCGGTAACACAGGGATCGGTGGTGATCGGTGCTGTCAAGTACAGCACCGATCACCACCGATGTGCAGCCCCCCCTCGAACCCGCCGGGCACTCACCCGGCAGCAGCAGCAGCTCCCCCGGCTCCCCCGGAGGGTCTGGAGCGCACGCAGCGCTGCCCTCCTCCCCCCTCCCCCCCGCAGCAGCAGCAGCAGCAGCAGCATCAAGCTGCAGAAAAAGTTAAAAATCAAATATATGCACTGAAAAAATATATTTATATATATATATATATATATATATATATATATATACACACATATATATATATATATATGTGTGTGTATATATATGTATATATATATATATATATATATATATATACACACATATATATATATATGTGTGTGTGTGTGTGTGTGTGTATATACCGCACCGATTACCACCGATCGCCAGCCCCCCCCCCTCCCACCCGGCAGCCCCCCTCCCACCCACCCAGCTGCCGCAGCGCCAGCACCCCTCCCACCCCCCCGCCAGCCGCAGCGCCAGCCCCCCTCCCAAAGCTGGTGACTAAAATGGGGTCACTTGTGGGGGGGTTCCACTGTATTGGTGCTTCGGGGGTCTTGCTAATGCGACATAGCACCCACCATTCATTCCACCACCAAAAATCACTCCTTCCCTTCTGAGTCCTGCCATGCACCCAACTGGTATTTTTTGGTCACACGTGAGGCATTGCCGTACTCGGGAGAAATTGGGGCACAGATTTTGGGGTGCTTTGTCTCCTTCATTCCTTGTGAAAATAAAAAATTTTGAGCCAGAACTGCATTTTTCTGTAAAAAATTACATTTTTTTTACACAAAAATGCAGATCTGGCTCAAAATTTTTCATTTTCACAAGGAATGAAGGAGACAAAGCACCCCAAAATCTGTGCCCCAATTTCTCCCGAGTACGGCAATGCCTCATGTGTGACCAAAAAATACCAGTTGGGTGCATGGCAGGACTCAGAAGGGAAGGAGTGATTTTTGGATTTTGCAGCACAGATTCTGGTTGAATGACCCCCGAAACACCCATACAGTGGAACCCCCCCACAAGTGACCCCATTTTGCAAACTACACCCTTCAGGGAATTCATCAAGGGGTATAGTGTACATTTCAAACCCCCCCCGGGGTTTCACCAATTTTGATACAACTGAGCTGTGAAAATGAAAAATTAATTTTTTTCATTTTCACTGCCCAGTTGTACCACAATTGGTGAAACCCCTGGGGGTTTGAAATGTACACTATACCCCTAGATGAATTCCCTGAAGGGTGTAGTTTGCAAAATGGGGTCACTTGTGGGGGGGTACCTAACTTTTAGCATCTTATAGTGCCTAGAAACCTACATTGTGCCTAAAAAATAATCTCATAAAAAGGAGGCTCCAAAATCAAGTAGGTGCTCCTTCTATTATGAAGCCTGTGGTTTGGTCACCGTGCACACTAGGGCCACATATAGGATATTTATGAAAACCAAAGAATTGGGGGAATCAATTTTTAGTCACATTTCTCTAGTAAAATCTACTGTGTTCCTTAGAAAAATGTATTAAAATTGCAAATCTGCAAAAAAAATGAAATTTTGAAATTTCACCTACACTTTCTTTTAATTCCTGTGAAACACCTAAAGGGTTAACAAACTTCCAAAATGCTGTTTTGAATACTGTGAGGGGTGCAGTTTTTGAAATGGCATCATTTATGGGGGTGTCTCACATACAAGTCACTCAAAGTCACATCATAACTGACCTGGTCCCTAAAAAAATCAGAGTTTGAAATTTTCTTGAAAATTTGAGAATTTGCTATTCATATTTGAAGCCTCCTAGTGTCCAAAAAAATGAAAAGGAGGTTGAAATAATGATTGCAACATAAAGTAGACATATGGTCTTTGTTAGTTATTAACTATTTTGAGTGGTATGTTTATTTGTCTCACAAGCAGAAAATGTGACATTTTGCAAATTGCAAAATTTTCCATTTTTTCACGACATTTTGGTATTTTTCACAAAAAAACACAGACTGTATCGACCCAAATTTACCACTAACTTGAAGTACAATGTGTCACGAGAAAACAATCTCAAAATCACTGGGATAAGTAAAAGCAAAAAAAAGTTATCCCCACTTAAGTGAAACATGTCAGATTTGAAAAAAATGGCTCTGTCAGGAACGCAAAAACTGGCTCTGTCAGGAAGGGGTTAAGAAGTCTCTTCATTTTTGAACAGTTTCTTTTACTCCCTGGCCTATTGTGTGTTGCGATTCTCCAAACATGTTCATCACAGGTGCCAATAGCAAACTATGCTTCGTATTCATTTTATTTATGTTTTATTTTCTCTGTATTTCTATTTCTAGCTTTCATTTAGCTTTTTTGGGGGAAAAAAGTAGCAACAGGTCAACAAGATCTGGAGAGGCTGAATCTTATCCCATAATGTATAACTGTACATTTTTGCTTTGTCCACAAACTGCAGTGTGGGTTTATGGGACACAACACATTTGCACAACTGAAGTCAAACTACATGTTTATCATTTGCTGTCATGGACAGCCTGCAGCAGTGTAAAGAGGCATTTCAGGGAAACTTTGAAGTGATTTTGAACTTCTTTAGAAATGAAACATCTTTGCCGAAGGCGATAATACGAACGGTTCTGAGCATATCTGAGTCAACGTCAGCAGCTGTTTCAGGAAATGCCTGACCTCCGGAATGTGTCTTACAATCTCATACTGGTTTAGTAACTTGTGACCAGGATTAGGAAAAAACATGTTCAGATCCTGAGTTCAGTCATTCAGAAACTTCCCTTTGTACGTATTGTATTATTGCAGGCAGGACCGGACTGCCCATCTGACACTTGAGCCGATAACCAGAGAGACTGGGGCTGGCCGAGCAGCTCAGCCTCCCGGTACTCTGCTTGGCTGCCCCTCTCACATAGAAAGGGGCTGGCTGAGCAGCTGAGCCTCATACCCCTTTCACATCACAAAAATAACCTGAGAGGATCCCGAGTTGTTGCCAGGTCAACCTCGGTCAATGTTCAATGTAAAAGGGTCTTTTGAAAAATCCCAGGTGCAGCAACCCAGGAATCTGACTCAGGATAAAAGAAGGGTTAATCCTGGGTCAGGCCCTCATTGCGCTACAGTGGGCATTCAGTTATTCAACTGCAATATTTAAAGCAGCAATACAAAAAAACAATATCAGTTTACCCAGAGTACCTGACATTTTGGCTAGTACCCTCCACAAGGGGGCAGCCAGGTCAACGCAGCAAACAGTGGTGTGGGGGTATGTGGCTCAATTTAGGGGGTGGTCAGGGGCGTTACACTACATGTCACATACCTAAAGTCAAGGCTGTGTAGATGGCTGCAGGAGGTGCCAGGGTTTAAGGCACTGGGATAGAATTCGGTTGCCCATTCTTCTATTTGATTTTTGGGAGCCTGCCAGGAATTCTGGGGGTGTAGAAGTATGAGTTTGATTTAAAAATTCTGTCACTTTAGTATTTTATGGCTGCTCCATTTCTTTGCGAAAGGCCTCACAAGCATTTGGATTTTACAAAAACACTTTAGTTTGGCAGCAGTTTGGAGCTGTTGTAGATTGGGCGAGCATGCTGTATATGTTGTGTACTTACTGTAGCTTGATTGTAGACTGATTGCTCCCTGAATAAACACTTGTTTATTTACAATGACAACGTGTGCTGTGGAGATATTTGCCAAGCACAATCCCATGACTGCCTTTTATACCTTGGTTAATATCACAAAAGACAATTTCTAGAGTGCCACCAGTTCACCCTGAAATAATGATGACTGATTGTTTTAAGAGTTCAGTCCAATAAATATCTACAATTAAAAATACCCATTGATCCAAAACCATCTTATCAGCATTGAAAGCCCAGGGAAAAGCAAAACATTTGGCCCCCAACAATCCAATTAATGATAATAAATAAATAAATCAGAACTTGCCAGCACCATCTCTCCTCATGCTTCCATACGGTGAATGGCTGTCACCTTGATGATTGGTGGATGCTTTCAGGTATCCAGCAGTCACTGTCTGGCTGCAGGCAAGTGGAGAATGCTGTCTGGATGCTCTGCCCAACAAGCCTACTTCTTCTCAAAGGCCCAAGAATCATGGGGTCCCGACCCAGGCATATATGTTAAATATGGCCCTGCATTGATCCAGTCATTCACTAGTTAGCAGTATTTGTGGGCATCAGCATAAACTTGCAATTGGTGAACTGAACAGTTTGGCATACAGCTATTATTGATGTACTGACATATACAGCAATGTTTAGATATTTCATGAGAAGCAAAGATAGTTTTTAATGGGAAAATATATTACATTTATGTACAGGATTTACTTAAGTTTTGTTCTCTTATAAAACTGACTGTAGCTGAAAAGTCTGACAAACAATTGCCTCCTGTGTGACAGGTCTCTTTGTGGGCCATTTTGAGCAGATCCTGCAATATATGCTGATATAATTCTCACATCAAGAATTACATGTGGTTCTAGTTATAGAACGTTGTCTCTTCCTAAGCTTTATAAACATTCTACGAATATAAGGCAACAGTGTTGTCAAAGGGTTCTGATTTAGCACCCTGGTGTGTTTGCACTGTTGCTAGACAAAATACTGTAGAAGCTGCGCTGTCAGAGGGGTAAGGTTGTACTATAAATACTAACCAATCAGAAATGTATAAAATAAACTGAATCCAGATTACTCCCTTAGGCAGTGGCGTAGCTACGTTTTGGGCGCCCCCCCGCCGTTAGGGGGGCGCCCCCGTCGCCGCCCCGCCGAGCACCCCTACCCCGCCGCCCCGCCGAGCACCCCTACCCCGCCGCCCCGCCGCCCATGCAAAACCCCCCCTCAATCCCCCACAGCCTTACCTATCGCGCTGGTCCCGTCGGCTCCGTTCTTCTGCTGAGGACCACCAGAAAATGGCCGCCCCCATACAGCAGACAGTTTCAGAGAACTGTGTGCTATATGGGGGCGGCCATTTTGTGGTGGTCCTCAGCAGAAGAACGGAGCCGCCGGGACCAGCGCGATAGGTAAGTCTGCGGGGGATTGAGGGGGGGTTTAACTATAGCACCGCAGCCCCTGGCGCCCCCACATGCACAGCGCCCCCCCCGCGGTGGCGGGGGCTGCGGTGCTATAGTTACGCCCCTGCCCTTAGGGCCAGATGTACTAAGCTTCAAAAGTGATAAAATAGAGAGTGATAAACAACCAGCCAATCACCTCCTACCAGGGGCGGATCCAGGATAAAATGGCAGGGGGGGCACCATGATAAAAGAGGGTTTAGGTGGGGGAGGGGCGGTGTTAATGGTGCCAGTGTACATGCTAAGAGAGCGGCAAAGAGGGTGGGAATGGGATTAAAAATAGGCCCTGGCATTCAAAATACACAGGCCCTCCAAAAGTGGAGGATGTAGTTGTGCGCACGCCAAAAGCGCGCTCGGGAAAAGGGGGTGTGGCCACTCAACAGGGGTCATGTCCTTGAGTGTAGTGTACAACACCATATACAACTTGTACACATTATACAACAAAATACTAGACCCCATTATACTTGCCCCTTACACATGATGCCAAATGGAATGAGCCAAAATTCACATAATGCCACATAGATTGAGCCAAAATTCAAATAATGCCACATGGATTGTGTCAAAATTCACATTATGCCACACGGATTGAGCCAAAATTCACATAATAACACACGGATTAAGCCAAAATTCACATGATGCCAAATGGATTGAGCCAAAATTCACATAATGCCACATGGATTGTGTCAAAATTCACATAATGCCACACAGATTGAGCCAAATTCAAAAAATGCCATATGGATTGAGCCAAAATTCACATAATGCCACACGGATTGAGCCAAAATGCACATAATGCCACACGGATTGAGCCAGAATTCACATAATGCCACACAGATTAAGCCAAAATTCACAATACGCTTCATAAACAGGGACATTGTCCACCAAAAGCGCGTATTAAACATTTACACCATAATGTCCATTACAGGTTAAGTTACAGGCCATTATGTCCATTATGTATTATGCCAAACACCATAATGCCTATTAAAAATTATGCTACATAAGTGCTGCTTATCTACATGCTCATTGCCAAGGGTTCCATGCTCATTGCCAGAGGGTCCATGCTCGTTGCCATGTGGGATTACATGCTCATTGCCAAGGGGGAATACATGCTCGCTGTAAATGGGGGACAGCCGCCGCCAGGCAGAAGTGATAGCCACTGACAGTGGCAGAGCCTGGCTGTATTCAGAGCACTGCAGGTCCCGACAATTTGAAATAAAACCCCTTTCACACCAGAAAATGCATTCCAAGGTTGGCCCCTTTTACACAAGCCTAGTCCCTGCATTTTCTGGTGTGAGAGGGAGAGAAAACCACCCCTCCCAGGGCCGGTGCTAGGCACCGGAGTGCCCCAGACAGGGGGGCGCCCCGCCGCCCTCCTGCTCCACGGAGAGGTGGGGGTGTGCAGGCGGCGAGAGATGGAGGGGGTGCAGGCAGCGGGAGATGCGGTGGGCGTACAGTTATGGTGGGCGTAGGGTAACTCCACGGGGGGAGAGGGAGCAGCGTGACGTGTCTCGCTCCACAAGGGGGGGCTCTCCATGCGGTGGTAGCGGTAGGAGATGCATCGCTCCATGGGGGGGAGGGAGAGCACAGAGGGAGACCGTGGTTTCTCACCTTCTCCTTCATCCTGGGGCTGCTCCCAAGGGGCCGCCCTCCAGTGGCCGGCACCCTAGGCAAATGCCTAAGGCTGCCTAGTGGTGGCGCCGGCCCTGACCCCTCCCCCCCTTTAACCAGTTATCTAAGTTAACCGGATATATCTTAGGAACCAACTGACCCATTTACATGAGACAAGTATCATATTGAAGAACTTTTGAGAGGGCTTTGAATGATTTTGGTCCAGTGAAACTGGAATGTTTGGTTCCAGAGTAATCTGCCCTCAAAGTTTGACCGATATTGACTCGCATGGTATCATATTGAAGGCCCAGCGATTTGGAATTGAATGAGATCAACCACAAGCTTCTGTGATGCCAGGGGGGGAACTGGAAGCCGTCAGAACCGGGTGGGGGTCGGCATTAATGGGTCCTATATTATCCTATGGGGAAAAACATTACAGCTTTGCCAGGCGATATCTACGGTTCCCGGCGGGCTAGAGACACGGGGCTGGGCTCGTTGGAAAGCCCTGTTCCTCAGCTACAAAATAAAATGACAGGGGGGGCACGTGCCCAGGCTCCCCCCCCCCCTTGAATCCGCCAATGCCTCCTACCTGTCATTTTTGTACCCAGCCTGTCACATGGCAGGTAGGAGCTGATTGGCTGGTAGTTTATCACCCTATATTTTACCACTTTGTGAAGCTTGATACATCTGGCCCTTAGCTTGATATAAGCAAGAAAGTGAAACAAGAAAGACTTCACATGCATCAATGGAATTTTTTGTGAACCTTGAACACCACACAGTATTACTTACGAGTAACGATATAAATGGTAGACAATGTCTAGATCGACCACTAATGGTCGACAACTTGAAATGGTCAACATATCCAAGGTCAACATTAACAAAAGGTAGACACAAGGTTATGGTCGACATAGACATAGTGAACGTAAATTAGGTTGACATAAGTTTCTCAAGTTGTTTGTGTCTATGTCGACATGGACACCATATAGGTGTACCGTGTCCCCTTGCATGACTCGCCATGCTTTGGGCGTGGTGCCTCGTTGCCCACTTGGATAGTAAATTATGAGAAAACACCCTTTTTAAAAAAAAAGTCTCGTCACCACCAAATATCTCCCCATGTTGAATAAATTCTCCCTTTTGACAAATGATTGGATTTTACTCAAAATGTCATGGCTGGGCTGCATATCCACCCTAAAAATGATCCTACTCCCCAAATTACTATATTTATTTCAAATTTAATGCTGCATTAGTGAAATATGTATGGAAGGGTAAGAGGCCTAGATGGGCTAAAAGTAAAACGTCCCTCCCAAAATCAGAGGGTGGCTTGTCTTTTCCTGACTTACACTCACATATCAAGTAGCAAATATCCTTGTACCTTTAGGTGCCTGGTTCACAGAGGACAACATTAAATCCTGAGTACTACTCAAAAGAGGTTTAACATCACCCTGTCCTGCCAACCATCATCCTCTGGCTACCCCCTTCTGAAAAACCGAAAGCATTTCACAATCTTCGATACTGTTCTCTACCAGACAATCGTGACTATCATTGGTGTCAGCGAAACCTGGACTATCTCTCCCATCCCCAGAACTGTCCCTGATAGGGATAGCACATTCAGGGGCAGATGTATTAAGCCTTAACAAGAGATAAATGCAAGGGTGAAAAAGAGAGATAAATATCCAGCCAATCACCTGCTAACTGCCATGTTACAGGCTGTGTTTGAAAAAAGTCAGTAAGGAGCTGATTGGCTGGACGTTTATCTCTCCTTATCACCCTTGCATTTATCGCTTGTTAAGGCTAATACATCTCCCCCTTATACCTAATCTATCATTAGATTCCTGGACCTCTCAGGGAATCATGTCTTTGGGTGAAATTTTGAAAGAAGGTACCCTAATGACCTTTGCTTATATCCAATCTAAATTTGCGGTACACACTAAAGACTTTTATAAATACCTCCAGTTAAGACACTGATTACAGAATATCAGTATGACACCTTATATAATATCACAGATACCAAAATATCTACTTCACAAACTCACTAGAGCAGATTCTAGAGATGCCATCTCTTGGTGGTATAACCATGGACCAGCTTGATTTGGTTCACAATGTAAATGGGAGCTAGATCTAGCTTGTGCCCTGTCAGATAAGGACTGGAAGGCCATATTCCACACATGCTTTCATGTATCGAAATGCCAATCCCACATTGAGCAATTCTATAAGCTTATTCGCCATCAGTACCTAACTCCAGCCCTTGGCATCGATTTGGTTGGCATGCGAGGCGATCGATGCGATTGACCCGATTTTTACATTGGAATCAATGTGAAATGGTCCCTGAGACCCGATTTTACATTGATTTCAATGTAAAAAGCCCCAAAACCCCCCATTTTAATACCAAAGCCCCCCTCATGTTTGAAATGCCCGCCCCCATTGTTAACGCCACCCCACTATTGACGCCAACCCGAAGCGTTGCGAGCGCAGCGAGCCCGTGAGGGGCGGCGGTACACGTCCTCCGACCTTTTCACCTTTCCACGTCAGCGTGGAGTTGATTTTATAAAGTGTGGCGAGCGCAGCGAGCCACCGAGCCCGAAGCGTGGCGAGCGCAGCGAGTCCCGCGAGGGGACGCGCATAACTTCACAGGTATACGCGTCCGCTCGCCATGCTTCGGGCGCGGTGGCTCGCTGCGCTCGCCACACTTTATATAATCAACTCCACGCCGACGTGGATAGTAGGGGTATGAAAAGGTCGGAGGATGCATACCACCGCCCCTCGCGGGCTCGCTGCGCTCGTTACGCTTCGGGTTGGCGTCAATAGTGGGGTGGCGTTAACAATGGGGGGCATTAAACATACTTTTTAACCATATTCAATGTGAAATTGCCCATATTGGCCCATTTCACATTGTCACCTATGTAAAATCGCGTTGATCGCGTTGATCGCATCGCGGGCCATTATAATGGCCCGCGACCGACGCGATCAACCCGATTTTCACTTTAAAAATAATTTAACATTAATCTCTATGGGAAAATCGCGTTGATCGCATCGGTCGCATCGCGGCCCCTTTTTAGGGGCAGCGATGGACGCGGTCAACTCGATTTTCGCTTTCACCGGCAAATTAGCTGGTGATTGACAGAAAATCGGGTCCATCGCGTTGATTGTATGCTTTCAACTTAAGGCATACAATCAACGGCGGCGCAACATCTCCCAGGCTCAAGCAGCAGCATCTTCTCCCTCCGATATCGGGAATCGGGACTCGGAACACTCACTGCACAGTGCAGCCTGCAGAGCACCCTGAGCCCCTCTGTATCCTAGGCTCGGTGCTCTGCAGGCTGCACTGTGTATTGTGCGTGCCTGGCTGGCGGCGCAGGGTGGGGAGTGCATTGTGCGGGGGCGGGGGTGGTGCCGTGCCACTGTGGGCAGCTGCCCGGGCCCTGCTCTTCGGGGAGGGTGCGGTACTAAATAATGCAATTTGTGTCATTTGAGCCCCGCCCCTCCCTGAAGAGCCGCGAATGCCAGTATTTGATCAGCAGAGGAAGGGGGTCCAGGGCTAATTCAGGGATGCCCGACTAAATGTGGAAGACTTACTCACAATTCCTGGGTCTGGGAGGGGGACCAGATTTTCGGGACCATTCTGGGAGGGTAGGTAAGTATGCCGCTGCCATCCCTTTCATGGCAAAGCCAATTTCAAAACTTGAAGTTTATGCTGCAGGTGTCAACATTGACAAAAAATGTGAAAATCTTGTTCCAACCTTCTGTGTGTGTTTACTTTTTGTCAATGTCAATCTTTTCTCAATGTTGACTTTGAGCATGTCGACCTAGACACTGTCTATCCTTTGATCCACACCTTTTAAGAAAGCAGTGGTAAGGAGAGGTCTGACACAGGTATCTCCTCTATTGCCCTCTGGTGGGGAAAGTTCTTGTTACAGCTCATTAATAAACTTGGATTAATACATAGTTACTGTACATCAGGGGTGGGGAACCTTTTTTCTACCGAGGGCCATTTGGAAAATTTGAAAACCCTTCGGGGGCCATATAAAAATTATCAATGATCGGCATATATGCGTGGGCATTATACACAGGGCAGCGGCATATACATGTGGGCATTATACACAGGGCAGCGGCATATACATGTGGGCATTATACACAGGGCAGCGGCATATACATGTGGGCATTATACACACTGGCAGCGGCATATACATGTGGGCATTATACACAGGGCAGCGGCATATACATGTGGGCATTATACACAGGGCAGCGGCATATACATGTGGGCATTATACACAGGGCAGGGGCATATACATGTGGGCATTATACACACTGGCAGCGGCAAATACATGTGGGCATTATACACAGGGCAGCAGCATATACATGTGGGCATAATACACACAGGCAGCGGCATATACATATGGGCATTATACACAGGGCAGCGGCATATACATGTGGGCATTATACACACGGGCAGCAGCATATACATGTGGGCATTATACACAGGGCAGAGGCATATACATGTGGGCATTATACACAGTGCAGCGGCATATACATGTGGGCATTAAACACACTGACAGCGGCATATACATGTGGGCATTATACACAGTGCAGTGGCATATACATGTGGGCTTATACACTGGGCAGCGGCATATTATACACACGGGCGGCAGCATTTACATGTGGGCATTATACACACAGGCAGCGATATATACATGTGGGCAGAGACACCATAAAAAGTGACAGTGTGGAGGAAAGGGGGGTGTCACCCCCAAATAGGTTAATGTGATTATGTCTGATTGTGATAATCAGACATAATTACATTAACCTGTTTGGGGGTGAATCCAGGGGTAAATGACAACCCCTGGATCTGTCAGTCACTGGGGAAGGGAAGGTGAGAGAAGTATTTACCTTTACAAGTTTACACTGATTTAGCTGCGGCACCACAGCGTGATGGCTGCTGCTGCGGCTGCTGTACAGTCTGACCTCCGATGCTCCCGCCCATGCAGTGCATGGCGGGCGCATCCCAAACCTCACGAGTCCCCCTCCCTACCGCCCGCATCACGCCCGCCAATCACTGCCGGCGCATCACCTCCACAGCCACTGTGATTGGCGGGCACGTCTTCTGCACATCTCCCCCGCCACCCGCCCGGCTATATTACCGATTAATCAGCCGCCCGCCCACCTATATTACTGATGTATCAGCCGCCCGCCCGCCTATATTACATACCAGCCGCCGGGGATGGCTGCTGCTGCTGCCGCCGGGGAGATGTGCAGAAGACGCGCCCACCAATCACAGTGGCTGCGGAGGTGATGCGCCGGCAGTGATTGGCAGACGCGTTTTATGCACATCTACCCGGCGGCAGCAGCAGCAGTCATCCCCGGCAGCTGGTATGTAATATAGGCGGGCGGGCGGCTGATACTTCAGTAATATAGGCGGGCGGCTGATACTTTAGTAATATAGGCGGGTGGGCGGCTGATTAATCGGTAATATAGCCGGGCGGGTGCTGTTTAAAAAGAAATATAGGCGGGCGGGCCGGACATACTGGGTGCGGGGGCCGTATCCGGCCCGCGGTCCGGAGGTTCCCCACCCCTGCTGTACATAGTGGTTGCGTCCATCAAGTTCAACCTTTTACAGGCAAGGAAAATGGGGGGTAGCAGCACTCAATTTTAAATAATCAAATAAATACATTTAGCTGTAGAGATTGGACTGATTATACATAAATACAATTTATTAAATTAAAAAGTGACCATTTAGAGAAAGTATATCTCTGATAAAACAGGGGAGATGCAATTGGGGCCTCACGCATGGGGATGTCTTGACTGTCTGTTCCTAGGATGCCTCAGGGGATAATAACACAGTCAATGGTATAAGGATAATAAATTACCGTCCACTTAAGCTGGAGACCAAGGTGTCTGATTCCTCCCAAAAGTTCGAAGCCGGGTCATATAAGGCTAAATCGCTGTCTGGATGAGGGGAGCTCTATTCACCGTATTGCTGGTTAGTCTGGGTGGTGGATAAAGTCCTTTTTCCCAAATGGGTTGTAGGTCCAATAGAGAGATGTCCTGGGGCTGGTCCGGATCAGTACAAAGTGCAAGGTGCCAAGGTATTGGCATGTTGCATCTGTGTGGGTTTATATCCTAGTCCAGGGGTCCTCAAACTATTTTGCTCTGGGAACCCATCAGACAATAAAAATAATTACGGGACCCCAGAAAGTTACTGCAGAAGATCACATAACATGTGTAGTCATCAGAGAGCACCTGCATGGCAGCATTGTGGAGGCATAACATGATGGGAAGAGTCTAAAATAAACAATTCAACAGATTTTTGAATAGTTGCAACCCCATACTGAGAAGGTCGGGACCCACTTGGGGGTCAGGACCCACAGTTTGAGAACCGCTGTCCTAGTCTAATAGGAAATAGGGTCACTCACATGACAAACACAATACACATAATCAGTCCATTCTACGTAAATAATCATATAAAAATTGAAGAGGCAGAATAGAAATAGAACTCTGATATTCTGATATGGCGATAGCCCATTGTAGCCTATGGCTACACATCGCACTGCCTAAGCGGCAGTGTGGTCAGCGGGGGTCGTGGGGGGGTCAGCACGTAACCGCGCATGCGCAGAGCCCCCAGCTTCCTGCTCCGGGCATCACAGGGACGGGCTCTTTTCGGAGCCCTGTCCCTGCCCCCTGGCCGGTAATACATTGGGGTGAAATGATCGGTAATATTCTGCCCAGATTGCATTGTAAATGCGATCAATGGTAAATGGGGCCCTAAGTTGGCCATATTTTAAATAAATGTGGAACACTTTGCTGCTGAGACAGTGACTATGTGTTTATCACATGGAGAACTGGAAGGCCTCGGAAAACTGTACATCAATTCAGTACTAAATCTGACATACACCTCTTTAATAAATATTACCTTGTGAATGCTAAAAGATAAGAACACAAAGGATGGGTGGTGGTGACAGCGCTACACCTATATGTGTATATGTATAAGACATGGGGAATGTGGAATATGACAACATATGTGGGAAACAACTTGGTACTTGTGTATTATCATGGCGCCAGTTACGTAGCCAGCGTAGTGTCCCTGTCAGAATCAGCGTAGTGTTCCCGCGGCCAGCGTAGTTAGCGTAGTCAGCATCCCTGTCAGAATCACTGTATTGTTCCCACGGCCAGCGTAGTTAGCGTCCCTGTCACTATCAGCGTTGTGTTCCCGCAGCCATCGTAGTTAGCGTAGTCAGCATCCCTGTCAGAATCACCGTATTGTTCCCACGGCCAGCGTAGTTAGCGTCCCTGTCACTATCAGCGTTGTGTTCCCGCAGCCAGCGTAGTTAGCGTAGTCAGCATCCCTGTCAGAATCACCGTATTGTTCCCACGGCCAGCGTAGTTAGCGTCCCTGTCAGTATCAGCGTTGTGTTCCCGCAGCCAGCGTAGTTAGCCTAATCAGCGTCCCTGTCAGTATCAGCGTCGTGTTCCTGCAGCCAGCATAGTCAGCATAGTCAGTACGTTCGTGGCTAGCCGGAGCTTGCGCAGTTAGCGTAGTCAGTCAGTGTTACGCAGTCAGCGTAGTCAGTCAGCATTGTAAATACCTCCACTATCCACGCCAGCCCGAAGCGTGGCGAGCGCAGCGAGCCACGCAAGTACCGCGTCCTCCCGAATTGTTCATACCCCCACTATCCACGTTGGCGTGGAGTTGATTTTATAGTGTGGCGACGCGTATAGTGGGGGTTTGAAATGGAGGCATCTGCCAGTATGTAACGTGGAGCACTGGGAAATGCGTCCTTTATTGTGCATAAGACGCACTTGCGTACCGAACCCCTAACCCTGTCCGTCTCCCTAAAGCGGACACGGGCAGGGTTGCCATACCCTGACGCAAGAATTACTTAGACGTACAAGCGTCCGCCAGCGCAGGGGATCTGGCAGATACCGGCGCTGTGTGAGAGGTGCTTACTAGGCTTACCAGGGATGCCGGGGACAGAGCTGCAGCTCACGGGGACAGTACGGTGACTACGCTGCCTGACGGGGACACTACGCTGACTACGCAGGGCTGCCGCAGGGACACAACGCTGACTATGCTTGCTACGCTGCCTTACTACGACTACGCTGGCTGACGCTGACTACGTAGCTCTGACTACATAGCTCTGACTAGGCCAACTACGTTGTGCGCGTGCCTGCGCCATGATAATACACAAGTACCAACAACTCTTTAAATGTTAAACTTGATGGATATGAATGAAGCTATTTCAGGGTTCACTCTTAATTTATATAACAACAGGAGACTGTCTTTTGCAGTCACTATGGGCCATGGGCAGTGCTCTATGAGCTGCTGGCATGGCCCCAGTCAGCGGCGTAACTATAGCACCGCAGCCCCCACCACCGCGGGGGGGCGCTGTGCATGTGGGGGCGCCGGGGGCTGCGGTGCTATAGTTACACCCCCCCAATCCCCCACAGACTTACCTATCTCGCTGGTCCCGACTGCTCCTTTCTTCTGCTGAGGACCACCACAAAATGGCCGCCCCCATATAGCACACAGTTCTCTGAAACTGTCTGCTGTATGGGGGCGGCCATTTTGTGGTGGTCCTCAGCAGAAGAAGAACGAAGCCGCCGGGACCAGCGCGATAGGTAAGGCTGCAGGGGAGGGGGGGCGCCCAAAACTTAGTTACGCCACTGGCCCCAGTCCCTCTGTCTCTGTGAATAGATGCTGTGCACATGCAAGCAAGAGCCAGGGGGGCTCCCAACTGCCCCCCCTCCTCTATGGGACACTGCTGCCCACGGGTGGGACAGTCCCAAAAACAGGACTGCCCAGCAAAAATCAGGACAATTGCTTATTTTGGCAGTCCTGGGCCCCACAATTTGTTATACCAGCCCTGTTCCTATGCTTAACTTTACAAATAAAATAAAGCTTAAAATGACTAATTACTCTGTAAATCTGTTGTGGGTGGTCAGCCCCAAGTGCAAAGACCCTTTTTATAAATAATGGCCAGCAAGGGGTTTTGCAGTGCTAATTCAAAAAAAGAAAAAAAATCTGTTTTTAAAATGACATTGCCCCTAAAGGCTGATTATTTAGACAGTCCTGGGTCCCACAATTAAAGATGGCAGCACTGCCTGCCACACACTATGCTACAGCTTATAATACACTGCCATACCCCTTTACAATACTTCCTTTTAGATACTTGTATCTAAGTAAGTCACAACTGCATCCAGCAGGGTAAGTAAACCTGTAGTGTGCAATGTACTAATACCACACCTCCCAACTTCTGTGCTGATGAAATAGGGACACTCGCAGGGGGCGGGACGCATGCAAATGAGGGCGCGGCTTATGCTAATTAGCCACAACCTCATTTTCATACGAGAATAGACGCTGTGCGCATGCGCACAGCTTCTATTCTATTAGATTGCGGGGTCTCCCAACTGCCACCCCCCGCAGCGGGACAATGCCTGCCGCGGGTGGGACAGCGGGACAGGACCCGAAAATCGGGACTGTCCCGCTGTAATCGTGACAGTTGGGAGGTATGCTAATACTGAAAAATATCAGAATTCAAAGACACATATTTGATTGTTTGCGGGAAATTGAATAGTAACTTTTGAAGTTAGGCTGCCATCTGCTGCTGGAAAATGGTACAAGGTAATTTATAGGGTTTGTTCTCAGTGGTGCAGTACTAGTTACTAGTTACTGCTAGTTTTGGTATAATTTTTTTTAAATAATGTGTTAATTAAGAAGAAATACACATACCGACAATACTTTAAACAGGACATGAAATGATGCAAGACAATAATTCTATAAAAGCTAAATACAACAGGATGTCCGTATATGAGGAAGGAATAGCAAATAAAATATGACAAACCAGGGATGTAACTAAAACTTTGTGGGCCCCATAGCAAAATCCCCACCACCACTGTCACTACAATGCCCCTAAAAGGAGCAGGAGAGAGAGAGGTGAGTGAGAGACAAAAAGAGTGTCAGGAAAAGAGAGAGAGAGAGAGAGAGAGAGAGAGAGAGAGAGAGAGAGAGAGAGAGAGAGAGAGAGAATTTCAGAGATAAAGGGATCAGAGGGGGGACAAAAATGAGAGGGCATCAGGGAGAGAGATAGTCAATGAATCAGAGAAAGGGAAAGCAAAAGAGAAGGAGGTGAGCAAGAGGGGGGTTACAGAGATAGAGAGTGTTAGGAAGGGAGAAAGTGCTAAGCAAGAGAGAGTGTCAGAAAGAGAAAGAGGGTAAGAGAGGGAGAGAGGGTATTAGAGAGAAAGTCAGTCAGCAAGAGAAAGAGATATAGGATGGTATTCAATCCTGGGTAATAACTGTTGGGCCAGCCCGACAGTCATGACCCGGTCCCATTCTCGGCCCGCTCGACGGCATCTCGGCAGGTGGGATTCAATGTCCTGCCTGCCATAAAGGGGGCGTGGCCGCAGATCATCAACATCTGGCTGTGAGCTCGACAATCCATGGCCATTCTCAGCAAACAAACCTGACTGCTTTTAATGTCGGGCTTGTTTTACCGAGATGCCTGTTCAATGTTTTCGGGAAAGACAGCAATAAATAGGTGCCCGTCGCTATTTCCCCCATAATGTCAGGGACACAGACCAGTAGAGAAGGAGAGAGACAGTGTGAGGGAGTTAGAGAGATAGTGTCAGATAATGGGAGAGAGAGAGTGTGTGTCAGGAAGGGAGCAAGACAATATCAGGGAGGGAGAGAGTGTCAGAAAGAGAGGACATAGCCATAATTAGACATTTATCCACATTTCACCAGGAAGAGCCATGTATACACAATACATCAGGTAAAGCCCCCTTATACACATCACAACAGGTAAAGCCCCTCATATGGGTTAGGCCAGGTAAAGTCCCCTTATACACAGTATGCCAGATCTGCCCACATTCACACATTACGCAAGGCAGATTCCCATTAGTAGTAGTAACAGTTTCTTATATAGCGCATACATATTCTGCAGAGCTTTACAGAGAATATTTGAACATTCACATCAGTCCCTGCCCCAGTGGAGCTTACAATCTATATTCCCTACCACACGTACACGCACACAGACATTCTATGGTTAATTTTGATGGGATCCAATTAGCCTACCAGTATATTTTTGGATTGTGGGAGGAAACCGGAGTACCCGGAGGAAAACCACACAAGCACGGGGAGAATATACAAACTCCACACAGTTAGAGCCATGGTGGGAATCGAACCCATGAGCTCAGCACTGTGAGGCAGTAATGCTAACCATTACACCATCCGTACTGCCAGGTAGAGCCCTGTTACACATTACACCAGGTATATCCTCCATTACACATTACACCGGTTGAGCCCCCTTACATACATTATGCCAGGTAGAGACTCAATTACACATTACACCAGGCAGAGCTCTCTTATACACGTTGCGCCAGGTAGAGCCACCTTATAAATTTTACACCAGACAGAGCCCCATTACACATTTTATGCAAAGCAGAGATCCCTTATACACATTAGGCCAGGCAGAGCTCCCTCATACACGTTATGCCTCTCCCCTCTATTTAAAATAGGATCACTGTGGGACAGAGGTGATCATCAAAAAATAAAGGGCTTCATGGGTAAGGGGCATGGTCACAAAATAGTACAAATTCATGTTACGCAACACAGTAGTCTCCATTATTCAAATTATGCAACACAGTAGTGCCACATATACAAATTACACCAGGTAGAGCCCCTCATATACATTACGAGCCCCAGTTACATATTATGCCAGGCAGAGTCCCCTTATACACATTAGGCCAGGCAGAGCTCCCTTATACACATTACACCAGACATAGCCCCCTTATACAGGTTACACCAAGCATAGCCCCTTAAACACATCTCATCAGGTACTGTAGATCCCCTGTAGCGCATTACACCAAGTAGAGCACCCTTATATACAGAGCCCCCATTACACCTCACACCAGGTTTAAAATTGTGTCATCCTAAACTCTGCATCCGCTATAGCAGATACAAAGCCACAATTACACCATTGTTTGTCCACTCCCCTGATCTGCCCACATTCTCACTGGCCATGCCCCTAATATGAGGGGGAAGTGTAGTCAGTAATTTGGTATCAGTTCATGCAAAAGCGACAAATCTCGCTGTTCTCCACAGGAATTTTGCCACAGATTCATCATTGTCTTCGTGCTGAGACAGGTACAGTAGGAGTAAATTTACTTAATTTGTATTTTGACCGATTTAAGACAATTTAAAATTGACCAAAATCAATATAATCCACATCCGAGGCTGAATGTGTGCATACAGCTAATGCAGTCTAGGCATGCGCATACTGTATCTGTACTAATATAAAATTGACCAAGAAAAACAAATAGCAGCGCTACTGAAAGTAATAAATGTATTAAAATTACTGGTTAATATATAATCACAATAAAAAATAATCACACAATATATTTCATATATATATATATATTTCTAAAACAAATAGAGGGGGCGCTTCATAGTGTAATACCGTTTATTTAAAACAGGTGGACAATGCTAACAGCAAATCTCCTATTAGGAAGGTAGAACCCGTACCGAGGTGTTCCTCCGGTGTGGGCTGGCTACCACAAGATATATATCAAATAACCACTGTCACAAACTGCAGGCACTTGTAGCTCACTCACGGGACCTCTCACTGCTCCAGGAGCACGATGTCAATTCCGGAACCCAGCGCCTCAGCGTCTTTGAGCAAACGCAGCCACACAGCACGATCTCCAGCAGCACTCAATGCGTCACACAGGCCACGCCCCTACGTGTTTCGTCATAGGACTTCATAGGACCCCACTGACGAAGTCCTATGACGAAACGAGGGGCGCTGCTGCCCTAAACAAGTTAACCCATTGGACTGAGTGTGGATAAGGATCACTTTTAAAGTGTTTCTATAAGGACAGAAAAAGTGTCAGCGCACCTATAATTTTATTGTTATATATATATATATATATATATATATATATATATATATGGCCTTCGGTGATATGTCCTGGGTGCCCGCACTATAAAAGCATGTATGGTCCCAGTGTTGGCGCGGCACTCCAAAAATGCGTGATGACTGCGGGTAAGCAAAAAAGATTACTTTATTAGCTGCAACGTTTCGATGCTACGCAGGTATCGTTTTCAAGCAGAGTATCAATATATATCAATATATAGTCAATATATATATATATATATATATATATATATATATATATATATATATATATATATATATATATATATATATATATATATATATATATATAAATACCAGCCGGTATCAAATAAGCTTTAGAAATTAAAAAGGAGCTCTCTCACAGCCATAAAAAATATTTAAAAGAAAAATATTTTAAAAAAAATGTAATAAAAAATAATGAATCATATATCGGCACAATATCATTTCCAATTTTTAACAGATGGTTCTTTGTAATGGGTTAACGGGTATGCGCAGTGTTATTGAACTCTCTCACAGTTCAGATTAGATGCAGTATTTCTTATCCTCCAAGCCACTGCGGGGTCTGCGGAGCTGCCACTGAAAGGTTTGTTTTTTGTTTAAAGAAATATCTACATGGTTGTATAGTGGCCCATTTCCAGAAACCATCACTCCAGTGTTCTAATGGTACATTGTGTTTGCTAATCGCATTAGAAGACTAATGGATAATTAGAAAATCCTTGAAAACCCTTGTGCAATTATGTTAGCACCGCTGAAAATGGGTTTGCTCATTAGAGAAGCTATAAAACTGGCCTTCCTTTAAGCTAGTTGAGTATCTGGTGCATCACATTTGTGGGTTTGATTATACTCTCAAAATGGCCAGAAAAAGAGAACTTTCATATTGAAACTCAAAAAGCTATTCTTGCCATGTGCCATGTGAAAAATTGCCAAGAAACTGAATATTTCCTACAATGGTGTGTACTACTCCCTTCAGAGAACAGCACAAACAGGCACTAACCAGAGTTAGAGAAGTGGGAGGTCCCGATGCACAACTTAGCAAGAAGACAAGTACATTAGCGTCTCTAGTTTGAGAACTAGTCGCATCACATGTCCTCAACTGGCAGCTTCATTAAATGGTTACCCGCAAAACGTCAGTGTCAATGTCTACATTGAAGAGGCGACTCGGGATGCTGGCCTTCTAGGCAGAGTGGCAAAGAAAAAGTGATATCTGCGACTGGCCAATAAAAGGAAAATATTAATATGGGCAAAAGAACACAGACATTGGACAAAGGAATTTGGTAGATAGATTGTGAGTATCACTTGTCCTGCGCAACTTCTCAGGCTGCCTTTGGATTGTCACTAAAGGTCTCCCTCAGACCTTAAGAATATGGCAAGGCGCCAGAGGTAAGATACAAATATGTAGATAAGGGGGAGCGGGGAGGGGGAGGAGAATTGGAGTAATTCCGCACTGGTATTTATTAAGGGTTAATGAAAGAGGGTAATAGGAGATCTGTAATATAAACTGACTAAATTCCTATTTGGAAGGAATAATAGGTCCCAGAGCACTCAGACAGTGTATGTCTTGTGGTGCCTCTATGCGGGACAGTCAGTGGTGCACCCCAGAGTAATGATTGTAAATGAAAACAATGCCAAGAGAGGAGGAGGAGGAAAGAAAACTCTAGGTGGGGGCACCCTGATATAACAGATCAGAAATAGTAAGGTTCAACGGTAGAATATAACTTTTATTAGGTATGCTTTAAAATATATATGGATCCCTGTACAGAGGATAAATAATTTTATAAAAAAGCGCAGCAAAAATATTTGAGTGATGTGGAGACCCTGGTCAGGCTCAGGACGACTGAAATCCTCATTAGTCCCCTAATAAACACCAGGTTGTGGTCTGTTAACAGTGGGGAAGGTGTTAAATCATAGGATTTTTCCTGAACCAGGTTGTTTGTCTCGCAGCAAGGCAGGGATAAACAGCAGTGTGTAGTGTGGTCATATGACTACTGATACGCTTACTGGTGAGAGCATGTAAGAGTAATAATGTATCGCAGGTATGAGCGTTACAGCAGGCAAAAAATCAGCAATAATAGAGGAGAAAAGAGTGAAAAAAGATAAAAAGAGATCCACTGGTTAATACCAGTGGTTTACCTGGAGGTACCCCACCGATGTGGTATCCGAGTACCAGAGTGAAGTGTGCTGCTGTGCTGAGTTGTGTACGCTCGCTGCTAGCTGCTGGCGTCCCTGCCTGGGAGAAAAGCCGGTCACGTGAGTGCACCACGTGTCCTGGCAGTGTCCTCTGACGTACGTTTCGCTACGCTTGGTCACAGAGGTGTAAGATTTATTTCGACAAAATATCATAGATTCACATAAAAACGGTTCACATAAAGGATAGTAAATTGAGATGAATCCTTACCCCTAAGGGTATTTGGAGCCAGCAAGGGATGGAAAAAGGGCAGGGATGCAGTCCGGATGTGCACCCTGCTGTGGCCCCAAATATCTTAGCACAGGTTAGGTTCAGTCTTATGGTCCAATCAGTCACTGCCGCCAACGCGTTTCGAGCAACAGGTGCTCTTCTTCCAGGGCAAAGTGACTGTGTGGATGTGGTAAGGCTTTTTATACTCTGAAATGGCGCCAATTCTTCCCATTACCGGAAGTGCGCGATCGCGACCGGAAGTGACGCGGCCGCGACTTCCGGTTTTCGTAATTGTACTGAAGATGAAGTTAATAATATTACAATGTTCTGGACGGCTTCTTTACTTGATATTATAGTTGTCCAGTGTTATGGGCAGCTACAGGCTGTGGTGGTAGCTGATTCGGAGCCGGCGGAAGTGCCGCGATTACCGGGTATTAACATCCGGTGACCACTTCCGGTTTCCGGTTCTGGATGTCAAACGTGTTTTCAGAGGATGGCGGAAGTGATGTCTGCCATTCCTCTTTGATCAATGGGTACCTTTTCCATAGGTATACATATAAAAGGAGACATATAAAAGAGAAAAATGAGAGATGGTCAGTGCTTGTTTATAAAAAATACCTTTCAATCCTAAAAAAGGCAATTGTTAGGAGAAATATATATATAAAACGAAGGATATATTATATGGATACAAATTTATAAAAAAATTTTTTATAAAAATATATAAGATGAAGAAGGGGAATAAAAAGACTGGAAACAACATGGTATATATATATATCAGGGTGGAGATCACATGAACCATTTCAGTTCGAAGTCTTTGTTAAGCCCTGTTGGGATCAGGGTTTTTAACTGGAAAATCCAGTTCATCTCCTTTCTCGCCAGTCTCTGTTCTTTGTCACGGTATCTCCAAGGCTGTTTTAATATTCTCAATCCCAAGGAATCTTTTAATGTGGTTTGGATTGCATGCATGGGTGGGTATCCAAACCCTTTTTGATGTTTCTTATATGTTCACTCATTCGGGTTTTAAGGTTCCGTTTGGTCCTTCCTACATAGCAGAGTCCGCATGTGCATTCTATCAGATTGGTTTAAAGGAAAATTTGGTGGATGTCCAAGAGGAAGTAAAACCCTACATGGACTCATACCTAATAGAATAAGATCAGCGCCTGGTCACTATCCTCTTGTCTAGATTCTATCAGATATATTACATACGTAGTGTGGCAAGTTATGAAGTCATTTATTTTGTGACTCTTTCCTTTTATTTCAAACTCTGTTGTTTTTGAGGTTTCATTTTTCACTAGGTGACACATCTGACATGTGCCACATCGATGAAATCCTTTAGTTTTTATTCTTGTATTCACAGTGGTATCTATGGCACTCTTTACCAATCTGCTTTTTAGATTTCCTGCTTTTTTATAAATAAAAGGAGGCTTACAGGGAAGTTCTTTGGCTAAAACGGGGTCTTTTTTTAGTATATGCCAGTGTTTTTTAAATATTGATTCCAATTTCTTGTGGTGGGAACCGTATGTGGTAATGAAGGCATATTTAT
Source organism: Crinia signifera (assembly GCF_055691185.1). Taxonomy (NCBI): domain Eukaryota; kingdom Metazoa; phylum Chordata; class Amphibia; order Anura; family Myobatrachidae; genus Crinia; species Crinia signifera. Next base: position 383,597,480 of record NC_139217.1, read on the forward strand.
TCACTGATGTTTTTGAGTTTTCTTGTTTGTTTATTAAAAGTGAATTTCTTTCCATCTTTTGTATGGTGTTCTTGGTGTCTTGCAGTTTGGATTCTTCGTAGCCTCTAGCTTTGAAGTTATTCATCATATCATCCATTTGTACTTTGCAGACATTGTTTTCAGAACAGTTTCGTCTAATGCGAAGAAACTGGCTTTTTGGCACCCCATCAAGCCACCTTTTAAGATGCTCACTATCCCTCTGAATATAGCTGTTTGTGTCTGTGGGTTTACGGAAGGTTTTTGTTTGGATGGACCCATCTTTTACATATATGGTCAGATCGAGAAAATGGATTTCGGTTTTGCTAGTTTGAAATGAGAATTGAAGATTAATGTTGTTGTTATTAAGGTGTTGGCAGAATTTTTCTAGTTCATCTTCTGTCCCCTGCCAGAAGAAGAGCACGTCATCAATATATCTGTGCCACAAGACCAGATTCGACTCCCATGTGTTGTTATTCCATATGCTATCCTCCTCCCACTTGGCTAGGAAGAGGTTAGCATAGGAGGGGGCGAATCTGGTCCCCATGGCAGTGCCTGTTTGTTGTATGTAGTAATCCCCCCTAAAGTAAAAATAATTATTTGTCAGAATATATTTGATGCTTTCTATCAGAAAGTTGGTCTTATTCGCTGGGATGTTGTTGTTTTCCAGAAACCAATTGACAGCTTTGATTCCATCTTGATGGTCTATCACTGTATATAATGATGTTATATCTGCTGCTATCATAATCATGTCTTCTATATATCATCATCATTATACAAAAACCCCACTACAATAGAGAACATCCGTACAGGGATGAATTAAGAGAGAATGGCCGACAAACCTTCTTCAGACCCACTTATAATAGAAATCCCTCACACAATTGGAGAAGACAGGACACAGAGTGGAGAACTCCAAGGAGATACCACCCAAGATTCCTTTCTGACAACCCTTCGGAGCAATACCTACCGACCTACAATAGATTCCGTCCCCTAGAAGAGGGCCCCATACGAAGCCCACAAAACAAAGGAAGAAGTTGGAGAAATTGACAGGAACGCAAAAGGGGGAACAGGGGAGGCAACCAAAAACTAAGAGGGAAAAGAAGAAGAACAGTGATGAAAACCAAAACAAAAACCAATATCGCCACCAATAAGGAGAAACCTGCACCCATAGAGGAACCATGCCGAGTGTATAACTTGAGTAAAAGATCTCTAACAGAAATGGAGGAAAGGGTATTACAAAAAGGTTTAAAGTTCGCACCGACAACTAAAATGGACCATTTCAACACCTACATTGATGTACAAAAGTATATAAGAAAACTCACTTTAAAAAAAAATTTTGACTCCAAAGAACAAGAAGAAGATAATCATAAAGAAATCAACCCGTTCAAGAAAAAAATCCACATTCTTTCCAGCTCATATGAAAGGTGCGTATGTGGAAACATTCTCTAAATTAGTAATAGACGACTTGGAAAAATTAAATAACACTAAATATATAAAAAAATGGAACCTAACCAAAAAGGAACAATCAGCTTTGAAACATCTACAGATGGATCAAGAATTAATTATCAAACCCTCGGACAAAGGGGGAAGTGTGGTGGTTATGGATAGAAATTGGTACGAACAGGCTGTAATGAACCAGCTAAACACCAACACCTATCGGAAATTGAAAAGTGACCCAACCGCCCGCCTAAATAAAACCTTCACCAAACTAATAGGAGATGCTCTGACCAATTCCATCATAACAAAGGACAAGAAGGAGTTAATCGATATACAAGATCCTACGATCCCCACCATATATATACTGCCGAAGATGCACAAAGATGAACAGAATCCCCCGGGACGACCTATCATTGCAGGCACTAACAGCCTTACCAGCAACTTGTCAGCCTATGTGGACCACCATCTACAACCTTTGGTCAGGAATACTAAATCCTACCTAAAAGACACTACGGACACTCTAACAAAATTAGAGACTATTAAATATACAGAAGACATGATTATGATAGCAGCAGATATAACATCATTATATACAGTGATAGACCATCAAGATGGAATCAAAGCTGTCAATTGGTTTCTGGAAAACAACAACATCCCAGCGAATAAGACCAACTTTCTGATAGAAAGCATCAAATATATTCTGACAAATAATTATTTTTACTTTAGGGGGGATTACTACATACAACAAACAGGCACTGCCATGGGGACCAGATTCGCCCCCTCCTATGCTAACCTCTTCCTAGCCAAGTGGGAGGAGGATAGCATATGGAATAACAACACATGGGAGTCGAATCTGGTCTTGTGGCACAGATATATTGATGACGTGCTCTTCTTCTGGCAGGGGACAGAAGATGAACTAGAAAAATTCTGCCAACACCTTAATAACAACAACATTAATCTTCAATTCTCATTTCAAACTAGCAAAACCGAAATCCATTTTCTCGATCTGACCATATATGTAAAAGATGGGTCTATCCAAACAAAAACCTTCCGTAAACCCACAGACACAAACAGCTATATTCAGAGGGATAGTGAGCATCTAAAAAGGTGGCTTGATGGGGTGCCAAAAAGCCAGTTTCTTCGCATTAGACGAAACTGTTCTGAAAACAATGTCTGCAAAGTACAAATGGATGATATGATGAATAACTTCAAAGCTAGAGGCTACGAAGAATCCAAACTGCAAGACACCAAGAACACCATACAAAAGATGGAAAGAAATTCACTTTTAATAAACAAACAAGAAAACTCAAAAACATCAGTGAATAAATATGCCTTCATTACCACATACGGTTCCCACCACAAAAAATTGGAATCAATATTTAAAAAACACTGGCATATACTAAAAAAAGACCCCGTTTTAGCCAAAGAACTTCCCTCTAAGCCTCCTTTTATTTATAAAAAAGCAGGAAATCTAAAAAGCAGATTGGTAAAGAGTGCCATAGATAGCACTGTGAATACAAGAATAAAAACGAAAGGATTTCATCGATGTGGCACATGTCAGATGTGTCACCTAGTGACAAATGAAACCTCAAAAACAACAGTTTGAAATAAAAGGAAAGAGTCACAAAATAAATGACTTCAAAACTTGCCACACTACGTATGTAATATATCTGATAGAATGCACATGCGGACTCTGCTATGTAGGAAGGACCAAACGGAACCTTAAAACCCGAATGAGTGAACATATAAGAAACATCAAAAAGGGTTACCCACTCATTGTCAGAACATTTTAAAAAGGTCCATGCATGCAATCCAAACCACATTAAAAGATTCCTTGGGATTGAGAATATTAAAACATCTTGGAGATACCGTGACATAGAACAGAGACTGGCGAGAAAGGAGATGAACTGGATTTTCCAGTTAAAAACCCTGATCCCAACAGGGCTTAACAAAGACTTCGAACTGAAATGGTTCATGTGATCTCCACCCTGATATATATACCATGTTGTTTCCAGTCTTTTTATTCCCCTTCTTCATCTTATATATTTTTATAAAAAATTTTTTTATAAATTTTTATCCATATAATATATCCTTCGTTTTATATATATATTTCTCCTAACAATTGCCTTTTTTAGGATTGAAAGGTATTTTTTATAAACAAGCACTGACCATCTCTCATTTTTCTCTTTTATATGTCTCCTTTTATATGTATACCTATGGAAAAGGTACCCATTGATCAAAGAGGAATGGCAGACATCACTTCCGCCATCCTCTGAAAACACGTTTGACATCCAGAACCGGAAACCGGAAGTGGTCACCGGATGTTGATACCCGGTAATCGCGGCACTTCCGCCGGCTCCGAATCAGCTACCACCACAGCCTGTAGCTGCCCATAACACTGGACAACTATAATATCAAGTAAAGAAGCCGTCCAGAACATTGTTAATATTATAAACTTCATCTTCAGTACAATTACGAAAACCGGAAGTCGCGGCCGCGTCACTTCCGGTCGCGATCGCGCACTTCCGGTAATGGGAAGAATTGGCGCCATTTCATAGTATACAAAGCCTTACCACATCCACACAGTCACTTTGCCCTGGAAGAAGAGCACCTGTTGCTCGAAACGCGTTGGCGGCAGTGACTGATTGGACCATAAGACTGAACCTAACCTGTGCTAAGATATTTGGGGCCACAGCAGGGTGCACATCCGGACTGCATCCCTGCCCTTTTTCCATCCCTTGCTGGCTCCAAATACCCTTAGGGGTAAGGATTCATCTCAATTTACTATCCTTCATGTGAACCGTTTTTATGTGAATCTATGATATTTTGTCGAAATAAATCTTACATATTTTTATCTTACCTCTGGCGCCTGAAAATTGTCACATTCACTTTTTTATTGGACAAAAGAAGATTGGAAAAAAGTGTTATAGACAGACAAATCAAAGTTTGAGGTGTTTGGATCACACAGAAGAACAGGGCTGGGCAACACCGGCCCTCCAGATGTTAGTGAACTACACATCCCAGGATGCTTTGCATTAGTTTTGCTATGTGGCTGCTTTGGCGCTGGTAAAGTGGAAGATTTGTACAAGGTAAAAGGGATTTTGAATAAGGAAGACTATCACTCCATCTTGCAATGCCATGCCATACAGCACTTGATTGGAGCCAATTTCCTCTTCCAACAGGACAATGGCCCAAAGCACACCTCCAAATTATGCAATAACTATTTAGGGAATAATTCTATCTTTAATGGAGTGGCCAGTGCAGTCATCAGATCTCAACTCCATTGAGCTGTTGTGGGAACAGCTTGACCATATAGTATGCAAGAAGTGCCCATCAATCCAACTTGTGCTCCAGGGGGAAAATTTCTTCAGATTACCTAAAAAATGCTGTATTTAGCTCTGCAATGCTGTAATTGCAGCAAAAGGAGCATTCTTTGACGAATGCAAAGTTTGACGGACAAAGTTATTATTTCAAATAAAAATCATTATTTCTAACCTTGCCAATGTCTTGACTATGGCCCTTATTCAGATCTGGTCGCAGTACAAATTTGGGCAAAACCATTTTGAGAACAAAACTGCTAGCAAAACCAGCAGCAGACACTTAATCCAGGTCTGACTTTTCCGCTCCTGATCTGTCTCAGCCGCCTGCTGTATTGCTCTGGGAGTAGCTAGCAGGCGGCATAGGAGGAAGGGCAGATGACCAGAGGCATAGGCAGGCGGGTGGACGGCATAAGAGGCATCGCGAGCAACAGGCACGTGGGTGGATGGCATAGGCAGGCGGGCGGCAGACGGAAGCATGACGGTGCCATACGCGGCTGTGTAACCTGCTGGCCCTGCTTCCTGTTCTGCCGCTGTTGCTGCCGCTGACCTGTCCCGGCTCCTCTGCTGAGGGTATCCACATGCAGTGCCCGGGTGACCTCATCACCTGCGCACCATGCTCTACCGGCGAGAGGTCTGCGATCTGCCGGTAGATCGAACCCATGACCTCAGTGCTGTGAGGCAGTAATGCTAACCATTACACCGTCCATACTCCTCATGTGGAAATATGCTGTATCCAAGACCAGAGCAGCAGCAGCTGGAAAAGTATATCCAGCCCAGGTTTCCTAACTGATGTGATCAGTGTTGGGCTGATTAGCAGCACCTGAGGCTTTCTGATATAAGTATTTCCAAGGCAGGATGTCATGGTTCCTCATGGTCGAAAAGCTGCCTAGGTGATAGGCCGGGAGTGTTGACCATTTGAAAGGGAATTTGCCCCTGAGAGAGACCAGAAGAGCGCCCCAAGTGTTTTGTATGTCACAAGATAAGACATAAACCTTCAGATTGCAAAATAAAAAATACCAATGGTGTGCAGAAGCGGCAAGACGAGTCAGCACTGAACGTAGCAGACAACTACAGGAGTGGTTCTCACATTTGAGAAGGAATTTGCCTCTGAGAGTGAACCAGAATAAGGCCCTTGGACTTGTGCTTCTTAGGTTTAGCGCCCTTTGCGAACAAGGCAGAACCCTCAGCTATGGTCTCAATGGGAATACGCTCCTGCTCGGTGTTGTTTGACTCTAAGGCAACTATTAAGAAGTCAAATTCTGCAGCATTATAACTATTTTTTTGTCGTTCACCTGCGCTCCCACAGATGCCAACTGCTGAGCTATCCACAAGAACTTTTTAATGTAGTTCTTTGTATCCTTGCAGGCACTCAACTTCATTCCGCATAGCATGCGCCTCAAACTTATTCTTTTCATCAGACCTTTCTTTTGGTATGCACTTTGCAGGACTGTCCACATGTCCCTGGCAGTGTTTTTCCCACTAATTAATGAATAGACATGCTGCTCCACAGCTAAACCTATCGTTCCAATGGCTCAGTCTACCTGGTTTGGGTTTGAACAATCTCCTGGCTCTACCGTGACCTTCCCTAGCTTTTCCCTCTTAAGTTGCATCTCAATGGTGAACTTCCACATGGTATAGTTCTCCAACCTTTCAGTTTGGCAAAGCTCATACTGTGCCCTGTCTTATACATCTTGTTAACTCTTCTATAAAAAAAAAAAAGGTCACTTCAGAGTTATCTGTGTGTTCTTTTATATTCAGTGCTACCACTTAGCTTTTAGGGGGTTAATCTTCCAAGCACGCAGGGTCTGGGCCCATAACCTGTTGGCAGAGTATATAGCGGTGCTTGTGGTGTTGTTAGAAGACACACATTTTGGAAGCTTAACCAGGAATGGTGTTTATTTGTACTAATGAGCACAGTTAACAGCCATCAAAGGGTTAACGTTGGTATGCAGTATATAGTATGTAATATAACAGGTAGGTGTACAGGTGTATGGTGCAGGTACTGTACCTATCGTATCCTGTAGCGGGGACTGGAAGTATGGAGGTCTCCATATTAGAAGTCCGAACAAGCTGCATATTTGAGAGCTTGCGGTCTGTCAGGGCAGCTGGGGCTAGCGCTGCAAGGGCTACATAGGAACTCTCTAAGGAGTCGATTGACAGCCCCCCCCTTTCTTCCTCTGCCGGGGCTGAGGATGCACTGCTGGAATTTCCTCTTCCTACACACTGAAGGCACATTGACGGCTCTCTTTACAGGGCACGCAGTCACACACTTTCCCCACAAACGGAGAAGGCGCGCTTGTAGACTGAAGGGCGCAATGTTAATGGACTGGCAGGGCGCACTGTCACTTAAAGGAATAACAGCACACGGGGACACTGGGGACCACCCACTATCCGGTACAGAGGGACATACAGCCTGCGGGTGAAGAGCGCACCACTCCATCAATATTTAGGACGCATATCTGACATTTTAGAGTGGAGAATGCCAACCCTAACTGAAATCCTTCATAAAGAAACTGTAAAGGTGCCCATACACTAGTAAGATTTATCTTCAGATCTGGCTGGTTGGAATAAAAACATGGTTGTGGATGAGTGACAGTTTGTCAGTTTTCCAGCATTTCCAAGCAAATGGTCAACTGTCATTTGCTCTCATGCATAACCATGTATTTGTTCCAACCAGACAGATCTGCAGATAAATCTGCGTGTGTATGGCCACCTTAACTTTCTTGCTTTTAGCATATTCACTATTACTTGGTTGGACATGCCATGTTGTCTCATCATCAGCCTCTCAACCTCCATGTGTTTAGACATAGTGTCTCTGGACTGGGATGAAAGATATGTCCCTGACACAACAGATGTAGTGTGACTGGAAGCGTACAGGGCTCCTGCACAGCCAGCCTCAGCACTGTGGAAAACCAAGGCCTACTTGACCATAGGGGCAGGATTGCTATCTGCTTGATCCCCTCTCACTTTTTTCAGTACCCTTTCTATTAGTTGGAATGGAGGAAATACATAGCTTAGTCGGAAATTCCAATGAATTGAAAAGGCATCCCTAGCTGCCGCATTGGGCAGAAAGTATCTGGCACAGAATTTCTCTACCTTGTAGTTGGTATTTAATGCCATCAAGAAAAGGAAACTATGTCCAATGACACTTCACTATAAAATGATGCTATAAATGCAATAGCTTTCTGTAAAATTCCAAGAGATCTCAACAGATACTGCAGTGGCGTAACTACTGTAAGGCAGCCCCAGCTGCCGCTTGGGGGAGCAAGCCACGGTGGGGTCTATGTGGGCGCCAGCACCCGCTGAACGCACTGACATGCTGCTGCCTGCCACTGCCCACTGGCTGATCACCGGAGGCAAGTAAGTCGCAGCGCGGGTGCGGCCATGGCAGAGACAACAAATCCCCCCCACTGATTCAATTGACTGTACACAGAGCCGGCTATTGGCTACTGTGTACAGGATGGGGGGCGGATGGGCATTCTAGGGCGGCCTGGGATGCGTCGGGGCCAAGGAAAGCAGCAGTGTACATTATGCTGATCTCTCTTCGTCTATCCTGCTTTAGCTTCTCCGTTATGAGTGTGACGTCACCTCCCACTGGGGAAACACGCTGGAAAGGAGCTGGGGGGGGGGGCACAAACTTTTTGGCAGGGGGGAGCAAAATTTATAGTTACGCCACTGAGATACTGCCTAGAAATGTGATCTTTAACATCTCTTTGCATGTCATTACTCCATAGCCTGGCTGCTCTTGCTGTAGAGTCTATGACAACACCGCCTTCAGGGAGACTAGCAAAGACAGATGCAACTTCTTTAGTGAATTCTCAATTCTTCTACCTGTAGCATCTCTAAATGATGCTCCATACTCAAGAGGGATAGTTATTTTTGAAGTGAGTTCTGTTACAGCAATGTCTACCTTTGGAACTAAGCACAAGGCCAGAAATTGCTCATCCCTGAAAGAATGCATCCTATCCAATCTAGGCAATTTGCCAAACCTTTTATCTATTGGAAGCCATTATTTAGCAATAAGATCTTTCATGACTTTATGCACTAAAAAGCATCTGCCGTATCTAGAATGATCTCCAAATAGAAGGTCCCGATCTTCAATATTAATACCAGCTTCCTTATAATTCATAGTTTTATAAATGTTCTTGAGTATACTATATACTACCGTATCTAGATCAAACAATCTAGTTTCCTCTTTAATTTCACCCGATTCCTCACTGGAAGACTCCCCTCATATCTTCCTGCCATTCATCAGAAGAAACAATATCATCATATTCAATGCTCGTCTGAGACCTAGATCTTTTAGAGCCATGTAAATGCGGTAACTCCTCTTTAGTCACAAATTATCTTTTCATCCAATCCACTAATTATTGTAATATTTCCAGCTGAGGTACTTCTGCTGCTGCAGGTCTAACACACTCTTCACATCATGGGGGTGATTCTGGCTGACACAGCGCCAAAACCCTACCAGTGAGGGGAACCCCGCTTAAGAGGCAGGAACTTTAAACAAGACCATACTTCTCTACTCAACTTGAAAAATAAAAAATAAGCTACGCTCCTCTACCTAGACTTTTAGGAGACAGGAGAAAAGACACTGGGAAGAGGGGGAGGTTGAGCTTTTTGCACATGGTGGGCAGTCCCAATGAAAAAACTTTCCTGGCTAGATCTGGGAAAATGTGCATAACCCTATGTGATGCCTGCCATGGGGCTCATAGAAGAAAATTAAAGCCATGAGTGCTACAAAAGGCCCTCAGAAGCTCAGCTCCCAGTAGTGTAGTGCACAGGCGACATTATGGCATTACTTGTTCTACTGAGGTACTTTAAACCGGTGCTGCAGATTCAGACTAAATCAGTCTGAGGCAGCGGGTCAGCCAGCCGAAGTGGTTGCAGAGTTGTATTAAAGACTTAGGAAAGTGGTGTTCTGTAGGCATAATCATTGAGCTTATTTCTGGACATGGACATTGTATTATTGTTATTATTTGAATATCAATAACAATGGCCACATCAAATAATAGCACAATATTAATGCCAATTTCTCTTAAGGTGCCCATACACTGTACAATTGCTGGGTGTGATGAGATGCGCGCTCCTGCACACATCTCATCGCACAGATCAAAAAGTCTGTGCTGCACATACTTTTTGTACTAGATTGCATCGCATTGCATATTCAATTCGATCTAGTCCAAATTGCATATAATAATTGTACAGTGTATGGGCACCTTAACATAGAGATGTACACACACACTATATGGATAAATGTATTTGGCTACACCTGTTAATTAGGGAATTCAGGAGTTTTAATCAGACTCAACACCACAGGTGTATAAAAACAAGTACCTAGCCATGCAGTCTCCATTGCCAATAATTGTGATACAAAATGGATCATTCTGAAGAGCTCAGTGACTTAAAGCGTGGTACTGTGTTAGGATGCCACATTTGCATTGAGATGGTTCGTGAAATTTCATCCCTTCTGGATATTACACAGTAAACTAAGTGATATTATGTCTGACAGTCAGAGGGGCAAGTCTGGGTTTGGCATATGCCAGGAAAAATTTACCTGCCTGACTGCATTATGCCAACTGTGAAGTTTGGTGGAGGAGTATTAAAGGGTATGGGGCTGTTTTTCAGGGTTTGGGCTCAGCCTCTTATCTCCAGTGTAGGGCAATCCTAATGTTTCAGCATACAAAGACATTTTGTACAATGCTATGATTCCAACTTTGTGGCAACAGTTTGTAGAAGGCCGCTTTCTATTCTAACATGACTGTGCCACAGTGCACAAAGCGAGGCATGTAATAATTGTACAGTGTATGGGCACCTTAACATAGAGATGTACACACACACTATATGGATAAATGTATTTGGCTACACCTGTTAATTAGGGAATTCAGGAGTTTTAATCAGACTCAACACCACAGGTGTATAAAAACAAGTACCTAGCCATGCAGTCTCCATTGCCAATAATTGTGATACAAAATGGATCATTCTGAAGAGCTCAGTGACTTAAAGCGTGGTACTGTGTTAGGATGCCACATTTGCATTGAGATGGTTCGTGAAATTTCATCCCTTCTGGATATTACACAGTAAACTAAGTGATATTATGTCTGACAGTCAGAGGGGCAAGTCTGGGTTTGGCATATGCCAGGAAAAATTTACCTGCCTGACTGCATTATGCCAACTGTGAAGTTTGGTGGAGGAGTATTAAAGGGTATGGGGCTGTTTTTCAGGGTTTGGGCTCAGCCTCTTATCTCCAGTGTAGGGCAATCCTAATGTTTCAGCATACAAAGACATTTTGTACAATGCTATGATTCCAACTTTGTGGCAACAGTTTGTAGAAGGCCGCTTTCTATTCTAACATGACTGTGCCACAGTGCACAAAGCGAGGCCTATAAAAAGAGGAATTTGGTACCTACCGGTAATTCCATTTCTCTGAATCCGATGGGGGCACTGGCTTTCACGCTGGGTAATAGAGGTGGATGGCTGGGAACTGGCACACTGTAACTTTAAACAGCTGGCTCCTCCCCTCTAGTACCCACAATCCCCAGTTAGGAAAATTGGAACGAGAGGAAGGACACCAGACTTATCACTAAACTAATAACAGCATAAATACATATATATATATATATATATATATATATATATATATATATATCTCCTATATATTTGGCTACATCTGTCACTCAAAGTGGGTGTCTGTGTCTATAACGCTCTGTTCCTGGACTTTCCTCTTAATGTGTGATTGCCTTCATCTGTGCTGAACACCTTTCTGAGAAATTAACCTGTTTAAAACAGGTGATGGCAATCATACATTAAGGGGAAGTCTAGAAACAGAGCATTGTGTCCCTCCTGGAGAGGGTCATGTTGGGAGGTATGTGACAGAGAACCAGCCCAGTGAGCCCACAGACAGTGCCAGACACCCACTGCCTTCCCATGTTGCCCAGCACTGCTACTCCACAGCCACCAGGTGAGCGCCCCCCTCCCGCGATTTGCGGCAAAACCTCCCCCCCCCGCGCCCCCCCCCCCCTCCTGCGATTCGCGGCAAAAACACCCGCTCCCCCCCCTACCGCGATTCGCAGCAAAAACACCCCCGCGACCCCCCTCCCAAGATTCGCTGCAAAAAGAACCCCCCCACGACCCCTCCCGCAATTCGCGGCATAACCACCACCCCGCGACCCCCCCCTCCCGCGAATCGCGGCAAACCCTCCCCCGTGACCCCCCCCCCCGATTCGCGGAAAAAACCCCCCCCCGCGACCTCCCTCCCGCGATTCGCGGCAAAAAGAACCCCCCCGCGACCCCCCCTTGCACGATTGGCGGCACACCCCCCTGCGACCCCCCTCCCGCGATTCGCGGCACCCCCCCCCCCGCAATTCGCAGCAGCCCCAGGATTAAATGGCACATGCAAAACACTGACATGGCTATGGTCGACAATGAAAAAGGTTGACATGAGTTTTTGAAGATTTATTTTTCATTTTTTTATTTTTTTCATATTCATTGTCATGTGTCGACATGGACACCAATGAAATGGCACACTTATGTCAACATTTACATGTGTTGACCTTTCTGTGTTGATTTTTTCTTGTGGCGCTTCGCGTCACTCCCCCCCGCAACCCCCCCTCCCGCGATTCGCGGCACCCCCCGTGACCCCCCACCTCCCGCAATTCGCGGCAACCCCCCACCGGAACCCCTGTGAACCCCGCCCTCCCGCGATTCGCGGCACCCACCCCCGCGACCCCCCCTCCCGCAATTCGCGGCACCCCCCCGTGATTCGCGGCAGCTCCAGAATTAAATTGCACATGGAAAACACTGACATGGCTATGGTCGACAATGAAAAAGGTTGACATGAGTTTTTGAAGTTTTTTTGTCATTTTTTGAATATTTTCATATTCATTCTCATGTGTCGACATGGACACCAATGAAGTGCCAAACTTATGTCAACATTTACATGTGTTGACCTTTCTGTGTTGATTTTTTTCTTGTGGCGATTCGCGTCACACCCCCCGCAACCCCCCCTCCGGCGATTCGCGGCACCCCGGCACCCCCCTGCGACCCCCCCCCTCCCGCAATTCGCGGCAACCCCCCACCGGAACCCCTGTGAACCCCGCCCTCCCGCGATTCGCGGCACCCACCCCCCGCAACCCCCCCCCTCCCGCAAATCGCGGCACCCCCCGCGATTCGCGGCAGCCCCAGGATTAAATGGCACATGCAAAACACTGGCACGGCTATGGTCGACAATGAAAAAGGTTGACATGAGTTTTTGAAGATTTATTTCATTTTTTGAATGTTTTCATATTCATTGTCATGTGTCAACATGGACACCAATGAAGTGGCACACTTATGTCAACATTTACATGTGTTGACCTTTCTGTGTTGATTTTTTCTTGTGGGGATTCGCGTCACACCCCCCCGCAAACCCCCCCCCCCCCCCCGCGATTCGCGGCACCCTCCGTGACCCCCCACCTCCCGCAATTCGCGGCAACCCCCCACCGGAACCCCTGTGAACCCCGCCCTCCCGCGATTCGCGGCACCCAACCCCGCGACCCCCCCCTCCCGCAATTCGCGGCACCCCCCCGTGATTTGCGGCAGCTCCAGAATTAAATTGCACATGGAAGTTTTTTTTTCATTTTTTTAATATTTTCATATTCATTCTCATGTGTCGACATGGACACCAATGAAGTGCCACACTTATGTCAACATTTACATGTGTTGACCTTTGTGTTGATTTTTTCTTGTGGCGATTTGCGTCACACCCCCCCACCCCCACAACCCCCACTCCCGCGATTCACGGCACACACACCTCCCCCGCGATTCTCGGCACCCCACCCCGTGACCCCCCCTCCCGTGATTCACGGCACACCCCCGCGACCCCCCCTCCCATGATTCGCCGCAACCCCCGCCCCGTAACCCCCCCTCCCGCGATTCGCGGCACCCACCCCCGTGACCCCCCCTCCCGCGATTCGCGGCAGCTCCAGAATTAAATTGCACATGGAAAACACTGACATGGCTATGGTCGACAATGAAAAAGGTTGACATGAGTTTTTGAAGTTTTTTTTTTCATTTTTTGAATGTTTTCATATTCATTCTCATGTGTCGACATGGACACCAATGAAGTGCCACACTTATGTCAACATTTACATGTGTTGACCTTTCTGTGTTGATTTTTTCTTGTGGCGATTCGCGTCACACCCCCCCCCACCCCCCTCCCGCAACCCCCACTCCCGCGATTCATGGCACACACACACCCCCCCCGCGATTCTCGGCACCCCACCCCGTGACCCCCCCTCCCGTGATTCACGGCACACCCCCCGCGACCCCCCCTACCATGATTCGCCGCAACCCCCGCCCCCGTAACCCCCCTCCCGTGATTTGCGGCAACCCACCCCGCGACCCCCCTCCCGCGATTCTCTGCAATCCCTCCCCTCCCGCGATTCGCAGCATCCACCCCCCCACAACCCCCCCTCCTGCAATTCGCGGCACCCCCCGCGACCCCCCCTCCTGCAATTCGCAGCACCCTCCGCGACCCCCCCTCCCGCGATTCGCGGACACCTAAGTTGCAATACAGGGCATCTTTCATACAATTCTAACCATATTTCTCATATACAAACGTTCACAAATTAAGGGGGCGCAGCCCCTTACGACGGTGTGAAGAGCGCCCGTAGGGCGCGATGAATCACCTAGTATATATATATATATATATACACATACAGACAACAAGAACTGTACACACTTGACAACAATGACCGGCAGGCGACCAGAGTAGGGAGGGAGGCCAGTGTCCCCTGCGGATTCAGAGAAATGGAATTACCGGTAGGTACCAAATTCCTCTTTTCTCTATCATCCGGCAGGGGACACTGGCATTCACGCTGGGGAGGTTCCAAAGATTCTCGGAGAACTCGGAGGAGCCTGCAAAACCAAACGACCAAAATCCGCCGCTGAAGAGGCGAACGTGTCGAATCTATAAAACCTAATGAAGGTGTGAGTGGACGACCATGTAGCCGCTCTACATAGTTGAACTGAAGACGCGCCTCGTCGCGCCGCCCACGAAGTGCCCACCGATTGGGTGGAGTGAGCTGTGATAGAGGAGGGCGGGGCCCTACCCTCAGCCAAATAGGCCTGCCTAATAGTGAGCCTGATCCAGCGAGCTATGGTCTGCTTAGAGGCCGGCCAACCCCGTTTAAGGGCGTCGTACAGGACAAATAGGCCGTCTGATTTCCTCAAAGACGCCGTTCTGGACACATAAACTCACAAGGCTCGGACCACATCAAGGGAGACCGATTGCGGGTCGGAGTCCGTAAAGGCAGGGATGACAATCGGTTGATTCACGTGGAATGGAGTAACCACCTTAGGTAGGAAGGAGGCCCTTGTACGAAGCTCCGCCCTGTCCGAATGAAAAACAAGAAAAGGTACCCGGCAAGCCAGAGCCAACAGCGTAACTGTCTTCCATGTCAGGAATTTTAAATCTACCTGCTCCAAGGGCTCAAAAGTATCGGACTGTAGAAATCGCAGAACTAAAGGCAGATCCCACGGCGGTGTAGGAGGAACGAAGGGGGGCTGGACTCTGGCCACCCCTTGCAGAAACGTCCTGATTTCTGGCAATGAAGCCAGCTTCTTCTGAAACAGGATGGACAGTGAAGAAACCTGCACTTTCAGGGAAGCTAGACGAAGTCCTGAATCCAACCCCGACTGCAGAAATCGAAGTAGCCTAGGCAGATGAAAACTCCTGAACGGGTAACCCCGAGCGGAACACCAAGTGGAATATGCTCGCCATATCCGGTGATAATGTTTAGCAGAAACCGGCTTACGGGCCGCCATCATCGTGGGGATTACCGAGGCTGGTATACCCTTCTTCCTTAAGATGTCTTCTTCAATAGCCACGCCGTTAAACGGAGTGGCTTCAGCGCCGGGTGCAGAAATGGTCCCTGCTGGAGAAGATCCGGCCTGTCCGGGAGTGTCCAAGGCTGGTCTATGAGCAGGGACTGAATCTCGGCGAACCAAGTGCGTCTGGGCCAGAACGGGGCAATCAACACGGCTCGGACCCCTTCCCTTCTTATCTTTTTGAGAATCCTTCCTAGAAGCGGAATCGGAGGGAACAGGTAGACGAAGTGGAAGGGCCACCGATCCTCCAGAGCGTCCACTGCCCAAGCTCCGGCGTCCCTTGTCTCACACGTAACGGGGAAGTTGATGGTTCTGCCTGGAGGCCATGAGGTCTATCTGAGGCAGACCCCATCTCCTGACTAGCTCCTGAAACACGTCGGGATGCAGAGACCATTCCCCCGGATGGAACCTCTGTCTGCTCAGAAAGTCGGCCTCCCAATTGTCGACTCCTGGAAGGTATACTGCCGACAGAATCACTTCGTGGCTCTCTGCCCAGTCTAGGATCCTTGCGGCCTCCTTCATGGCGCCCCTGCTTTTGGTGCCTCCTTGTCTGTTGAGGTACGCAACAGCCGTCGCGTTGTCCGACTGGACCTTGACTGTCCTCCCTTGAACAATGTCTGGAACAGCTAGTAGAGCATTGTGAATCGCCCTGAGCTCCAGCACGTTTATGGGCAGACTTGTTTCCCACTGACTCCAGAGACCTTGCAGTCGACGATCTAGGATGACCGCGCCCCAACCTGTGAGACTGGCGTCTGTTGTCAGAACTATCCAATCCCATATGGCGAACCGCCGGCCTTGAGTCAAATTCTGTCTGTGTAGCCACCACAGCAGTGACGACCTTGCTCGACTGGATAGCTGTACCCTCCGATGGATGAACAGGTGAGAGCCCAACCATTGACGGAGCAAGTCCAACTGAAAGGTTCGAGAGTGGAGCCTCCCGAACTGAAGCGCCGGGAAAGCTGCCACCATCTTTACTATCAGACGAATGCAAAGCAGGATCTGAACTCTCTTGTGTAATAGAATCTGACGCACCAACGACCGGATGGAGGCGATCTTGTCCTCTGGTAGGAATATTCTCTGTGCTCTGGTATCCAGTAACAGGCCCAGGAATTGAAGGCGTTGGGACGGTACCAACGAGGACTTTGGATAGTTCATTATCCACCCGTGCTGCGTCAGGAACAGAATTGTTCTGTGAGCATGCTCCTGCAGAATCAAAGGCAATGGTGCCTTTATCAGTAGGTCGTCCAAGTAAGGCACGATATTGATGCCCTGAAGCCTCAGACAAGCTAGCAGGACTGACAACAGTTTCGTAAACACGCGAGGGGCTGAGGACAGCCCGAACGGAAGGGCGCGGAACTGGAAATGCTCCTGTCCAACAGCGAATCTGAGAAAAGATTGATGGTGAATCCATATTGGGACATGGAGGTACGCATCCTTTATGTCTAAAGAAAGCAAGAACTCCTGAGGCTCCAGAGAGGCTATGACAGAGTGTACTGACTCCATCTTGAAAGGATGGTACTGGACGTACAAATTGAGTGCCTTGAGGTTTAAAATGGGTCTTGCGGATCCATCTGGCTTGGGAACCGTGAATAGATTTGAGTAAAATCCTCTTTCCCTCTCCTCGAAAGGCACCGGCATAATCACTCTGGATTTCAAAAGCTTCTCCATAGCCCCTTGCAACTGTACTCTCTTCTCCTGCTCGCGCGGTAGAGCAGTTGTGAAAAATCTTGACGGTGGGAGACCCGCAAACTGAATCTTGTATCCGTCTGAAATGAGCAGACGGACCCAAGGATCCGACGTGGTGGCAAGCCACTGTTGTCGAAACTCCAAAAGACGGGCCCCAACCTGGCTGGAGGATAGTCACGCTGCAGGTTTCTCCTGGGGCTTGGGCTGCTGGGCCCTGGCCGCAGGTTGTCCTCTTGTCTTTCCACGGGACCCACGAAAGGAAGAGGAAGAGCCTCTTCCCCTGCCGCGAAAGGACTGCTGCGGGCGAAAGGAATTGAACGAGGGCCCCGCGTACTGTCGTCTCGCTGGTGGAGGAGCAGATGGCAGAAAAGCCGACTTACCTCCCGTGGCCTGGGAGATCCATTTATCCAGCTCAGGGCCGAACAGCATGTCTCCAGTAAACGGCAAGGCTTCTACCGCCTTCTTTGACTCCATGTCCGCTTGCCAGGACCGCAACCACAAGGCTCTTCTGGCGGCGATAGAGTTAGCCGATACCCTGGTAGAAACCGTAGTGATGTCCTTGGACGCGTCTAAGAAAATCCGCCGATTCGCGGATATGTTCCGCCAGCACCCTCAGTTCCTGGCGGGGAACACCCGCATCCAGACCCTGGATTAGCTGGTCAGCCCATTTGGAAATGGCCTTACTTACCCAGGCTGACACCACCGCTGGTCGCAGCTGGGTTCCTGCTGCCACATAGATGGCCTTAAGTGTATTTTCCAGCTTCCTATCCGCAGGATCCTTTAGGGATGTAGCTCCCGGAACCGGTAGGGTAGTCTTGTTGGAAGACCTCGAAAAGGAGGCGTCCACAGGAGGAGGCGTCACCCACTGCGCGAGCACAGACGGTTGAAACGGGTATAAGGAAAGAAATTTCTTCGGAACCTGGAAACGTTTATCCGGGTTTTGCCAAGGCGAATTTAGTTGCTCCTGTTTAGGAAAAGGAAAAACCACCAGCTGCTTAGGACGTACCTCAAACAGCTCTAAATCCTGGGACACGGGTTCCGGCTCCTCAGGTAAGTTAAGGACCCGCTTAACAGCAACTATAAGCGCCTCCACCCCTGCCGGGGCTTGTTCTGGCTCAGCTGCAGGCTGGACCTGGTCATCATCCAGGTCCGGATCCAGGTCGTCTGCTAGAAACTCCTGTTCCTCCGCGGAATCATCAGAGTCCTGCAGGAGCAACGGCTGTTTTGGCCTCCTCTGCTGAAGAGAAGGGACAGACATAGAAGTAACAAATGAATCCATGGATCTAGTTAGAGAAGAGACCCAGGCTGGCTGAGCCACTCTGGATTCAGCCAGTTCAGAGGAAAGCTGAGACATGGCCCCCACCAATGTGGAAGCCCATGCAGGAGGAGCACTAGAGGCCTCAGAAGGACCCTGTGACATACCCCTGCATGTCTCACAAGTAGTAGCTTTTCCATCAGCAGAGGTCTGTGAAAACTTTACACCACAAGAGATGCATATAAAGGCTTTCTGAGAAGCCTTAGTGGATGCCTTGCCAGTCATGTTTTCCAGAAGCACTTACACACACCACACACACAGATAAGACAGGAGGGGTGTAAGGACCTAGGGACTGTAGGCACCAGAGGGAAGACTAAGCCTCCTTGTTAGCAACAAAACCCTCCCCCCACACAGAGCTATAAAGCCAAACAGACGGGAATGAAAGGGTTAAAGTCCCACTGCTGTGTACACCTAAACAGGAGAGAGGTGACAAGCAGAAACAATGTCTCAGAATAGAGCTATGCACAGCAATATTCTACACATGTAAAACTACTAAAGCACTGCCAATGTCCCCCTCACCGCGGCATTATACATCTAAAATGGCGCCCGCCGCGTGCGGTACCGCGTCTGAGTAGTCACACACACAGCGTTACACCACTATGCTTATTGTCTCCCCGCCACGCTGAGCCTCCCAGCCAGCAAGGATTAATCCTTCTGCACTTGCTGGGAGACGCGATAACGGGGGTGACACGCGGCACACAAACAGAACGCCCCGCTGAAGGGGTACTCACAGTTAGGTGACTCTGTCCTGGGGCTCCCCGGCGTCACAGGCAGGCAGAAGGTGTCTGACGGTCCCTTTGGTGGGGGACCGCAGGAACACAAGCAGGCTGGCAGGCGTCTTTAGGTGAGACCCTGACAGTCAGTGCTGGCTGAACCAGCGCGCCAAAGCTCCCTAGCAGGGATATGAGACACCCAGTAACCTGGGGATAAATTCCCTAGCAGGGGATATGCAAGAAAAAATGCCCAAAGAGATGATATACAGGAGAAAACTCCTGCGTGGCCAGCTCCCTCGGCACAATTTTTCTAACTGGGGATTGTGGGTACTAGAGGGGAGGAGCCATCTGTTTAAAGTTACAGTGTGCCAGTTCCCAGCCATCCACCTCTATTACCCAGCGTGAACGCCAGTGTCCCCTGCCGGATGATAGAGAAATACATGGTTTGAGGAGTTTGGTGTTGAAAAACTTTGACCGGCCTGCACTGACCTCAACCCCAACGAGCATCTTTGTGATGAACCAGAACGGAGATCCAGGCCTTCTCATCCAACATCAGTGTATAACCTCATAAATGCTCCACAGAATGAATGGGCCCAGATTACCACAAAATACTAAATCTTGTGTCACCCTCATTACATTTTTTGGGGTTATTAAAAACAACTCCTTCCTAAACATGTCACCCAAACCAAAAATATCTAAATGATTAATTCTTATGTAGTGGAGTTAATTCCCGCTTATTACTAGTTCTAGTAATTTGCAGACTGAATGTAACAAGGAAAAGGAGGTTACGGTATATTATATCTACATGTCTAGGCCTACAGTCATAAGGTCGACAGGGTCAAAAGGTCGATGTGGAAGAGGTAGACATGGAAAAGGTCAACATGAGTTTTTCATGTGTTTTTGGTGTCTGTGTCGACATAGATTGGTATGGACACCATTTAAGCGTACCACGTCCCCTTGCATGGTGCCTCGCTGCGCTCGGCCCACTATTTTAATCTCCCACCACGCCATAGTGAATGGTAGGGTATGAAATACCGCCTGTCAACACATGTCGGCTAAAAAAAAAAAAATAGTGTTACTTAAAAAAAAACACACCTCAGGTCAACCTTTTGCCTATCGACCTAGTCACTGTAGATCTAATGACTGCATACCGGAAAATTAATCAAAAGTGATGAGGAAATAGATTGTCTTCATTTTTTTTAAAACAGAAATTGACAAGGCGGTGTCTCAGCAATACAACCTGTGCGACTTTACAAACCTGCTGTCATAGTGATACCCTCAAGATCAAAAAAAATATTCCTACCTTTAATTGGAATTGTAGGCAAGTTGAATAAGCCTTGTGAATCTCTAAAGTAAAATAAACTGCATCTCTCTAGATCAGTGGTTCCCAAACTCTATTGGGACACAGCACTATAGAGCACAGGTTCTGAAAGTCTGTCCTCAGGACCCCACACAGTGCATGTTTTGCAGGACTCTTCATAGTTAAATAATTAGCTCCACCTGTGGATCTTTTAAAATGTGTCAGTTAGTAATAAGTGCACCTGTCGGGTGACCTGGAAAATGTGAACTGTAGGGTACTGAGGACAGTGTTTGAGAACCACTGCACACAGTAAAAAAAAAAATATTTAATAATTGTGATACAAGTCAGATTTGTGCCTACAAAACACACCTAGGTTCCGTGGGAGGTTCACAGATATTATGCGTTTTGGCCTGGAAACGTAAAGAAATTGAGTTGATTGAATTGCGCAGGAGGATTTGTGTCGATTAATTCCCCCCCCCCCCCCCGCCATAATTTGACGTTAAACCTAAAACCCAAAAGCAGCTATTGCCCTTCTCTATGAATAAATCCAAAGCAAAGCACTGATTGAATTTTATTATAAAAGTATTTTTTAGGTTTACAAAATGTGAAATTAGCAACTTAAAATCCAAAACACTAAAGACCACACCATCGTATTCAGAATAATTCTGTAAACTGACAATGCCATTATAGCCAACATAATGGAGAGGGGGTGACAACCCCCTAAATACAATATATGTAACTGCAAAAAAAACAAAATATGATCTTTTGCGTCAAGCAACAATTCTCCCAACTTACCATTAGGTTTGTTGTTAATAGTTTGGCAGCGCTAACTGTAGGTATACATGTGCAAATCATGTAACAGTGTCTCTTGTGGCAGAAAAGGACTGCCGTCAGGATTAAGAAAGCATAAAAAAAAAAAAAAAAAAAAAAAAAAAAAAAAACATTTTGCAAATGGTATTAATTTCAGCCATCTGGGTATAAAACCCTTGCTCATTGGCAATGCCAAGTGTCCACAGATACAGTTTGTTCAGAGCATCCCCACAGAGATGAACATTCAAGTGACAATAAAGCAATATTTCCAAGTTTAGGCCAATGCTTTCATGGCAGCTGCCATCGAAGTTAAACATCTCGATTGGAATTTCAACAGGAAAGTTTACTGAATAGTCTTTTACAGTTCCATTTCTTCTTCTTCTCCTCTGTTCCACATTGTGTCAATATCACAGTCTATAGCGGGTGCTGTCTGCTTGTCAGAGTCCTCTTCCTGAGGGAAGGAAGCTCCTGGTGTGTGATGGGCTTGTTTGGATAGGTCAGAATCCTCCTCATAGCTACTGGCAATGCACTGTAGTTTATCAATAAGGAATTCGGGTTGTGGTTTCCAGAGAACAAGCTCCATAGATGGTCGACTCCTGAATTATTTAAAATAAAAGATTATCCACCTTCATATAAGTAATCCTTCACATGCCCCATACATGAGTAGAGGGGGCCCCTATATCATTCCATCATCCCCCCTCCCCCCAGAGGCAGCACTGCTCTCTGCAGTATAAACACAGATGCAATTAACTTTTACACTCAAGAAATATATGGGCAACGCATCATTAAACATTCTGTAGCTGTAACAAGAGCCAGGGATGACATAGCCTATAGCGCAGCCTACTTAGGAATTTTGTCTCCAGGGGGATACAGTCGCTAGGTAGACACTACGAAGGTCGACACATATTAGGTTGACAAGAGGTTTTCACTTTGTCTGAGCCAACAGTATTCCATACCCTACCATCCACTAGAGCAGTGGTAGCCAACCCTAGCCCTCGAGAGCTATTAACAGTTCACATTTTCCAGACAACCTAGCTGCTGCACAGCTGCACTCATTAATCACGGACACATTTTAAAAGATCCACAGATGGAGCTAATTAGCTCCCTTGTGATTCTGTGAGGAGACCTGCAAAACATGCACTGTTGGTAGCTCTCGAGGACTAGGCTTGGCTACCCCAGCACTAGAGTGTGTATTTTATTTAAAATAGACCAACATTGTCCACATGACTTATTTTGCTGGCAGACCTTTCAGGTCCAGGGTTACAAAATCAAAACTATATGAATATATATCTGCACACTTACATAGAATCCACAATTTTCTTGGTTAGGGACTCATCAAATCCCTTTTTTAAGCCTTCTACAAGTACATCGGACATCACAAGTGTGGGTAAATGGCTCTTTGTAGGTTGTTCATCATAGTCATCCTCCTCCACTACTAACCTATTGGGGGGAGGGAGAAGTTTTAACATGTGCAATTTAATAAAAAATATATATATTACAACAACAACAACAACAACAACAGAAAGTGACAAGGTCATGGAGAAAAAAAAAAATCATGCCAGATTCACAATGAGCACATGGGACTAAATGGGCCGTTCGGGTGATGTACCACTGGCACACACCTAGGAATCGATGGTATGCATGGAAATTTTCCAGGCATACCACTGAGGTTAATGTTCTGTCACACTTAAGCTGGGACACACTGTATTTCCTGAACATATGCAGAACAATATCTCTAACGACATTATCGTGCATATTGTCCAGATCAGTCGTTTTCCCAAGATAAACAATAAAATAAATCAAACTTGTCCTCAGTGATTTCATTACAAATTACAATATTTCATTTTCTGTCATTTAACTGAATAGCAAAACCCAAAAAACTGCTGGCAACTGAATTCTTAGTTCTTTCTACTTGATCACTTTCCAATGCTTAGCACATCTGCCCGATGGTCACCAAACAATGGCCAGACCAATAAGTCACATAAGGGATGCCTATACAGACACTGGATAAATTATTTAAGGATATATAATTTGCTAATAAACAGAGGTCCAGTGAGCAAACAGCTTGTCCTTGTCCTTCCATTATATAATTTTTACCTGCTTTCAATATCCCTAATTCTTCTAAGAGTAGCGGCATATTGAGATTCTACAGGGACTTCCTCCATTGCCTCAGTGGGGAGTGTGTGCATCATCTCAAAAGACTGGTCACACAAATCCGGAAGCACAGAAGTTTGCTCCACATGTGACTGGCTAGGGTTCCAGTATGGCTGTTGGGTGTCTCCAGTAAAAACACCTAGAGAGCGTCCTCTTTCAAATACAGGTGCTCTAGGCGAGACTGAAAGTTTCCTTTTCTTCAATGGGCAACTATAACAAAAAAAGATAAGAGTACAAATTAATAGAACAGAACAAACAAGTTGCCGGATTTTCCATCTGTGAATGGGAAGGTAATGATGCTTCAGCATTTTCTAAAATTGCCCACATTTAGCAGCCTCAAAGTCACCTGCTGTTTCTTATAGCTGCACACTGCAGACGGTATAGATATGGGTATTGGTGCTTTTGTGATATGAACCTGTTTTTTCCATCACCTGTCAAGTGCAGTAGAACAGAACAGATAGCTGCCAAGCTCTGGGACTGACACACATCAGCACAGTGTCTCTGCCTCAAGACTATAGTATGAAAACAGAACATGCATACTATTTTTTTTTTTTTTTTTTTTTTTAATTTTTATTCAAAATTTTTCAATTTATAAAAAAGACAAACATACAATTACATCAGGTCCCACGTTGGACCTATGGACAATACATCTAAACAATACCTAGACATCTACGACATTCATTAACAAGTGCGGCAATCGACATAGGTTACTTGGCATTTATTACTTGACAATAGAGGCTTTATTATGAGCATCAAGGACCACGCTATCGGGGTATCTTTGTGTTATTATTTATATAGGTTAAATCTCTCCCATTCTCCCCACATTTTTTTTATCCTATCCTTTTGCGTTCTCCCCAGCGTTTCCATCTTATAATTATAGGCGATCTTTTTTTGTATGTCTTGGGAGGTTGGGACTTGTTCCTGCCTCCAGTATTGCGCAATAGCAGCTATCGCTGCATTTATTATTTGGTTTAATAGATATTTCTTTGCCCTGGTTAAATTTAGTGGAAGGCTATGTAGCAATACAATTTGAGGTGTTAATTGTATCTCAAGTCCCAAGCTCTCAAGGATCAACTGCTCTATTCCTGCCCATAGCTCCCCAAGCTTACTGCAGTACCAGAATATATGTTTTAAGTCAGCTCTTTCTCCGCATCGCCAACAGGTATCTGGGTGGTTAGGGTCAAATCTATTCATTTTCACTGGAGTATAGAATGTCTGATAAAAAATCTTATAAAATCTCTCAATGTGGGCCGCTGATCTAGATATTTGATTAATTGAGCTAAATAAGTCCATCCATTGTGCTTTTTCCCACGTGAAATTCATGCATACTATTAAGTGAACTGGAAATCTACTTACTCATTGTCTTCCTGCTGGTGTTTGTGTTTCTTTCTGCGTTGAGCACTTGGTCTAAACAAAAGACAAAGTGTAGATACTGAAGACAAGGTTTTATACATTTAACAATCTCACAGAACAATTCAATTGGAACACAACCACCACTAACACCATTAATGGTATACCCACAAGATGGATCAATCCAATTCAGAGTTTGTTTTATTAAAAAAAACATGCATATATTGTGGCAATGCATGTACTAAATAAATGCAAGAGCCAGTAAAAGATGCCAATTCGCAGATTCACAGCAAGGGTTGGCAAGTTTCTACAACATAGGACCTGGGAGAAAAACATAGAAGTGTCCACATGGGATGCGGTTAAGATGCTGGCGACCAGGATGCAGAGGGTGAGGAGCATAGGGGGAGCCGGTAACCCCCTGACAAGATTCTGTTCAGTGGGATGTCGCTATCTTCTGACCATCAACATCCCGTCTGTCTGCCATTCATACCAAATCCGTCCACATCTATCCTCTGTGCGCTACACGTCACGTTATACATAACCCGTGTGCTGTGTGACTCTGTAGTGCATCTTTTCCTGCAACACTTACAATTAAAGTGCGTCTTCACAAAATGGTGCGACTAGGACACAGAAGCAGCTTCCACTTACAGCCTATAATCTGTGTGCGGCTGTATCCGAATACAAAACGAAACAGGTTTTCTAGTAAAAAAACTGCAGTGTAGCATCACAGAATATAGGCATGCCACATAACATTTCACTCAGCATAAGCTGCATGTGTGTTCTACTTACGTTGCAAATAAGTTGCATTGATGGAAAAGTGGGCCACGAAGAGGCTCAGCGCATCTATGTCACGTGTGACTAGAAGGGCTGTTTATCTTGCAAGAAGGCTAGATGTATGTGGACACATCTGTAACGAACAAGATTGCAGGACCATATATCCTCTTCAAGTACTAAAACCCCTCTTCTATCAATACACAACCTCCACTTACCTAAATCATTTAATCCAGGGGTGGGGAACCTCCGGCCCCCGGGCCGGATACGGCCCCCGCACCCTGCTTGTCCGGCCCGCCCAGCTGCATATTTTACTGTTTAAGCAGCCGCCCGCCCGCCTGGCTATATTACTGCAGTAATATAGCTGTGCTGGCGGGCGGCTGATTAATCAGTAATATAGGTGGGCAGGCGGTGGGCTGATTAAGCTTGATTCAGCCGCCCGCCTATATTACTGATTAATCAGCCGGCCTCCCGCCCGCCGAGCAATGTTCCTATCCTACCTAATCAGGCGCCCGCCTGCCCGCCCACATGGATGGGTGCTGCAGCGGGGAGATGTTAACACGCGCCCTCCAATCACAGTGGCTGTGGATGTGATGCGGGCAGTAGGGAGGGAGACTGGTCGCCTGATTGAGGATCAGTCAGTGCATGTGCATGGGCGGGAGCATCCTACAACAGCCGTAGCAGCAGCCATCACGCTGTGCTGCTACAACTAGTGTGTTAAAGGTACTGTAAATGCTGCTCCTCTCACCCTCCCTTCCCCAGTGACTGACAGATCCAGGGGTTGTCATTTACCCCTGGATTCACACCCAAACAGGTTTATGTGATTATCTCTGATTATCATAATCAGAGATAATCACATAAACCTGTTTGGGGGTGACACTGCCACTTTCTCCACTTTTTATGAGTAAATGACAACCCCTGGATTAATGCTGTGCATTAATTAGCCAGTCCTAGTGTCTCTGGCCACTGTATATGCCGCTGCCCGTGTGTATAATGCCCACGCTTATATGCCGCTGCCCGTGTGTATAATGCCCACGCGTATATGCCGCTGCCCGTGTGTATAATGCCCACGCGTATATGCCGCTGCCCGTGTGTATAATGCCCACGCGTATATGCCGCTGCCCGTGTGTATAATGCCCACGCGTATATGCCGCTGCCCGTGTGTATAATGCCCACGCGTATATGCCGCTGCCCGTGTGTATAATGCCCACGCGTATATGCCGCTGCCCGTGTGTATAATGCCCACGCGTATATGCCGCTGCCCGTGTGTATAATGCCCACGCGTATATGCCGCTGCCCTGTGTATAATGCCCACGTGTATATGCCGCTGCCCTGTGTATAATGCCCACGTGTATATGCCGCTGCCCTGTGTATAATGCCCACGTGTATATGCCGCTGCCCTGTGTATAATGCCCACGCGTATATGCCGCTGCCCGTGTGTATAATGCCCACGCGTATATGCCGCTGCCCTGTGTATAATGCCCACGTGTATATGCCGCTGCCCTGTGTATAATGCCCACGTGTATATGCCGCTGCCCTGTGTATAATGCCCACGTGTATATGCCGCTGCCCTGTGTATAATGCCCACGTGTATATGCCGCTGCCCTGTGTATAATGCCCACATGTATATGCCGCTGCCCGTGTGTATAATGCCCACATGTATATGCCGCTGCCCGTGTGTATAATGCCCACATGTATATGCCGCTGCCCGTGTGTATAATGCCCACATGTATATGCCGCTGCCCGTGTGTATAATGCCCACGTGTATATGCCGCTGCCCGTGTGTATAATGCCCACGTGTATATGCCGCTGCCCGTGTGTATAATGCCCACGTGTATATGCCGCTGCCCGTGTGTATAATGTCCACGTGTATATGCCGCTGCCCGTGTGTATAATGTCCACGTGTATATGCCGCTGCCCGTGTGTATAATGTCCACGTGTATATGCCGCTGCCCGTGTGTATAATGTCCACGTGTATATGCCGCTGCCCTGTGTATATGCCGCTGCCCTGTGTATAATGCCCACATGTATTTTTAAGTTGATCATTTTTATATGGCCCCCGAAGGGTTTTCAAATTTTCCAAATGGTACTCGGTAGAAAAAAGGTTCCCCACCCCTGATTTAATCCATTTAGGATTTTTTTTGTCTCAACAGAAACTCGCCTGACAACCTAAAAGTCTTTATTGAAAAAATTATGCCACATCAATCAACCCCCTATGGGCATGATTTTTCATGGAGGCTTCTACCAATGATTCTCCACTACTGACTTTTTCATTGCCTTCTTACAAGGGTGAGCACACAAAATAGTTTGCAGTGCGAGTTCTGATTCTCCATCTGAACGGCTTGCAAGACTTAACTTGTGCCAAATTGTATTAACCCCTTACAGTAAGGCAATCCAAAGGAAGATGAAATACACAATGTTATGAGCATCTCAAAATGCTGTATATGAACTGCCGGTCATTGACCTGCAAAACAATTACTATAGGGAATCAAGTGGCAACTAAATCACTGACTAGGATTTATCTTTTTTTAGCGGGTCATCCAATGGTGTAAACATATTCTTATTAATATAGTCCCACAAAGCTGTAGGGTTCACTGATCTTTGTTAGATTCTGATGTCAGACAACAGGAGGAGCAGCAAAACTTCAGCATGCACTTGGTGGAATACTGAAACTTCTCAAGGCAGAAGGGGCGTAAAGCTGTGTGCACACGGAGCGATGCGCTACGCAATTTTGCCTAGCAAAGTTAGCCAGAATCATACCCTCTGTACTAGGGAGGCCAATCAAATCAACGGGATTTTAATCATTTCAGGATTAGTTAGCACATGCGAACCGCACAGATGTGGGGGTTTGATTTTTTTTTTTTTTTTTAATGCTAGGCTGATTAGCAGATGTTGCCCGTCTGCCCCTCGGCTGTGCGTAGCGTGACCTCAGGGGTCACGCTGCACAGCCCAATAGCCACGTCTCCAGCCAGGAGAGAGAGGGGGAAGAGGATATAAGGACTGAGGGACAGGTGGTAGAGCTAAGGAGGAAGATGCAGTGCAGCTAAAGAGCCCTGCTGCTACCTGCTTTGACACCATTAAGTCAATTACAGGATTGAGCATTTTTTAATCCCAAATCCCGTGATTGAAAAAATGGCACAGAATTGGCATCCCAAGAGTGATCACTGCAGGCAATAGAGATGCACGATGTCACTATGGCCCCAGCCAAATAGACTGCGCAGGTAAAACAATTTTGATTAAGCCGAACACACTGTATTTGGCCTATGGCCAAAATCGTCCTACTCAAAATCGCTCATGGGCTAAGCCAAAATTGCTTTGCCTGCATGTTCGTGTGTACACCCCTTAACGAGGGAAACCAAGGTTATCCAAGCAGCATTCACATTTAGTGCCTGGAACAGAGGGCCTTATTCTACTTCACTCTTTCTGACAGAATCCTTCTTAGATGGACAAAACCATGTGCACTGCAGGGGGGCAGATGTAAAATGTGCAGAGAGAATTAGATTTGGGTGAGTTATTTTGTTTCTGTGCAGGGTAAATACTGCCAGCTTTATTTTACACTGCAATATAGATCTCACTTTGAAGTAAAACCCCACCCAAATCTAATTCTCTCTGCACAAGTTACATCTGCCCCACCTGCAGTGCACATGGTTTTGTCCCTCTAAGAAGGAATTTGTCAGAAAGAGTGAACCAAAATAACCCCCAGTGTGACATGCTAATTTATGTACAATTTTTGACACTGCACATTATTGAAACACCACATAAGATGTACTTTATTATGGCTCACTTTCATTCTATGCAGAAGTATTCAGAGGGGCATAGAAGCTGGTCACACCACTACTTGCAGCTAATATAGTTTGACTGGCCATTAGCACAAGTTGGCTGTGGAGGTAAAGAAATATTTTGGCCTATTCAGAGGTAATTGTGCACAATTTCACACAGATCTTCAGCACCTAATGGTGCCCATATACAGAGCGATGTGCACCATACTTTTTGTACTAGAGCGTATCTAGTACAAAAACTATGTGCTGCACATTCTTTTTGTGATGTGCGCGGGAGCGCGCATCGCATGTGCACGGGAGCGCGCATCGCATGTGCAAAACACACTGTATGGGCACCTTAAAATATGGCCATTATAATTCCTTGAGGATAACGAAGCTGGGCCTCACATGCAGATGTACTGTGGTTGTTAAATCACATGCAGCTCAAACAAGGACATCACTGGACAACTGAACACCAATGTGTTGTCTAAAAGATGAGACCATTTCGAAACAATAATAAAATAAATAAAAAATAAAAAAAATGTAGGGTCCGTCCAGATTTACAAATCATAAGTAGTGCCATAAGAAGCACTTACCCAGTGCAGCTTGTTAGAGAAGATAAAGGGGGCACATCAGGTCTTTGAAATAACAATTCACTTCCCAAAACCAGGCCAACATTCTCTCTAGCAGCGCTGCTACTTGGGATGTATTGGCTATAGTTCCCAACGTCTGCATTGTTATGGATTATCCCACCAGCCATAGAGACGCTGCTTATTTCGTTGAGATCATTGGCTGATGTGCCAAGAAACGGGGACTCAGGAACACCTGATGGGTTGGTCCGCAAAAGAAAGGAGTTTGGAGACTGGTGATACTCCATCCCGCACAATGGTTGTGTGCTACAAGTCCAGACAGCAGCAGCCATTCCAGCGTCCTCCTAGGAGGGAAAATAACTAACAATTAAACCTAACAAAGTAAAGTAATACTAATTGCATGGCTAAACAAAGCATAAGCTGAGAAGGTATGGATTCTGGAATATACTAAAACACATGTTAGCAAGAACACTCAGACTAATAATAATGTTATAGGGAAAGCAGTGAGACATGTTCTCTGACAGAAAGTCAGTTTACAAAACAATGCTGCTTCCCCTGGAACACCCCATGCGTGCTGTAAGCAATACGATGAGGTTACTGAGAACTGTCATGTAGCAGTCAGCTGTGGGGGCTCCCTGCAGCAACACCTGGTTCAGAGCTACACGTCGGTCATGCTGGGAACTGTGGTTCATTGACAGCTGCGCACTGACCAGACCGGGCGTCGCTGAGGTCGCACGATTGTGTCACTGCAATAAGAATCGGCATAAGGTACTACTGAGGTGACTTCAAGTTCCCTTTGGCCGCGGGTCACTCACCCGTCACTATGGGGTCACCTCCGCCCTCCTGTGCCACTAGTCTCGCGATAGACAACCTTCCATACTACAAGTACTCCATCTCCCAGGCTCTGAGTGACGCTGGCTCCCGTGCGCCTCAACCAGTATTCCCCCGCTGGGCGGAGCCTGCACCCTTCTAGAACGCTCTCAGCGTTTCTACTCTCCTTCAACCATAGAGATGAAGCGCGTGCAGCCGACCAGACAGTACTTATATGTGGGCGGGGCGGGGAGCTGTCAGTCAACGGGGCTGAGTCTAGCAACTTGTGCGCGCTGTAATCTTGTCGTGCCTATGCGCGCCGCCATCTTTTTGGTTCCAGAACTTGCACTTTGCGAGATCTTTATTCATGCACTTCACTTAATTATGTAACGCCTTATTCACCGCTATCACTCTGCAGATTTGCGCAAACAAGAATTTACTGAAGTATTTCCCAGGTATGAGACAGGTCGCTGGAGTGATCCATGGATTTATTCCATGGCATATTTTCTCGTGCGTTTTTTCAGCTACTTAATTGTTGAGTTAAAGCTGTGGACACACTCGGCGATATGTACTTTAATTTTGAATATATAGCGGGGTAATCAATTTGTGACGATATTTCAAACAGGTGGAAATATCGACAGTCGCCCATTCAATGCTTCCATTTCCGACAGCATTGAAGGACGTCTACTTTTTTAAAAGTCAAATCTGTTTTGTCAGAAAGGCTGTGGATTGTCGAACCCGTGACTGTTCTCTGACAATCCGTGGTCGTTTTCACTGATTTGCATCTGTCACGTTATTGGAAAACAGCTGGATTCCGACTGTGGAATCCTGGACTGAGTATACCCCTTAGTCAATTAATTATTATTAATTAATTATTAGGACCATGAAGTACCATAATTATAGTAGATGTGTCGTTCAGAAGGTTTCCTCTTATGTCTTGTCAGTCTTCAGGCCGACAACGCGTAAGATGTGTTGAAGTGTCGCAGCAGTGTATGGCCATCCGATCCCTCTTGAGCCACCTGGGACCTTCCCGGAGAGCAGAATTGCATTCAGTACTTTCACATGTGATGTATCGACCAGTGCGCTCGGGCCGTGCATCGGACTCAAGGGGATGTCAAACGATGATTTGAGACGATTTCTCATCCCAAACCGTTGGAATCGGGTGAAATTGGACTAGTGAATGTGCCTTAACACTCATGTTACTTGGTGGAGGAATTCAAGCTGCAGTGGCCGGTAAATTTGATTAAAAGACACAGACACTGGCCAGTGTAAAATATGAGGCAATCATGCCCCTGTTTTGTACAGCACTCCCAATTGCCATGCCAAAATTGCTGCAGGTTCTCATTCATCTGAAGTCTGCAGTCATACTGCTTCTGATGATGCAGAACCTATTCTGCACATGCATAGTATTGGTCTTGCGCAGGTGCCGTTAAACAACCATTAGGGATTTGTGTACATCTCTGAATGTTTAGGAGACTCTGAATTAGTTGTGATGTTCTTGAGTCAGGGAGTCAACTCCCTGTACAGACCTCAGCTCTGAGTGAAGCCCATGTGGCTGAGCTGGGTGAGAGCAACACTATAGGGATGAAAATATCTCTATGATATTTCCAGAAAGATCGATGTTCATCTACCAATACATTGAGGTTTTAAAATGATTCTCAATCACTATGTATTGATAACATCCTGATGCAACAGCAGCAGTTCCAGTTCCACAGTGTCCCCTGCTCCACTGTGCAGATGTCTGCCTTCCTGTCTTTTCTACTGTACATGTGCAATTTTAATGGTTGCGCTACCTGCACATGTGCTGCTATCCCTACAAAACAGTAAAAACATTATCACTGTGCACCCAATATGTGAAAACACTAGGGAGAAGAATAAGGAGGATGTGTTTGACATGTATAAGTATACATGATTGGCTGTGTGTCTAAGGATGAGTAATGGCCATGGGACACATATCATCTTTATAGAATACCTTGTGCCATAGTGCGTGCCTATGAATTAGCCATGCCCAGTGGTAGTGATGGCCATCAAAAGCTGTACCTTTGATTGCTGATGTGTTGGTAGAAAAAAAATGGTAGAAATCTATTGGTGGTTAAGCCATTGATAGGTGAGTTCTGTACATGGGCTTCACTCAGAGCTGTCGATGGGGTAAAAAGAACACCTGCCATAAGTCATAGACCACCAATGTTTTCAAAACCCACCGAAGGTCAATGGCCATTCCAATTCTCTGGTACCGAGTGGAGCAGCAGTTGTAGTTTGGCACACAGAATAATAGTAAACATATATAGTACAGTACTGTTAAATTCAGAAATAACAATGATTCCAGGTTGTTTTGACACAGGAGGGAAGCCGTATAAATATTATGTGGGCCCCATTCACCATGGTAAAGAAATGCACAGGATAGCCAAACTCCACAGTTACTCACCAGCTTTTAAGGATATCTATGCGTGAACACAGACGATTGACTAAAGGCCTAATTCAGAGTTGTAAACTATTCTGATGTTTTTGCAATTGAGCAATTCTCAGCAGCCTGCACTGCAATCTCTCTGCACATGAATATGGGTATCTGCAAGTCCACTCGCAGTCAGGAATTAATTGAGTGATTGACAGGAAGTGATCTTTTATGGGTGGTAAAAAGCAAGCATGATGTGGTCATATTTTGGGGTGTGTATATGCTGTCAGCTGCGATCATGTACGCAGAGAAGCGTGTCTCCTGCATTGCCACTACTGCATACAGTCAGAGTTGCATATGCATCTGAGGCAAAAGATGGCCAGATTCTGAGAGTAAGACTCAGAATCAGGGATGGGATGTTATTATTACATATAACATTCCATTATTTCCCAGTGCTATGTAATAAAGTTAATTTTATCATTTGTGTTTCTCTCATGCTGCTTTCCCACTGCAGACCAGTTTAAAGTACTGGTAATCTTAAATGGTATTTATAACGGTATTAGCATTCCCACTGCAGCAGATTACCATTTTAAATACCATTTAAGTACCATTCCCATTGCAGTGAACCGTGTAAAATGTAGAGTGCCTAACCCCCCCCCCCCAGTGTAAAGAGTGCCTAATCCCCCCCCCCCCAAGTGTAAAGAGTGCCTAACCCCCCCGTACCTGCCCTGTGCCCCCACCTCCCCTCCCCTTGTGCCTACCTGCACGGGAATGCAGGGCAGAGGGTGGCAGCGGGGGTCCATGCAGGGTACAGGCAGTCCCAGTGCCTGATGAGAACAAGTAGTTCTCACTTTGCGCATATGTAATGAGTGCACGCGCATAATAATGAGCCACTCATTACATATGCACATATGTAATGAGCGGCTCTTTATTATGCACGTGCACTCATTACACATGCACAAAGTGAGAACTACTAGGTCTCATCAGGCACTGGGACTGCCTGGAGGCTAAATAACGTTTAAGAGGCATTCCCACTGCCTCTTAAACATTATTTTAACGTGTAGGACTCTGCTTTAAAAACGGGTTGAAATACCATTTAGCTTTAAACGGTATTTCAACTCTGCCACTTTCCCACTGCAGCCTTAAAACGGTAATTTGCGCTGAAAATCTGCAATTTACCGTTTTTTAGCTGCAGTGGGAAAGGGGCATTAGGGATCAGTGATGGAACATCTGTTCCATCTTCTGGAGGCAAAATAGTACACACAACAGCCTAAGGGGCCCATTTACCAAGGATCGTATTTACAACGCAATCTGGATGGAATATTACCGCCCAGGATCACATTATAAAATGCAATCCTAAGGGCGGTTTCACACACTCCGGCTCCTGCCGGACGGCAAAATCCCGCACGGCCAGGAAGCTGTGCCGCACACATCAGTTTAGAATGGAGGGGATGGCCACAGCCCGGCAGCCGTCCCTTCTAGTGGCGGGATCTGGCTGCAACCGGACGGCCGGGCCGTGGCCGTCCCGTGTGAATGGACACAATAGTGTCCATTCACAACTACTGTGTGCGGCACGTCTTTTGGCTTTTGGATTTCGCCGCCCGGAAGGAGCCGTAGCATGTGCAATAGCCCTAACAGTGGGATTATCATCCCTGATGCGCAGGAACAGGTTGCGGTGGCGGTAGCCCAGGGATGTGATGTGCTGCTGCCCGATGTTTATGCTTCGGACAGCTTTGCATCCCTTATAGAAACCTATGGGGGGTGGGGCGGTGGTGCAGGAGGGTTCGCAGTAGGGATATTTTGGGGGATTTAGCCTCAAATATAGAATGATAAATAGGCCCCAAAGTAATTTACAGCAACCCATGTGTGTTTAGTTAAAATATATTACTTCCAGACGCGGCAATGATCCATGTTCTGCTGTGTTCTGTTTTTTAGGATTACCACCATTAATTTCATCACAGTGATCTGAAGTCCTCCTTTGGAGCATATTTAAATCACAGATGCTGCAAATACTCTGTATATGTGAGAAGATGACCTACTACCTGTATAAGCATTTTATTTTCATACCCTTTTAATGCCACATTGTGTGCACATCAAATCATTTACTCAATGGTGCCCAATTTATGTATCTTATTTTTTTATGTAGTTAAATATTTCAGAGCTTATGTTTTGTAATGTGTATATCTGAAAGATGTGAGCCACAGTCACTTTCACAGAATCATTTGTGATTGTGAATGTGCAGTGCTTGTACTCACACAGTTCCTCCTTCAATGGCTTTCTCTTTTAGTGGGAGGGGGTAAAAGAGCAGTCATGTGATCAGGGGGAGACAAAACGTTCCTGAATCTCTGAGAGTAAAGTATTATGCTGTAAAGTGATTTCCAGGGGATCTACTACTGTATGTGAAAGTAGATAGGTAAGTCTTGATAATGTATTGGATTTTGTTTAGTGAATGTTTTAGATCTAATGTTTCACAAATTGTGTGTAAGATTGAGTTGTCAACACGTTTTTCCTGAGAACAATGGTGCTAGTTTCTCTCCGTTACAGATGAGTGTGTGTGTGAGACAATTCATATATATAACCTTTGTAGAGATCATTCATAGACGCCAAACATATATATATATATATATTACAAAATCCTGATTCCATAATCAAAGCAGTGTAATCTTTATATGTAACAGTTCTAGTAATATGATACTACATGTTATCCATCCTATAAGAAATCTGGATTACACTAACATAAATGTTAGGACTCAATCTAAATAGGTGCAAGTTTGTTTTATGAAACTCGCAGGCTTCACACAATTGCGACTGTGGTAGAAATTAAAACTCCATTTTGCAGTAGTAGTTGCAAGGGTGTGCAAATTTTCTACAACATGTGACCTGAGAGAAGAGCATGACAAAATGGGGACGGCTTCCTGGACCCCAAAGAAATTACAACTTCATTAGTAGAAACATATAAAAAGGCTGTTAGTGGACATAAGGAAGTACTGGACGTTGTTACGGGCCGATCCTATTTACTTTATAGTGTCCGGAATTCGACCACTATAGTTTGACAGTGACTAGGTCAACATGCCCTAGCTCGACAATGTCTGAAGGTCGACACAAGCTTAATGCTGACATGTACATTGTCGACACTCATGTTTTTTTTTTTTTTTTAGACCAACTTGGTTCATACTTTACTATCCAAGTGGGTATAGAGTCAGATAATAATAGTGTGCATGAAGCATGACGAGTGCAGCGAGCCGTGTGAGGGGACGCGGTACACTTGTACGGTGTACATGTCAACATATGTAAACATAGACACCAAAAAAGGCATGAAAAATTAATTCTTGTTGACCTTTAAAGTGTCAACCATGTACATGTCAATCCTAAAGCTTGTGTCGATCTTCTGTCACAGTCGACCTAGGGTAGGTTGACCATTAGGTGTCTACCTAGTCACTGTCGACCAATAGTGATCGACTGTTGACCTAGATATTGTCAACCCAACCATGTAAAATGGCTAATTACCTCACCCTGACACTTATTTTGGGCAGGCAAAACAAAACCCTCGATAAGCATGCATGTATTCCATGATCACCGCCACGGAAACACATAAGTCTGCGGATTTTATATGATCCCATGTGTGACCATTGGGTGATAAAAGCATGTTTTTTTAATGTGCAAAACTTACAGTGGCTTATAGGATACCCCCAATGTGTTTTTTGTTTTACCAGAAGCAAAAATATAATCGCAAATAATATAATCAACTGACTAAAACAGTTATCACTCTAAACCTATTGAAAGGATTTCATTAACCACATTGGGTAGCTATGTACAGCACAGATAATTATGGTAGAGTAACATTTTAACCCTAAATGGTGGAGTGAGGTAAAACGATGGAGCGATATTGCTTCTGTGATATTCCTATGTTATAAGTGTTTTATGTCATTCTGATGGCACATCGCCAATTTGTCTCACAAAGCAATTGCCCTTGTGCTTCCGCCATTGTGTTTATAGTGCTGATACTAGCCTGACCTCATATGCTCCCGTGCTGGTACAAAGCTGCAAATAGCATATTTATGCCCATATGCTGCCCTAGTGTCACTGGTTTACATCAGGCGCACCTTCAGGTACATTTACCAGGTCATAAACACAAGAAAAGTCTCTAGCATTTGTCTCTTTAGCATCAACACAATCATCCCCAACATCCTGCACCCCAAACTACTCCGCCTAGGAGTCCCTGAAGCTACGTGTTCTTGGATTGTGGAGTTTCTGACTGATAGAAAACAAGTTGTGAAAGCGAGGAACTTCACCTCCCAAGTGCGGTCCATCAGCACAGGAGCCCTCCCAGGGCTGTGTACTCTCACCCCTGCTCTTCTCCCTGTACACCAATGACTGCACCTCAGAGGCGCAATCAGTAAAGATAATCAAATTCGCTGATGACACTACCGTCAGTGACCTTCTCAAGGACGGGGACGAATCGGCCTACAGACAAGAAGTGGACCGATTGGCCCGTTGGTGCAACTGCAACCATCTACAGCTCAACCCACTCAAAACCGTTGAAATGGTAGCGGACTTTAGGAAGAAGGCTGTTGGTGTTCCTCCGCTAACAATTGCTGACAGTGTGGTGTCACTAGTGGACTCCTTCAAGTTCCTAGGAACCACAATCTCCCAGGACCTTAAATGGGGGCCCAACACTGATACTATTGTTGGAAAAGCGCAGCAGAGGCTATTCTTCCTTAGGCAGCTGAGGAAGTTCAACATCCCACAGAAGCTTCTGCTCCTCTTCTACTCCGCAATTGTGGAGTCTGTACTGTGCTCATCAATACTGGTCTGATACGGCTTCGCCAGCGAGAGAGACAAATGCAGCTCGCTCGCCCGCTAATGTTCTGCCCAGGGGCCCCACTAATGTTCTGCCCAGGGGCCCCTGACAATGTTAAGACGGCCCTGGCTTTGGGCCTGATTCAGCAAAAACACATCCCCTCGCATGCAGCCTGTAGGAGAGAGAAATCATAGGATAGTCGCCAACCATTGAATGATTTTGCTCCCCTTCTGAAATAAAAGTCAGTCTAAGCTATTTTCGTCTGAGTCCGCCAAAGAGGGGGCAGGGGTTGAGGTCATGTGACATCAGCCGCTCACGCCGAGCAGGCATCGGCCCACACCAGGGAAACACCATGGGTGAGATTTAATAGGATGAGAGATTCAGAAAGTGAGAGATTTGGTGAGAAATCTCCAGTTTTTTTTAAAGCGGCAATCATTTACACTGCAAAACCAGTTTGATTTTGAAGTGTAAATGTTTGCCACTTTAAAAAAACTAGAGATTTCTCACCAAATCTCTCAATTTCTGAATCTCTCATCCTATTAAATCTCACCCCCAGTGTTTTCATGGGGATGGCCAAAAATGCTGGGCGTTCCCATGCTCTGACCCGGTGTCTGCAGCCATATGCCACACTTCAAGTGCTTCCAAACTTGCTTTTTTGTTCACAGTTCCATAGGACTGCATACTAAAATTGCAAGTTCATGGTTTGCTAGTATAAATTAAACATTGTTGCAACCGCAATTCTTATTTAATATTTATTTATTAACAGTTTCTTTTATAGCCCAGCATATTCCATTGTGCACTACAATTGGAGACAGTGACACAACAAACTGGGTATTTACAGATAGTGAAAAAGGTAGGAGGGCCCTGCTCGCAAGCTTACACCTCTTCCTGCTCATTCCTAGTTGACTTACTGCTTTAACATAATTATGTAATATTAACATAAATAGCAAATAGTAATTTGCTATATGTTTTCCTGATTGATTACTCTATTTGTTAATCACCAAATCTATTAAAAATAAACACTCCTCCCCACATCACCTGAATAACAAAATCCCACAACCAATTTCTCACTGTTCATAATAGAACAACTAAAATCTATGAAATAGCAGTCAGTAATTATTGCTTCAACACCATTAAGATGGAAAATGTAATGAAATATACAGGTAGGTTAATTGGCTTCCAACAAAATGAACCCTAGAACGTCTGTGTGCGTGTACATGTGGTAGGGAATATAGATTGTAAGCTCTACTGGGGCAGGGACTGATGTAAATATTAATCTATTCTCTGTAAAGCGCTGCGGAAAATGTATGCGCTATATAAGAAACTGTTAATCAATAAATAAAACACTTTTATGGTGCTACTGAGCTCCTCCAATTCATTCAGTGGGGTTTCGTTCACTAAGGGCCTGACTGAGCACCCATATTTGAGTGTGTGTGTATATATATATATATATATATATATATCTATATATATATATATATATATATATATATATATATATATATACACACACACACACACAATATAGAATTTTCTCCAGTTGACATTAGGCAGTCTGAGGTTTTCCATGAAGTGTGCCACACATTCTTCTAATGTGGTCACAGTTCAGAGTTCTACAGAGTTCTACATGCAGTCAAAGGCCACACACAAGATAACTGCCAGTAGTTTATTGCTGATAATGTCAGTTTTGCCTCTGCTTCCCCCATAACATCTGCTGACTGTGCTTCTATGTGTTTTGCTGACAGGATATAATTGATAGAATTGTCCTAATTGTGAATTATGAAGCAGAACGAACAATACAATTCTACAAAAGAATTTCCTGGTTTTTAGATTTTTCATGGCTCTTTCACCTTTCTCATTGACCCTGTTTTAAGTTTCTAAGTAGACATTTGACCTGAGTATTTACAATTAATAATACCACTGTATATCATGGTCTGTCTCCTGGATGAACATTCTATTTATTTTTTGAGGTAAAATAAAGTACATTTTCACTGCCTGGCAAGTCCACCAGACCTGCTGTGTCCTTCTGAGGGATATGTTATGTGATTGGTAGATAGGTGCGCTTGGAATATGTCTGTTCCCCGAAACTGTATTGACGTCATGCTTTGCAGTTTGCTTTATTTATATCCCTTTCACACTGCAAATGCTGAGTCACACCCCAGATTTGGACATGGGGGCGGAGGAGGAGGCAGCACTTGGATCTGACGCTGTCTCCAAGCGATGCCTTCTCCTTCATGTGAACGGGATCCGGGTCGCTCGACCCGGGATACCCGTTCACACTGCACAGCAACCCGGATCAGAGACGTGTTTAACCCTGGCTATGACCAGAGTTGATATGCCGTGTTGCTCGACCTGGGAATTTGGTCATTGGTGCTTTCTAACCACAGATCAATCCAGGTTGACCCGGCAATAACCCGGGTTGCTTTAGTGTCTTTCAAGGTGTATTAGCTACTGTTTATTGTTGCATAAAGTTGACAGGGCCCCATTATTGAATAAATATTTGCAGCTTAGTTCCCCAAAACACAAATTTTTGGTGGTAACATGGATCTACTAAATATATCACAGAGGGAACGCAGCAGATATCTCCAGTATCTGCTATGATCCCTCCATTCCTGTCAGCAGCAGCATCCCCCGAACATACCTGAATGAGGGCCGCAGCGCTGCATGTGACTCAGAATCACAAGCACAATTTATATATACAGATGGAGCGGGAGACATCTTTGCAGGGGATGGCGGAAGAGGATGCGCACGCACGAGATACGCGCGCGTCCCCTTACAACAGTGCTCCCCCGAAGCCTCACCCCGGGTCCTCGCCGCCTTGCCGCATCCCCCCAACCCTGTCCGTCCCTGAAGCGGAGATGGACAGGGTTCCCGTCCCCCCGCCGACGGGAAACTGGGACGCACGTCGCTCGCCAGTGCAAGGGATCTGGTGAGCGCCGGCCAAAGATGTCTCCCGCTCTATCTGTGTGTGTATATATATATATATATATATATATATATATACATATATATACACATAATGTCTTGTAATGTCCGGCACTCCCCCCCGCCTCCCAGGTGGGGGCTCCACCAAATACAATGAGAAATAACAGGTGTCACTCCGGGTCTTAGTGTAGCAAACAAACTTTAGTGTTTAACGGTCAACGCCGTTTCGGGCTTGCACCCGTCGTCAGGACCAAAACACAAACCATTTGTGTTGGTCCTGATATGTGTGGATTTCAAAGCAGTTCAATGTATTTGATCTTAGAAATGTATTGTTTATTCCTACAGATAATGGCTATCGGTTGGCTAGTCCTGGTCGTTTTGCTCCAAGCTTTTATTGTACAAGTGAAGTTATGCGGTGAGTTAAATACTTATGTGTACAGTGTCTTTTCTATACTTAACAGATGAAGTGCATGGGGTGAGGAAGTAACATTCAGCCTGTGCTGAAAATACAACTACGCAATTCGCAATCATGTAGAAGCATGCTTAATAACAGGGTGTTGCCAAAACATGTGGGTTAGGTTTGTCTTAATATGAGACTGTAGTTCTACCCAGCCAGTGACAGTTTTGGGAAATTGTTATTTCATTTATCAACATAAGGCCTGCATCATACAGTAGTTGCCTACCATCCTGCATTATGCAGGAGACTCCCTGGAATAGCATTAGTCTAGCAATCTCCCTTATGTCACCTAGCCCACATTACATTGTTAAATTTTGGGGTAAAAAAACGAATGAGAGACAGATACATTTACTTTGAATCATCAGCGCCATTTCCCAGCACTTTAGCAAGTATAGTATCTATTACTAACTGCTTTGGGCTCATCTACATTTGTCAAAAGATTCCTCTCAGATGTAGCAGTACACACCCACACTTCTAGGTGCCACATTCACAATCTCTTTTCACAATCTCTCCATATACGGAACTAGACACGCCCTTTGGGTGGAGCATGACACGCCCCCTCAATGGGGCGCTGTGCAAAATTATACTACCAACCATAATCTCCCTGAAACTAGTTTTCAAAAGTAGGCAAGTATACCTCCCAGAATTGGAAAAGAGACTGACGTGGGTCAATCTATTAGAGCGCTTATGTATGAGTTTATTCCCTTAGAGAGCAGCCGATTCAGGGGATGGTCAATTCCCCAAATAAGAATATGAAACAACAAGAAACAGAGGGGTGAATCGGCGCTCAAAGAAATACTGTTTCAAGTGCCTGTATCAATTCAATAAAAATATTTAATAAATAATAAATAAATTCATACACATGTATACAAAACACAAGAAAAATAATAAATATAATAAAAATTCAAATTCAATAAAAGGTAATGGACCTATTGGGAGAGCTGGGATATTTGTATAGTCACCCGTGTGGTGTTGATTGGACCTGCACTGATCCAGAAACTTGTGTCCATAAAAGTCCAGAGAGCGTCCGTGTGATTAAGGCCGTAAGATGGTGTGTCCTGGTATCTGCCTAGGAGGTGGGCCCTTTGGCAAAAGATGATATGGAATAGCCAGCCCGGGATGTCCTTCCAGTTGAATTTGGCATCAGGATTCTTTAGGCTCTACATGGTTTTAGAGGACCGGTCTTTAGGACAGGATCAGATGTAGATAGAGCAGGTGGTCAGCACTTCTTTAGGGGACTTGGTGATAATCTCTCTCCAATAGTGTCCAGCAAAACACCAACGCTTTATCAAGGTGTATACCAACTGTATAAAGTGGGAAATTTGGCCCAACATTTGGGGGCGTGGCATAAAATCACATCATTTTGTGAGGCCACTCCCCTCCAGAGGCTCTGTGAGCTTCTAATTAGTCCCCTAGACACTGCCTTGGGTGGAACACAGGAACATGCCCAAGAAATTAGACATTCCAGCGGGAGGCGGGAAAGTTGGGAGCTATGGGTCTGATTTAGGTTCACTGGCAAAAGCAAATTCTCTCTCTAATGGACTAAACCATGTGCACTGCAGGGGGCAGATGTAACCTGTGCAGATAGAGTTACATTTAGGTGTTATTTTGTTTCTTTGCAGAGTAAATACTGGCTGCTTTATTTTTAAAATGCAATAAAGATATCAGTTTGAAGTACAAACCCCACCCAAATCTGGAAACGGTCATCTGTCAGACCAGACTTAGGTCGACCACGGAAGGTCGACTGTCCCCAAGGTCGACAGTCATTAGGTCGACCCCGGAAGGTCGACTGTCCCCAAGGTCAACAGGGTTAAAGGTCGACATGTCTCAAGGTCGACATGACTTAAGGTCGACATGGGCCAAGGTCGACATGGTTTTAGGTCGACATTCATTAGGTCGACATGAGTTTTTCACAGTTTTTTGAGCCGACAGGTGGTATTTCATGCCCTACCATCCACTAGGGCGTGGTGGGAGAACAAAATAAGGTGCCGAGCGCAGCGAGGCACCGTGCCCGAAGCATAGCAAGCGATGCGAGGGGCTGCGGTTCGACTCCAACTGTGTCCATGTCGACTGTGTAAAAAAACAGTGAAAAACTCATGTCGACCTAATGACTGTCGACCTAAAACCATGAGCCATGTCAACCTTTAACCCTGTCGACCTTGGGGACAGTCGACCTTCCAGGGTCTACCTAATGACTGTAGACCTAAGTCTGTTCTGACAGATGTACCGCTTCCCCAAATCTAACTCTCTCTGCACATGTTACATCTGCCCCACTTGCAGTGCATATGGTTTTGTCCATTAGGTAGAGAATTTGCGGTACTTATGTAATATCTGGGCTCCCGTTTTTCTTATGAGACCGCGTCCGCTCGCCACGCTTCGGGCACGGTGGCTCGCTGCGCTCGCCACACTATATAAAATCAACTCCATGCGTAGTTGGATAGTAGGGGTATGAAAAAATGGGGTGCATTTAACATGGGAGCCCAGATAATACATAAGTACCAAATTTGCTTTCGCGAATGAACCAGAATCAGGCCCATAATCCCAATTAAATATTCATTGCAGAGCCTTTTCTAGTGAAATCTATAACGTACATTACAGAGAACATCCTTGGGCACATATATCATACACAGAGCATCTATACCATACAGAGCGCATTCTAATGCAGATAGAGCATTCTTGTTACATCTGTAAAATGCAGACAACATTATGTTGACAGATAAATAACAGAGCATATTATAGTAACCCATATAAAATATAAAGAGCATTTTAGTGACTATTTTAAAATCCAGTGATTAGTGACTATAACAAAACATGAAGTGTATTCTACTTATTTCATAATGTGGAAGCTGCTTTCTATTCAGATCTGTGGTGGTGACAAAGGGACTAATTCAGATGTGGTTGGGGTTGCTATCATTGCTGCTTCCAAGCCTCACACATGGTGCCATGCAATCTACCTATCGCAGAGGCCAAGACATTTTCCATACAATGACAGAGATCCCTAGTCTCTTCATCCCCTAAACAGCAGTGACATTCCTATTGTTTTCACAGAGGCCGTTGCGGCCTATCCCAGCCAACCAAAAGCAGCAGACTGTCAATCACTGAAAGGGCGGTATTCAATGATGATTTTGGCGATGTGCAGCGAATCCTGTTTAGGATTCGCTGCACATTCGCCACTGGTCGCCGCGTTCCGGAGCCTCGCCGGCTCCAGTATTCAACGAGTCAGGGGCTCGCTGCCCCTGACCGGCGAATTTTAACTCCTGCGGCGATGCCGCAGGGAGCCTGAGGACGGTGGCAGGCAGGGAGATGGAAGTCTCCCTGCCTTCCCCAGAACGTTTGTGGGGGGAGGTGGGCTCCCCGGGAGCCAGGCAGCACAGGCTGCCCCCCGGGGGTGCCAGCAGGGGACCGGGTATATTCACTACACCCGATCATGCATATGTAATGATCGGGTGAAGTGAATATATGAATATCTAATGAGCGGCTCGGCTCCGGCCCCCTGCTGGCTGGTCTGTGTAAAAAA
The DNA here is from genome assembly GCF_055691185.1 of Crinia signifera. Lineage (NCBI taxonomy): Eukaryota > Metazoa > Chordata > Amphibia > Anura > Myobatrachidae > Crinia > Crinia signifera. The sequence continues at coordinate 383,642,470 of NC_139217.1, forward strand.
AATATATATTTTTTTTAATTAAATATATATTCATGTGCTTACAGCACATGAATAAAAATAGCATGCCCCTCCTCAGAATAAAATTCCAGATTTTTTGCCACCAATTGTAAAAAACAAAACATTATTTTAAAAGTTCACTTTCCACTTCACCATAAAAAGATAGCGATTGCTACTCGGTGAATCATGGCGAAAAAAACCTTGAAATGTATTCGCCATCTGGTCATTGAATAGGGTGATTCACCGTTTTAGTCAGAAATTCACCTTACAGCACAAAATCGCCATAAAAACCTGGCGAATCAGCCTCATTGAATACCGCCCAAAGTCTGCTGCCATCCTGAGTCACATGACCCATTCAAACACACGCAGAAGGAGTCCTGCACATCCGCAAAGTACCGATAATCTGAACTGGCACACCATAGTCCACATCTGAATTAGGACCAATCTGCAGACCGTAGAGCTCTAGCGACCAGATCACTTACTTACTCTTTTATTTGTTGGCACACTAGCGAGGAAGCCCTGTTTGTGCTAAGAAGTTAGTTGGTTTCCAACAATCCAGTGCTGGGAAGCACCTACTAGGTATTATGTAAATCTACATACAAAGAGAATGTCACTCTACATACATGCTATGAGTAGATAACATAGCCCATTCATTGATACGTCCAAATTCTTTTGCAAACAACCGGCACTATTATTTACTATTATTTATTTATTATCAGTTTCTTATATAGCGTGCACATATTTCGCAGCGCTTTACAGAGAATATTTGAACATTCACATCAGTCCCTGCCCCAGTGGCGCTTACAATCTATATTCCCTACCACATGTACACGCACACACAGACATTCTGGAGTTAATTTGTTGGGAGCCAATTAACCTACCAGTACCCGGAGGAAATCCACGCAAGTATGGGGAGAATATACAAACTCTGCACAGTTAGAGACATTGAGGGAATCAAACCCATGACCTCAGCGCTGTGAGGCAGTAATGCTAACCATTACACCATTCATACTGTACCGGCACTATCCACTAATCAGAGTTATGTCAGCCCTGTCTGACAAAGGGTGGAGATGTATTAAGTCTTGGAGAGGGATCAAGTAGAAAGGTTGTCCAAACTAATCAATCAGATTTTAGCTGTGATTTATCTAGCCAATCTACTCAAATTACATTTAAAGTTGTTGGTATGAGCAAGTACTCCACTTTATCTCTTTCCAATGCTCAAAGTGAGGTTGGCCGGATCAGAAAACCATTCCTACTTTGTGTCAGTAATACTGGGGCAGATGTATTAAGCCTTAACAAGAGATAAATCCAAGGATGATAAGGAGAGATAAACGTCCAGCCAATCACCTGCCAACTGCCATGTTACAGGCTGTGTTTGAAAAAAGTCAGTAAGGAGCTGATTGGCTGGACATTTATCTCTCCTTATCACCCTGGCATTTATCTCTTGTTAAGGCTTAATACATCTGCCCCAATGTTGCTTATGTATAAATACATTTTTATAAAGTACATTTAATTTATACTGGCCATTTACTCAATTTTGTTTAATAAAGAATCAGAAAATACACATAAGATCAAACCAAAGTTTGCGATGCCCCCTGTCGCGGTAACCCGGCGGGGGATGTTTAGAGTATCCCAAAATGCGGTAAAAACCTGATAACGGGATTTTTACCGCATGTTTAGTTTAGAGAATCTCCCCCAATATCGGAACCAAAATAGTGGAAACATGTGCCCTCGCAGGCTTACTTCGCTCATCACACTTCAGGCAAGGCCCCTCACTCAAAAAGTTGAGAAAAAATATAATTTGTGTCGATCAGATGCGTGTCGACAATTGTCATGTTGACCATCAGAACCATTTGTCCTTTTTTAACCTGTCAACCTTAAGCCCTGTCTATCTTTCGACCTTTTGACCCTGTCAACCTTTCACTGTTGACTGTCTTATCTTTTAACTGTAGATATTTCAACCAGATGCCCATCATTGGATAACATTACTTGAATATTGATATTTAGATCATTTATGTGTGATGGACAGGTGCAGACAGTGACAACATTAAGGAAGATACATTGGCAATATAGAATTTACAATAAATTCATGTCATTTATTAGATTTGGTCACACCCTGCACCTTGGCTATTAAACTCATCTGTTTAGTTTAGGTTGCAGCATTTTATGGTAATTTATGTTAATCGCCTTTTGTGTTTTAATAGAAATTCCCGAAGGAAGCGCGCATCTGATCAGGTCTTTGAATCTAAAGTTATTAAGAACAACACTTGATGTGAATCACGATGCCAATCCCAGTGTCTATGTTGGACTTCGTCTTTCCGAAGATCACAATCTGGAAAAAGAGGAGGAGTACTATATGAGACTAAAAAGTTCAGTGGAGACCATATCCCGGAGGTACTTTAACATAAAATGTACCTTTTCTTCTAGTGTATGTTTCCCCCTTATGTTTAGGTGATAGCCAATATAATAGATAAAATATTGTCTTCCAAAGTGAAGTGATATTTAGAGAAGTAGAAATTTTAAAAGTGAACTCACGGGTGCCAGACGGGTTCCCTACAGTCGGGATCCCGACAGTAATTTACCTGATGTCGGGATCCCGACTGTCAAAGCGCCGACAGCCGGGTGCCCGACGGGCACTCGCTATTTTCCCTCATGGGGGTCCACGACCCCCATAGAGGGAGAATAGAATAGGTGGCTCGCATAGCGAGCCACTGTGCCCGTAGCGTGACGAGCGCTTTTTTGCGCTCGCCATGCTTTCTGAGTACAGGCAGTCGGGATCCCGACTGTCGGAGTACCATACCACACCCGAACTCACAAGGCGGTGGCAAGCTGAAATGCAGGAAAAGTCACACTCTGAAACAGGAAATATCGCAGCATGCCCATTACTTTGGTTGGGTTTAGCTGACCATAATAAGTGTGATAAAAAGATCAAATGACAGGAGATCAGGGGTCAGTAGACAATGGAATACCGTCCACAATCTGCGATAGCGCAGTTGGTCCAATATTGGAGGCTTGTGGCCCAGAACCACAACAGTGGCTGCTAATGAACCTGTCTAAACTGCAGTTGGAAGACGGCTACCATTGGTCTATATCGCATGACTGGCCAAAATGGATCATGCTCATCCATTTGCCACTTCAGATATATCAGTATAACCTATGATTTCCCCAGCCCTGGGATTGCTCAATGCAGCTGTAGGTTTCCCAGGTCTCATAGCATAGGAAAGCCTGCTAGACTGTGAAACAAGTAAGGGAAAGCTGGAGTAGAAGAACCAATTAGATGCTGCAATCCTGGAGGCAGTGCCTGCTACAAATGTAATGATTAATTTGTGGCCACACCATGAACCAAGAGGAAGTTACTGATCTGTCTATTTTAGTTTGGTTAAAGTACTTTGATAGCTTATCATCTATATAAATGCCCAAGGCAGCCAAGAGGAATGCCGGGCCCTGGTAAAATCGGGGGTGTGGCCTAATAATGGGAGGCGTGGCCACCTCCCGCGATTAGGTCAGTGAAACTACATCTCTTTCTCTCTCTCTCTTACAGAGGCAACTAGCCTTCAAAGCTTTTGCTTCAAGCGGGCTTACTAGTTATTAATATGTTTACATATTAGTATTAAAAAAATCAGTTAAAATATGTGATTTTGGGATTTTTGAATAATTATGGATGGTTAGGTTGAACTAATCACTGAATATATAATGTATCTATATAGCAGCCTAAATATCAAGGAAAATGAGCCAAGGACTGGACTACTTGCTCTGCATTTGCTGGCTCAGAAGGCTTCTTGTGAGGAGACCGACACACAAGTAAGGAACAGGTTAATCACACATCTGAAATACCACCTTCACCGCGAAAAGGAAAATATAGGTAACTATTCAGCTTGCGGGCCCATGTTATTTGTGGCATAGATAATACAGACCAATTTTGCTGTCAGAGATATTATAAACATATAAACATATTACCACATTTAATGATCAATGGTAACCTTATACAAAGCAATATAGTTTTATGCTAAGAAATAGAACACTGTTGTCTTATTCAGTGGGGACTGATTCACACCACAAAATTCCCTTGTAGGCCTAACCCTGATCATTCTCGTATAGAATGCAGAGTAATTAGGGGTTGGATGGTGATGACTTCATGTGGGAAATTACTAAACGTTGGTTTGGCAATATTGGCACGATGACTGTGTTTTTCCTGTGGCATTTCTTCACACTGATTTGCTATGCTCACAACAACTGCAATCCTTCCCAGAATCCACACTGGGGAAAAAATCTTCCTTCTCCGTTTTCCTAATGAAAGGTTAGCAATGGAAGATTTACTAAGTAGCAGTCTTGAACCCACAACAAAGTTGGGCAGAAATGTACCATACCCCAAGAGGCTTTTGGAAAATGACTGTGCAGATATTTTACTAGGCTAGGCAGTGGATAAATCCGAATGTGTGTGTGTGTTGGGGGTGGGGGGGTGGTTTGTTTGAGCATATGGCTCCCATTTTAAATTGAAGGGCACTAGGTGCACCAGCTACAGTTTGGTGCACTATAGCAAGGGGAAAAAATGAGATGAGTTCCCCTCACATTGTGCCAACCATACTAGGCCACTCAGCACTCGGCTTGTATCTCTAAGTAAGTATGGAGCCTGCAAAATTAAATATACAGCCCCCTAGGGACAGCCACCCCTGTGCTAATAGAACTTTGGCTGTTCCATACACCTCTTGCAGGGTTAATAATTATTGTTAACAATTTTTTTTATATATTTTCCATTATTAGGGTACTATTGGTTCCCATTATAAATGGTTGTCAGGCATTGGTGCTTTTAGAGAGGAGAAGGCCCATGTACAGCATCCATATGGACCCCTCCTCTCTAGCACTGTCGATTCTGGATATAAGGGGACCCTACCTCTGTCCCAGTGTCTACTGCACGTGTGCTGGTCTCCTGGAAAATGGCGTAGTGGCCATTTTGTTAGTGATTTTCTTACTGTACCCGCGTAAAGTGCCAGGAAAATGTCTGCTGCCCCGTTTTCCTGGTGATTTCTACTGCACTGCTGGAGAAAATTTACTAAAGCGTCTAAAAGTGGTGCTATTGCCCAAAGTAACCAATTAGATTATATCTATCGTTTTGTAGAATGCAGTAGAGAACTGACAGCTAGAACCTTAGTGGTTGCTATGGGCAACATCTCCACTTTTCACTTTTAGAAGCTTTAGTGAATTTACCCCTAAGTTGTCTGTTATTTGCATGACTATTGTGTCTTCAGATACAGCAGCAATGCAAATATGTCCTAATGCCACAGGAGGTGTTTGAGGACAAAAGATGCCCACCGCACGAATTGCAGATTTGAGATCTGAGTCTGATGACCCAGCAACAAGTCAAGCCTATATCCTAATCTGTACATCGCTGTTGGTTCTTCTGCATATCTGTCAGAAGACGTTAGGTAGAATCAGCTTTTAGAAACCGATGGTTATTGATGGCATTTTACAAAACATTAAATATGATGCTTAGTAAATTCTGTATTTTGGACAACAGGCAATGTGCAACGGTTTATAAATGTTAGGTTACCTGCCACTTAGTACATGTATATTTTTATTCTGTGTAAATATAAGGTACCGGTTACTGTTCTGAAAAGGATTGCACTATAATATAGACGTTACTACCCAAGGTCTCCCAATAGGTTACATTGTAGAACCATTACAGAAAGGACCAATGAGCACCAATAGCTATCATGTTGCCACCACCGATCTAGGGCCAGATGTATCAAGCTTCAAAACAACCAGCCAATCAGCTCCTAACTGCCATGGTACAGGCTGGGTTTGAAAAATGACAGGTAGAAGCTGTTTGGCTGGATGTTTATCACTCTCCACTTTGTCACTTTTGAAGCTTGATACATCTGGCCCCTAATGAGAGTAAAATCTTTGAAAAATAAACATATTATTTACAAATGATGAATGATTTTTTTTTTTTTTTTCGTTTTTATTTATAAATTTTCTTCATATTCATTAATCAAAACAAACAAATTCACACTCTTATATATCTACATACAGTATTCACATAAAATATCATTATAGGAGCAAAAGAATATTACATGGAGGTATACCCTCCAAAAATGCTTACATTTTCTATTAGGTATAGCAAGCCAACCATCAAATAGAGTACCTAGATTAATATTTAAGGCCAGCTCCCTCCATCTTCTGGAGCATCAAGCCCTCTTGTCCCAAATAGGGGGGGAAAAAAACAGGAAAAGGGGAAAGAAGGAAGAGAAGAGAGGAAGAAAAAGGAGAAAAAAAAAGGGGGGGGGGAGAAGAGGCCGAGTACAGGTGTAAGATATTAACCTAAGAGTCACCCCTGTATTATAAAAAGGATACAAATGATGAATGATTATTAATAAAGATGTTAGCTTAGTCATGTGCATTGAACCAGCTGCCTGGACACAGTAGTGGACTATTAACCAGTGAATCCGGATGGACCTTTGTACTACTATGACAGACCGTGTCATTTATACAGGTTCTGTCCATGACTATTGTTTCACTGGAACTGAAAATGATGTATTTTATGTAGCATACAACATTTTTAACAACACACATTATCATACCTCCCAACTTTTGACCTGAAGCGAGCACCCGAAAGGGGGGCGGGGCGTATGCAAATGAGGGTGCGGCATATGCTAATGAACCGCTGCCTCCTTTTCATACGAGAATAGACGCTGTGCTCATGCGCACAGCGTCTATTCTACTAGATTGGGGGGTCTCCCAACTGCCACCCCCTGCAGCGGGACAATGCCTGCCGCGGGTGGGACAGCGGGACAGGACCCGAAAATCGGGACTGTCCCTCTAAAATCGTGACAGTTGGGAGGTATGCATTATACATTATACACATTATTGTACAATGTGCACGGGTTTAGGGAAATGTTTTCCATTAGTTGTATCAAACCATCTAATGCTGACAAGTGGATAAGTTGGCCATAGCAACCAATCTGAAACTGATTCCCCAATCTTTAGAAGCCCCCTACATATAACAGAACAGTAAAGCCACTTTTGTTATGCTTTCCATTTATAATTGCTGTGTGTTATCTATAAGGCCAGCAGCACCATATGGGGTTAAGCATGTTTTATAGCATCAGTACACTAGAACACAGGTTTTCAGAGTTGGTCCTCGTGACCCTACGCAGTGCATGTTGTGCAGGTCTCCTCACAGAACCAAGTGAAATAATTAGCTCCTCCTGTGGATCTTTTAAAATGTGTCTGTCAGTAATGAGTGCACCTGTTAGGTGACCAGGAAAACGTGAACTGTGTGGGGTCCTGAGGACCGAGTTTGAGAACCACTGCAATAGAAAAGGGTTACCATTGTATATTTACATATACATAGGTATGACATGATTATAACATCACAGACTGGGTTGGACATATAACAGAGATATTACACATGGTAGGGCAGGCCTGGCCAACCTGTGGCTCTCCAGATGTTATCAAACTACAAATCCCATCATGCCTTGCCACAGTTTTGCTATAAGGGAGTGTTAAAACTGTGGCAAGGCATGCTGGGATTTGTAGTTTCACAACATCTGGAGAGCCACAGGTTGGCCTGTCCTGTACTAGGGTGTCAATTAAGCATAAAATCACTTTAAAAAAATGTCCAGTTTTCATAGACGCTATAGTTTGGTCTACACAATTATTTCTTGTCATTTAATATGCAAGCTTTTTTTTTACTAAAACTACTGGAAAATTGTAGCGTTACATCTGTAAGTAGTAGAGAAATCCCAAATATTGTTTAGCTTTTCATTTTCCATTTCCACAGCTCTACATAAGAAACCATTATCCAACTACTATCAGTACAGCCTGGGCATTCTGGCTATGTGTGTCAGTGACAAGACAATGGATAGACACGTGATACACAAGCTCATCCTTGCATCAGAGCACAATCAGTTGGGCCACGGAGAACACATCTCTATAGGTAGGAGAGAATTTAATGGATTCAAATATGCTATTTCCAATTAATCACAATGTCTGTGAACACTAGGTGGACACAAGGCATGAACGCTTGTTCATTTTGCTGAAAAATATTATGATGAGATGGAAAGAGAATAAAGTGGTCAGGATTGATCAGCAAAAATGTTGATTGATAATAGCTGAAGTAATAATTGAGTGTGATCCCTGCAAAGTACAAGGTATGCTTATGTGTAAGTGCAGCTAATACCCCTTTCACACCGCACTTGTTAAACGGTATATTGCCTTTTTTTCCCATTTCAAAACATTTAAGGCTGCAGTGGGAAAGTGCCAGAGTTGATTTACCAGTTAAAGATAACCGGTATTTCAAAACGTTTAAAAAGCAGAGTCCTACACGTTTCAGAGCCGTTTTTTTTATGCCGTGAGAATGGCTCTGAAACGGTATTTAGTAAAAACAACAGATTTCAGACCTGTGATAGGCTGTACCCTGCGTTCTGCCTTGAAATGTGTTCAGGGGATTAAACGGGTTGACTGATGTGAATGGTATTTAAAACAGTAATTTACTGCAATGTGAAGGCTCAGATCCGTTTTAAATACCGTTTAAAACTACGGGTTTTTGAAAGTTTTGGCAGTGTAAAAGCGGTATAAGCCTTCAAATGTAACAACAGCCAATGCTGTAGGACAGGGGTCCTCAAACTATTTTGCTATGGGACCCCATCAGACAATAGAAATAAATGACAGGACCCCAGCACATTACTGCAGAAGGTCATCACATCACATTTGTAGTCAGCAGACAGCACATACATGGCAGCATTGTGGTGGCGCAAAGTGATGTGAGGAGTCTAACATAACAGACAACTCAACAGATCTATAAGACTCCTTGTATCACTGACTGAGATTAGAAAAGTCATGAGCCTGATGGTCAGCAACATGGAGTCGTGACCCCATGCTGAGAAGGTCGGGACCCACTTTGGGGTCAGGACCCACAGTTTGAGAACCCCTGCTGTAGGAGAATGCTAATCTATTTGACATATTTTTAAATCATAATACTTAGGACTGAATCTAGAGGTTTGGCGTATCATTGGGTCTGGATGACCCAGGCAAAGGGAAGGACACCCCCAGCCACCTCCTTCCCCCCATAATTTATGTCATATTTCTTCTATTACTGGATTCACCGCCCATGAAAACTTACCTTTAAAATTTAAAATATAGAACTAGATGTTGCTGGGCAGAAAAGCAATATGTGAAATGAGGCCTCATTGAAAGTAAAGAAGCCTACAAACGGGGAGATTTGCTGAGCGTTCTGAGTGATGCTAGATCGCTAAGAACGCACTGCACGATCGCTCAGCACACAGCGACGTATCAGCGCTGTGTGCTGAGTGATCTGTCAGGGCTAGTGTTCTCCAATAAGAGCAATGTAGGGGCATTTTCTTAGCGCTCTAGTTAAATCACTTAGAAAATGCCCTGAAATAGCCTCGTGTGTAAGCCCCATAAGAAAGCTGCTAAAGTGAGACTCGTTTTTTTGGCTGTGACCCTTCCAATCTTGTTCCAGTTGTCCTAATTGAAACCTGAATAATATAGAGAAGAGAGACCGTGCAAGAAATAACAGCAAATTTAATAAAAATTAATACTAAAAACACAAGAAAACATACAGGTAGACAGATATATAAAACAATTATCCTACAATAAACTGTAGAACCGCAATGGATTTAACTGACAGGCAAATTAGAGGATAAATTAAGTATTACTATAGTACCATCCCTCAAGAGGGAGAGTCCAGAGAGATGCTTTTTTCTAAATTTAGCAGAGATAATCCAAACGTGACATCACTGTGAATGTATATAGGAACAGATGAAGTTTAAACTGATGGAATACAATTTCAGTTCAATGGATGAAGATGAATAACGATATGAATGTAGATGAACACAGTTCCATTAATAATTAGCAAGCAGATGAGTTCCTGGTGGCGAGCTATGATGGCAACCAGTGCCGATAGCTCGCCGTCAGTGTATTCAACTCCCTCCCCTTCACTGGCTGGTTCCCTTCGGCAAGGTGGAAATGGTGAGTGTGGCCAGTCAGCTCTGTTCGCTGTCACAGCTCGCAAAAAGGCATTGAATACTGCCCATACGGTATGCACAGTACGCATATTTTTCTTGGGTGTCAGATTTTTTTTGTGGGAGGGGAGGTTGGGGAAAAAAACAACTTATTTTTTGCTATTGCAGATACAGAGGCGATGGCCGGTTTAGCATTCCTGTGTTTGAAGAAGCGCAGCAGTTATCCTCGTGAACTCATTGAGGAAATGAAGCGGGAGATTAAAAATATTAAAGAAAAGATTTTGGCATCTCAAAGGTCTGAGGGGCAGCTGGGTAATATCTACAGCACCCCACTTGCTGTGCAGGTGAGTCTCCTGATATAACAGAAAAAGACCAACAATTAGCCCAGGGGCTAAAATAGAAGCGCTGGTGATATGTATCCAAGATCCCTTGTTGCTATACACCTTTGCAGCCCCTTGTTAGAGGATGTGTACCTCAAGCAGAACAAGGAACGGTAAAGCTCATGTAGTTTGCACTAACAAGAGCTTTCAAGGGGCGCAGTTGTGTTAGCACAATAATAAACAAACAATTCCAATAAAAATGATAATTTTTTATTTTAAAAAGAAATAACAATATCCAAAACTGAAGTGCACTTCATTGATAAAACAGGACAATACAAGACATACAACATATAGACAAACAAAGGCTATTTTAATAGCTGGGTGAATCCGGCATGAGGCTTAAACTCATCAGGCATTCATTATTAAACAGGCATCTGCAGCATATATATAGTTACCAGTCCCGAAATGTGTTCAAGATAGCTGCTGTTTGGGAACTCTGGGCTCCTTTGATGGACAGTCCAACCTCTAATTCAATGGAGGGGCTCCCCTGATGTATAAGGGGAGGGAGACGGTTCCTCAGATTTTAGCAATAGCCGTTTTCTCTGCTTAATAGCTTTTCCGGCAATCTCCACAGCAGTCTCTGGGTGCAGGTATTTATGCAGGTGCAGGTATTTCTGGCACAGCAACAAAACGCGTTTCTCCGCCTAGATCAACATCAGCGGCTTCCTCATGCTGCAGATGCCTGTTTAATAATGAATGCCTGATTAGTTTAAGCCTCATGCCGGATTCACCCAGCTATTAAAATAGCCTTTGTTTGTCTATATGTTGTATGTCTTGTATTGTCCTGTTTTATCAATGAAGTGCACTTCACTTTTGGATATTGTTATTTCTTTTTAAAATAAAAAATAATAATTTTTATTGGAATTGTTTGTTTATTATTGTGCTAACACAACTGCGCCCCTTGAAAGCTCTTGTTAGTGCAAACTACATGAACTTTACCCTTCCTTGTCCTGATATAACAGTTTGGATCATGGAGGTGAAGTAAATAATTATTTAAACTACTCTGACAGATTGTTCACCCCCTTGTCTCTCTAACAAATTCTTTAGTCAATATATGCATCATTACCTGGCATCTGTATGTACAAGACAGTGTCTGAGATATTAGCATATATTCGTAATTTAGCTGCACATGCATCTGCATGGGTCTGTGAATCACCCCCAGTGATAGCTATGGGCTTGCTCTGGATGGTATGAAACATGGCTTCCATGACTACTACTCACAGCCTAAAGCCATACATTTACTACATGCTGCATCACAAAGCTTGGGACTTGTCTGTAAAAAGAAGCTACGCGCTCTATTGATCTTGCGTAGAAGCTTCTCATATTCATTTGGTTTTAGGAACTTATGAAAGCCCTTTATCCAAACAAAATTGTCTCTTCCGCAGTTTCTCTCACAATTGGTTGGCAAAAAAACGAGAGATTCCTGTTCTAAGGCAATGTCTGCCCTTGTGGATGCGATGAAACAAGGAAAGTTCTCTAACCCGGGGATGATGTCCCAGTTAATACCTGTTTTGCACCAAAAATCTTACATGGATGTGGCTAATGTACGATGTGGAAAAATTGAAAGTAAGTCATTAGCTGATGCTTGATACATTGTCCTGACATAATGGTGATGTTCTGAGTACTGTACAATCAACAGTTTGTTTATTATTTGTCAATACTGGAGAGGTATTTGCCATACCTGCTGCAGCCACATTAGGCAACTAGCCCAAAATATAATGGGCGGAATGTAATGCCGCCCGAGTTCAGCGGCATTGCGGGATGTCGGCCAAAGTCTGACATTTTTTTAAAGGGGAATTAACTTACAAGGCATGGTTTTGTGGCTGGGATTCTACTTCTCTGTCCTTGTGCATATTCCATTCCAGAGTGACAACCTGTTGTTACAATTGCTATGAATGTCTGAGCCTTTCAGTTATCAGTCCATATGTTTATTGGGATTTTATCTATGGGCTGCAGGACTGCAGCTGCCCCAGTAAAATCCACCACCTCTGCTCAGTGTCCATGAGACAGATGCTGTCAGTTATTTTCTATGACTGGCAATGACTTCCAATTGGAAGAAGTCCTCCCTGTAAGTCACAGACACTATATTCAGTCCCACTGGGAGGTGTTTCCTCTCTCTGGGACTGCCAGATCAGGCTGCCATAAGGAGACAGTATGCTTCCAGTAGGAAGCCACTCTCTGCCTTTTATGCAGCCCTAGACAGTTTATATGGGCTGTAACTGATACAGGCCTTAGAAGCCAGTATTTTGTGCATGCACGCCCCACCAATGCTGGCTTTCTCCTCTCCGGGCAAGGTAGCTCTCCTCCTAAAAGTAAGTAGGAGCCTCCACTGTCCAAATCTGTTCTTTGAGCAAGAACTACCTAAAAACCCTTGCTTCACCTTCAGTTATACCCAAGGGTCCTGATATGGATCAACAGAATTCTGAAACCGTGTCTCTATCTATCTGGTTTTAAATGCATCCTTTACATCTTTTAGCACACTGCAAGTAAAACCCGAGCTAGCTAGTCTGTAAATTTGGTGATGATACTGCTACTCCTTTAAATTAACTATGCACCTCTCCTCTCTTTAGATGATCCATTGGTAATCCCCACTTCACCCTCCCCACCCATTGCTGACATTGGTGAAGAGCTGATCCAGGTTCGACTGGTGGTAGAAGGTCAGAAGTTCAATAAACTCTTTGAGGTCCATTCACAGTCCTCACTTCTTGACATACTGAAAGTTGTACGGAAACAGAATTCAGATTTCTCGTAAGTTCATAGATATAATGAACAATTTTTTTTTGTAAATTTCAGTGAAACAACCCTTCAAAGAAGCTTCGCGTGAAGTAATGTGTGCCTGGCATCCCATGAAATATGCATATGCAAACAATGGTCTGCAGAACTGCATCTGTAATATAACATATGAGACCCCCTCAATACTGACAAAGTATTTATCCCTGAAACACCTGCACTTAGCCTAACCCTATCCCTTACTGTTGGCACCTAACTCCCCCCCCCCCCCCCTTCAAGGCTTGACCATAACCCTTCCCACTCAGTGCCTATCCCCTTCCTTCTTAGTGCCTAACCCTAAGTCACCCTACCCACAGCCTAACCTTACCTTACGCAGTGCGTACATCTAAACACCTATGATGTGCGTGGTTGCTTAAATTCCAGTCCATCGCTGCCACATGATAATGTAATTAAGGATTGTAAATTAATCAGCTTAATTAATTCTTTGGACTATGTTGCATTCAATATAATAGCCCATTTATCATTTAATATTTGAGGCTAAATCCGTTAGCCGTAAATATTAAGTAGCCTCCAAATGTATCTGGAGGGACCCCAGCAAGAATCTCCTATCCCTGCTGCGATCCCTCCTGCTCTGCTGGCAGCTGCATCACCCATAGGTTTGCATGGAGGATGCGATGCTGAACAGTTTATCAATATCAGGCAGCATCGCATCGGCTCCCTGGACTACCGCCATTCTGAGATGGAGGTAGCCCATTGTAGCCTTTTGGCTACAGACTGCACTGCCAGTGTCGCAGTGCAGTCAGTGGGGTTGGCGGGGGGTCAGCGCTAACAGTGCATGCGCAGACCTCTGACACCAGGCTGAGTGCATCGCATGGGACGTGCTACTTTTGGAGCTCTGTCCCTGCTAGCGCAGGGAGACACATCCCAATTATAGGATTGCATATTACAAAGGGATCCCGGGTGGTAATGTTCCACCCAGATCGCTTTGTTTACGCGATCCTAATTAAATGAACCCCTAAGTATTGATAACTACCTCCTTTGTAGCACAGTTCTTTCTTCTTATATATTAAACTTGATAGGGAAAACAAAACAAAGATCTGTCTGTACAATAAACCACAGGACAAGCTAAATGGGCTGTTCTATCTGTTTACTATATTGCATTATAGAATGATTTCTCCCATTCTGCTGACTACAGTTAGTAGATGTTACAATGCATATTCCCTCCCACAGATTTGAAACAAAAGACTCCCTGCATGGACCTTTCCTGACGACAATCAATGATGTCAAGGGCTATTGGCAGCTTCTCAGGGATCCAGATGTTTCCTTGTTAGAAGGTGAGTTAATCGTTGCATCGGCAATGCTCTGGGTTTGCCAGCTGTTGCTGCAGACTGGCTCCATTAGCTTAGCTCACATCTAGACTGGCTCTAGATCCAATGTGAATTTAAATCTCCAGACTTAAATTTTACAGTTACATTACCATTCAAAAGTTTGGGGTCATGCAGACAATTTCGTGTTTTACATGAAAACTGACTTTTATTTATCAAATGAGTTGCATAATGAATAGAACATATATTCAAGACATTTTTATTTGAAATAATAATTTTGTCCTTTGAACTTTCATCAAAGAATGCTCCTTTTGCAGCAATGACAGCACTGCAGACCTTTGGCATTCTAGCTGTTTATTTGTTAAGGTAATCTGAAGAAATTTCACCGCACGCTTCCTGAAGCACCTCCCACAAGTTGGATTGGCTTGATGGGCATTTCTTGCGTGCACTGGCCACTCCATTACAGACAGCATACCAGCTGCCTACTTCTTCCTTAAATAGTTCTTGCATAATTTGGAGGTGTGCTTTGGGTCATTGTCTTGTTGGAGTAGGAAATTGGCTCCAATCAAGTGCTGTCCACAGTGTATGGCATGGTAAAATGGAGTGATAGTCTTCCTTATTCAAAATCCCTTTTACCTTGTACAAATCTCCCATTTTACCAGCACCAAAGCAGTCCCAAACCATCACATTACCACTTGACAGATGGTGTCAGGCACTCTTCCAGCATATTTTCACTTCTTCTGCATCTCAAATGTTCTTCTGTGTGATCCAAACACCTCAAACTTCGATTTGTCTGTCCTTCACATTTTATCCAATCTTCCTCTGTCCAATGTCTGTGTTATTTTGCCCACATTAATCATTTCCTCTTATTGGCCAGTCTCAGATATGGATTTTTCCCTTGCCACCGCCTATAAGGCCAGCATCCCAGGGTCACCTGGTCACTGGAGATGTTGGCACTAGCTTGGGCCTCCCGCTTCTCTTTTTACTCTGATTAGAGCCTTTTTGTGCTGTTTTATGAAGGCGGTGGTACACACCATTGTAGGAAATGTTCAGTTACTTGACAATTTCTTGCATGAAATAGCCTTCATTTTGAAGAACAAAAATGGACTCCCGAGTTTCACATGAAAGTTCTCTTTCTGGAGATTTTGAGAGTATAATCGAGCCCACAAATGTGATGCCCCAGATACTCAACTAACGAGCACACCCATTTTCAGCTGCGCTAACATAATTGCACAAGGGTTTTCATGGGTTTTCTAATCATTCTAGTCTTCTAACGTGATTAGCAAACACAGTCTACCCTTAGAACACTGGAGTGATGGTTACTGGAAATGGGCCTCTATACACCTATGTAGACATTCCTTTCAAAACCAGACATTTGCACCTAGTATAGTCATTTACCACATTAACAATGTATAGAGTGTATTTCTAAATCATTTAATGTTATTTTCATTAAAAAAAAACAGTGCTTTTCTTTAAAATATAAGGACATTTCTAAGTGACTCCAAACTTTTGAAAGGTAGTGTACATTGTTTGACATATTTCAACTATTTGCAGGGCCGTAACTAGGTGTGTGCCAGTAATGCCTAGCCCACAGCGCATTTGCACTGTGGCAACACCTGCCATCCACCTATTGGTTGGCGCATTCTGCATGTGGTGCCGTCAGTTCCTACACTGCTGAGTGGCTTAGACCAGGGCAACGGGCATATCAAATGTAGCGCTGGCCCGCTAACCTATCACAGCTTGCGGTCTGGCCTCTGCAGTTACAGATTGACTGCTAAACCACAAGCTCCGATTGGCTCATGAGCCAGCACCATATTTCAAATGTCCATTGGCCCTGGTGTGAGCCACTCTGCAGCTTAGAAGCAGCTGCTGTCCTCTCTGCTGCAGCAGCAACGGCGGAAGGCTAAACTGACTAAACGGTGAGCACTATGTAAGGAGTACTAATGTGGGCACTGTGTAAGGGGCACTACTGGGGCACTGTATTAGGACATTAATGGCACTGTGTAAGGGGCATTAATGTGGGCACTGTGTAAGAAGCACTGTGTAAGGGGCACTGTATAAGGGGCACTAATGGCATTGTGTAAGGGGTACTAATGTGGGCACTGTGTAAGGGGCAGTGTGTAAGGGTACATTCCTGGGGTCACTCTAAGTGGTACTACTGGGGACACTATGTAAGGGGCACTATTGGTGGCATTAATTGTAATGGGCACTACTGGGGGCATTATGTGTAATTGGCACTACTGGGAATTACAGTGTGTGACATAATATGTAATGGGCATTAGGGTATGGGGCATATTGTGTAACTGGCATTACAGCGTGTGGCATAATGTGTAATAAGCATCACGGAGTGCATGATCCTGGTGCAGTGTGTCTAAGGGACTCTACCTGGCACGGCATGTCTAAGGAGCTCTACCTGTTGAAATGTGTACAAGTAACACTACTAATGTTAATAACAGACACTACTGTGTGGTGTCATGTGAATTGGTACTATTATGTGACCACACCCCTTCCTCATGAAGCCACAGCCTAAATTTGAACGGTCCCTATCTTGAGTATGGGCGAGGCAACAATTTCATTCCTGGCACAGGGCACCAAAATGTCTATTTACAGCACTGACTATTTGTATAATACACCTTGAGTCTCCCATAGCCAAAAAATCCAATATCCCAGAAATTCCAAAATACCAAAATGCTTAAGCAAGACTGAGCTAGTGACAGATTTACTTTCTGATGGTTCAATGTGCACAAACCTTTTTTCATGCACAAAATTATAAAAAAATTGTATAAAATTACGTGCAGTGTATGGTATCCTATTACCTTGGGTAATTTGCCGCACAAAAAATGGGCTAGGCCAATGATCAATTTGGGCTGTCCAATCCCATTTGTTTTGTGTGTCAAATTGCCCTATATCACATGAAAATGCATTGGATCCCCAAAAAGCAGCGGAACTATGCATTTTCACACATGCGATCGGGTAGAAATAGTCACTTAGAATACTTCCGGTGAAAGCATTTCTGATATGGGAGATTCAGACTGCACTGATACTTTGTGCTGTTTATGTATAACAAGAACACTCAAGCAACAAGTAGAGACATAATAGGAGAAAAGAGCAAGCAGAGAACACCAAAGGTCCATACACAGGTTTAAAGCCAGTCAAGCACATTGTAATCTGTAGTGGAGTATGTTGGGCAGTAGGTTCCCTATTCACACTGAAGCATCAGAACTCAAATGTTCAGCGCAATATCTGCACTAATGTAATCTAGAATAAGGCTGACATGGATGAATCAAACTCAAATTGTACTATATAATAGTTTATTACACAAACGTAATCATAAAATCAATACATTTCAGTGTGCACACATAAATAAATCACAAATACGTAAAAAAAATAACTAGAGGTGGATCTAAAAATATTCAAAACGGAGGGGTAGATGGATGAAGCAGTGATAACGGATGAGAAGTGACAAAGTGCCTGGTACTTTATTACCGGCCAATCCGCTCCTGACTGTTAAGTTACAGGCAGTGTTTCAAAAGGGACAGTCAGGAGCTGATTGGCCGGTGATAAAGTACCAGGAACTTATCACTTCTCCTCCCTTATTACTGCTTCATACATCTACCCCTTAGTATCAATGCATCATATATTTATCATGTCCGTATATGGACACTTCCCCTTTAAGTCTGTATTCTCGGGTTACTAGGACCATATAAGCGCTCTGTCCAGATCAATACTGTAAAACAGTCGTCCGCACTCCTATGGAGTATACATTTCTGTTTGGGCCGGCTGGGGGGGGTGTTATCTCTCCCGGTATTGAGCTCCTCACTTGTTAGGCTGTTGGAGCTGGCTGTGCTGTAAGTGGAAACAATAATGAAACAGCAGCTGCTGCAGCTGTGAGTATCCTGGTCTCCCTTATAAGTGGCAAATGGTGGGTCGCATTTAAGATCCTGAAAAGGTGTCCTAGGGGCTAATTCCAATAACTGTTCCAATGCAATAGAACTCTGACCGGTTTCGCTCCCTCACAGACCTTTATCAAAGCTATATTCTGGAGTGAGTTGTCAGAACTCAGAATGCAATTTTGGGTAGCACTACCAAACATGACCAATAGATGGCAGAGGCTGCTTCTTTACTTTTGTTATGCTTTCTATTTCTACTTTTTATTTTTTTACTATCACATATCTCTTGTGCTACATCATTAGTATTTTTTATATTTGATTTTATAGTACGTGTATTTGTTTCTCAGGTATTGCAGATTACAAGCCCAAGAATGGTGAAACAATCATCCTGCGACCTTCATCGTTATGATCTAACATAACCTCCATCAGCCAAGACCACTAGAATGTTTTATTACCGTGCTGTTAGAGGGCCGGTCATTCCGCCCGTCTCTAGAGTACTAACCTACTTCTGTAATACGCATTTCATCATTTTAGGAAATTGCCTTAAATCTTTATTGTTAATTATAGATTACCACTAGAATGATGATAGCAATGCAAATGAAATGAAGGTATGATCTAATCAGCTGCTTCCCGAAGCCACAAAGCTTAGCGTTCTGCAGAGCGGATAGAATAGTTTATGCAGAATTAGAAGCCTAGCTCATATGAAATCTGTGCAGATTCAGAATCTGCTCACGTGGATTCAAAAACATTTTAAGAAATAATGAAATTAGCAAGCCCTTCAGGCTCCTCGTCATAAAGTCATACATTTCTAAAGTGGATGCATCAAGGCCCCTGGAAGGAAAGGAGGATTTCATGAGTTGTAGGCTGGAGTAGTCTATGTCCTCTGATCTGCGATAACAGAAATTGATAAATTAACAAAATATATTTTAGTATTTCACTGACAGCTGGTTATTATTATTGCACTTCTATCTGATGTACTTCAGTGAGCAGAGTTGTTCTGTACAGCTGTGGTTCTCCTTTTGTGACACTCCGTAACTATAGAAACAAACCTCCCAACTTTTCAAATTCTGGCGTAGGGACTGCATGTGTTCGCTCCCGGGAAAAGGTATGCCCTCCCAAACGGGGACATGCTGCAATCCATACACCCCCCTCCATTTTTTCTGTCACTGTGGGGACATGCACAACACTTTTATTGGCAAGCTGCTCAATCAGAGGTAATGTCATTCAGGTGCCAACAGGGAGGGGTAAATCTGGTTAGGAGAAAAAAAACAGTTTGTATCCCAATTGCACACTGAATGAGAAATATACATATAATAATCAGATAATACAGAGATCTTGGTTGCATATATCTGCAGATATAGGGCTAAGCCCCCAGGCCGTACGTCAAGGCATCTCTGTCACTGGGGGTCCCTAACACTGGTTATGGGTCTGGGGTGTGGGCCCCCAATATGCCGACACAGGCTGACTACTCCAGGGCAGCACACAAATGAAAATTAGTAGGTGTTAAATAAGAAGCACATAAGTGCTATGTAAGGAGGTGAAGGTGTGGTTAAAATAATACATACAATGTGATAGGGAAAAACATAAATGTTAATAAAGTGTTAGGGTGTGCTAACCTGGAGCAGGCCAGCCATACCAACAAAGAGGGAATCACACTCCCAAACCCATCCCATGCACAATAACAAATTTTTGGGCCTAATAGCCCAGTGTAAGGCCACATGATAATGGCTTACAACATCTGAGAGCCAGCTTACCAGGAGCTACCCCTGGCTTCTCCAATGGCACTCAGGTGTCAGCAATCCCTCCTAATGCTGACCCATCTATGCCTCTCTCAACTGCACAACACTTTTATTGGCAAGCTGCTTAATCAGAGGTAATGTCATTCAGGTGCCAACAGGGAGGGGTAAATCTGGTTAGGAAAAAAAACAGTTTGTATCCCAATTGCACACTGAATGAGAAATATACATATAATAATCAGATAATGCAGAGATCTTGGTTGCATATATCTGCAGATATAGGGCTAAGCCCCCAGGCCGTACGTCAAGGCATCTCTGTCACTGGGGGTCCCTAACGCTGGGTATGGGTCTGGGGTGTGGGCCCCCAATATGCCGGCACAGGCTGACTACTCCAGGGCAGCACACAAATGAAAATTAGTAGGTGTTAAATAAGAAGCACATAAGTGCTATGTAAGGAGGTGAAGGTGTGGGGACATGGCAAGTACTTTGTGAGCTTCTGTCCATGTGCCCTGTTCCCCTGAATAGTCGCTGTGTTCATGTGCACGGCGCCTATTCACTGCTCTGATGGGCAGACCAGCGAATGACAGGGACTCCCAACTGCTCCACCTGAGCGGGACAGTGCTGCCTGCAGGTGGGAGACTGGACAGTCACAAAAAAAGTGACTGTCCTGTGAAGAAGGAAACTGTTGGGAGGTATGTAGTAATGTGATGAAGGATAGAAATACAAAACAACTGGAAGGCCCAATTTGAGAACTGTTGTTCTACCCCAGACTTGTAGAGCACAAAACTGATAATGGCTGCACCATAACTTAGTGTTATTTATACTGTTATAATTCATATTAACAATATTTCCAAACTGATTTTGAATAAACTTTGCCATCTTGTAGAAAAGACTATTATCATTATATGTGTTACTATGATTATTTTCATTACATTTGTGTCTGTGCATGATATATAGAGTAGCTACTAGAAGAATATACACTTGGAGTAGGATGGAAATAACCATCCTACCATCTTATATAGGAGTTCTCAAGTTCTCATAATGCTACAGATTGTAGCATTATTCTCTCTTGCAATTATTCGTGCAAGGCGAGACCCAAACAGATTTTTAAAGTGGCCAAACTGCTGTTGTCATATATACTGTAACTTCATGACAGATGACACCATAAACAGTATTCATGTATATCCTACCAATTTACCCTGCGAGTAACAAGCTGAGATAAGCAAAGAGTAACCGTTCGATTATTCAAGTTGACTGCTTTACGTGGCTAAACCCCACCCCAATGAGTGCGACAAGCGCAATTTAATGCAACAATTGAATATCGCCCCGCGATCTCCCATCACTCTAGATGGGAGATCAGGGGGTAATAACAACTGAATAACCCCCTTTATGCTCTATGAATTATAATACTGTACATTTTAGGTATACCGTAGCTCAAGACTAGGGGTCTGATTTGGTGTGAATGGTTTTTTGCTCTTGATCTTTATAATGATGCTGTTTAGTAATGCCCTGACATTGTGGTGTATTTATTTTGAAATCAAATTAAAAACACAATAATTTTGCACATGTGGACTTTAATCAACTTGACTCCCATAGTCCCTGTACTACTATTACAAAGCAATTCAATTAATACTTTCCTAGTGCATACTGCTGCAAGGAGAAGTTTACAAAAATGTAATTAAAAAAACATTAACCATTCAAAATTAACAATACAAACAAATTCTGAAAAGTAATAGAAACAAAAGAAGGAACGTACTTGCTGAGCCTTGAAGAGAGATAAAGTAGATAGAGATAATTTTGCAGCCCATCAGACGCCACCCGTATTGCCCCCCCCCCCCCCCCCCCTGCACGCCTGCAAATGGTTAATTTACATAATCATCCATTCTCAGGTGGGGTGAAATCATTCAATGGATGACGACCATCAAATGGTTTCTCCAGCGCTTGCAGTCCAGAGACACCTATATGGTGATGTCAGCTGCCCACCTCCCCCACCCACATCATGGCCTCATTAGCATGAGAACACCCAGCGTTCTCATTAGAACGCCCATGAAACGCTAGGCGTTCCCATATGGTAATGGGGTTGCCCGGCACCCCCCCCCACCTGCTGTGTAGGGTGCGAGAATTTTCACCCTGGGTGCACGCACCCTGCATCTGCACATGCGCAGACACACACCATCGGTCCTCCGTGCAAACGCACGGAGGCTTGAATCAATCAAAATAATGTCCAAAGTATCAGCCTATCAGCATTTAACTGCCATGTTACAGGTGGATTTGAAAAATGAGAGCAGCTGATTGGCTGGTACATTTTCTCTCAACTTTATCTCTCTTCAAGGCTTAGTAAGCAGACCCCTTAAATCAGTATACCATTGCAAGTAATTTATAGAGGAAGCATTTCAAACAAATTGAATAAAAACACCTCTAAGTGTAGCATTTGATGCAGCTCTTTGTAAGAACAATGATTGGGTGCCCATTTAATATAAAGAAATTGCAGCTAATTATCTGCAAATATTAAGTATCCCTGCATGTATCATGGACATAGGCGTGCGCAGCACATTTTATTAGTGGTGCATTGTCAAAGGGGTGTGTCTAGCACCACCTATTGGGCATGTCTAACCGCCCATTGGGTGTGACTAGCACCACCTTACCATCATCTATTGGCACACGCTACTATATAAAACGTCTCTCAGTCACTCCATAATCTCCTGCCTATTTCAGTTTTAATCTTCTAATCACTCTGCATAACAGTACAAGCAAATAAAGTCAGGAATGTAGTGATATAACAATGGTCTAGTACAAGTAACAATGCAAAAAATACATAATTAATTGATGGGCGCTTCTTTCAGTGGAATACAGTCTTTGGTAAAAGGTATTGCTTGTATTACTAGCAGCAAGGAAGTGTTTTTAAGGGTGTGCACAGCATTAGGGTGTGCCTGTGCACCCCTAACACTTAATGTGAGCACGCCTATGATGATGGAGGGACTGCAACAGGAATCTCCAATACTGCTAAGATCCCTCCTGCTCCACCACTAGCCAAATCCCCCATAGGTTATAATGTCCCTGGGCTACCGCCATTCTGAGATGGCATTAACCCTGGGACTATGGGCTACAGACTGCACTGCCTGTGGGGCAGTGTGGTCAGCTGGGTGTCAGTGCTAACCGTGAATGCGGAGACCCCACACCTGGCAAAGCAGATCACAAGCACGGGTTCCTTTTGGAGCCCCTGTCCCTGTGTCTGCAGGGATATATATTGCCCCGACAGGATCGCATATTGCAATGCAATCCTGGTTGGTAGATCCTGCCCAGATCGCATTGTATATGCTATCCAATAGTAAATGAGCCCCTAAGGAATAAGACTATGTCATCACAGTGTAAATTTGTTTGTGCATTAACAATGAACTCTTAAGGCCTCAGGATAAATGCATATTTTCTTAGTTCTATCTTCATATTTGTTAATAGATGATTGCTAGTTTATGAAGGTTGTTGGTTTTCTTTAGGTGGTTTTGCCTGAAAAAAAAAATCACATTATTAGTACAAAGTACAAAGACAATACAGATCCAGAAACATGGCGCCCACTATTTGTCTATTTGTCGAGGCTTTAGTAAATTTGTTGATAGTTTTGGATCCTTCTTCACAATTTAATAAATGGCTGTAGTCTGACCCTTTTTTTTGCGAGTACAGTCCCAATTGTTACTATCCAGCAATAACAACATTTGGCCAGAGTTATAAGAACATTGCACTCGTGCACGACTCCACAGCTTAAAAAATGCCATGACCCTGTCTTTTGCTTACCCACATTGTAGCATGGGCAGAAACAAGAAGGCGAGTGGTGACAAGATATGGCTACACCTACGTCTACACCAGGGGTGTCCAAACTTTTTGCGACGAGGGCCAGATTTGGTGAAGTGTAAATGTGTGGGGGCCGACCATTTAGCCCCCACACATTTCCCCACTTTGCACCCATTCACTCTGCCCCCAGCCTGCCCCCTTATCTTAATGTCCATCAGTGCCTCCATTCATTGTATGTCCCCAAGCCTTACCCTCCTTCACTGTATGACCCCCATTTACTATGTACCCCACTCTGCCCCCATTCACTGTATGTCCCCAGCCTGCCCCTGCTCCCCCTTCTCTGAATGGCCATCACTGCCTCCATTCACTGTATGTCCCCCAGCCCGACCCTCCTTCAAAGTATGTCCCCCACTCTGCCCCCTCCCTTCTCTGTATGTTTCCCAGCCCATTGTGTGAGCCAGAGGAAGGAGAGGCAAAGCAGGAACTGCAAGGACAGGAGATGCTTGGGCTCCCGCTGCTGCCCTCCTCTGCTCTGCATGTTACGGGAGCAAGCTTCCCCCTTCCTGCCCCCTCCCTAAACACTGTTGTCACTATGATTGTGGAGTAGGGTGATATACAATTGCAGCAGCAGGGGTAGGACGCCAAACACATCTGACTGTGGCTGCCGGCACCTCCTCAGTGCAGTAGACAGCAAGGTAAAGGTGCGCTTACCGGGGCCCCACCTTTAGTGTCCTGTGCTTCCCACATCTGATGCTCTGCCCGCTTCCAGCTGGAGGCTGTGGGCCGCTTGAAATGACAGCACGGGCTGCATTTGGCCCCCGGGCCTGACTTTGGGCATGCCTGGTCTACACCATCCAAAACAGATATGAGGCATTTTCTCAAACCTACAGAAACCATGCTTCATAATGAAGACTCTAACTCACAAGGTCCATCCTCCCAAGAACCGTCTCCTTCGCACCGCACTCCAGTCGCCTACCATACCCAAATCCACAAAGGAGGAGATCTCTCGCAAGTTTTAAAACTCTTACGATCTATGCCTACCCACCAAGAATTTGATTCTCTGGACCGTAGCTTACAGGACACCATACGCTCTGAGCTGGCCAAGATCAGAGCCGACATTTCTCAGGCGACAGGCTGTCCAAATGTGAAGATCAACAAGACACTGTGACACAGGCATATAATGATCTCCGTGAAGCGGTGGCGCAACAGATGGACATGATCAATGCCCTCTCACAAAGAGATGGGAGATGTAATAATCTAAGAATTAGAGGGGTCTCAGAAGACATACCTGGGAACAGTCTGATAGACTACCTCACTAGGATTTTCAATGAAATTCTAGGAAAAAACCCTAATTCTTCAATCACCTTCGATAGAGCTCATAGAGCCCTTCGCCTGCGTAGCTCCTCGACTGATCAACCCAGAGATATTATTTGCCGTCTTCATTACTTCACTCAAAAGAAGATATTCTTTGCAAAACCCACGCTCAAGACCTTATTGAAATCGATGGGCAAAAAATCCAAATCTTTCAAGATCTTTCCTGGTCCACCCTGCAGCAAAGACGAGCACTCAGACCTCTTACTGCCGAATTACGCCGTCTAGAACTAAGATACAGATGGGGCTTTCCTTTCAGCCTTCAAGTGATGCACAAGGGTAAACTACTTATCCTTAAAGACCCTTCAGATCTTCAGACCTTCTGCAACGCCTTGGGGTTTGAACCCCCAGCTCCCTGATTGGCCAAAACACCCAGTAAGTCTGCCTTCACCTCTGCGCTGTTGAGCATTCCAGGAAAAGCCCTAATCGTCGGCGTCCTATAGTGAGCAGCAAAGTCACATGACCCCCTCCAAGAATCCTTTGGTTTCCTACTGTTTACTATGAACTGTCTCTATATATAATTATGCTGTTTCTACATAACTCATAAGACCTGACAGGGACAATACTATAACCTATACAGTCCCAGGACTAAACACTGCACGACTTCATTTAAGAAGACCTGCCTTTGTCCCTCAACAGGTCACTTGACCCATCAAACTGTTAGCCGCTTCGTGAGTATATCTTAAATATACACACAACCTCTCCTCACTTACTAAACGTTTCTTTTTACAGGAGTGTTCCTTCATATACTCTGTTACTGTTTCATAATGTGTTACTATACAAGTAGAATAGTAGAAAAGAGTTCTGTAAGCTGTGAGGCCACCCACAAACTAACAGATTCCGGTGCTAAAAATAAGAATGGCTAAATAATATTAATAGAATTACTGAGAATGAATAAATCTACTGTACTTGTTTCCTAGCACGGGTCCCATCGCAAACCTTAACTTAAGGTATGCGATGGGACCCGACGGACCCGATTTTCTGGCTTTTTTTTGAGGTTTCCCGACAAATGTAAAATCGGATCCATCACATGCCATTATAATGGCATGCGGTGCGACCGACCCGATTTTACATTGTAAGCATTGTATGTAATGTTAAATTCCCATGTAAAATCTGGTCCATTGTATGCCATTATAATGGCATACAATGCGACCAATGCGATGGACCCGATTTTTACATAGGAACCAATGTTAAATGGTCCCCCATACCCGCGAGGGGACACGCGTCCCCTCGCCCCTGCCAGCCATCAGAAGGGGATGCGTGTGTGCGTCCCCTTGCAACGCAGCTCCGCCCGGGTCCTCACCGCCTCCCCCCCTAACCCTGCCCGTCTCCCTGAAGCGGAGATGGGCAGGGTACCCGTCCCCCGCCGACAGGAAACTGGGACACACGTGTGGGGGTAGTCTGGCAAACCGCTAGCAATCGTGGGTGCGTGCCCACGGTGAACACTCTGTTCATCGTGGCTGCACGCACCCTGCATCTGTACATGCGCAGAAATGCATGCACGGGGGAGCAAAGGGACCTGAATAATGTCCTGTGTATGTTGACTACATGTGTTGACCTACACACTGTTGAACCATCAACCAGATATCGTTTCCTTGAAACAGTACTCAAATCTAGATCCCACAGCTACGTTCTGTAGTACACATTCCCTGCCACCTACCTCTTCATATTTACATTCCCAGTAGAAATTGGCTTTACTGTCCAAATACAGGAGAATCAGATCACACAAAAGTGTTGCCTGCAACAAAACAGCAACAATGATACTATTATGTTATCCACAATCACTGAATGTGTGTGTAACCAGAAAAAAAGACATTGACTTTTTCTGTTGACAATATATAAAATGAATGTTGGAGTAATCATTTAAGTTATTACAGTGCAAAATTTGTACAAAAAAAAAAAAACACCACAAGGGCTACCTTATTATTTTATATAAATGTACAGAAATTCCAATCACCTCCAGGGAACCATTATACAGGCACTTACCTACTCACCTAAAAAGTCCAGTTGACTTTTCAGGACTCCGGAGAGAGAAGGACCATCTTCTGAATGCTGTTATTTAGGAGGGTTTGTTTATAACCTCAGAAAAGTTCTGCCACATTCCCCATACAGTATGTCAGTGGTTACCAAACTGTGTGCCTAGGCACCCTGGGGTGCCTCTGGACACTTACAGGGGTGCCTTGGGTTGGTGGACCAGGATTAATTCATATTAGTTATGTGCAATGAAACAGTGCAAAAGCAGTGCTAGTGGCTGCCAATTATAACATATGTGGACAAACAGAAGTAAATCCTGCCCCTCACCACATAACTGTGACATAAAACACAATGTACATAATATTATATTTTTTTTCAGAATTTCTCAATAAGAAACATTTGGCCTAGGGGTGCCTTGAAAACATTTTGATGCTCTAGGGTGCCGTGATTCAAAAAAGTTTGGGAACCCCTGCCATATGTTTCAGATAGGCAGTATCATCTATAGATGGCACTACCTACAGAAGCCAACAGGATCCTTTTTACTCAGAGATAACTGAAGGCCGTACATTAGCAATAGGACTTCCGGGTCAAAAATCTGGAAGTCCTCATGAAAGAAATCTCTTCTCAGAAGAGATATCGGTACTTGTGTATTATCTGGGTGCCAGATTTTTTCATCGGGTCGGAAAAATCGCATCGCATCGTATGCAACCAAATCGCATGCGATGCGATGGACCCGATTTTTCCATAGGAATCACTGTTAAATGGTCCCAAATGGCCCCCCAAAATGCCCCCCAGGCCCCCCCCCCATTCTTTGTATGACCCCACCATCAACGCCAACCTGAAGCGTGGCGAGGGGCTGCGGTGCGTGTCCTCCGACCTTTTCGTACCCCCACTATCCACGTCGGCGAGGAGTTGATTCTATACAGTGTGGCGAGCCACCGAGCCCGAAGCGTGGCGAGCGGACGCGCATTACTTCACAGGTATTACGCGTCCGCTCGCCACGCTTCGGGCTCGGTGGCTTGCTGCGCTCGCCACACTATATAAAATCAACTCCACGCTGACGTGGATAGTGGGGGTATGAAAAGGTCGGAGGACGCGTACCGCCGCCCCTCGCGGGCTCGCTGCGCTCGCCACGCTTCAGGATGGCGTTGATGGTGGGGTGGCGTTAACAATGAGGGGGCATACAAACAATGGGGGGGCCTAGGGGGCATTTCACATTCACCCTAATGGTCTCAGGGATCATTTGGGACCATTTAACATTGGTTCCTATGGGAAATCGCATCGCATGCGATTTTGGCTAAAATCGCGTCGCATCGCATCTGATTGTATGCCTTAAGTTAAGGCATACAATCAAAAAATTGGGCACCCAGATATTACACAAGTACCGAGATATCCTTTAAAACAATTGAAGAAATAATCTGCTATATCAATTACTCTATGGTTATTTCACTTATTTTGGTGTTTTAACTCTTTCATGCATGAATTATGATACATTAAACATTTTTTTATCATTTTATTAGTCTATCGGACTGGCATATATGACTTTTACATGAATAAGATATCTGGTTTTTCCCATATGCCAGGATAAGCCTTACACACAGTATGGATGTTTGTATTGTATGACGTCCACTCAAGTGAACATATTATGATCTGTGAAACATAAATTGAGTGCTTGATACACCATATTATGACCTTTTTTTTACCTGCATTGTTATCTTTGAGTAAAAATATTTTTAAAGAACTTCCCAAAGCGATCTGTCCTGGTGAAATTTTACAACCATTTCATTTTATCTTTGGTTTGAAGGAATTAAAAGCTGCCACTAGGTGGGATACCTTCTAGGTTCAGGGGCAGTTCAAAGAAGAGGTCAACAGCACTAGTGATGTCCAAAGAGTTTCTATAGGAGATAATGGGGGAAATTTACTATGATCGAATCGGTACGACTGCACGTATTCATACCCATTAAATTTAAAATACGGCTGGTAAATTAGCAACAGCTAACTTACTATCAGTCAAATTCGGTGATTTGCCGTATTTATATATGGCAAGCTCAGCCAAATTCTGGTGTACGAATGAATACACCATCGATAGAACTCAGTTGTAGAGTTCTATGGAGGTGTGCTCATTTACTAACACTCATACTGCTGAATTTGTCTGTTAATTCAGCAGAAAATACAAATGGAATATACAGGTACTCATCATTTTCTAGGAATATTTGGCTGAAGCCTCCATGGATCAGTCCTATCCTCGCAGGCTTCTCTCGGTAAAAAAAAAAAAATTAAATACTTAATTTTAAAAACCGGCGTAGGGTCCACCTCCCACGAGCATTACCAGCCCCGGGTTCTTTAAGTCGGTCCTGGTTTTTCGAATACCAGGAAAAATTAACTAGGGGTTCCCTGTATTCAAGAAACCAGCACTGGGCTCGTGGACCAGACCTGGTTACAAAAATGGGGGGGTACAACAAAAATAGGGGTCTCCCTATTTTTATAACCAGCACCGGGCTCCAAGAAGGAGTGCAATGCCGCAGCCGGGGAAAACTATTCTAGTTCCCCCGACCAAAACCTGACACCCTAGCTAGTCAGCCCGGGCGGGTCCACCGCCCTCCTGGAGTCCCCCAGGCCGGGCTGAAGCCCGGGGCTGTCCCTGATGTCCGGGTTGATACATCAGGGACAGCCTACTTAGAACGAAGCCTACATTGGAGGGATGGTGAGTATATTTTTCTTTCACAGGTACCCGATGGATTACTACTGGAGAAGAGGTCAGGCCTACAGGGGACCCTATAGATGAGTATGTATGTAGGTACGTACGTATGTACGTGGTGTGTGATAAAGTTTTACTTTATTTTGTGTGTATATTCTTTGGGTATTGGTTCTGTAGTAGGACTACAAGTCCCACAAGGCCCATTAATACCCCACATGCTGGGACTTGTGGTTCTCCAGGTACCAGCATGCGAGGAAGGCTTTCTGGGCCTTGTCTTTCTACTACAGAACTCAATATTTATTTTAAAAAAAATGTAAACTCTTTTTACACCATGAGCCCGGTGTCCACTTCCCAGAGCCCACCAGGCTTCCCCAGGGTTCCATGTTTTAACCTGGGGAACTAGTATAGTTTTCCCCGGCTGTGGCATGCTGGTTATAAAATACGGGGGACCCCTATTTTTGTTGTCCCCTGTATTTTTTGTATACGCGAGGGGCGGCGGTACGCGTCCTCCGACCTTTTCATGCCCTACTATCCACTAGGGCGTGGAGTGAGAATATAATAGTGTGGCGAGCGCAGCGAGCCACCGAGCCCGAAGCGTGGCGAGCGCAGCGAGCCCCGCGAGGGGACGCGGATACCTTCACAGGTAGACGCGTCCCCTCGCGGGCTTCACAGGTGTCGGCGTCGCCACGGACACCTGTGAAGCCCGCGAGGGGACGCGTATAACTGTGAAGGTATCCGCGTCCCCTCGCGGGGCTCGCTGCGCTCGCCACACTATTATATTCTCACTCCACGCCCTAGTGGATAGTAGGGCATGAAAAGGTCGGAGGACGCGTACCGCCGCCCCTCGCGGGCTCGCTGCGCTCGCCACGCTTCGGGTTCGCGTGGATCGTGGGGTGGCGTTAAAAATTGGGGGGGACATTTAAGGGTTAATGGGCTCTGTGGCCCATTTAACATTGATTTCTATGGCCAAATCGGGTCCATTGAGGCATTTAACAGTCAAATCGCGGTCAATCAGCCTTTTTAACATTGATTCCTATGGGAAAATCGCGGGCATCGCGGGCATCGCGGCCATCCCAATTTACCCGCGATGCCCGCGATTACCGCGATGACCGCGATTTTTACCCCCGATGACCGCGATTTCAATCGCTGGCGCCGTTCTAGGTAAAGAGTACCGATTTTTTCCTGGTATTCTAAAAACCAGGACTGGCTCAAAGAGCCTGTGGCTGTTATGTTCGTGGGAGGTAGACCCCACACCTTTTTTGGTACTGTTTACCTAGAACGGCGCCCATCGCGGGCATCGCATGTACATCGCATGCCATTATAATGGCATGCGATGCGACCGATGCGATGCCCGCGATCTTACATAGAAATTAATGGTAAAAGGTAAATCGCGTCGGTCGCATCGCATGGGAACAATATTAAATGGCCCAATTGACCCAATTTTACATAGGGAACAACGTGAAATGGCCCACAGACCCCAAATAGCCACCCTGAAGTGTGAAATGGCCCCCCCAATTGTTAACGCCACCCCACGATAAACGTCAATCCGAAGCGGTACACGTCCTCCGACCTTTTCATACCCCCACTATCCACGTCGGCGTGGAGTTGAGAATAGAAAGTGTGGCGAGTGCAGCGAGCCACCAAGCCCCGCGAGGGGACACGGATACCTGTGAAGCCCGCGAGGGGGCGCGGATACCTGTGAAGGTATCCCCGTCCGCTCGCTGCGCTCGCCACACTTTCTATTCTCAACTCCACGCCTTGTCCGTATTTGGCTTCTGGCAAACCCTGCAGCAAAATATGAACTACATTGACATCGGAAAATACCAATACGGAGAATACGGCAGCTTAGTAAATTAGTTGTATTGTATGGTTGTGGCGCGGATTGGCCATAATCGGCATTCATAGTAAATTTCCCCCAATATCTTAAAAACAGCTGTCCACTGTAGTGGCCTCTTTACATGAAATTGGTTTTATTGGAGTGTTGTCACTCTTAATTCACGTTATATTTATTCTAGGAGTAATTCCATACATTTTAATGGAACAGCTTTATGTGTCACTCAAATATATCTGATGCAAGTTAACACAATGCCCAAATATTAAAAAAACACAAATACAACACGTCAAAGGGAACCATATAGGGCTTGAATACATTGCGCCTGCTTCTGTGCATGACATCAGCTTGGAGAAATCTGTTCTAGGCATCCTACATGCCACATACAGGTTCCACCAAGTCAATGACAGTAACCTCCCCTTAGCCCTGTGCAGGGCAGGCGACAGGGGGGGTCAAGGGGGACAAGTGTGACGGGCCCCAGCAATCTCAAGGGCCCACATGGCCTTATAGCACATGCGCGGGTCGTCTGTTCCGTGCCTGCTTGTAGTGCTCTGCATTCTTTTGTGAAAGTGACAGGCCAGCAGAAGGCAGCAGCCAGGAGCCAGGCCAGCAGGACTGAGAACGAGAGAAGTCTGCACCTGAAAGCAGGATCTGGAGCAGCGAAAGGTTAAATGAGCCTCGTGCAGAAGAGGGTTGTGTGGATTTGGGATTAGGTGGGGGCCCCAGAAATATAATTGTACAGGGCCCCAAGATTTCTGTTGCCAGCCCTGGCCCTGTGCCCTAAACACAATAGTTATGGCTCTAATAAAATCTTAACGTACCCTGATGGTCAGCGAAGGGTCTAAGCCAGAATTTTTAAGTTACATACAGTATATTGCTTTTTCTACTCTGCGCATTGCCATCCAGTAATCATATAATGGGCAGTTCCAAATCTCAGAATGTGAGTGTGCACCAATATACGTATGCAAAAGGAGTATAAGCAGAAACCTTGGCACAACTAGGAATATATACTGAAGACACCTTTTTTGTAAATAACTCTTAATAGTTTTTGATTATCCGTGAGTAGTTTATTACTTACTGTACCCAGGAAGCCACAGCCAGTTCCAAGACTTACAGCTGTTGGGACAAGGCCAAATCTTCTTGCCTGGATACAGAAGGCAGAATGTAAAGAAATGAAAACAGGACATACAGCCGGATGAGCGCAGTGTGTTGTTTATTTTACAAAGCCAAACCTCTCCTGTCACAGATATCTCAAACCGGATTCCATACAGTTTTAGGAGGTCTCTGCGTTCTCGTCTCTCCCGATCCCAATAATAAGTAGCCGTTCTAAAAATAAAGAGTAATAACATCTGTTGTTCCATTTTATTGTACATGTTCTAACTAGTAGAAACTCCTGTAATAATCTCAGGATTCAACTTGCGTTTATCTATATGTGCATTTGGATGGCAACTAATACGACAAGAAAATCATGACAGAAAACTGCTGACTGAATATGGAATTTCCTATATAAAACCCACCTGAAGTTGTTTTTCTTGTCCTGCAATCTGAAAGAATATTGTGGCATACATGCGGTTTCTGGGAGATCCAAGTCACATCTCCACTCAATGTCAATTCTAATAACAGCACCCTGAAACAATGGTAAAATATAGTTGGACTGTAAATGAATATATGTATTAAGATGATATTTTGTACAAGAAGTGCATAGATTTGGTAACAGTTAAATCAAGGTGTCAAATTAGGGGGCTCCTAATGGCTGCCTCGGGTCAAAGGCACCCCCCTACTCCCCCTGTCACTGCCACCCCCTTGTCCCCGGCGCCAGGTTTCAAATGGCAGCAGTCCTTGGGTGGAGCACAGGGACTGCTTCCGGTTGGAACTTTGGAAAGCTTAGGGTGGAGGTGTTATACCCGGAAGTGACATGAGGTGAGGTAAATGGCTGGTGAGGCAGTAGCTAGCACTAGAGTCAGATTTGTACACAGTATATGAGCCCAAAGATTCATAAGGGCATTATATAAAGGTACAGTAGCATATACCGCTGGAAATTTGAGAAGTTTTGATCAGAGATGTGTGGAAAAGATAGGCGGGGAAGGCCGAGTCTCAGCTGTCCCACCCCAGTATGCAATACTCCAGAGTTTTGACTAAAAATTATTAGCATATTATAATAAGATATTTATAATATCTTGGGCCAGATGTTTCAAGCTTTAAAAAGTGATAAAATGGAGAGTGATAAACAGCCAGCCAATCAGCTCCTACCTGTCATGTCACAGGCTGGGTTTGAAAAATGAAAGAAAGGAACTGATTGGCTGGTTGTTTATCACTCTCCATTTTATCACTTTTCAAGCTTAGTACATCGCACCACTTATTTCTATTTTTCTTACCATTCTGTTTAAAGTCAAAAGTTCTTGAAGTTCATGAGGCAGAACTTCATGATATCAAGTACCATACTGTTTTGACCTTGTAAAGCAAGGTTACTCATGTATCTGATGTCTACCAGTTTTGCTATGCAAGCAAGTATGTTATATATTTGTATTGTTCCAGTGAGTCTCAATAAAAAATAGTTTTGTAAAAAAAAAAAAACATCCTGACCCCATTTTTAGATATTTAGATTTGACCAATGAGGAAAGCTATTTGAATACTGAATTGTTGTTGTTACTTTCTTGTGCTCATGGGGTAGATGTATCAAACCCTCTAAGGACAGGTGAAGGTTTCCCACAGCAACCAATCAGATTGCAAAAATAAATTTAGAAACCGTACCCAACAAATAATAGCTAGAAGACGTTTTGTTGCACTTCCAAGATGTGTCCTCTGTAGAATCAATGTAACATATACCCTATGGCAGCTTAAATATTACCACATTAAATAGCTATATTTATATGGTTTAGGTAAAACATACCAGGAATGATAGTTCTTTGAAGCTGTGCCTGGATTTTGATACAATCTCTTTGATTGTGAAGACCGGGCAGGATGGGCTGGAGACTGGATCGTATTTGCAGCTTTTAAAATATGTCTCGTCTGATGTCTTTTGTGTGTTCGCCCTTTTCAAATGAAATGGTGGTTTTGAGTTACTTGCAATAAGAAGGGCACCACATTGGCAAATTGTATATTTGACAAACAGCATAGCAAGTGTTTCTCTGTGTCAGTTGTCTAAAGTGTGTTTGTTTATTTGTGCTGAGCTCACTGATTTGCTCAGTTGTGCCTGTGAGCAGGGCTGCTATCAGAAATGGTGGGGCCTCGGACCGACAAAAGAGACAGGAACAGTGCTGTGGATTTTATTGGTGGAATAATGGCATACATTGGGGCGTCAACCAATTTTTTTTTTTTTAAGTCCAAATATGTGCTGTGGGTAGGGGCGCATTGGAATAAAAAAACCAGCCCAAGAAATTTATGGAAACAGTCTTAATGGGGCAGAGCCTTCTGATGGGGAGGGTCTGTCAAAGTGGACAAAATGCCACCTCATAGGGCCAACCGTGGACAAACGTTTGTCCAATTGCTTCTCATAATAATTCTTGGTGGCAAATCATCTTAAATCATATAACCTTTGTGACTTCCAACAGTCAGAAAACCCCTCAACCCCCTGCAAAATCATTACCTTGTAATTCTTCCTACTGTAAAACACAGGAATGAAGTATGAATTAATCTGATATGGTTTGCCAATATTACCAAACCACTTGAGACTCTTCATCAGGCAAAATTAGAAAATAAAATGTACAGTTTGTAAACACACACAAAATACAGATGACCATATTCTGGTATCTGCCTACAGTATACCTAACACAGACAATACTCTGCTTTTCCTGAAACACACAAAAAATCTCCCTGATCCCACAGACTTTAGGAGAAGGGAAATGCATTTAACTTATTATTTACTTAACATGGTAAACATTCTACTTAGTAGTCAGGAGCACCCAGTTTGCTGCTAGCTGAAGGATATATGCCAGAACCTTCTGTACACACCACAGACTTACTGTTTGCCAAACATACTCATCTCACAGTCTGCAAACATTACTTCAAATCATGGTCCCATTTAAAGAATAACAGAAAATATAATGTAAAGCAGTAACATCATTTGTCAGGGAATACATACAGATGACCGGCGGTGGGGAGGCCAGCGGTCAGAATACTGACCTGATGCAGGTAATACTGGTAGGGGTCCGGTAGATATGCCCTCCCCTAACCCTCCCCACAGCCTAATCCGCTCCCCCCCCCCTTCCTTCCCCAGGGGCACCACCGAGTACGGAGGTTGCGGGCTGCAATAAAGCTGACACCAATGTGCAATGTGACAGGATTTAGGTGCTGCAGTGTGATAGTCCTCTGCAACACTCAGCTCCTGTCACATATAAAGAGCCAGCACTGCAGACATCCCCGTCTCCGGGTGCATCCAACATCTGCAGGATGCTGGACACACCCCTGGAGTGAGAAAAATGAAATACTCACATAGCCACACCCATTTTGATTAGGTCACACACCCTTTTCATACTGGTATTAATGCAGAGTGATGCCTCTGCCTCCACACCCCGGCTTAACCCTTTCCGCTAGTGCCTAAACCTAACCTTCCTACTCCGCTACCTAAACCTATACCCAGCCCTTCAATAACCACCTCCATCTCACATACATATACCCAGCCCCAGTGGCGTAACTATAAATTTTGCTCCCCCCTGCCATCACACGCATAATGGAGAAGCTGAAGCAGGATAGAGGAAGAGAGACCGGCAGACACTGCTGCTTCCCTTGGCTCCGACGCATCCCAGGCCACCCTATCACGTCCATCTGCCCACCCATCCTGTACACAGTAGCCAATTGCCGGCTCTGTGTACAGTCAATTGAATCAGTGGAGGGATTTTTCATCTCTGCCATGGCCACACCCAGGCTGTGGCTGACTAGCCTCCGGTGCTCAGCAAGTGGGCAGCGGCAGGCAGCAGCATATCAGTGCGTTGAGAAGGTGCCAGCACCCACACAGACCCCACTGTGGCTTGCTCCCCCAAGCAGCAGCTGGGGCTGCCTTACAGTAGTTACGCCACTGCCCAGCCCTTCCTAACTACCAACTTCTCACACACATATACCCAGCCCTTCCCTAACTACCAACTTCTCACACACATATACCCAGCCCTTCCCTAACTACCATCTTCTCACACACATATACCCAGCCCTTCCCTAATTACCAACTTATCTCACACATATATACAGCCCTTCTCTAACCACCTCACTCTCTCACACATATACCCACCCCTTCCCTAACCCCCTCCCATACATATACTCCAACCACTTTCCTCTCATGGATATATGTTCCTGCCTTAGACATCTCCCTCTTATACATATAGGTACCGTAGCCCTGCCCCATTCATTTTCCTCTACCTTCCCTCTTCAACTACCTACCTCCCACAGATAGATACACCCTAATCCTTCTTCACTGCTGTCAGTCGAGTTTCCCAGTGTGAAAATTGGTCTGCCCCTATTCTGCAAACATAATGTTGCCTTATCTCTGACAACTGTATAACATAATGCTTCCTTGTTCTAATGTATTTGTTAGTCCATATTTGCTGGTTATTTTGTCTCATTATAGGTGCTGCCCATTTTGTTGAGGACATTGCATGTTTTATCCATGCAGTCATGATCACCTCTGGAGTTATGCTTCAATCATAGGCACACACCAGAAAGCTCTATAGGGTATAACTCGTTTATATAATGAGACCGCTGCTGGAATCCCTCTTTGGCCCTTATTCAGATCTGATCGCGGTACAAATTTGTTCTCAAAATGGGCAAAACCAATGGCACTGCAGGTGGGGCAGATGTAACATGTATAGAGTTAGATTTGTGGGAGTTATTTTGATTCTGTGCATGGCAAATACTGGCTGCATTATTTTTACACTGCAATTTAGATTTAAATTTTAATACACCTCACCCAATTTTAACTCTCTCTGCACATATTACATCTGCCCCACCTGCAGTGCACATGGTTTTGCCCATTTTGAGAACAAATTTGTACTGTGATCAGATCTGAATAAGGGCCACTGTGCGGTCACAGGTCAACAGCCCGGCAGTCCTCCCCTGATGGTGTGTCACGAACTAGTGAACTAGTGCTGGATACCTGAGACACAGGAAATCTGGATTTGAGGACTCTGGGATTTTACTAGAGCTTGAGTCCGAGAATGCAGGAATAACTTTGCCAGCTGGATCTGGGAGTACTGAATAAATGAAAGATACCTACTCGGGTAAACTGAAATAATAACTTGGAGATGGACCGCCGGCACTTGTGTAGGAACTGCGACTGGTTGAAGAATTCCTGGCCACCGTAGTTGCACTGGGAGAGTGCCCTACAGGAGCTGGTGTACAAGCTGGAACTGGAGCCGCTGGTCCAAACTGTCACGGCTGGAGCATGGTTGAGGATCCAAAAACACCCACAAAGAAAAAAGCAAGTATCCTTTAGGGTGCACTGAGGATCAAAATGATCATTTAAAAATTAACTTTTATTATTGTTTCATAAAATTGATCTCTTGTTGCCATAACTTAGAGACAAAAATACCTTGTTTTAGTAAAATATTAAAATGAAAGATAAGTGAATAAAGAATAGAAAAATTATTGTGTTGTATTAAAAAGATGAGAAGGACAAATGTATGTGTGTTGGCTTAATTGGTTTCTTTATTTACCTTTTTTGTTTTGTTCTGAAGATGCTATCTGGATGTCATATATTCTATAGCAACTCTTTATTCAAAGGGCTTTCCAGGTTTGTTGTTAACAAGATTTATATTGTTGCAATTCCCTTTGTGACTTTAAATATAAATGTAACACTATCATAGTCACCGGACTGTTGCAATATTATCTCAGCCTTTTCTATAGTCTGCTGAAATGCATGAAAGTGTAGTCATCATTCTACAAACTTATTTAGGATATTGCAGGAAAAGTATTAAATATATCTAAATCAGGCAAGCTATATGGTCTTAGGAGTACCCGTAAGTGAGCAGTAAATCTGCCGGGACTCCTAAGATTTATGGATGTAAGTCATTCACTAACACCCCATTCTCACTGCAGGCAAATTCCCAGGTCTAACATGTCGGCCCGGAAATTTGCCTTTTAACAAAGGTTTTTTTGCAGTGTGAACGGGTCGCATACCCGGATCTCATACACAGGTAAAACCGTTCTTTTTACCTGTGTTTGAAATCAGGGTATGCAGACAGGGGTTGACCCGTTCTCACTGCATAAAAACCCGTGATAAAAGGCAAATTACCGGGTAGAACTTGGAATTTGCCTTGCAGTGAGAACGAGGGTTCGTCCCTGCAGTCACTGGCATTTAAATGCCGTGTAAAAGCCGTGTATTTCTCACTCGCAGTGAGAACACGGTATTATACAGTTACACGCTAAATAGCATATAGGGATGCCACTGTGTGTATTACATTGATATCAGTGTATGCCCATTCTTTTATTTATAGTGATCTGTATATATATATGTTATATCTGTAAATAAGCGGTATATCCACCGGAATTCATACAGAACACTCAGGCATATGTACACTGTTGCCCCTGCTGCTGTCAGAATGCAGGGTTTACTAATAAAGTAATAACAGCTCATATATATATATATATATATATATATATATATATATATATATATATATATATAAAAGCAAGAACTTTAGTACATTGCATGTGAAGTTACCTGTAAATATGCGGTATAACCGCTGGGACTGATATGGCTATATCCCTATAATTATCATCCCCTGTGCACACTGAGCCATT
This sequence comes from Crinia signifera, assembly GCF_055691185.1. NCBI lineage: Eukaryota > Metazoa > Chordata > Amphibia > Anura > Myobatrachidae > Crinia > Crinia signifera. The sequence continues at coordinate 383,681,899 of NC_139217.1, forward strand.
TTTTAAGCACTCTCAATACACACATTCCCCTATTGCTATGCCCGAAATTAAGGTTGAGGATCCACCTCTGGCAGCAGTCCTGGAGCGGGCTGCGCTGGTGGTGCTTGAAGCTTGGCGGGTAGTATGTAGTACCTATGCATAAAATCTCAGGCTATGAGACTTACTGAACTCCTTGGCGAGGACGCAGAGTCTAACTGCCAAGCGGTCTTTGCCAGGGACCCCCGCAAGAGGGTTTGGATTTCACTGCGTCTGGACAGCAGGTCGTAGCCCCTCACTAGTAGAACTCACTGGTGGCAGGAGAATAACTGAACGGATAACTGGAGGTAGGTCAGGACACAAAGGCTTGGGGAATAGGTGATAATAACGAAGAATGGAACTGGCCGACTTGGCGTGGAGACTCCGGTATAGATAATTGATAACTCAAAAGGCCGACTTGGCTTCAGGAGAAGGGAAGTTAAACAGCAGGATATGTTAAAGGACCGGCTCAGTGTGGAAACTCTGAATGGGTATAACTGGAACTTAAATGGCCCACTTGGCTGTAGAAAAAGGGAGCAGGATAACTTAAATGACCAACTTGGTTGACAGAGGTACTGGTGGAAACGGGAACCACAGGGTCCAGCAGGAACAAGGGTTAAATGCTGAGGCACTGGAACAACACCTCCACACAGGAGCTCTGGAGGTAGCTGCAGAGCTGTCTCCTTGCATTTGAGAAGCCAGCTGCAGCTGATGACTGTCAGCGGCTGGGAAGCTGCAGATGACTGGGTACCCGCTGGGATACTGGAGACCAGGAAACTGCTGAAAGCTGGGTGCGGATGGAAACAGAATCACGAGATGTGTCAGGAGAGCTGCTGAAGGCTGGGTAATGGCATGAGATACCTGGCCTTGAGCCAGGCTTTTAAATCCCTTGCCTTTCCATGATTGGATGAATGCTCTTGAAGTTGCCTGTAATATCAGTTATGGATTCTGTTGCGAATGCCAACAGGGTAGAATAATTACTGAGAGTGTTACTGCAGGAAACAGTAATGCAAACCCAATGGTGCTGCATACCTAGCAATCAGGCACTTGAGAGGTTAAAAGCTGGTTAGTATCCTCTGTGGCAAGCTGGACTACCACAGGTGCACAATTAGAGCTGAAGCATTGCAGAGCAAGGCAGATGCATGCAGCCCAAATGTAGACAGGCTGGGGAGTTCTCAGAGCCGTGCAACTGAAGACAAGCTGCAAAATAATTCAGGTTCATGATGTGGCTCTGCCTTTTAGGTGAAATAGGAGAGTTGGAAATGGATCATATTAGTGGGGGCATTACTGAAAGGGAGAGACAGAGACTGCCACCTATATGAGTGCTGAGAAGTCCCTCCTTTCAGGGTTGGTAACAGAACATACACACTTGTTTGGTAGCAAATTGCAGGAACTTTGTAAACAACCATGTGACCTGGGTCTTGGACTCCTAACCCTTTGGAACCTATAGCATTGGCACCATCTGCACTCTAGTTACATCCATGACTACAAACATTTTCGGTTTAGCGGCAGAGATTGGAGCTTTTGGTAAAACAGCAATAATTTGCCAGTCTAAAGCTGTGTACACACGAGCAATATGATCGCTGGCAATATATTGCTCAGCAGTCATATTGCTCAGTGTCCCATTTTCATCAGCAACCAGAGATGGTCGCTGATGAAAATGTCACACTGCCGGCAGAGCCGAATTCCATAAGGCACGTGAGGCACCGGCCTAGGGGCGGCACATGTTTGGGGGCGGCACTTGGATGCCTGTGATAGTACTGTCAGCCCAAAATGTACCAATAACTGCAAAATATCCACTGTACTGTACTATACTCCATCTTAAATAGAGTGTAAATGGATAGGACATGCAGATACTGCCCCTATAAACTGTCCTACTTAGTAAACATTATTGTTGTGCCTAGGGGCGCCCTCATCCCTAAATCCGCCCCTGACTGCCAGGAGAAGAGGCAGGGGCAGTCGCTGGTCAGAGGAGCATGCTTCTCCGACCAGCGACCATTAGGGGGCTGAAAACGGGAGCACGCACCTGGCGATTTATCGCTGGTGCACACTCCAATAACTGGCAATATGGTTGCTCAGCGATAAGTGTACCGTGTGTTCACAGCTTGAGATAGACCTGTGGGGTGTTTACTAAAGGCGCATTTAAAAACTGAATGTATGCACTTTATTGTAGACGGCGAGGATGGATTTGTTTTCGGTGATCCTAGCTGAAAACATGACACCCTCGCCACAGAAACCCCCTCACCGGCAGCATTCAATATAGTAGATAACGTAAATTGTGAGAAGCAGGAAAGGAAGAGGTCTGTATCTCAAAGCCCTCTTAACATATGGGAAATAAATTGTTTATGAAATAAAAATGCTTACCTTGAAAAATTGAATTTGCTAAAATAAATTGAATTTTTTATTAAAAGCGTGAAGTTTTCTGCTTCTTTTAAAGGAGTTTTCCTAAACAAAGCAAAACAACAATCATTTCACATACCAAACTTTGTCTTATTTATTTTCTGAAAACTGAACCTAGTCCTTCGTCTGCCCAATTGTACAGATCATGTATTTTTCTTTTCTACTTTCTATGTAAGGATGTGTATTAGCCCAGATAAAAACTCTGGAAGCTGGGGGGGGAAGGGGGGCTATCCAATTGGATCACCCAATAAGAAGCACATACGTTCAATGAGATCTGTGGGTTTTCAGCTGCCACAGCCTCATTTTCGCTGTGAAACAATAAGCCGCAGAAGGCACTGGCACTTAACTGAATAACCCCCAGCCAAGCAATTACCACCCAATATATAGGTCAACAGTTACTGGGTTGACAGCAGAAGGTCAACACTGACAAAATGTCAACACAAGCAAAAGGTTGATGTGCGTTTATTTGGGTATGAGCATGTGGACCCCCAATTAGTGTGCTCCCCTTGCTGCAGGTGCTTCATGCACTTTATCATTCCCAATCAATGTCCAAGTCAATGGTAAAGTATGAAAAAGTAAAAAATTGTGAAAAACTCATGTCAACCTTTCATGTGCCAAGTCAACCTATTGTTGACTATTGTCAGTGTTGCCCTTGTGCATATCAACCTTTTGGTGTCCATCTATTGTCTGTCAACCATCTATATACTTATACATCATTTAATGACGTTTCCCCTTCTCCTATGATAACATGTCAATAAGAATGCAGAGAAAATATATGTATAAAGGTTATATAGGGCCTGATATAGAGGTGCATGCAGTGGCAATGCCGGCCAGGGTTTCTAGTCTGAGCATGTCCAACAAATACTGCTATGAGGCGCAGATTAATTTTTCCATGTAGAGAGAGTGGCTTTCAGTGGTTGTAACTGGGATATAACAGGGGGTGGCTAGCCAATCAAGGTCATGTTGCTGACAATGGCTGTTCCTAAAGACGCAGTAACACTGACACAAGGGGTCATGTTGAGAAGACAAAACTGAGCTTGCCATTGGGTTGATGCATGCTTCAAAGTTGCAACTGATAATGCGTCTAAGTACGCACTGCCTGTGGAGAACTCAGCAAGCGCAGAATAGGTTGCTGCATTAACATAAATACTCAGCCGCTGTTGTGGAAATCGGGAAACCTCTGAATCAGACCCACAGGTTCCTACTGTAGTTTGCAAAGTGGGTCAACTTCTCTGATGCTGCTTTCACATAGCAAAATGAAAGTTTGCACTGGGCAGTCCTGGCGGGAACCTTCATTTTCGCATGTTAACATCCCCACAGCAAACCGGCAATAATTTTGCTGACGTCGTCCAGGGGCGCGGTGGGGAGTCGGTGCATCATCGGAGGGTGGGGGAGGAGGCAGCGCTTAGAGCTGGCGCTGCTCCAAGCCCTTCCTCCTCCATAGTGTGAACAGGAAATAGGTCGGTCAACTCGTTTAACCCGTTCACACCACCAAGCAACACGGCAACGAACCAGTAAGGACTATGCTTTTTTTAACGGTTCGTTTTGCCGTGTTGCTACACATTTTCGGGACACGGTAACCCCTTTCACATCACACTAATTACCGGGTCAAAAGGCTTGTACCCGGTAATAAGTTGTGATGCGAGAGGGGTATAAGCTACTTATTTTAAGCTATTCGACATGCTCCTTTTTCCACTGTTGTAGATCTCCATGGACAAAGCCTCAGCCATCACCCCATCTTTAAAAATGAATGAACTGGGAACAATTTAGAAAACTGCTGCCACAAATAAGGCATTCACTTTGCAGCACAGGAGGAATAACCCTGACAGTATATGCACAGTGAAACCTTACACACTCATACAATTGATGAGGTAAAAAAATGTAGGGTGAATATGTAATTATTAGTTTACAATCAGTTGAATTACCTAATCAAGGATGCATTCTCAACAGGACACCAGCCATAGATCTCACAAGTGGAATGAGCACTGTCCAACATTACACACCTCCCAGTTTTCATACCTGCAAACCAGAGAGCCTATTATGTTCTCCCGGACATCTATCTGTTATAGTGTAATGGAAAAATCATTAGTCTCATTATAGTATATACAAATGACAGTTGGAAGTTTGTAAAGGACAGAGGGGCAGATTTATTAAGCTCGGTGAAGTGATAAAGTGTCTTGTTTTTATCAATGGCCAATCAACTCCTAACTGTGAAGTTACAGGCTTGGTTTGAAAAATGACAGGTATGAGCTGATTGGCCGGTGATAAAAACCAGACACTTTATCACTTCACTGAGCTTAATAAATCTACTCCTCAGACGCCTATGGATCAGGAGACTTGCTAGTCACATTCAGTTATTCTCTGAAATTAGCCCACCATTACAACCAAGGTTATATATCTGTGTGTAGGTTTGGTTCATAAAGTCGACAGTGTTTAGGTTTACCCAAAAAGGTTGACATGCACAAGATCAACACAATAAAAAGGTCAACACATGAAAAGGTCAACATCAGATTTAGTTTTTTGGGGTGTTAATTTTTATCTTGTAGTACATGTACCCACAATTAGTGTACCGTGTCCCCTCGCATGGCTCACTTGTTGCAAATTCTAGCCCATGTGGTTGGTAAAGTATGAAAACTTCAAAAACTGTATTTTGTGAAAAACACATGTAGACCATATGCTGTGTTTACCATGTTTACCATGTGGACATATTGACCATGTTGACTTTTTGAGCAAAGTCGACCTAATGCATGCTGACCAATAGTGGTTGACCTATTAACTGTCAATACCCTATGGGCCTGACTCTGGTTCACTTGCAAAGGCAAACTCCTTCTTTAATCAACAAAACCATGTGCACTGCAGGTGGGGCAGATGTAACATGTGCAGAGAGGGTTAGATTTGGGTGGGGGGGGGGTACTTCAAACTGATATCTATATTGCAAGTGTAAAAATAAAGCAGCCAGTATTTACTCTGCACAGAAATAAAATAACACCCGTTACATCTACCCCACCTGCAGTGCACATGGTTTTGTCCATTAAAGAATGAGTTTGTCTTTGCGCGTGAACCAGAATCAGAACAGGATGGATGTTAGTTAAGCATTAATTCCTTTGCCGCGGTGGCTGCGCCAATTCTAAAAGAGTGAATGCCGTATTCATTTTCCTTCCTACCGCATGCTACCACACAGAGCTTGAACATGGTTTTGAACTGATAAATGGTGAGTGGGGATGCATCTGTGTGTGCTAAGAATGCTATGCCCTCCCCAGTTCTGTGCGCCAAGTACTCTTTTACCCGCCTAACCGAGCATGTTGCTGGGTTGCTTCGCTCCTTCGGTATCACCCATTTTTTGACTACCACTGTTTCACTAACTGATTTGTTGCTCCCCAACATGCCCGATGCCTTGCACCTCTTTGACACAGCCACCAGCTCGCTCACTCTAAAAGCCCCGTGAAAGGCCACTGCAAATGTTGCCCTGAGCAGCGCTGCTTCATATTCTCCTTTGCAAACTTCCCTTGCCACCAACATGAGCTGCTCTAACATAGGCTCCATAATGGGCTGTCTGGAGTCTGGTTTGGTTGGGCTTCATCTGCCCTATCCTTTCATCATTCTGCTGATGGTAAATCTTTGTGTTATGTCGGTCCCCTGCCACCTTGGCATAGAAGGCGATGCCTGCTAGTGCTACCCTGGCCTGCGCTCTAGACTTCCCATCCCTGTACATCCCCCACAGAAATGCTTTAATTTAAGTGTTTTAATCTCCTCCCTCTTTCCATTTCCCCCTCTTGCTGCCACTTCTCTATGCTTCTCCCAAGCTTCCCTGTACCTTCTCCATGTTGCTGGCTCTAACGTATCTCACCAGCTTGCTCACCCCGACTTGACAATCGGCCATAAGTGAGGAGGAAAAGTTAAACCTTGCAGCTGTGCCTGCGGTGCCGGCTCCCTGAAGACTTCTCATTATACCCTGGAGAGGGCATAGGCTATTGTGTTCTCTTCCTGTGCCACGTGTTTGGCGTGGAAGTTAATGTTGTGCTGTAGGCACCCAAATACCAGGTGTCTGATCAGGTTGCTCGCTGGCGGGGAGGAGGCACTTTGCTTGTTGACCGCCTGAACCACCCCCAGGTTCAGGTTGTCACACTAGAAAGTTATCAATCTGTTGGCTAACTTGCTATCCAAAGGATAAAGGGGGTGAGTCTGCACTCTACTAAATATTTCCTGTGTATTTCAGGAATCTAATCCACCTTATTTTTACTCTTGGTGGGGGTGCTATCTTTAACAACCAGTGATGAACATATGTATTTTATTTCAGCTTTATTAAATTTTATTAAAAATGACCCTATCATTTTTCTTTAATTTAATGAAACTCAGGGACATATTAGACACGGTGAATTAAGAGATTAAAATCACATACATTTACAGACAACATACATAGTGTACCCTAGGGCCGATGCGACTCACCGGAGCGCCTCACCCTCTCCAACACGGGGGAACAAAGCAGCGGCCGCCGTCACTTCGCTCCGCGGGGGGTGAGATGCCGCAGCACATCACTTCCCGGGGGGGGGGGAGGAGAGAGGGAGAGAGGGAGAGAGGGAGCAGCGTATCGCTTCCACGGGGGGGGGAATGCTGCTGCTGCTCACTACCGCCCTCCAGTGGCTGGCGCCCTAGGCAAATGCCTAAAGCTGCCTACCTAGTGTTGGTGCCGGCCCTGAGTGTTTAGAAGGTGGAAAAATAGCATTAAAATATAGGGCCTTGATAAAGCCTGCTTAGACAGGAGAAACACGTGTCGGACTTTATAGAACCCTGATGAATGCCGCTATATGATACTAATATGTAGAAAATGTAAATAATGTGTATCTAACATAATATGGGATGTGACTTAGAGACTTGTATATAAAAAAAAGATTGCCTATTAAGGCAAAAATTCCCATTAAGGGACGCAGAGGAGAATTGTACTAAGATAATGATGGGCAAAATCATCTGAACTCATGAATACATCAGAAAGCCACCAATATTGGCGTGTATAATATATGATTGACTCAGATCAGCCAAGTGGCTCTTTTGAAGTGCACCTAGCAATTGAAGTCCATCATATTGCAACTATCTATATAAATAAATAAAAGTAACCAAATATACTCTTCTGCATCTATCAAGTCTCCACTTAGAAACACAGTAAATGGCAATTGTTGTGTCATAATCACAGGTGCTATTGGCCATATTCTAATTTAATTTCTGCAGAAAAGTTTCTCACATTAGATTGGACACCTTGTCTTCTGATAACCTACAAAGTTTGTCTGCAGTGTTTATTTTTAAGCCTAGTTAGGATAGCCTTGTTGTTGTTACCAACTCGCCTGTGGGGTATGACATGTTATGTACTAGCCGCAATTTCCCAGGCGTCGTTTTTTGGTACCACTCCGTTGGGGACACTACTAAATGCTGGAAAATGGGTTCTGGGAAGCGGCCTGCTATGCGAACTGCTTCTATCTCCTTCAACACTTTTTCTCTCACGATATGAGGGAATTCTGTGGTTGATTTTAAATTACGTGGTTTTACTGCGCCTCTGACTTTTCCCTCAATGGGTAACTTGAATCTAATTTCTAAAAATTCCGCATCAACCTTGTTGTGGTACCATCCTAGCCATTTTTGCATTTTTTCTAATTTTATCAGAGTTGGGGCCTTACTTATTCTGCTTATATCCTTCTGTTTTGGCCCCCTGGAATTCCCCAGCTCTCCTGTAGTATTCCTTTGCTAGGTCGCCCTTTGCCGCAGCGTGTGGATGCGTGTCTGAGTTTGCACTGCTGGCCTCTGTTGAAGTGGGTGCCATTATATGCAAAGCATTTTCCTCCAGCTTTCTCTTGTAAGCTAGGCCTCCCTGCCCAACTCCTCTGCCCGCTGGGCTGTTCCTCCTCCTTGGGCTGTGTAATATCCAGCCATATTTCTATGTCCTTTTCCCATAAAGTTAGCTTTTTCCGCCAGCTGTGCTTCCTACGGAAAGCTTCATCATACTCCCTCCAGGTGTTCGCCTTACTGTTCTCAACCATGTCCTGTAGCATGTTCATGTATTTTAGCACATTCATATTTTCCCCATGCCTGGTCTTAAGCTAACAGGCTCCCCCCCCACCCCACCCCACCCCGCCCATCTGAAACCATATGTCTCTTTAAGTGGGGCACAAGCTTAGTGTTTATCCCCATTCACTGCTATTTGCTGCTCATTCTCCTTTCACATTAAAGTGCACAGTATTATGTATGTTAAAGTATTATAAAGAAAATCATACACATAAGGATCTATTTTAAATGTATGGATTAGTGAAGACTTTTTGTTGGTACTTATTTCCTAGCACGGCGCCCGTGATTTTGATTGTATTGATCGGGTCGGAAAAATCGCGTCGATCGCATCGCATGCCATGGTCCCTGAGACCCGATTTTACATTGATTTCAATGTAAAAAGACCCAAAACCCCCATTTTATGACCAAACCCCCCCTCATGTTTGAAATGCCCCCCCCCCCATTGTTAACGCCACCCCACTATTGACGCCAACCCGAAGCGTGGCGAGCCCGCGAGGGGCGGTGGTATGCGTCCTCCGACCTTTTCATACCCCCACTATCCACGTCGGCGTGGAGTTGATTATTTAAAGTGTGGCGAGCGCAGTGACCCACCGAGCCCAAAGCGTGGTGAGTGCAGCGAGCCCCGCGAGGGGACGCCCATAACTTCACAGGTATACGCGTCCCCTCGCGGGGCTCGCCACGCTTCGGGCTCAGTGGGTCGCTGCGCTCGCCACACTTTATAAAATCAACTCCACACCGACGTGGATAGTAGGGGTATGAAAAGGTCGGAGGACGCGTACCACCGCCCCTCGCAGGCTCGCTGCGCTCGCCACGCTTCGGGTTGGTGTCAATAGCGGGGTGGCATTAATAATGACTGGGCCATTAAACATAGTTTACAACTATATTCAATGTGAAATGGGCCATATTGGCCCATTTCACATTGTCACCTATGTAAAATCACCTAGATCGCATCGCGGGCCATTATAATGGCCCGCGACCGACGCGATCAACCCGATTTTCACTTTAAAAATAATTGAACATTACAGTCTATGGAAAAATCGCGTTGATCGCGTTGGTCGCATCGCGGCCCCTTATTATGGGCCGCGATGGACGCGATCAACGCGACCTTTCTTTTTCACCAGCAAATTAGCCGGTGATTGACAGAAAATCGGGTCCATCGCGTTGATTGTATGCCTTAACTACTTTAAAGTTAAGGTATACAATCAACGAGACGGGCGCCATGCTAGGAAATAAGTACCCTTTTTTTTCACATATTATAGTAATTTTGGTGACAGCCAATGGTGTCTCAGCTGCTTGGGAACCAGTGCTCCAGGATTATATTACTCCCTGTAATACTCCCTGTACTATAATCTACATAAAACATTCTTACCATTTCCATTCACCACAGGTTCTCCTGCAGCACAGTCTAAGTCTTCACCACATCTGCCATCTAAAATGGATAGGCTCTGTAAGGACACAAATCTACAGTAAATGCATATACAGTACCATTTCTCCTAAATGCCAGTTTGTTAAACGCCTTCATGGCATAATACAGAAACAAGGTCACTTGAGCAAGTATGTCTGGGTAACCGTACCGTAATACTGTAGGTGTAATCAATTATCATAATTACTTTAGTTTAGAAACACTATAATTTCACCATTTATATAACGATAATGTCACTACATTCATTTCAGATTTAGCCATCATGGCGATGAAAAGTAAATGCCCTCATCTACTAGGGCAAATTCTAATTCGAATGGAAGTAATATATTTATGGAGGTAATTCAGTTGAGTGAGTAATCTTGCTAGACATGACTAAACTGCAGTCCTTAAGCCTTTATAATGTATGGATTTGTCTAGATAACTGGTGGAATGCACTTTTGTAGTTACTGCTTTTATTCCCACTCACTGAAGTTATACTGAGAATACCCTAATTTACGCAAATAAAACATCATTTTAGAATACTTCTTTTTTCTTGTCTATACATACTGTATAATGGATTTGGCATTACTTATTTATTTTGTGGGATTTTTTATTACAATTTATATCACATTAATTTTTTTCAATTAAATGTTATTGTCCAATCTTTGGGTGAGATTTAATAGGATGAGAGATTCAGAAAGTGAGAGATTTGGTGAGAAATCTCCAGTTTTTTTAAAGCGGCAATCATTTACACTGCAAAATCAAACTGGTTTTGCCGTGTTAATGATTGCCCCTTTAAAAAAACTGGAGATTTCTCACCAAATCTCTCACTTTCTGAAACTCTCATCCTATTAAATCTCCCCCCTAATTTCTAATTAATAGTAGACTGAAGCTTTCATTTCCTACCATTGTTTAATTTTTTTAAATTAGTATAGTGTTCATTCTAGCACCCGCCATATTTGAAAACCCAGGCAGTTCCTCTTCCCTGCCTGGGGTGTCGCTGTCTGCTGTAGTGCTTCTAGCACACGTAGTCTGTATTTCAGCACACACCCAAATCATAACAAAACATGTAACATTAGTGAAACCATGCATTTACTCTAAAACAATTGTAAATAATAAATGATGTTTCATTCTAGAAAATCTAATCTGCAAGTCCCCATTAAGTTCAATGAAAAGTGACTGCGAGTGACCCTGTCCTTTGTACTGGGGCTCTCCATTGAGCTAGTAGGTCGGGTTTATTGTTTGCCAAGATTATGGATGCCTACGTGGACCGAAGACAACCTTATCCCAGGATTTTGTATTAAAGTGGAAAATGATGGATGTGTGGCATAGTGATTCCATATCATGTCTTAATATTATCATTATTTTTACAGGCAGACTATAGGCTCCAGCGGGCCCTTAAAGTCTGGGCATGCTGGCACATGTGCATTATGAGCCAGTTATTTTTCTGTTAAGATGATTATTGCCAATTTTCATTCATGTTAACACCATGATAGATATGATGCAAATGGACCATTAACCCTTTGAGTGCCAACATATCTGTGAGAGCAAAATATGCAAAGGGTCGCTCACATTTGTTATATAAATTCAAATAAAAAATTGTTGTGTAAAAAAGAGATTACATTTCCTACATAACGTAAACATTACAGGTCATTATGATGAATACAAATATTTGCTTTGTGATTTTCACAAATTCACTTGCCAATCAAACTCTTACATATATTAAAAACCAACGCCTATGCAGGAAAGTGAATTTATGTATATGACACATTTGGAAGACAGCACTGTGGATTGTATGTTTCCTACACATTGGGCAGCCCTTATCTTTCTGCTGGGTATAGTACCAGAATTCTGGTTACACTAATGGAATTTATCTGTAGTAAAGGGCCTAACCTTAAATTTGTTTTGGCCCTAAACATGAAATCTACTGTATAGAGGACTACAAGTGCTCTGTGACCCAGTGAAGCAATTGTAAACTATGTAATAAGTAGCAGACCTATAGCACTAAGCAAGGAATGGAATGAACTCCATTATAGTGAGGGATGATATGAATTGTGAAACCATTTATCGTGTTTACTAAATAGAATACGTTTGCGATTTACAATACACAGACTAGACCCTCGATTGTATGACTGGAATACAAAATAAGGGTATAACAATCTTGTTATGTTCCCCACAGCCTCATAATAATGGTGTTGAATTCCTGAGTGCTTTGTTTATAGAATAAGCACGCTCCGATCTGAGAGGTGATGACTGTCTACATAAACTGAGAAGAAAAGAATCTCGCTGGATTTTAGTTATAGGAATACCGTCATTCCAAAAAACTGTAATTATTTATGTGATGTCTGTGCTATGTTAAATAGTTTTAGATCACTGCAAGAGTTTTATGGTGATTATTTTCTATCTTGTACAATAATTGTTTTTCAATATGTTAGTTCAGGGGTCCTCAAACTATTATGCTCTGGGATTTCATCAGACAATAAAAATAATGACAGGACCCCAGCAAGTTACTACAGAAGGTCATCACATCACGTCAGACAGTACATACATGGCAGCATTGTGGAGGCACAGAATGATGGGAGGAGTCTGAAATAACAGACAATTCAACAGATTTGTCAGACTCCTTGAATCCCTGACTGAGATAAGAAAAGTTATCAGCCTGATGGTCAGCAACATGGAGTCACGACCCCATGCTGAGAAGGTCGGGACCCACTTTGGGGTCAAGACCCACTGTTTGGGAACCGCTGTGTTAGTTTATTAGTTATTTATTTAATGGAAAGAAACGTTGTAATCTTAAAGGCCACCATACACTTATGCAGTGTCGTATGTGATATATTGCCCGCCTGGACTGCATACTATACATTGTATGCTGTCATTTAGCATACAATGTATTGTATGCGACCCCCAGCAGGTGCTGCCGGATCTGATAAATGTTATGTACATCACTTGTGATCTCCAGATCCGATCGGATGCGTACGGAACTGAGCATCTGATCGGAATCGGAGGTTAAGGACATACAATTTAAGCACTTTTAACCTGATTTATTGTCCTAATCTGTCGGGAATTGGATGAAATGGGCCAAAATCATATAATTGTATGGGTAGGGTACCTTTAGGGCTATATTGAGATCAATAAGACCAATGTTGTCCCCCAGGAGGATTGTGTTCAGCAACAGTGTCCATGTTGCATGAGTACGACAAAGTAACATATTTGGAATGTATGAAATTGATCTAGTTTAGGTGGCTGTGAAGGGATGGAGGATGGGGGGGGGGGGGTAGGTGGGACACAGGTGTAAAGAACTGTAAGAAAATGGCTATTTCACAGTAACCTGATATTGTATATATGTAATGATAAAGGTGTGAAGGTGCTCACTGAGAGTAAGGAGTATATAGCAAGGTTACTATCCAAGAGAGGATAGTGGCATAGTCATTCCCAATATCCTCTCTCGTGGATAGTAACCTCGCTATTGCTCTAGTACAGTGATGGCTAACCTTGACACTCCAGCTGTTGTGGAACTACACATCCCAGCATGCCGTGCAAAAGGTTAGCATGGCCAAATAGCAAAACTGTAGCAGGGCATGCTGGGATGTGTAGTTCAACAACATTTGGAGTGTCAAGGTTAGCCATCACTGCTCTAGTATAACCTGGTTGCCTTGTTGGTGGAAAAAAAATGTAAGTACTACACATATAAATATATAAATTTAAGTACAATTGTATGCATTGTACACTGTTATTCAATGATACCTTTCATTATTATATTTTATTCCTTGCAATAAAAAACAATTTTGAAAAAAAAAAATATTTGTTTTATCTAAAATAAACTGTAACCGATTGGGACATCCATTTTCTGCAGAGCCGTCCTGTCAATTTGACTTTAATAATGCTAATAATACAAAGAAAATCTTACCTCGGGACACACACTGAGCACTTGTCCTGGTGTGGAGAGGAAGTTTGTCACTAGGAATAGGACATTTTCACCCTATAAGAAAATAAAAACTCCATAATATAGAAACCAAAACATACCAATGCTTTATCTATATATATGTATGTACTAGTTACCAGCCAGTCAAAATGACAGAGCAACATAATAGTAATCAGTAGCGCAAGCAGAGGAAGGGGGGGGGGGGGGGTCAGAGTACCCAGAACCCCCTCCTGACTGACCAGAGACAGACTTCAAAGGAGCCGGGGGCTGCGAGCAGAGCACCCCGCAATTCATCTTGTGGCTGCCTGTAGCCCCTGACAGACCCATCCCATCCCTCACTACACCCAGCGCAGCCATTAAGTGTTATAATAGACACTGGGCTAATGCTGACTTTCATCGCAGCTCACCTATAGCGGAAGTCAACCAAGCTCAGCCAAGGGGAGATGGAGGTTAAGAGTAATATGACAGCAGCTCTGAAGGCCATTCCACAAAACCACATTCAAAATAGTTTTGATGGGTGGTCTAGGCATTGGCATTGGTGCATAGCTTCCCAACAGATGTACTTTAAAGGGGACCACAATGATATTCAGTAATGCAGCACTTTTACTACATTAGGCGGTATTCAATGTGGGGTACTATTTCTGATAGGGGAAATAGCGCCACCACTTATTCAACATTTTCCAACAGCATTGAAGGTGGATTTCAACAAAACAGATCTGACTTTAAAACAAATGGGATCTGTTTTGTCGGAAATTGTCCAATTCATGGCTGTTTCTCAACAATCCACATCCGTTTTCGTCGACACGCCCACTTTTCGACACTCAACAGGCAGCATATTGATTTCCGCCTGCCGAGTTGCAGGCAAGCTGGCCAAAAGCGTCCTGGTATTCCGACTGTCGGGAAGTTCCGACAGCCGGAATCCCACATTGAATACCCCTCAATGAGTTGGCAAACTTAATTGTCATACCTCATATAGCTGAATTTCCTTCTTTGTGGGACAGTTCCCCCTGAAGATTGTATTTTTTACTTGAAAGAAGTACCCATGATGTATGGTGAAGCATCATCTGCATATGAGACACTACCATAGCACTGCCTGCTCTACTTTCTTTAGCTCTGTGAGGGAGGTGGTCCTACATAGGCCTCCTGCAAGTAACAATTATTTCTTATCATTTCTCAGGACACCATTTATACGTGATATTATCTGGGACCCAACTGGTCAACTGATTTTGACCAGTTGGGAGGGGGGGCACCCCGATGCGCGAGTGGCTCCACAGGGAGGGGGGGTTGCTCACCTCCATTCCACTCCCTCCCACCACGTCACTCCAGGAAGGGGGGAGATGCGGTGGCAGCCAAGAGGCTCCACAGGGTCGGGGAGAGTTGCAGGGGGGAAGGGGGAGTTGCTCACCTCCATCCTGCTCCCTCCCACCGCATCACTCCAGTGTGGGGGGGGGGAGATACAGCTGCCACGTGGCTCCACAGGGGGGTCCAGTCCAGTCACCTCCATCCATCCTGCTCCCTCCTGCCGCCCTCCAGTGGCCGGCGCCCCAGGCAGATTCCTAAAGCTGCCTAGTGGTGGCGCCGGCCCTGAGGATACTGAACAGGCATCAACAGTGATTACCAATTCATTGAAGGAAATGAGTACTCACCTGGCTAGGTCTCACATAGTCTGCTACATCCCACAGTCTTTCTTGAAATTCCCAGAAATTCTTGGTGACGGAAGCTCCCTTGAGTTTTGTTATTACAGAGAAGTAAGGATCAGAGTCACTTTCTTGATATCCCTTTTTTACAATAAACACCCATCTATTAATTCAAGAAGAAACAATATATTAGGCACAGTTACTATAACTAGTCAACTGCATTGCTCGAAATATACTGTAACGAATAAAGTGTTGTGCTCTAAAATGCATTCATCGAAAATTTACTGTATCCTTAAAGTTTACTGTATACCAAAAGTGTCAGTATTTGATATATTAACTGAATTTAGGGAAGAAAATATTTGCCAAGGCTTTGCTGCAAATTCCAAACCAAGAGGAAAAAGCGGAGTAGTTGCTCTCACACAAAAATTGCTTAGCCGCTCAAATATATAGATTTCCCTAGAGAAGACCTAATTCAGACCTTATCCCTGGGATGCAAATTTTTAGATCCCTGCGATCAGTTATATTCCAGAGTGAAATCCTGCTCTGTGCAAGCCTGCAAATTGCTTAGCAGGGCTTGCAAATGTTATCTGGATCAGCAAAAAGTTGCAAATCCAATCCCAAGCGTTTTCCCTGACACTCAGAAAACGGCCGGTTACTACCCAAAACAAGCCCCACCCGGCATCGCCCGACACCCTCTCCCTGGCTAACACACACCCCCTCCCCTGTGGAATGACACGGCGGCCTGCCGCCACATTATCCGTGTCACCCCTCCCTGGCAACCCCTCCTCCCCCCTGGAACGCCGTGCCGGCTTGGCGACCCCCTTTTGGGAGCACCATTTTTGCCGCTGTGGAGGCATGGCAAGCACTGTCTGAGCTGCTGGCCAGGCCCCAGCCCCTCAGCCTGCCTGAATTGAAGCTGTGCGTATCTCCCCCCCCCCCCACCACGCCTGGCACCGGCACTGGAGATACGCACAGCTTCAATTCAGGCAGGCTGAGGGGCTGAGTGCCTGGCCAGCAGCTCACACAGTGCTGGCCATGCCTCTACAGTGGCAAAATAGTGCTCCCAAAGCACCGGCTTTCCTGTTTCGTGGGGATTGCAAAAAAAGTAATCGCTGATTTTTGTCGCTGTTTGGCCTCATGCATGCGTCCTATATGCATGCACAGTCCTTATAAACGATCACCTTACAAATTTGCACAACAACGATCAGGTCTGAATAACCCCCATTTCATGCTGTTGATAAAATAATATGCAGATTCAGGGGGTTATTCTAGTCCATTCTTTCTGACAAAATCCTTCTTAGATGGACAAAACCATGTGCACTGCGGGTGGGGCAGATGTAACTTGTGCAGAGAGAATTAGATTTGGGTGGGGTTTTTCTTCAAAGTGAGATCTATATTGAAGTGTAAAATCATGCAGTCAGTATTTTCCCTGCACAGAAACAAAATAACTCACCCAAATCTAATTCTCTCTGCACATGTTACATCTGCCCCCCTGCAGTGCACATGGTTTTGTCCATCTAAGAAGGATTTTGTCAGAAATAATGAACTAGAATAAACCCCTCAGTTTGGCTATAGTAAATATAGTAAATATCTGTGGTATGTTGAGCCCACCTACAGTGGGAGATAGTACTGTGGGCATTTGTTAAATAATATAGATTGTAAGCTTGCGAGCAGGGCCCTCCTACCTCTATGTCAGTTTGTTTCTACCCAGTTTGTTTAATCACTGTTGTTTCAATTGTAAATCGCAATGGAATATGCTGCGCTATATAAGTTATTGTAAATAAATAAATAATCTGCTTTAAAAGTCTGAACACACAGTATCATTTATTTCGACAAGGAAGAAGTTGTCCAAAATATGAACTTCATTTCTAGCCTCATTAAAAATCGGCAGAACTTCTGTTACTTTGATAGTTTGCTATACCTTTTTCACTGTAGTCCCCACAATTCATATACCACACATGCCAAGTGGACAGTATCACACACACCTACTAATTGAAATGAGTCTCACAATTTATTAAAGGAATAATGTCTGCATGAGGCTTGGTGAGTTACAATTATTCACTACTAGATTGTCACACGCTTACTTTCTTTTGAACATTTTGTTTATTATATATCGGCATACTTTGATTTCTTTTGAATCAATGTTTTTACAAAAGCAATATTTTATATTCATGATTACAAGCAACTACCTCCTCACAATTTGTTTTATTGCAATACAAATTGGAGGACAGTTCCACAGCCTGAGTTGAGGCTTCCCCCATTTCCTGCAAATACTATAAGAATGCTCAGTAATTAGATGGTACATTATGACATTACACGGAAGTATACAGAACACCCATTTAATGCACATAAGGCAAATTATAAGGTTTTACCGATGCTTTAACTAGATTTACATTGAACCTGAGTGAGCACAAGACTATTACAGCACTTATTGTATCTCAGTTATTTATACCCTGTATATTTTTCTCCTGCATTACCTTAACCCACATCTCTGTAATACCCCTTTCACATCGCACTTTTAAAACGGTATATTGCCGTTTTTTTTCCATTTTAAAACGTTTAAGGCTGCAATGTGAAAGTGCCAGAGTTGATTTACCGGTTAAAGTTAACCGGTATTTCAACACGGTTAAAAAGCAGAGTCCTACACGTTTTAAAGCCGTTTTTTTGGCAGTTTGAACAGCTCTATTTCAATGGCTTGAAATGTGTCCCTTGGGGGTTAAACGGGTTGAATGTTTGAATGGTATTAAATGATTTTTAAAACGGTTTTCACCTGCAATGTGAAAGGTCTCAAGGCTCAGACCCGTTTTAAAGTCCCATTTAAGAATACCGTGTCATTACCCATTTCTGTAATGTGAAAGCAGTATTAGGGAGTCTCTTACCTTCTACAACACAGCATTATTCCAAAAATAATATTACTTACCCAATAATATAACAAAAAATGCCAATATGAAGGAGGCGATGAAGTATGCCAATCTTCCTGTTCTTAGTCAGCACATATTTCTCTGTCTTGTAATCTAGAAGAGGTGGGAAATATTTTGTACAGGCAGCTTCCATTACTGCTTCATGCAGAGAATGACTTGGCTATTTATAAACGTTACACTGAAAAGAGTGTTAAAGGGACAGCTCAAGTACAATAATATATTTGTCTGAGCTGTACACAATATAGGGATACATATTGTTATTTATGAAATCAAATAGTGTTTTAAAGACATTTTCCAGTTAATACAAGTTATTTTTTGAGAGATACATAAGAATGACCAGCAGTGGAATGCCGGCATCCCGATGCATCCCCAAAACTAATGGGAGCATTGTGTAACGAGCACAACTACTGTGGACATTGTGTGCAAGTGACACTACTTCTGTAGACATTAGTTGGGTTATTCAAATTGACTTGGTAAGCTGCGAGCTTCGCATCCTTATTTATTTATTAAGAGTTTCTTATATAGCGCACACATATTCCGCAGCTCTGTACAGAGAATATTTGAACATTCACATCAGTACCTGCCCCTTTGGAGCTTACAATCTATATTCCCTACCACATGTACACGCACACAGACATTCTAGGGTTAATTTTTTGTTGAAAGCCAATAAACCTATCTGTATATTTTTGGATTGTGGGAGGAAACCGGAGTACCCGGATTGAACCCACGCAAGCACGGGGAGAATATACAAACCCTGCACAGTTAGAGCCATGGTGGGGATCGAACCCATGACCTCAGCAATGTGAGGCAGTAAATGCTAACCATTACACCATCCCGTGACGCAGTCCCACCGAATACATGCCCCCATGCTGCCGTTTCCCCTCGCAAGACACACACCCCCTCGCATGTGCCCACAGCAGGAGAAACTAATCGATGGTCGATGGCCGGAGGTGCAGACGGTGCAGTGGTGCAGGTGGAGTCCGTGGGGCCTTTTGCTATCTGCACAGAATCCAGTTGTTTTCGGGAGGGGGGGTGTGTTATTATTTTGCCGATGTGGGTGTGGGAGAGGGAAATGCGAGGAGAATGTTGTGCCGCTGGGGGATGTTATGGATCGGATCCACAACAAAGATTCGGTCCACCCTGCTGCCCCCAGTGACAGTGCGGCTGTTTGACTGTGCAGCCTGCCAACAGAGCAGGCTGCAGGAGAGAGATCAAAGCCCGCCACCACCGCAGCTAACCTCATCCTGCCGGGACCGGCTCCCTCAATGTGCTACCAGAAGTGGCTACGCTAGCAGAAGGGTACCATGCAGCTGCATTATCAGATAAAGGTCACCACCCGGGTGTGGGATGCGGGGGTTGTGGAAGGGGTGTTATGGTACGTGTATGTTGGGGACAGTCAATGGGTTTGTAATGGGAGTAGAGGAACTTGGAGCATATGTGGGATGAAGAGGGGAAATAGGGTGTATATGGGAGAAGAGGATTGTGTGGGTGGGTTGGGATCATTTGGTCTATTGCATTATGGTAGAAAGTCATTAGGTCGAATCCATTTGGTCGACATGCTAAAAGGTCGACATGATTCTAGGTCGACATGGGAAAAGGTCGACATGATTCTAGGTCGAAAGGTCATTAGTTCGACAGGTCATTAGTTCGACAAGGTCATTAGTTCGACATTGTCTATGTCGACGTTCACAAGGTCGACATGGGGTTTTTCACTGTTTTTTTACCTGAATGTCAACACAGTCGACATGGACACAGTTTAAAGTGCACTGCATCCCCTCGCATCGCTCGCTGCGCTCGCAATGCGTCGGGCACGGTGCCTCGCTACGCTCGGCACACTATTTTATTCTCCCACCACGCCCTAGTGGATGGTAGGGCATGAAATACCGCCTGTCTGCACATGTTGGCTCAAAAAACAGTGAAAAACTCCATGTCGACCTTGTGAATGTCGACATAGACAATGTCGAACTAATGACCTTGTCGAACTAATGACCTGTCGAACTAATGACCTTTCGAACTAGAATCATGTCGACCTTTTCCCATGTCGACCTAGAGTCATGTCGACCTTTTAGCATGTCGACCTAATGGATTCGACCTAATGACTGTCGACCATAATGCAGTAGACCAAATGACCACATCCCGTGTGGGTGGAATAGGGTGTGTGTGGTGGGAATAGGAACTGAAGTGCAGGATGTGTTGAGGGTAGCGATATAGGGTGTTTGTAGGAATTAGGGGGAGTAGGGTATGTTGGGGGGTAGAGAGGTTTGGTCTGCATGTGGGAAAACATGGGCAGTAGGTTATGTAAGGGTAGAGGCATATGGGATGTATGTGGGTGGACAGAAGGAGTAGTGTGTGGTGGGTATAGGGGTATGGAGATAGCTGTTTGGGGTGTATGTGGGCTGGCAGCGGTGACAAGGGGGTGGAGACGTGTAGGAAGAGGTGCAGGTGGATGGGGAGGTTCATCGATGACAGAGAGATGCAGGGGCGCTGGGGACAGAGAGGTGGAGGGAGTGAAAGATGCAGGGGGGATGGGGACGGAGAGGTACAGTAGAGCAAAGAGGTGCAGGGAAGGAGGGAGGGAGTTGTGCAGGGGTAAAAGATGGAAGGAGAGGTGCAGGGAAGGAGGGACTGTCTAAACTGATGCCACATTACCTTAGAGCCCCCTGTCTTAAGTACCCCGGGCCCTCCAGAGCCTTAAGCCTTGTACACACGGCAGCGACATGGGCTATAATCGCTGGAAATATGGTCGCTGACGACCATATTGCCATTGATGGGAGTGTGCCCCGGCGAAAAATCGCAGGGTGCGCGCTCCCGTTCTCAGTCCCGTTCTAATCACTGGTCGCAGGAGCTTGCTCCTGCGACCAGCTGATTACCTCTGCGGCAAAGCCGGCAGAGGTTTCTTTTCATCAGCGACCATCTCTGGTCACCGATGAAAAGGGAGCATTGAGCGATATATCGCTCGGTGATATATCGCCCAGCAATATATCGCTGGGCGATATATCGCCCTGTGTGTACGCACCGTTAATCCTGGTCTGCAGTGAACAGAGAGGAGTCAGGAGCAGCATGTGCCAGTCAAAGGTATAAGTTAATATAATGAGGGGGGGAGGGGTGTGCAGAAATCTTAATTAGAAGACAGGGAGATGTTAATATTAATAATACTACAGGGAGGGGGCTTTTAAATATTAATACGGTACTTGTTTCCTAGCACGGCCACAACGATCATGATCGTGGGCATCGCGAGGAAAAATCGGGGGCATCGCGGCCATAGTATGCACTAAAATATCGGGTGCGATGGTCGCGACGCGATGCCCGCGATTTCCCCATAGGGAACAATGTTAAATGCCTCAATTTAGCCGCGATGCCCCCGATTTCCCATAGGAAACAATGGTAAATGGGCCAGAAAGCCCCAAAAACACCCCTGAACAGTGAAATGTCCCCCCAAAAGTATTTTACGCCACCCCACGATCAACGCGAACCCGAAGCGTGGCGTGCGCAGCGAGCCCGCGAGGGGCGGCGGTACGCGTCCTCCGACCTTTTCATACCCCCACTATCCACGTCGGCGTGGAGTTGAGAATAGAATAGTGTGGCGAGCGCAGCGAGCCACCGAGCCCGAAGCGTGGCGAGCGCAGCGAGCCCAGCGAGGGGACGCGGATACCTGTGAAGCCCGCGAAGGGACGCGTTTACCTGTGAAGGTATCCGCGTCCCCTCACGGGGCTCGCTGCGCTCGCCACGCTTCGGGCTCGGTGGCTCGCTGCGCTCGCCACACTATTCTATTCTCAACTCCACGCGGACGTGGATAGTGGGGGTATGAAAAGGTCGGAGGACGCGTACCGCCGCCCCTCGCAGGCTCGCTGCGCTCGCCACGCTTCGGGTTCGCGTTGATCGTGGGGTGGCGTAAACTACAATTGGGGGGACATTTCACTGTTCTGGGGTGTTTTTGGGGCTTTCTGGCCCATTTACCATTGTTCCCTATGATGAATTGGTCAAATTGAGCCATTTAACATTGTTCCCTATGGGAAATCGGGGGCATCGCGGGTACATTGAGCCATTTAACATTGTTTCCTATGGGGAAATCGTGGGCATCGCGTCTGCACCATTTAAGCCTTTTTTAGCCGCATACGATGCGACCGACCCGATTTTGACTGTTTTCAATGCATTTCAATGGGAAAATCGGGGGCATCGCGTCGGTCGCGTCGTATACCACTAAAAATGACACCCGATGCCCGCGATTGTGGCCGTGCTAGGAAACAAGTACCATTAATACAACTACAGGGAGTGGGCTGTTAAACATACTACAGGGAGGGGGCCAGGGCCTGATAAACCAATCATGGCTCTGTGTGGTGTGCCCTCAGGTCCTTGACTTCTGAGGGGCTCAGACCAGTGCCAACGGACATTTGAAATTTGGGTCCTACCTACCAGCCTATCAGAGTTCATGGACCAGCAGCCACAGTTGTGATTGGCTGCTGGCCTGCAAGCTCCAATTGGCTCACTAGCATGCGCCATTTATTAAATGTCTGTCGGCGATGGTATGAGCCGCTCAGCAGCATGGGAGCTGAGTGCACATCATACAGAGCAGTGTTAAGAGCACATCACACAGAGCCGTGCATTAAGAGCTGTCCTTTGCGGTGAGAGTCAGCGGGTCCCATGGGGACCCGGCGGCTCTCCCCTCCCTCCCTTACCCGGCGCTGCTGCGTCGGGCTCTCCTCCTCCCTGCACCTGGAAGAGGATCACAGTGCAGGGAGGAGGAGGTCACAGGTCCGGCCAGCACAGCACTGTGCTGCCCAGACACAGGTGAGGGGGGGGTTGATGCGGGGCGGCGGGGGTTGGTGCGGGGCGGCGGTGGGTCGGTGCGGGGCGGCAGTGGGACGCGGTAGAAGCCCATAGGCTTCTATGGGGCATCACCAGATTTTTCTGGTGATGCCCCCCGGCGCGGTAACCCGGCGGGGGATGCATCCCAAATTGTGGTAAAAATCCCAATAACAGGGTTTTTACCGCATTTCTAGTTTAGAGAATCTCCCCCATAGTATGTTTATGTAATGTGTAAACTGTCACGGTTGCTTTCTTTTCGATTATTTTTACTTGGAGTTTTCGGAGATTAGCTGTGACACCTCCCCATACTAAATTGCCAGTGGACAAAAAGCAATAAAAAAATACCAGTGGACGTTGGAGCAGATTCTAATTCCTTCAGTCACCCGTGCGTTCACGCGGTGGAACGATGGTTTTGACCTACGCATGCATATAATCAGTTATGCACATGAGCAGGGCTTCAGTGCGAGCGCCCTCGCTGACCTGTACTGTCGGCATGGTGCTCACACAGGGGTAGTGGAAGATGGACAGGGCAGTGGTGGGCATGAGGCATGGGATCGCCCAGCATTTCATGGGCCTTCCTATGCAAATGCTGGGTGTTCCCATGCAAATGGCTGCGTGAAGCGGGGTGCCAGGGGCGGGCGCTTGGCATCACACGATGTCAGCCGCCAGCTCTGTCTTCCTCCAGAAGTCCGCAAATATAAGTCAAGTCAGTCTCCACTAAATTATATTTTCGAGCCCTGGAGAAATCGTTCGATGGTCGCGACCAGCGAATGGGTTCTACAGCAGCGGGAAATGCGAGGGGATATGTTTTCATAACACATACTCTGACATGGTTTGCGAGGGGATACGGCAGCGGGGGAGTTGCGATTCGTTAGGGCAGGAACTCTGGGACTCGGTAAGCTGCGAATTTAGCAGCTTACCGTGTCAAACAGAATGAGGGCCACTGTTAAGTGGTAGATATGCGTATTAGCACTTTAGTAACTTCTTTTATAAATAAAAAAAAAACTGCTAGCACAGTTTTCAAGTGTATTGCATTATTGCGTATTGTACTACAAAAGGTAAACGATGCTAATAATGCTAATAATTAATAATTATAATAATATAATAATAATAATTAAATGCTAATAATAAGAAGCTAATAAACTTTCCATATTAAAAGAGCTAAAAGAAAAAAAAAACATCATGACGTTTCTTCTGAATAAATGTATGCTGCAATAAAACATGTTTATAGGCTGTCTGCCTATCACAGGTCAGTCAACAATCTGACACATGCCGGCATCCTTTGGTCAGTCGCACCATGGCAACGGATCCTGTCCCCTAGCAACTGAAGGGCGTTCTGTGTGGTCCAGCTGGTCACGCCCGTGGACCGCCCCCATCGTCACTTCCCTTCTTCCATAGTTCCATTCACTAGCGCGCATGTGACAGTGATTGACAGATGTGCGTGCCAAGCCCGGCCGGCACTGCACACACAGCGCTGTAACAGCTGAACGCAAACGCAGTGCAGGCGCTATACCCAGCTCTGTACACTGCTCATTAGCAATGCTTATGTTGTATACAGTGTTGTTGTCACCTGTTACATTGCGTTTTGCAGTACTGGCATACCTGCAGTTTTTCTGCAGGTATGCGTGTAGAAATGGATGTAAATCCGGGTGTGGGGCATCAGCATGGAGCTGTGTGTATATGGGCACAGTCGTGCATGCATTCTCCGTGCTGTGAACATCACCTGCAGAACACAAGCATAATAATAATATTGCAGAGAATCATGCTGGCTAGACAGAGAAGAGCCTGCTGTTGTGGTGATCTCAGGTGTCAGTATATAATACATGAAACCGGATTCTAGGAACTGTTTACTTCTCCATGGCATGGTGGGGTCTATATTTAGGAAGGTGACATGTAAAGGACGGGATGTGCTAGGGCAGGGGGCAGGGCTGTGGTGTGACAGTGCTGCTTGTTGGTCTTCAAAGGAAACGCAGGGCAGGAGGCAGCAGACGCACATTAGTCACCCTGCCCATGAATCAGCAGCACAGGCAGGCAGACGTGTCCCCTGTTATGTTCTAGTAAGTCAGTATTGTGTTGCTAGGAGACGGTAACTAATAGAAGACGGTGTTTTTTCTTCCCAGAGGGCTGTGTGTGCTAGTGAATGAACCCAGTGATCTGCGAGCAGCGCACACACATACGAGGCACGCACGCATTGCTCAGGGTTCGGGGAGGAGGAGTCTCCGGCCACTGCTCCCATCAGCAGCAGCAGCAGCTCAGATGTTTGTATACACCTCACACTGTAGTATAGCTGCTGTGTAGGAGGTGAGTAGCACTAGGACATTGTCCTAACTTGGGAGGACGTGTGAAGGTGAAGAATGGCTGAGCGATTGACTACAGGACAACAATGAGGTAGGTGTCTTCATTGTCACCCAGGGCAGGCAGTGTGACTGTGTGTGATATTGTATCCTTGTGTTGCTGTGTATTAGCAGCCCAGTGTCTGTTAATCTAACATGTATGTCTATGTTACATTTTCTATAGCACACTTCTTCAAGATCACTCACAGATGAAAAGCTGATATTACAGGAAAGACTGTACATAATAGTGAGAGATATGGAATCAGCCAATGGGCACCAGGACTGAATCCAGATTGAGCTGTGAACATGTATATTTGGCAGTGAAAGAAGTCTAACTGGAAATATTGCCGACAATCCCATGTGTTTAGCACCCAGCAGGAAAGATGAGGTTGAAATGGAACCTTCTGATAGAGCGTTTCCTGCTTCTGTCAGACACCCCAAGCCAGAACAAGCCCCCCAGGAAAGAGGAACCCACAACCTGTACCTGTTTGCTGCAGTGCTTGCCTGGCTAGTAACAGGAACTACCATTTCTAGTCTAAACAAATGGATATTTGCAGTGTACAACTTCAGGTACCCCTTGTTGCTGTCCTCACTTCACATGCTCACTGCTATTCTGTTGGACTATCCCATTCTCAGGTTTGGTTTGGTACATGTACACACTGAGGAAGAGCAGGGCCTGAACACCAGTGCTCGGTTCAAAGTGTTCCTCTTGAGTTTGACATTCTGTTCCAGCATCGCCTTTGGGAATCTTGGACTGAGCTGCGTTCAGCTTTCTTTTGCACAAATGATTTACACAACAACACCTATTTTCACCCTGGCTCTTTCTAAGCTCTTCCTGGGCACCAAGCACCATGCCCTTAAGTACACTGCCATGGTACCCATATGTCTGGGAGCTTGCTTTAGTATTGTTGGAGAGGTGCAGTTCGATCAGACAGGATGCATCTACATCTTCGCATCGACGTTTCTCAGGGGACTGAAATCCATACAGCAAAGTAAGTAATGGAACCAGCACTGTGTGTGCGCAGTACTCCAGCCAGACGCATTTGTATATTGCAACATGTAGTAGATTTAAAGGTAAGTACACACTTAGTGGGACCTTCTGAGCAATATCTATACATTTCTTGTCTAGTGAGTATGGAGTATGGGGCTTTACAGTTGTTTTACTGCTGTGAGATTGCTTCCAGAAGACATGGTTAGCTTTATGTTTTCAGTAAACGGTAACAGATTGTCAGAGTTTCTGGGCCGTATTCAGCATCAGTTGCAGTTTTGCTGACATTTCAAACCTGCAACGGCTTGCTGTCGCATGCTGGGGCCACCCAACACAGGGCAAGGCCATCAGAATGAGAAAGTCCGCCCTGCTATGCAATTGCAATCTAATTGTAATGACATGAATGGCTGCAGTGATTGGGTTTGGGTCATTGCATCGACACAATTTAGGCAGATATGCATTGGGTTGACAACTGAAGATTGACAGGCCTTAGGGCGACACATGAAATAGGTCTCGGCATGGCTAAAGTTAGAATGTCGACACAAGCATTAGGTTGACAATGGCAAGGTCGACGATCAAAATGTCGACATGAGTTTTTTGTCCAAAAATGTCGACATGGACAGAGCTCACCATGCTACGGGGGCAGTGACACACTATTCTATTCTCCCTCCACGCCCTAGTGGATGTTGGCAAATTTTGTCTAAAAAAACATGAAAAACTCATGACTGTCAACCTTGCCAATGTCAAACTAATTCTTGTGTCGACCTTCCAACCCTGTCAACCTATTTCAGTTGTCAACCTTCAGTGGTCAACCCAATGCATGTTCGCCTTAATAGGATCGACCGAATGTCCATATCCCCAGTGATTAAGGTTGACCCCTGCCTGCTAGGCCTGGCTGTGAAGGCATGCGTATTGCCACCATCTTCCCATTCCCAGCAGCTGTGAATGACGTTACGCAGTTATTCTGAATATGGTCCGGACATACCGGTGTTGTCCAGACCCCTCCCACAAAACTCTGTTAGAAGCTTTTGCAGTTCTCACATGCGCGATTTTCACACCTCTCGCCGTCCGATACTGAATAAGACCCTCTGGTCTATAATGTAATAAATCAGAAAAGTTGCTGTGTGGGATGGTAACATTTAGTTGCTGCTGTACATGTATTTTGTTGTGTAAATATAGGTAAAGACCATAGTTTCCCTCCTATAAAAATGGTATGTATTAATAAATAAATAAAATGGAGATATTGGCAGCAATGAGATTGCTGTGTTTAGACAAGACAGTGATAATCCTAGATCTCAAGCAATGGGAACATTGTAAGATAATATCCCAGTTTTGCATAGATAATGTGATGACAGTTGTGACTCATCAGTGTTTAAGCAGGATATTTACTGGTTCGCTGTTGGCTGGTTAAATCTCCAGCATGCTGAGAAATACAGAAAGGCAGATGAGCTATACCAGCCCATTCTGTGATTCATTACTTAAGTGCAATTAACACATGGATAGCCAGGTGACATGCTTTAACTGTCAGGTATTTATTATTTGTAATATGTATTGATTTATTTTCATATGCAAATCCCTGAATCAACACATCATTATTTCAAGCATTAAGTAGGTTATAAATGATAAATGTATGCTTAGGATAATACTTATTACGGTTATGGCCGCGGCTCCCATGCAGCTCACTATGCACTCTGATGTTAAAAAATATCATTTGTTCCACGCGCCGGCTGCTTCCAAGCATATGTAGCAGTTCTGTACAAATAAAAATACAGCAGGAGGAGATATATATACGCTGCCTGCACTCATTTGTGGATGTCACTCTGGACCTGGCAAACCTACAAAACAGGGGTGATATCTTCCCTGCCCCCATCTCCGTTGAAGAAAGATGCTGCCCCCCTCCGCGGTGTGCCCGCAATGCAACAGACACGCACACACACCCCTTCTCCGTTGAGGAAAGATGCTGCCTCCCCCCCCCCCCATACCCTGCAACATGTCAATCATACTGTGGCTGACAGGGTTGTGATTGGTTTTACATACAACTCTGAATTGGGAAGGTTTGAAAGTGCATTACTTTAGGTGAGATGCATTAAAAATACCAATGCCAGCATCCTGACTACCACCTGAAGATCAGAGCCAGAATCCCAACACCAATGAGGGACAGCACAGGAATCCCGACTGCCAGGATGCTGAACATCGGACCTTATTCAGGTCCGTTCGCTGCGGCCATTCATTTGCATGGGGACCAATGTTGTGTTTCTGTGCATATGTATATGCAGGGTGCGTGCACCCATTGTGAATTCTCGGATCGCTGGATGCATGCACCCAGGACAGCAGGCGGAGGGTGGTTAGGGAGAGAGAGACTCAGCCATAGGGAAGGTGTAAGGGTGCATTAATTTGGGTAGTGTAGGTGGTGGTACAGAAGGTCTGACGATGCATATGTTTAGGATGTGTAGGTGGTGGTAGGGAAGGTTTGAGGGTGCATTCATTTGGGTAGTGTAAGTGGTGGTATGGAAGGTGTAAAGGTGCGTTAATGTGGGTAGTGTAAGTGCTGGTATGGAAGGTGTGAAGGTTCATTAATGGGGGTAGTGTAAGTGGTGGTATGGAAGGTGTGAAGGTGCGTTAATGTGGGTAGTGTAAGTGGTGGTATGGAAGGTGTGAAGGTGCGTTAATGTGGGTAGTGTAAGTGGTGGTACAGAAGGTATGAAGGTACATTAATGGGGGTAGTGTAAGTGGTGGTAGGGAAGGTGTGAAGGTGCGTTAATGGGGGTAGTGTAAGTGGTGGTAGGGAAGGTGTGAAGGTACATTAATGGGGTTAGTGTAAGTGGTGGTACGGAAGGTGTGAAGGTACATTAATGGGGGTAGTGTAGGTGGGGTAGGGAAAGTGTAAGGGTTCATTAGTTTGGGTAGTGTTGGTGGTAATAAAGAAGTTGTGAGGGTGTATTAGTGTTGGTAGTATCAGCGGTAGTAGATGGATAGATCTAATAGATAGTTTTAAAGACTTAGGGACTATGGGATACTTTTCCCTGGAGAAGCAAAAGCCTTTCCAGCAAGAATTCCTTTTGTGAATAGGAATAGATTGTACTTTAGGCTGCACACCCACTATTTCTCATTATTCTTTTAGCAGATTGCACCTAGAGTGAAGCATGGCAAGTGAAGCAAACAATGCGAAGGGACGCAGTACACTAATTTGGGGTCCACATGCTCAAACCTACAAACTGACACCAAAACAAAATGTGAAACCCCCATGTCAATCTTAACATGTGTTAACCATTTCTTTGTCCACCATTTCCATGTGTTTACCTTTACCTTGTCACTATTTAGTGTAGACTTAAGAATGTCGACCTGGACACATAACCCCTCAGGACACCTAATTGCTCTGTCAGTGCTTGTCTCTCTACCTACTCTTCGCTACCTCTATAAATTGGAATACCGAAAGACTCAATCTTAGCTCCTCTGCTTCCTAATCTATAACACATCTCTTGGCAAACTAATCAGCTGTTTTGGATTTCAGTTTCATCTGTATTGGTCCGTGTCACTGAATGCCTTTCTACCATTTCATCTTGGATGTCATCCAAAACAGAATTAATTATATTTCTACCAGCTAATAGTAATTGATAATCTGCTATATCTATCACTGTTGGTAATCTCCCACAACATTAATGCAATGGTCTCTTCTGGTCTTCACAATATGAGACTCCTATCGCTGCCATCATATTAAAATTCAGCTGCAAAGCTGATGTTCCTTGCTAAATGTTCATCGCCTGCAGATTTGCTCTGTCAGTCCTTCCATTGGTTCCCTGTATTCTACCATATGTAATATAAAATACTTTTCCTGACCAAACTGCACCAACATACATCTCTTTTCTTATCTCAAAATATCTCCCAACCTCTCCATTCTGCGTCTTATCCACTTACATTACGCTCACTCAATATTACCTAACTCTTTGGCTGCCCCCACTGTGTGGAATGTGCTTCAATGTACATAAAGACTCTCCAAGTCTTCAAACCTTCAAGAGTTCCCTAAAAACTCACCTCTTGAAGCAAGTGTATCAGATTTCAGAACCGCCCTTATAAACATTCCAATCTAAAGCTGGGTACACATATGTACAATTTCATTTTTCTTGCGACCGTTCGATCGACCGAATACACGTTCGGCCGTCCAAAACGACCGTTCTGCGCGTACACATATGTACAATTTTACTTGCGACGTCCGATGTACTCCCGTCCAAACAATCGCAAGAAGAAGTATATGAGAGACCCTGTAACCCTTTGCCTGCTGTTTTAACTAATGTGTGTTTAATGCCTCACTGCCCAACACTTTAGAGGCATCACTTTAAGACATTAATCAATGTTGAAGTTTTAATAGTGTGTTATGGTGCCCTGCAAAGAGCTTCCAGCACACTCTATTAAAACTTCAACATTGATTAATGTCTTAAAGTGATGCCTCTAAAGTGTTGGGCAGTGAGGCATTAAACACACATTAGTTAAAACAGCAGGCAAAGGGTTACAGGGTCTCTCATAATGCAGCATACCACCGTGCTTTGTCAAACTGTGAAGCATATCAATCGAACATGCGTACACACTTCACTTTTGTTCCGATATGGAGCCGTCCTGTCGGATGAAATATTAAGCAGCAAAGAACCTTCGACCAACCGACCGTGGACGGCCAAGAGCGTTTTTGGCCGTTTATCGATCGCACAGCAGCAATTGGGACAGCGTACACACCTATACAATCGAACGTCCGTTTGCCCCCAGATTGGAAGAACGGCCCGACGATTGTATATATGTGTACCTAGCTTTATTACATCCCCTATGTACAGTCCACACAAATCCTCACATATTTTTTTTCTCTTCAATTTCTCATCCTCCTGATCCTTGACCAACATTGCTGGGTGACCATATTATGCAACGCACCAAGAAACTCTGGAATACATAACACATATTTAATTATTTACAGTTTCTTATGCCCCTTTCCCACTGCAGGTCTTAAACGGTAAATTGCCGTTTTTCCCCCATTTCTAAACGTTTAAGGCTGCAGTGGGAAAGCGCCAATCGATTTAAAAAGCAGAGTCCTAAACGTTTCAAAGCCGTTTTTTCTGCAGTGAGAATGGCTCTTAAACGGTATTCAGTGAAAACAAAAGGCTACAGACCAGTGATAGGCTGTCGCCAGCGTTCTGACACTCCCCACAACCAGAAAGTTTCAACCAGGAATATTTAGAAGAGAGCAGTGTGTTGAGGGGATTAAACGGTTTACTGTGATGTGAATGGTACTTAAATGGTATTTAAAACGGTAATCTACTGCAATGTGAAAGCTAATACCGTTTTAAATACCGTTTAAAAATACTGGTTCTTTAAACGGCTTGGCAGTGGGAAAGCAGCATTATATAGCGCAGCATATTCCGTTGTGCTTTACAATTGGAATATCCTTCTGTATCAATGCCTATATATATGTCTAGTGTCCATGAGTCTCTAGACTGCTGCCATCTGCTGGCAGAGATTGAAACTACATCTCTTTCTCAAACATACACAAACACAGAAGGTAGCAGGCTAGCTTTCGAAGCTTTCACTTCGAGACAGTTTACTAGTTTCCTTATAAGCTTGTGTAAGCTTAAGCTTGTGAGCAGGGCCTTCCTACCTCTATGTCTATCTGGTAATATCTAGTTTTGTTCTATTACTGTTGTTCCAATTGAAAAGCAGAATGGAATATGTTGCGCTCTACTGTAAAAGAAACAGTTATTATTAATAATAAAAATAATAAGGGTTATAATATAGTAAAACCAAAATATGAGTTCTTGTACCACTAAAAAAGCTCATGTCTGTTTATGTTTAGAATTCTTTCATGATTTTCGGGTTGCACCCCTTACATATGTAAATAGCCCCCAAGTTCGCATAGCGATACAATTTTGAGAAGTGAAAGATATTGTAACAACAATATTTATTCAATGTATGTTCCATTCAGGGCTACCCAGAATGTAGATATGAACATAATCTCGACAAATAATATATAGACAGGTTTAAATGTTGACGGGTCAAAATCTTTACAGTTAAAATGTAGATAAATCATAATGTTATGATAATTAAAATGTTGACAGTCAAATTGTAAACACAAAATGACACGTAGTGGGCCTTCTAGAATCGGGGCAGGGTGCTGGGGTATGGGGGCAGCATGAGGGGAGCTAGCCATTACTGTTGGGGGCGGGACGGTCCTGTCAGTGTCAGTGTCACTGCTAGGGGTTGGCTGGGTTGGCAATGTCGAGGCAGGGGGGACCAGTGCAGAAATGTGCAAACATGGAGCCGAATTTGGATTGCCACGAGCGATGCTGAATTGGCCCCTCTGTTTGGCCCTCTCCTCTCTAGTTGGCAGCGCAGTAGGGAGGTTTTACTGGCAGCCATTTTCTTCAGTGTTTTCTTACTGCGCTTTATTTTCCTGATGATTTGTGTGGCGCTGCTGCTGCCAAAGCGGGGCTCTTCAGTGTAAGCCAGTGGTTCCCAAACTGTGTGCCGTGGCTCCCTGGGGTGCCTCGGGACACTTGCTGGGGTGCCCCAGGTTGGTGGTCCAGGACCAATTCAATTTTTTTATGGTTAATTATTTATGGGCAAAACCAGTGCTGGTGGCTGCCAATCATTAAATGTGTACAAAAAGAAGCAAATCCTGCCCTTTACCACATAACTGACCCTAAGAATCGCATATAAAGCCAATCTAATTAATTGTTTTTGGGCCATGGGGTGCCGCGAAAAAATTCTGATACACTAGGGTGCCGTGATTCAAAAAAGTTTGGGAACCCCTGGTGTAAGCATTGAAAGACATGGGTGCACCATGCAGTGGTGTGGATTTTTATTGCAACATTGTATAATGTCACATCATGATATATATACTGTATTTGCTTATAAAAATGGGTAACCATGAAATTAGTCTTTGTGTAATAACCAATTAAATGTTCCCACAGATGTGGCGAGTAAAGATCATCACATGCTAGATCTGTTAGCACGATATAATCAGCTTAAAAATGAACCACAATATAATTTTTTATACCAAGGATATAGATCTGCCCTACTACTGAGACATTATAGCTGGGTGTGTGAGTCACCCGCTTGCTCTGTCTATGGACCTTATTCTGGTCAGCAGACGCCGCCCTGCGAATACCGGGTCGCCGGCCATCGAATGATGTGGAAGGCACACGCACATCTAAGGTTACTCTGAGGTAACCTTAGATGTGAGTGGGCATTCAGAAGGAAGTGGGCGGGCAGCTGACATCTGGTGACTGAGGATTTATAGCAGTAGCCCATTGACTTCTGCTCCTTTAATATGAGGCTCCTTAGTAAAGGACTAGAATGAGCTACTCACCTAAATCCTCAAGTCCCCCATACACTCCAGCGATTTGGGCCAAATCGGAATCCTTTGATGTCCCATCGGGTCTGATGCATGGTCCTGTGCTCATCGGACCTGAGTCGGAGGTCGGAGCTTCATGCATGGACGGTGTTCACATGCGATAGATCACACGTTACTACACCACATGCAGGGGACGGCTGCAAATCAGTAACAGACAAAGCCACATGACAGTATACAGTAGGTTCCTCTTTGTAAATGGAAAGATCCTGTTTCTGCAGCTTCATTCCGCACAACAACATTGCGGATATCTTAAAAATATGTATCTTGACAAACAAGTAATTTACAATAAATACTATGTAAACATTACACATAGTAACACAAGATGCAGTTGTAACAATAATTTAAATATACTGTACTCATTACCAGGCAGAGAATGTTATTAGTAATGGTATGTAACTGTTGTTTCATATACCTTTGATATGACACATATACTGTAAGCACAATCTTTTACCTAGATACCAATCAAGATATTTCCTGAGCATTGGTATCATATTAATGTATAAAGTAACCAAATCGGATCATGTATCAAGCAGGGAAAGAGTGGAGGTAAGTACTAATAAAGCATAGGTAGAAGCTGATCAGTTGCTATGGGCAACTGCTGCACAGTGCATGATACAGCAACCCCAAAGTATGAAAGGATTTCCTTATCCATTTTTGCTTATTATTGTCTAATTTATAGGAAGCAAATATGATAATGTCGACTACTAGTGAGGATGGTAAAGTTTCATGAAGCATGCTGAGCAAAGAGAGCCATGCTTGGGGACGTGTTACACTAATCTGGGGGTCCAATTAGTGTAGATACAAAAAAAAATGAAAAACTTGTGTCAGCCATTTCCTTGCGACCTTTTATTTTAATTTTTTAACCAGTTATTTGTATAGCGCACACATATTCCGCAGCGCTGTACCGAGAATATTTCAACATCAATCCCTGTTCCAGTAGAGCTTACAATCTATATTCCCTACACGCACTCACAGATATTCCAGGGTTCATTGTTTTTGGGGAGCAAATTAACCTACCAGTATAATTTTGGAGGTACTTATGTAGTATCTGGGCTGCCGATTTCTAAATCGGGTCGGATCGGGCGCATCGCATGCGACCATCGGATGTGATGCGATGACCCGATTTTTCCATAGGAATCAATGTTAAAATGGACTGAGTCCATTTTAACATGGAATTCAATGGGAAAAAGGGGTCCTTTTCATACCCCTACTATCCAAGTGGGCATGGAGTTGGATATAAACCTGTGGCGAGCGTAGCGAGCCACCGAGCCCAAAGCGTGGCGAGCGTAGCGAGCCCCGCGAGGGGACACAGAATACCGTTCGCTCGCCACGCTTCGGGCTCAGTGGCTCGCTACGCTCGCCACAGCTTTATATCCAACTCCATGCCCACTTGGATAGTAGGGGTATGAAAAGGACCCCTTTTTCCCATTGAATTCCATGTTAAAATGGACTCAGTCCATTTTAACATTGATTCCTATGGAAAAATCGGGTCATCGCATCCGATGGTCGCATGCCATGCATCGCATCGCATCTGATTGTATGCCTTAACTTAAGGCATACAATCAAAAAATCGGCAGCCCAGATACTACATAAGTACCATTTTGGATTATGGGAGGTAACAGGAGTACCCGGAGGAAATCCATGTAAGCACGGGGATAATATACAAACTCTGCAGTTGGGGTCATACCCAGTTTGTTTTATCACTGTCTACCATTGTAAAGTGCAACAGAATCTGCTGCGCTATATAAGAAACTGCAAATAAATAAATGGTGGGAATCTAACCCATGACCTCAGTGCCGTGGGGCAGTTATGCTAACCATTACACAATCCATGTTCCTCCTTAGCTTATGTCAACTTTTTGTCAATGTCGACATAGTGCATTTTGACCTTTTTCACGTGTCGAGCTTTTAATTGTTGACCAATAGTGATTGACTTATTGATTAGCAACCTAATTACTATCTCTCCTTCATGCCACACCCGATTATTAAATATAACCACATTTAGGGGGAAATTTACTAAGTACGGCCATATACAGTCGATCCGCGTACAGACGGGTACGAACGCCCGCATATATGAATGGAGAATATGGCTAATTTACAAAGCTGCCATATTCTCCAGATTTGGATTTTCAAATGTCGTAGCTGCTCGTATTGGGCAGCCGTATTTACAGCCATCAAATACGTATGATGTGGTAGCTCCGGATCAGTCAGATCCATGCAATGATGGTCTGTGTAAAAAAAAAAAATATATCAAAGTTTTTGTTTGTTTTTTACATTTAAAAACGCTACCCCCACCTGACTATAACCAGCACCATTGCTTTAGGAAAGAGAAGGTTTGTCACTAGGTGGTGCACCAGTTCAGGATTAACAACGCTATTAAAACACATACCTTTTATTATTTATTCATTAAAAAGCTGCGAAATATGACGAACAAACAGCACAAAGTGGGTACAGTGCAATGATTTAAAAAAGCACGTGCGGGGTTAACAAGCTCTTGCCTAAATTTTGCTTATGTATTTAGTAGATAGCACTTTATATTCCTTTATTGAATAAATATATATATATTTGGAAAAGTGTCGCTATCTGTATTATTTTCTTCCAAGAATTAGAATGACAACTCAGGGACCGCTCCTGCAATCAGAAATTGACATTCAATCCCCTAGACAATTATCTGGAAATCTACCAGAGGATTATAAAGGAGGCTGGTGACAATGGGGTTATAACCAAGACACAATCAGAGTTTCTAAAAGTGGAACATCCAAAGGTAGCCACACTGTACCTCCTACCTAAAATACATAAGAACAAAACAAACCCACCCGGGAGACCCATAGTCTCAGGGGTGGGGGGATTTACTGAGAATTAGGTGGGATCCCGGGATTTGGCCCCAAAATTGGAGGTTTCAATCCCAGGATTTCGGGATTAGACGGCGCATGCGCCGTCTAATGCCGGGCAGCGTCTGAGCTCCTACTCAGATGCTGCCCTGCTTCTTCCAGCGCGGCTCTGCGTAGCATGGCTCTGTGTAGCGTGATGTCAGTAGTCACGCTGCGCAGGCCAGAAAACTGCACTGCCGCTCCCGGACACGGACGGATTTACCACAGTCGCACCGCTCAGCTTGTTCCCCACTGTTACAGCCTCATAAGTCTGGCCATACCTCCCGGATCCTGGCCGCACCCGCCCAGGTATGTAAATATGCAGGCGGCCGGGGCATTTTTTTTTAAATAGGGAAAACAATCCCGGGATTGAGCATTTTTTCAATCCCGGGATTGAGCATTTTTTCAATCCCGGGATTGAGCATTTTTTCAATCCCGGGATTGAAAAAATGCCCCGGGATTGGCATCCCTACTGAGAATGCCAGTAAATTTGTGGATCATTGGCTACGGAAGTATGTGTATACATTATCATCATACACCCGCAACACAATGGATGTGCTCAACAAGATCCAGGATATCATTTTGAATGACAAGTGTTGGCTCATTACATGCGACGTGGAGAGTTTATACACGAGCATCATCCACAAACACGGGATCAATGCCACCCAATACTTCCTTGGTATGGATCGTGAAGACCCCTTCAACGAATTCCTTATACAACTTCTCCAATTCGTACTCACTAAGAACTTTTTTACTTGTGATGACAAATTCTACCTCCAGGTACAGGGGACTGCTATGGGCAGTGCCTGTGCTCCAACTTATGCGAACCTGTACCTGGGGTGGTGGGAACAATAGTTAGTATTGAGCACTTTACCCAGCATGTTCTCTTATGGTTGAGCTATATAGATGACCTGCTTATCATCTGGGAAGGTGATAAAGAGCAGTTCATAGAGTTCATCAGGATTCTCAACCATAATCAACTGAACCTTAATCTGACCTTTGAGATCAGCCAGGAGTCAGTTACCTTCCTAGACCTGAAGCTAACTATTGAAATAGATGGACACATCTCCTCAGATTTATATCGCAAAAAAAGACGGCCGAGCGGCTTCCCCTGTCAACCATTGGACTGTCGACCTTCCCCATGTCAACCTAATGCTTGTGTCGACCTAACCCATGTCGACCTTCCTGCATGTTGACCTAAATACATGTCAACCTAATGCTTGTCGATCACCATGCTGTTGACCTAGTGACCGTATCCTGTTTTTTGCATTTCATAGGCTCCAGATTGACTTGAGTATGTCAACGAACTTTCATGCCTTTTACTACAATAGGTATTAATTGTGTACTGCAATTTTAAGCAGTTTATACTAAAATTGTTTAAATTGTTAAGCACCTAGCTTAACTATTTATACAATTTTAGTATAAGTTCCTAATTATTGATTCTGCTCTACACTGCTGTTAATGTTACTAATGCCAACAGGTGCATGGAACATTTAATTTGCATCTTCTTCCTGTCTGGTAAAGACCAGCAGTGTCTCATATTCTAAAGCCCCACTGTCACACCCAATGCCGAGAGCAATTTTATGCCCGGAACATACAAGGTATGTAAGGAAGTAAATATAGTGTTTGACAGTTCACCATATAAGACAATAAAGTCCTACAACTGTTTACCTTGCATATTGTCCCCATACCTTTGGCACAGACATTGTAACACTTCAACCCATGACTATAATTTAATAATAATGATGAAATTGCTGGCAAGGGATTCAGAAATGTAGAACAAAGTGGCATTGTGTGCATATATAAACAGAGAAATTGGCATGCTGCCTTCAGGGATATGCCTGAGGTACTATTTATTACATTTGACCCAGTTAACACATTTAGATTTTTATAACGTGGCAATATGATTGAAGTGAACACAATATTTAACTGAAAAAAAGTACTCATGTTATGTGTTTAAGGGGTAGATGTATGAAGCAGTGACAAGAGTGAAGATGTGAACCAATCAGCTGCTGTGTTTAAAGGTGCCCACACACTAGAAAGATCTGCGATCGTAAGATGTGCGCATAAATTAGCCTTGAAATCTTTTTTCCGTCCTAGACAAAAGATTTCAGGCAAGCGCACAGCTTTACCAAAGATTTTTCTTAAGATCCCGTGTGCGTTCCTATGGATCTTTTGTTAAATCTTCTGATCTTTTGTGCAGCACGTAAGATCAGAAGATTCAGCTAAAGATCCACGGGAGCGCGTATCGGACAAAAATCGGCCGATTTTCGACCGATTATTGGTAAACATCGGACGATATATAGGCCGATTTATAGGAAATCGGCCAATCGGCCCAAAAATTGTTCTAGTGTGTGGGCACCGGAGGTTGAGAGGTGATTAGTATGTTAAAATACAGGATAGAGTATATTATATGTAAAACCACTATTATATAACTATGTGGAAACGATAGACTGTAACGCAAGGAATGTAGTGTACTACAATTGTTATTGCATGTTATCCTATTTTTATGCATTGACCCAATAAAATTATTTAAAAAAAAAAAAAATACAGGATAGGGAATCATATAGAACTGGGCTGAAGTTTACATAGAGAGTATCATTGCACACAAAGCATAACCTGGCTTCCTTGCAAGTGCAGCGTGTATGGTTATTCATTTTTGGAGGGAATTGAAAATTATTTGTTTTGTATTTCTAAGGATTAAATTCACAGAAAGTGTTACAATCCAAAAGTTTTAGTTTTGGGTAAATACTGGATAGAAGGGAAACCTATGATGTTGGGTGGAGTACTTTAGTCATTCGGAAAATGTGACTCTTCCTCCTCATTCTATGACACATTGCAGTTATTCACTTATAGTCTGTATAGTATATGACTGATGATTTTTCGTTTAACAGACAATTCTTTTATGTTTTTTAGGTTCACTTCTTAAAGAAGAAAACATCCATTCTGTTACCCTGCTTTACTTGATGTCCATCCCCAGTTTCTGTATCTTGCTGGTGGCTGCCATGTTGCTGGAGAGAGGGGTAGTATGGGAGAGCCCACCTGACTGTGACAATCGACTTTGGCTCTTCATCCTCCTCAGCTGCTTGGGATCTGTTCTGTACAACCTAGCCAGCTTCTGTGTCATCACACTGACCTCGGCTGTAACCATACATGTACTGGGCAACCTGAATGTGGTTGGGAACCTTGTTCTATCCAGAGTACTTTTTGGGAGTCATCTGACAGTGCTCAGTTACATGGGCATTGGTCTTACCTTGGCAGGAATGTGTATGTATCATAACTGTGAATTTATAGCCAGGTACATTGCCACTAGGCAATCTCTACATGCCACAGAAAGACAGATGAAGTCCGAGTGACCGCTTTCTGCCAAGAGGTTAAACAATAAGCAGATTATTGGGGGCACTGCAGAAAATAAATTATACATCTGTTTGTATTTGCTGAGTCATTCAGCATGAAGTGCTGCTGAATAAATGAAGCCTTCAATGTCACCTTTGTATAGGAAAATCACTGTTCTGGAATGAAGATCTTATCAGGGCACTGGAAGAATTGCTCAGTAACTGAATGTGTCCTTCAAGGAAAACTGTATTAATATCATGGGGATAATCGTATGAATTGCAAAAGGTTTGATCTGCATTTAAACGCTGGCAACGGCACCCAATTTCGCACCCTATGCAGTTTGGATTCAGTCTGAATTTGCACAAAATATTGTTCCATTCTCCCCCCCGTTATAGAGTGCGGCTTCTTAGCATTGAATAGGATCGATCCCTAACTTCCCTTTTTAGTTCACTCTGGGTTTTCAGTGGATATTATATTTTCTTACCTGTACTTTCTGCAGTAGTTTCCATTGCCTAAAATCATGTTGTTATACTGGAATAACAGCCAAAAACAAACCTGCAAGTTGCTAATGTGACCAAGTAAACACCATGGGGGTGATGCACAGTTGAATGTATGCTAATTTTTGGAGCATAGCTCAGGAATGGATGTTACAGAGCTGGATGCATTTCTGCCTCATTTACACTTGTGACCAATGAGGCAGAACGGGCCGCTCTCACATAAGAGGTCATATTCTCACACCTGCGGACTGTTAAAGCCTGCCCATAGGGGAGGAGTTTGCAGTGTAGGACAGATGCTCACTGATAGCAGCATACAAGGCACAGATGTTGTCTACTGTCTAATATGCATAGAAGGATGAATAAAACCATTTTTTGTCAGCATACCACTCTTGACATATGTACGGCCCATTAACTCTCAACTCTGCATCAGGCCCTGTGGTATTTATGTAGTAATAATGAAGTCAAGGAGATTCTAGCTGCCAACAACAGCTGGTGCTGAGCATGTTTCAACAGGTATGGTAGGCTGATTCTGCTTCTACCTCCATAGACTGTGAGCCGGGTCAGCCCGACAAGTCACTAGAAGCCATTCTGGCAGTTTCTGCAGTTATTTGAATTGACCACATTATGTCCAGCTCATACCATAGTCCTATCCATCGCTAAGGCCTTGTGTCTCCATTTGAATTGGATCTAATGAATAAGCAATATGTGAGCATGGGCATTGTGAATTCTGTCATCTACAGCACTATAGCACAAGGGTATCTGCATGATAGGTCAACAGTGTCAAGACAGTCAATAGGTCGACACCAAAATGTCGACATGCACAAGGTTGACATTGACAAAAGTTGGACACAAGCAAAATGTTGAGGTGGCAGTGGTCGACATACAAAAAAGGTTGACATGTAGCGAAGCAAGGCACCTGGCCCAAAGCATGGCGAGTGAAACGAGTCATGAGAGGGCACGTGCTACGCTAATTGGGAGTCCACATGCTGAGGTGTCGACATTGTCACAAAAAAGTCATGCCGACCTTTCGTGTTTGTCGACCTTTATCCATGTCAACCTTTTTGTGTGGACCTATTGACTCTCTATCTAGACACTGTAGACCTTTTAATATGGAACCAGCACAAGAAAAAGCACAATACACAGTTGAACACAGCTCCGCTTCTCATAGTGTGGTTCTAGAAGGGTTATATTAATGCATAGCTGACACATGAATAGCATCCCTCCCAACTTGCCAGTCCTTTGAATTGTCACTCTGCACACGGCAAAGGTGCATGATGCAATTTGTGGGTGTGGCCTAGCGGCAAGGGGTTGTAGCATATTGTAGCAGCGCTCCTGTGAGGCCGCGCCCCCCATTTTCATCATAGTTGGGGCATGGCCAGCAGCTCTGAGCTGCTGGCCATGCTCCCAGCCCCTCTGTATATGCACAGTGTCTATTGAAGAGCAGCACAAGGGGACTCCCAACCAACATTCCCCCCCAACACCAAAAAAAAGGACGGTCCCATGAACATTGGGACAGTTGGGAGATGTGGAGTAGCATTACATACGCAGACATGACAAAGCTTTATTACATGATCCTAGCACCTACAGTATGCTAGTTCTCCTTTCATGCACTAAAACAATACTTTTACTTCGTAAGTGAGATTGAAAAATATGCAATACTATTTGTATACAGAACTTGCTTGCCAGCTGGGGACTAAGTGCTTATTTCTAAAGCCACCCCTCACCAGCAGTGCACAATCAGTTAAGGAAAATGGATGA
Source organism: Crinia signifera (assembly GCF_055691185.1). Classification (NCBI taxonomy): domain Eukaryota; kingdom Metazoa; phylum Chordata; class Amphibia; order Anura; family Myobatrachidae; genus Crinia; species Crinia signifera. The sequence continues at coordinate 383,724,224 of NC_139217.1, forward strand.
CACTGGTTGCATCGGTATTCAAATCCACCTGCTGTATTTTGTAAGGGGATCAACAAAACGTGCACAGTTGTTGTGGACAGATTTAGGGCGAGTTTAGAGGTGGACACAGTTCAGTTCCGAATTTAGATGCAGAGTGATTGACAGTGTGTGTTTATGGGTGGTAATGGAGAAGGGGGCTAGTCAAACACACGAGTGCTGAAAGCATTTAGTGCACAGTTGTAATGGCCTTGGCAGCTTAGTTCCGATGGACATTCTGAGCATTGACAGTATTGCTCAGTTGTTTAATGGTGCTTCTGTGTATACAAGAATCATATTAGAGAAGCAGCCAGTTGGCGTGTCAGTGCAAATTACAATGGCTGCAACATTAGCATATTTTGCGGTATAACTGTGTTCACCTCTGAATCAGGGCTGCAAACTTTACTACATCATATTTAACTCTATTGCATAATATAATGACATCATAGTTTACTACTGGAGTAACTCCAGTTACAAATGCTCAATATAGGCTGAAGATGAAGAATAACATTATACAGAGCATATATACGTGGGGGATCTGGTAGGCTAAACAACATACAGTTAACAAAATTATGGAATTCTCAGCCAGATGTTTTAAGTCCAAAAAATAGACAAACGCGATGGTGTTAAAGAATGATAAACGTCCACCCAATCAGCTCCCAACTGTCAAACAGCATATAACATGATAATTAGGAGCTGATTGGCTGGACATTTATCACTCTTCAACATGCTCACATTTATCTCTTTTTTTAAGGCTTAATACATCTGCCGTAATGTTCTCTCTGATCACATCCAAAGCGGGGGCAAAAGCGCTCTTTGCCAATGTATCTTCACTCATTTTTTTGTGCAGGAAATTAGGATGGCAATATCTTCTAGTGTGTGTGCCTAATATCTTTAACAATGTGTGCCCCCACTCATTGTTAAAGATATTGACATCTTCCGGACATGCAGGTCAATCTGCCAATATTGCTTATGCCATTTACACCCATCACTCAGTGTGGATGCACAATATCTTTCACGATCAGCTCAAGGGAAATTGTTCACCAATATATAATTTTCTAGTGTGTTTGGGCCTTAAGGTGCCCATACACTTGCCAATATGTGTGCTGTGCGTTTTTTACCTCATTTGTGCCATGAGATTTTGGCACTTGTAGGGCGATGCATTGCGATTTACTGTACTGTGCGGGTGCGATGCGATTTTACCTAATGGACATCGCATCGCATCCCATATACTACAAAACTGATGCGATGTAGCACAAAAAATACTGCCTGCAGATACTTTTTGTGCTATACAATATTGTACCCGTGGCAACGCGCATCACATCCCCGCAGGTACACGGTGCGATTTTAACCGATGCGATGCGTTTTGAACTTTAAAAGATCAAAACGCATGTTAAAATCGCAACGTGTATGGGCACCTTTAAGCATGAGGTTCAACTGTAGCCTCACCTGATGTGCTTCCAGATACTTTACTGTACTGTAATGTGAACATTGCTTACAGTCAGTGGTATAGGATCATCTATATATGTTCAGTGTTCGTGTGTCTCTGAAACATTGCCATCTGTTGGTAGTGAGTGAAACTACATCTGTTTCTCTCACAATTCAAGTCACAAGGTAGCAGACTAGCTTTCGAAGCTTTTGCTTCGCGCGGGCTTACTAGTAGTACTAACATTCTATACTATTATTAGTTATTTATATAGCGCACACATATTCCGCAGCGCTTTACAGAGAATATTTGAACATTCACATCAGTCCCTGCCCCAGTGGAGCTTAGTATATATCTATCTATCATTAGGCTCATATGGCAATTTGTGCTTCATTCCTCTATAGCAGGCATGTCCAAACTATGGCCGTCCAGCTGTTGTGAAACTACACATCCCAGCATGCCTTCCAATAGTTTTAGCACTCCCTAATAGCAAAACCGTGGCAAGGCATGATGGGACTTGTAGTTTCACAACAGATGGAGGGCCATAGTGTGGACATGCCTGCTCTATAGTATGAGTAACCGTCTCCCCCATAGTAAGAAAACACATTTCTACACTTCCATCAGCATTATTAATGAGCCGTATAGAATGCCTATTTATACCTGTGAATTCTGCGGTCAGCACAATGAGCATTTGGTGCTATGTAAATGTCTTTGTCCTACTAGCACTGTTGTAGCGGTCTGTATTGTCCTGGTCATCCAGATACAAACCTTAAAAACTGTGATTAACTCTATAAAGACAATTGTGTATTTTGTGATTAAGTGTCCGGGTGGAATTGAAGTACTGTAGAGTAGTTTTGTATAATCAGTATTATTGTACTTTATGGCAGTTCATCTAATTTACTGTCTCTCTATTATCCAGTAATTGTCTTATTTATCAATTGCATTTTAGGAAACTTTGTCTTAAAATATATCTTATACATATATGTGTTTACAACCTATGCTTTGTTAGCCCTGCTATCTATGTTCATTGTTTTATATTGGAAAATACACTACAGGTATGAGACCTTTTACCAGGAAAGTTACAAATAAGAAGGGAACAATTTATTGCTGCTGTTTTGTGATTTTGTCATTTACATATAAATGATGACCAATTGTCTCCTCTTACAAGTACTGTGGGGAGGTCTCCTAATCAGTTTTCTGCAGGAAGGAAGTAGCAGGGTCAACATGTGGTAAACCACGGGTCATTTTTAGCAATGTGTTTTAAAACTTTGATATTGAAAAATGACAGCAATACTAATATAGTCTATCCTTAAATACTCTATGATCACTGCATATTACAGTCATGTCCAAATTTGCATCATACAATTATTATTATAATTTTATTTATAAGGCGCCACAAGTGTTTTGCAGCGCCGTACAACGGAACAGCACAGGGAGACACAACTTGGCATAACATTGAATAAATAACAAAAATAGAGTACAAAATACAAGCTCACAAATAATTAATTTATGTTTAAAAACAAATTATTTTCTGCTTTCATACATAGAATGTTTCCCTGAACCGCAGATACATAACAAAGACATATGGAAACTACAGTTGTTCAAAGTTAAAATAATCAATATTGTGTGGAAATATTAGTGCAATCTCGTAAGGTGGATGGGTGCACTTTCACACATCAGCCAATTAGTAGCACACGACCTTGGTACAAATAGCCGCAGCTTGGTTTAGTTGCATCGAACATAAATAAAAGCCTAAATTGTCTATACAAAATGATTCACTCTGAGTGGAGAGAACTAGCATCCCCCTCACACAACAGTAATATTAGCACAGTACTGTACTTACAGCCAGTATTCAGAGTGTCTCTCAACAGGCCTGCTGGCTGCTCCCCAGGTAGTGAGAGACCATACACAACTTGGGGGTTATTCTGGTTGGCACGCAGCAATGCGAGGTTCACAGCGCTGCATGTCATTTTCTGCACCATATGCCGCTGCCCCCATTTGCAGGGGGAATTCCCCCGCACGGCTGCGAATGGATGTTTAGCATAAACATCCATTCGCAGCCTATGGGAAAACACCCACATCATTCGATGGTCGCCGACCATCGAATGATGTGGAAGGCACAAGCAAAACTAAGACACACTGAGGTGTGCATGGACCAGAATAAGGTCCCTTGTATCAGCCTGTGACAGGTACTCTGACAATCATACATAGCTCTCTTTTAAAACGTCCTCGTTTATCACAATAGAAATTATTACATTTACTATAAAAGTGTCCTGGTTTCTTAGCAAAACTCTGTAGCCATGAAATAGAGGTGCCTATTGTGTATTTAATCATTGTTGCAAATTGTCGTTGGGTGGAGGGAGTGTTGGCTGACTCGCCGACAGTCGAGATCCTGATGGTAAGTATACGGACATCGGAATCCCAACAGTTCAACTGCTTCACGGTAGCGATTCCGACCAACAGGGGCTATTCTCTCTCATGGGGTTCCACAACCCCTATAAAGGGAGAATAGAACCTGTGGCCAGCAAAGCGAGCTACCGAGCCCGCAAGGGGCTGTTTTCCACTCCCCCTGTCGGAATACCGGCAGTTGGGATTCCGATGATGTTTTACTGACCGTCGGCAAGTCATACCACACCCGGGTGGATTCAAGTCCTGCAAATAAATAAGGGACGCTGAATGGCTTTGAGCTGGCTCTGTGAAGTCAAGTGAAGCCAATTATACCCCTTTTTCACCAACAAATAGGGTTTGTAGACTGGGCTATGCATACGGCTCAAAGTAGGCATGTGCTAGGCCATCCTGCGATAAAATCAAGTTATTTTTTTTAAATTGCTGGCCGTACGCAAGTTGATTGACATAAAGCCGGTATTTGGGGTGGTAACTGGCTGTTTTCAGGGAGAGTTGGGGAAAATGCAGGCTTGCCCAGGCGTTTTAAGGAAAGTCAAGTGACATCAGCTCTGGCCCCGATCAGCCTGTTTCTATCGAACCTGCCGAGTAAGTCCTGGGCTACACACAGACTGTACACACTGGAAAAATCATGCGATGGTGAGCGGCTTGTGTATGGATTTGCTGCTAATCACTAGGCTGCGATACTGTTGCCCTGATTCAGCTTGGCTCGGTAAACAGCGAAAATTGCTGCTTACCAAGCATTGAAACCCCGCCACACCAAACTCCCACCCCACCTGCCACCGGTTCTCTAACACATCCCCTCACGTGCATCCGCCATCAGGAAAAATCATTCCATAATCGCTGACCATCAAATGATTTCTCCTGCCATCGGCAGTTCGCTGAAGAGGGGGCGAGCGCTGATGTCCTGTGACTGTGACTGCTGCCCGCTCCCAGCTGGCATTGGCTCACCATCGTTCCCATGTGATCGCCCAGTGATTTCATGGGGACACCCATAAAACACTGGGCATTTCCATGGGTGAGCCCCATCCGCCCCCGGCCCTCCATCCCCAAAATGAATGGCCCGGCGAATGTGTAACTCGCCAAAGCCATCTGACGATTGGTAAGGAATCACGGCCTTAGTGCAGTCAGCCTTCACAGCTATAATATATCATTTAAGAATGCTCTTATAATTCTATCATTCATATAAAACAAATTCTTATGGCAGATGACACAACCGTGGGGTTTGTTTGAATTGGAAGTTAGTGGAAACCGTAACTAACATTACTTTTTTATTTATTTTTATTTATACCAACAGAGGGAACATAATAATAAAAATGACAACATAACAATAACAAGAATAAAATCAGTACTTAGTACACAATAATGAAAAGGTTAATATAGAGTCAGGTCCATAACTATTGGGACCCGACACAATTCTCATATTTTACCATTGTAATTCCTACACTGTTCACCTGATTTGGATGAAAATACCCTCAAATCAAAGCTTAAAATCTGCAGTTAAAGTACATCTTGTTTGGATCATTTTAAATCCATTGTGGTGGTGTATAGGGCCCAAAATATGAGAATTGTGTTGATGTCCCAATATTTATGGACCTGACCCAGTACAATTTTTACAGTAATTTATCTTCATATGGGAAACTTTAAATGATCATTGCTAAATATAGCATCAACCGTGCATGCTGATTTCACAATCACTTCATAGTTAGATTTTGTTCTGATGTACAGGAGTGTGTGTGGCTGATACATTTCTCCACCTGCATAAAAGGTATGTTGTACATTTTAACTAAAATCCATTAAACCCAAGGCACAGTATACTGCCTTAGATGTAACTTCAAAAGTAATATAGCAACAGAAGTGAACATAAGTTTCTACACCCATGTGACCTTGTATTTCTTATGTGAGGTATAAAAATGAATGAATGAATAAATAAATACAAATGTTTTTACTTTCCGGGTGAAATGTGGTTTATTTTCTGGAAATAGGGTTGCTGTGTTCCTCAACACAAAGGTCCCTCATTTCTATCTAAAAACCTATAGGGTTAAGAGTCCTGAAACCCCAGGAAAACATTGACAGCCATGCTACAGCCATGATTCCAGTCCAGTCTGCAGTCATTGTGTCACACAAGTGAATTCCAAAACTGTGCACACTTATTGAGACATCTTTCCTGACACACACAAACGCCAGGAGGACATAGAACTGTGGTAAATAGATATGTGCGTTTATATATATCCAAGGCTAATTTTCAGATTTCTGCTATAAATTACAACACATGCTATTTTTTACCTTATTAGCTAAGCAATTTTCACTGTATGAAAATCTCCACTGTAGTAGCACATTGGTGGACACTGATCTTTTTACTTTGGGTGGTATGTACTAAAGGGAAAATGAGGATCAAAGCCCATTTTTGGGCTGTAGTCACTTTTTTCATGATTGCTTAGCCATTAATGCTGCGCTGCGGTGCAGAGTGTGTAGCCAGCTTGTACTGGCATTACCCTTTAGAACCCTATGGGCTTCTGTCCGCATTGTGCTCTAGAGGCATCCGATAAGATCCCTCCCAACAACCCCGGCGACCAGCACATCCCTCTGGGTCCTGAAGCCCAGAAATTCTGGCATTGCAAAGGGCAACTTTTTTCAGAAGAGCCGTCCTTTGAAAAACTAATCACATATGTTAGTACATATGTGATTAGTATCATCGTGATTTATGGCGGGATGTACCACACAGGCTTAGTACAACCGGCCCTTGTATGTTTATCTCTTGATGGCACCCCTGGAATATCTGGAAGACGTATAAAATAACAAGATTTCACTGACTGCTTTGAGAGACATGACTTGCATTCTGATGCTGCTGTGGTTATGGTATTATAAAGCAAGTTACATCGTCTTGTCTCATTTGCCCACAGCTTTATAGAATTGATCTCTTGTACTTAAGGGGTGTAATTTTATACTTCAAACCAACCAGAGAAGCTTCCGTTATCTTCCGAGACGTTTGAAGCAGAACCACGAAGTAATATTAGGCAGTGGTGAACAGGGAATGTCTGCTGATTGTAGCAATCCAGCCAGGTGCACTTTTCACTGCACAAGTGTGGCCTGCTGGAATCAGGAATTGGTCTTGAGTACAAGCTACTTTTTTTTTTGTTATTTTTAAAACTTGTGTGTCTTAGCCATGAGCTCACAGCAGTTATTTCAGCACTACAAGGGGAAGGGCGCTTTTTCAGAAGATTACTGAATGGGATTACCACAGGCCTGCCTTGGAAAATTCCAGGCAAGAAGGGGCTACAGCAGCTGATCTCCTATTTTAGAGTGGAAATACTAATTTGTAGTTACAGACAAAAGGTTGTTTGAAGATCAGTGAACAGTTGCTGCACTAAGCATTTCTCTGAATGCTGTCGTCTCTTGCATTAATAAGTATTATGTGTCAAAATATTAATATGTGAACTAGTATTTTAAACAAATTTGCTGCCTTTAACATCTTTATTTATTCTTTACTGCTAGATTTTAACGCTTAACCCTTTGTATTTATGTCATTGCCTATAAAATAATTCTGTTGTTTTTAAAAATTGCTGGCTAAAACGGCAAATTACATTTGTAACATATCATTACTTGTCACTTTTACTTACAGATGGAGCTGCTCGCTTCCATTCAGGGGCTGGCGGTCGGATCGCCGACTGCCAGCACCCGCCAGCCCTTCAAACGGAGCTCCTAGCCAGTCCCTGCCGCCTCAATGCAGGTCCCCGACGCTCACCCCCCAAACCCTGCCTGTCTGCCCGGTAACTGGAATCTGCGTGCGTGTGGGATGCACTTCCCAGTCAGATGGAGCGCCATCTCGCCAGCGGGGGGCAATCTAGTGAGCCCCGGCGCTGCTGAGAGGCTCTCCATCTGTATGTACTAGCTGACCCGCTCGCCGTTGCCCGGGAAAACCTTGGGGGCTTTTTAATCTCCAAAATTGCTGTAAAAGTTATGCTGTGCCAAAGGCCCAAGATTGTAATTTGTTAAAACCTCTACCATAATGTTAGAATGTGTTTGCATTGGTACTCAATGGCAGCAATGAAATCAGGTGTGGTATTGTTGTTTGAAACACACCGCTCCTGGCTTGATAGGTTGTGTGTGTTAATGAATTCCATATACAGTATATACTGTATATATATATATATCTTGCTTTTCAGAATCTAACCACGGATCACACAGTATGCTTGCAAAGAAGAAATGAAGAAAAGAGCACCAGTGAGCATGTAAAACTATTTAATTATAGAACTGTTCATTTTTAACCTTGATGTATGTGTGCAGCTTGCCATGGTCAGCGGTACTCAAGCACTACTCCGAAAGCTGCCGTCAGGAAGCCGGGTCAGACACGCTGGCAGAAAATTTGCCACAAGACGTTGAACAATCAAACGGATTCGGTGCTTTCCGTCATGGCGTGCTGTTAGCTGAAAATGGGATGCGTGTGCGTGTGAGATGATTGCTCACCCCATTTGCGCCAATGGGATGCACCCCGTCTCGGCGAATGGTGTGCCGAGATGGAAAGCTCTGTCCCGCTGGTTGGATAGATATACCTGGCTCTACCAGTATATAGTCATATTTGCCAGCCACTGTAGTACAGCCCATCAGATATATCGCATGTATAAATAGCATCAAGTACAAAATTGCATGAAAGGACTCCCGGGGAGCTGCTGGGGCCAACTTGAGGCTCAGTAGTGTATGAATGTCTTTACACCTTACTTGCCTGCTGGGGTATGACACATGTAGCTATCCACATCCTGTGGGACTAGACACCACAGCCTGCTGTACATGTCTTGCTATTATGGCATCCTACAATTGTTGTAGGGCATCCTGGGATGTATAGTTCCCCTTCAGCTGAACGGTTCGCATGTTGAATATGTCTGCTGTATAATATCTCACTCATACCTCATAGACCTGTGTCTGTTTCTTCCACCTAGTGACTTTGTCTCTATTTTATGGTGTGACTATTTTACTTTAACTATTTTGAAACTGTTTTTATCTTCACCCTTGTGCTCATTTTGTGCCTCATTCACTTTCTCATTATTGTGGTCTACTGTATCTCTGCCCTCTTGTGGCTCTTTTTCTTCATTTCAGTGCAGCTACCATTGTCTCGGCCAACAAAACAGAGGGCTGAAAATATTTGGAGATAGAAGTTTCAGCGACTGAGCATGAAGTTCCTGAGTAAAGGTCTGTACACACGGGGCGATAACATGAGTGACAGCGATATTGCTAATTTTATCACCCATGCTGTACCCAACAGCTAATGCAAAGCTCCCGTGGGACGTTAAGGACCACCTCCGTCGTCTGTGCATGTACAGATGTGGGAGCAGATCATTAACGAGGGTCATGCTACAAAATGCACCATGACCCCGGCTCCCACACCAGCCGGCATCGGCACGAGTGTGTGAGAGAGAGAAAGAGAGAGAGAGATTGATTTTTTTTTTTTTATTGTTGAAAGAAAACAAATATCCAAACATATCATCCCGGGGTGTGTGGCTCAGAGAATGGGGTGGACGGCTGACGGGAAATCCATCCCTGTTCACGTTTCTTGTCCACTGAATCCTTTACCTAATGACATGTCAACCTAGACCCATGTCAACTTTTCTGCATGTCAACCTAAGCTGTGGAGACCTACTGATCCATACCCACTAAATGCATATTGCATTTTTTAAGTGCATTTTTTTTAACAAAAGTTTTGTCTTTCTTCATACCTACATGGCATTGTACCCCCCCTTCTCAAAACAGGCCCTTGTATAGGTTTAGCTCCAGGCACACGAGGCCCATAATCCATCCCTGCTCTGGGGGCTGAGACCTGAGTGGTGACTGCAGCTAAGCCTGTAACTCCTTGTGGAGGTCCCTGGAGAAGACCAGAACCTCATTAGCCTTTACGGGGTAACGTTACTAAAGCTTCTAAAAATAAAAAAGTTGATGTTTCCCATAGCAACCATTCAGATTCAGTCTATTATTTTCTATGTTGCAATGAAGAAATGACATAACCTTGTTTTCCTTTGTAGAAGCTAAGTAAATTTACCCCTACATCTCCATACCTCCCAACTTTTGAGAGATGTGAGGAGGGAAAGTGCGTGCGCCGAATGTGCACGGCAAAATTTTGAAGACATGGCCTAGCATGAAGGTGGCATGTCCTATACCACTACCACGATGACACGCCCCCATATTTGTGCTGCAAATATGCCTCTGGCTGCAGGAATAGATGCTGACTCCCAACTTTAATTACAGGCCCTTAACTACATTATTCAGCTACTGATAACACATTAGCTGTGACACACTGCCACTTAGTGGCCATTTCATACATTACAGGCTGCTGCTGTCTTAAAAGAAATTGGGGGAAATTTAGATGTTAGTTGTATTTCACATGGGATGTTGCTATGGGCAACCAATCAGATACTATCTATTATCTTCTAGAATGTGTTAAAAAATGAGAATTAGTTTCTGATTGGTTGCCCAAAGCAACATCCCTTGTGAAATACAACTCATATCTTAGTAAATTTCCCCCATTGTATCTGCAGTTATAGGCTTTGCTCTCCAATCTCGAGGAGAGGCTGCTGCTGATTCACGGTAGTCCCGGTGAGTAGGTGGGGGAGATGGAGTGAGGAGCGCTGCTGGAGGTGACGCCGTCTCCCCGCTTATGGAGCCACTGGTGGTGGGGCGGATAGACGCAGGTCCTGGTGGTGGAGGAAACTGCCTCCTGTGACAGCCGACGGTCAGCTCCGCACTGCTGCTGGCAGGTCGGAGGGCCGGATAATGCTGCCGCTTGACCCCCGCTCCCTTCTTCCTCTGGAGCTAGCAGCAGTTTTAAAATGAGCGAAATGTTTAAAATAATTAGATCAATGACACAAGAAGAAAAATAATTTGCACTATGGATGCACACCAAAAATGATGATAACACGTAAACTTGTATTATTCTTTATTTAAAAAGAAAAGAGGACAAGATCATTGCGGTCTTTTAATATATAGGATCACAGGTAATGTTCCTCTTTGTTGTGGTGAAATTGATTAGAGGTTAAGATAAATTACATACGTTACAAATATACATATAATGAGGTGTTAACAAAAGAGAATGAAAAAAGTGAATATAGATTTTAAAATGGACAGGTTAGCTGTCAGATGTCTGGGCACTGCAGTTTAGATCATACTTGCCTACCTGACCCTCTCCATGTGGGAGAAAATGCTCTGTTCCTGGACTTCCCAGGTAATGTATGATTGCCATCACCTGTGGTGAAACACCTTTACCTAGCTCCCCACAGGTGGCGGCAATCATACATTACCAGGGAAGTCCAGGAACAGAGCATTTTCTCCCGCATGGAGAGGGTCAGGTAGGCAAGTATGGTTTAGATCAGTGGTAGCCAACCCTAGCCCTCGAGAGCTACCAACAGTTCACATTTTCCAGACAACCTAGCTGCTGCACAGCTGCACTCATTAATCACTGACACATTTTAAAAGATACACAGATGGAGCTAATTAGCTCACTTGTGATTCTTTGAGGAGACCTGCAAAACATGCACTGTTGGTAGCTCTCGAGGACTAGGGTTGGCTACCCCAGGTTTAGATATATATTTTTCCTTTAATATTCGTAAGGATATAGCTGGTCCCTGGGGTCTGGGTATGATATAGTGTTTACTTATATGTGTGTGTTAAGTGGTTAAATACTCTTTACTTTATTCTTTTTATTCCTTTTAAACACTATGATATCATCCAAATAATTGGCATTCTGCCCAGGATATTATGCTTCTATTAGGCTTGATGCAATTGTTTCAACCAGTGCTGTTACTTTTGTATAAATAACTATCTGTTATGTATCCATTGATTTACAAGCACTGTTTTGTTTTGTATATCAGTGGTTGGTTATGGCAGGGGTTCCCAAACTTTTTTGAATCACGGCACCCTAGAGCATCAAAATGTTTTCAAGGCACCCCTAGGTCAAATGTTTCTTATCGAGAAATTCAGGAAAAAATATAAAATGATGTACATTGTGTTTATATGTCACAGTTATGTGGTGAGGGACAGGATTTGCTCCTGTTTGTCCACATATATTATAATGGGCAGCCACTAGCACTGCTTTTGCCTGTTGATTGCACATAACTAATATAAATTAATCCTGGTCCACCAACCCAAGGCACTCCTGTAAGTGTCCTGAGGCACCACAGGGTGCCACGCACACAATTTGGGAACCACTGGGTTGTGGTATAAAACATCTACAGTGTCTATGTCTACAATCATATGGTCGACAGTCACAAGGTTGACAGGGTCAAAAGGTCGACCTTGGAAAGGTTAAACATGGTTAAAAGGTCAACAAGGTCAAAAGGTCAACATCTAAAAGGTTGACATGAGTTTTTTATGTTTTTAGGGTGTCTGTTGACATAGGTCAGCATGGACACTGTCTAAGTGTACAGCGTCCCCTTGCATGGCTCGCTGTGCTCACCATGCTTCAGGCTCAGTTTTATTCTCCATGACTATCGACCTTTAAAACCTGTCGACCTATTGTCTGTCGACCTTTTGACCCTGTCAACCTTTTGACTGTCAACCATATCCCTGTCTATCTTAAGTCAGTCTATGATCAGTCCGGATACCCAGTGGTCAGGGAATCTGTGTGAAGTTCTCCTTTGGGTGTTTAAACAGTAGATCCTTTCATAGAGAGTGGTTTACTCATATAAGCCATTCATTTTATTTGTATGTTGTTCAAATTTTGTTGTCCTAGGTCTGAGTAGTCAGCTCATACTGTTTTGGTCCAGGGAGAGAAGTTTTGTTCACTGCTAGTTTGTGGGTCTATTGATGATAGGTTTCCCTGCAGGGGGCACTATAGGACAATGATTTTAGGATAGGTTTAATCAGTGATTTTCTGCTGTCTGGGGGTTGATTATATATTTACAGATAGTGGTAGATGCTCAATTAGTTCAGTAACATTACCCAGGTGCATGAGGGAGGGGTTAATACTGGGTAAGTAAAACAAGACATGCGGTGCTCCTGGACTGGATGGGCTGGGTGGCTTTAGTGCGGCATGCTCTTACATTCTAGTAACACTTTTCCCTCACTAACACTATCTCTCTCCTATTTTAATTACATTTCATTTATCTCTCTCTTTATGTATAGCTTCGGCTACTTATCCCTAATTATTAACACTTAGTATATCACTGGCATGCCGCACTGGGCTTCCTAGCTTATGATAGTTTTTGGGGTGCCGCACCCTGCACCTAGATATAGCGCTAGGGACCCCCAATATACAGAGAAGCCTTGACGCGGCTTGGGGGCATAGCATACACCTGCGCAGGTATATGTAACCAATATCTCTGAATTCTATTATCATGTAGTGTTCAAGACTGGTTACTAACATTACTCAGTGTGCCGGGGGAAAAAATGAAATGTTTTGATTATATATTGTTTGGTGTTTTTGACACTTTTAATGTTTCTTGTATGTATTTGGGTTCCCACACAGGGTATGTTCCCTGTGTGCGAACCCAAATACATACAAGAAACATTAAAAGTGTCAAATTATTCAGATCTGATCGCAGTACAAATTTGATTGGAAAATGGGAAAAACCATGTGCACTGCACAGGGGCGGATCCAGGATAAAATGACAGGGGGGGCACCATGATAAAAAAGGGTTTGGGTGGGGGAGGGGCGGTGTTAGTGGTGCCAGTGTACATGCTAAGAGGGTGGGAGGGTGGGAATGGAATTAAAAATAGGCCCTGGCATTTAAAGTACGCAGTCCCACCATGGCGACAAAAGTGAAGGATGTAGTTGTGCGCGCGCCAAAGGCACGCTCCAGAAAAGGGTGTGTGGCCACTCAACAGGGGGCGTGTCAACACCATATACAACTTCTACACATTATGCAACAAAATACTAGACCCCATTATACTTGCCCCTTACACATGATGCCAAATGGAATGAGACAAAATTGACATAATGCCACATGGATTGAGCCAAAATTCAAATAATGAAACATGGATTGTGTCAAAATTCACATAATGCCACATGGATTGTGTCAAAATTCACATAATGCCACACGGATTGAGCCAAATGCATAAAATGCCATACTGATTGAGCCAAAATTCACATAATGCCACACGGATTGAGCCAAAATTCACATAATGCCACACGGATTGAGCCCAAATTCACATAATGCCACACGGATTGGGAAAAAATTCACATAATGGCACACGGATTGAGCCAAAATTCCCATAATGCCACATGGATTGAGCCAAAATTCACATAATGCCACACGGATTGAGACAAAATTCACATAATGCCACATGGATTGAGCCAGAATTCACATAATGCCACACAGATTAAGCCAAAATTCACAATACACTTCATAAACAGGGACATTGTCCACCAAAGGCGCGCATTAAACATTTACACCAGAATGTCCATTACACCTTACGTGTACGTTACACGCCATTATGTCCATTATGTGTTATGCCAAACACCATAATGCCTATTGAAAATTATGCTACATAAGTGCTGCTTCTCTACATGCTCATTGCCAAGGGTTCCATGCTCATTGCCAGAGGTTCCATGCTCATTGCCATGTGGGATTACATGCTCATTGCCAAGGGGGAATACATGCTCGTGGTAAATGGGGGACAGCCGCCGCCAGGCAGAAGTGATAGCCACTGACAGTGTCAGAGCCTGGCTGTATTCAGAGCACTGCAGGTCCCGGCTATTTGAAATAATACCCCTTCACACCAGAAAATGCATTCCCAGGTTGGCCCCTTTTACACCAGCCTAGTCCCTGCATTTTCTGGTGTCATGGGGAGAGAAAACAACCCCTCCCCCTTTAACCAGTTATCTCATTTAACCGGCTATATCTTCGGAACCAACTGACCCATTTACATGAGACAAGTATCATATTGAAGAACTTTTGAGTGGGCTTTGAATGATTTTGTTCCAGTGAAACTGGAACGTTTGGTTCCTGAGTAATCTGCCCTCAAAAACATGAACAGCCATGAAATTACATTTAAAAAATAAAGAAATCGGTTTACACGCAATATCTCTGGAACCGATTAACCAATTTGGACCCACCTGGTATTATATTGAAGGCCCAGCGATTTGGAATTGAATGAAATCAACCAAAAGCTTCTGTGATGCCAGGGCGGGAACTGGCAGCCGTCGTAACCGGGTGGAGGTCAGAATTGACGGGTCCCATATTATCCTATGGGGAAAAAACGTTACAGGTTTGCCAGGCGATATCTCCGGTTCCCGGGGGGCTAGAGACACGGGGCTGGGCTCGTTGAAAAGCCCTGGTCCTCAGCTACAAAATAAATGACAGGGGGGGCACGTGCCCGGGTGCCCCCCCCTGAATCCGCCACTGGCACTGCAGGTGCAGCAGGCAGGGCCGGTGCCACCACTAGGCAGGTCTAGGCATTTGCCTAGGGCGCCGGCCACTGGAGGGCGGTAGTGAGCTGGAAAGCTCTACCACCACAGCAGAAGAGCTGGAGGGAGAAGCAGGTGTTCAGTGAGTGAACACTCTCCCCCCCCCCCACCCCCCCCCCCCCCCCACACACACACG
The DNA here is from genome assembly GCF_055691185.1 of Crinia signifera. Classification (NCBI taxonomy): domain Eukaryota; kingdom Metazoa; phylum Chordata; class Amphibia; order Anura; family Myobatrachidae; genus Crinia; species Crinia signifera. The sequence goes on from NC_139217.1 coordinate 383,739,596, forward strand.
GCGGAGCAGGAGAGCTGGAGGGAGAAGCAGTGTTTGGTGAGTGAACACACCCTCTCCCTCCCCCCCCCCCCGCAGCAAGACACACCGCGCACCGCCCCACCCCCCTGCGTCCGGGCAGACTTACCGCAAACCCCCTTCCCAGCAGGGCAGAGACTCCACAATCCCCCCCGGCGGCCGGGCAGAGACACCGCGCATCCCCCGCCCGTCCCCCCGGCGGCCGGGCAGAGACCATGCGCACCCCCCCCAGCAGTTGAGCGCCGGGGCACCCCTCCCGCCTGGGGTGCTCCGGTGCCTAGCACCAGCCCTGGCAGCAGGTGTAACATGTGCAGAGAGAGTTAAATTTGGGTGGGGTCTGTTGAAACTGAAATCTAAATTGCAGTGTAAAAATAATGCAGCCAGTATTTACCCTACACAGAAACAAAATAACTCACACAAATCTAACTCTCTCTGCACGTAATATTTGCCCCATCTACAGTGCACATGGTTTTGCCCATTTTCCAAACAAATTTGTACTGCGATCAGATCTGAATAAAAGCCAATAAGTAGTTACGCCACTGCCTAGGACAACAAAATTTGAACAACATGCAAATAAAATGAATGACTTATATGAGTAAACCAGGGTTGCCTACCTGACCCTCTCCTTCAGGGAGAAAATGCTCTGTTCCTGGACTTCCCTGGTAATGTATGATTGCCAGCACCTGTGGGGAGCTAGGTAATTGCTAAGAAAGGTGTTTCACCACAGGTGATGGGCCAGGGAAGTCCAGGACCAGAGCATTTTCTCCCTGAAGGAGAGGGTCAGGTAGGCAACCCTGGAGTAAACCACTCTCTATGAAAGTATCTACTGTTTAAACACCTAAAGAATACAAGGAGAACTTCACACAGATGCCCTGACCACTGATACAAAACAAAACAGTGCTTGTAAATCAATGGATTCATAACAAAGTTATTTATACAAAAGTAACAGCACTGTTTGAAATAATTGTATCAAGCCTATTAGAAGAGTAATATCCTGGGCAGAATTGGATGATATCATAGTGTTTAAAAGGAATAAAAATAATAAAGTAAAGGATATTTAACACCTTAACACACAAATATAAGTAAACACTATATCATACCCAGACCCCAGGAACCAGCTATATCCTAACAAATATTAAAGGAAAATATATATCTAAACTGCAGTGCCCAGAGCTAACCTGTCCATTTTAAAATCTATATTCGCTTTTTTCAATCTATCTTTTGTTAGCATCTCATTATATGTATATTTGTAACGTATGTCATTTATCTTAACCTCTAATCAATTTCACCACAGCAAATATGAACATTACCTGCAATCCTATAAATTAAAAGACTGCAAGGATCTTGTCCTTTTCTTTTTAGATGAAGAATAAAAGTTTACATTTTATCATCATTTTTGGTGTGCATCCATAGTGCAAATTATTTTTCTTCTTGTGTCATTGATCTACTCCATTTGCCCAGATAGCACCCCTGCCAAGTAAAAAAGCATAATAGGTGGTGCCAATAGGTCCCGAAAAATTATAAAGGGACAAAAAAGTGTCTGTGTGCGGATCTCAACCTTTTCCATCCCCCACCTCCCTAACTTTGAATAAAATAATAAGATGCATGGTGCAGGGGTGTTTGCTGGGTCTGCGGGCTCCTGGAATGTGGGCTCCTCTATAGTTATGCTGCTGAGCGTGTGTACATACAAGGTCAAAATCAGAAGAGGGTAAAAGCCGGAAATATAGTAAATGCATTGAAAAAGCCGGAAACCATGTAAAGTGTATTAGAAAAGCCGGAAATCAACTAAAGAACCCATCCTACGAGCTGCGAGAGAGACGAAAGCCTCGGAGAACATGAGAGGCAAACAAATTATCCAGGATTTCTCTGCTGTGATGATAGCCAAGAGAAGAGCGCTTGCACCTATCACAACAGCGCTCAGAGCCCAAGAGATCCCGTATCGCTGGGGATTCCCAGTGAAGCTCATCGTCTCCTATGAGGATTCTTCATATACCATTTCATGTCTGGACGCCGCGGTCAAGCTATTACTGGACTGGGACATTTCGGTTAAGCGGCCTTCAGACCCAAAGCCCAAGTCGACCCCCAGCAATGAGTGGGTGACTACTTGAAGGCCTGATGGACTTCCTTTCCACCTGGCCCACGATATTGGTAACTATGACCTCCAGGACACTGGGTTCCCACTACTGTAGTGGGTACTAGTAAATATGTGTTTTCAAACGATACAGTGTCTTTAAGTTTATAAGAAGTTACCAGGAATGTTGTCCCTTTACCAAATTCACGTAGTGCTGACCATGCGGTTCTGCCTACATAATATTTAGCGTGTGTTCTGTATTAATACTTCGGTTGTTTGTTCTTAACCTTTCATACTCATATATTTGTAACCTGTTCGGATTTACCCTCTGTAGGTTACATGCGTATACGACGCATTTGTTTAGAATTTGCGGGTGGCGGTGTTAGACTGCGTAGGTACGCCCCACTTTTTCTCACACTACTGCATATATTTTCCTTCCCCCAGCAGTAGTCATGCGGGTCCAATACACAGGACCCTTTTGTTTTTCTATTCCCTTGTGTTTGTTATTTTCCCTCTCCCCTCACCCCCCATCCTCACTTATTACCCCACATTCAGTTTCCCGTTATGTTATCTGGATATTGTATTTTATTTTCTCATACATTGGTCATCGGTCAGCCTCGTATAGATACACTTATTGATAGAGACCCTAGTATGCACCATATTTCACTACTGATTGCTAATGCCTAAAGTTCTTACTTTAAATGTAAAGGGGATGAATTCCCCCAACAAGCGTAGAATGGCCCTGTCGTATTTCCACAAACAAGGAGCCCATATAGTGGCTCTACAAGAAACCCATTTCACCTCCTTAAAACCCCCTCTGCTTAAAGATCACAGGTTCCCGGTGGGTTACTTTGCCAATGGTCCATTCAAACGCAATGGGGTCGCAATTTTATTTAGTAAGGATGTGACCTTTGTGCCCCAATCTTGTATTGCAGATAAAAATGGGAGATACCTAATTTTGACTGGACTATTGGATGACAAACTAGTTACTTTAGTCTGTGTGTATTCCCCAAACACCAATCAGATACTGTTTCTGCACAAATTATGTCTCCTAATCCGTAAATCTTTCAAAGGCTCTCTAGTAGTGTTGGGAGATTTCAATCTAGTGTTAGACCCTAAACTTGACAAATCAACTAAAACCATTCCTCATAAGCCCACACCCCCAGCCGGCCCCTCATTGGCATTTCGAAACCTACTGACAGAATTCGATTTAGTCGACTAGTCGTGAATATACATTCTATTCTCCTGTCCACAATTCATACTCCAGAATCGACATGATTTTATACGATAAATGGACCTTGCAACAAACCATGGGTATATACTCCCAATCACGTGGTCTGACCATGCGCCAGTGATGTGGAAGTGGAGATCTAGTACACCTCATTCCCCGGCCCGCCCTTGGCGCTTATCGCAACACCTCCTGAAAGACCCGACGACAAAGAAAATCATCTTAGATGCTGTAGAGTCATATTTCTCCACCAACTCACCGCTAGATACATCCCAACTGAATCACTGGTGTGCTTTCAAGGCAGTTACTAGAGGCGCAGCCATTCAGGCAGGGGCCACACTCAAGAGGCAGTCCATACAAAGACAGAATGATTTAGAAAGCAAACTCAAAGACCTTGAATTTAGAAATGGACTATCTCCCTCCAACACCCTTAAAAAACAAATCTCCTAAATTGCAAAAATTATTTATGGCTCAGACCCAATCCGCTTTGAATTGTAAAATTGTACGCTAAAATGATAGCTACACGCATAAACTCATTTTTGCTGCTGCTGGTGCACCCGGGCCAAACGGGGTTAATCAACAATAAAAAAATGGATAGAGAATCTTATGGCACCTCCAGAGGATACCAATTGCAGAATAGGTATAGTCCTCTTATGGAAGACATCTTCTTTTTAGAAGAGGAAGAATGGGACCATTCTCCTTTTTTAGAAAGGAGCAGTACTCTGTCCCCAAATCGATAGAACCCTTAAAATACAGGGGAAAAAGAGGAGGCAAAATAAGACCCGCCAGAAAAAAGTTAAACACCTACAAAAAGCAAAGAGAGAAGAAAAAAAGCTCTCAGTGACCATAACGATTTAGATGGTGAGAATCCCATTAAAATAGCTACTAAAATTTTCAACCTTAGTTCACATATCCTCACACCAGAGGAAACCAAATTGTTGGAAAAAGGGTTGAAATATGCACCCACCAACCACATTAACAATTTTGAACTCTATATAGACCTTCAAAGGTTCACACGCAAGCTAGCCCTTAAAGTTTTCTTTGAAAAAAAGAATCAACTGGGAGAAGAACTGGAGGAATCAAATGACATCACCCCCTTTAGACCAAAATCAATTTTCTATCCCCAGCACTGTAAGGGCCCGTACATAGAGACCTTTTCGAAGTTAGTTTTTGAAGATATCAAATCCATAAAGGTAGATAGAAGGATCTCCAATTTAACCTCAAAGGAGAAAACAGCAATGAAGAATCTAAAAGACAATAAACAAGTTACAGTTAAACCAGCGGACAAAGGGGGGGGGGGGTGGTAGTCCTAGATACAGTGAAGTATGAGGCAGAGGTAATGCGACAATTAGGAGATAAAGTAACATACAGAAAATTAAGGAATGACCCCACTACAACCACCCTACAAAAATTAAAAAATCTCCTTGAGTCAGCTCTAGATAGGAAAATTATAACTATGACAGAAATGAAATTCTTGCTGAATGAGAAACCCATCACCCCGGTAATGTACGTATTACCTAAAGTTCACAAAAGCCTGATAGATCCCCCCGGGAGACCTATCATCTCCGGGGTGGATTCTATCACCAGTAATCTATCCATGTTTATTGACTATCACCTCCAACCCCTGGTCTTGCTGAATAAGTCTCATTTGAAGGATACTGGAGGATTTTTTAAAACTAATAGAATCTATAACTTGGAAAAAAGAATATCTACTGGTGACAGCTGATGTCAGCTCTTTGTACACCATAATCGAACACGAAAAGGGCATTCAGAGTTCAAAGCATTTCCTGTCACTTACAGACAAACCCCAGGACCTCCAGAGCTTCATTTTGAGTGGTATATCTTTTAATGAGGAATTTTATATTCAGCGCACAGGGACCGCAATGGGCACCAGATTCGCCCCGAGTTATGCCAACCTATTTATGGGGGCATGGGAGCTCAATACCATCTGGGCCGGCAACCCCTTCGGGGCGAATCTGGTGTCCTATGCGCGATATATAGACGACATTTTTATGATTTGGGAGGGAGACAGAGAAACCCTTAAATTGTTTTGCGGTCACCTTAATAATAATGACTGTAATATTAAGCTGACCTTCGAAGTGGATGATAAAAGCATTAATTTTTTGGACATAACTGTCTATGTAGAGGAAGACATCCTCAAACATAAGAACTTCTGCAAACCGACAGATTCGGGCACTTATATTCCAGCATCCAGCTGCCATCATAGGAACTGGTTAGGTTCCATTCCAAAGGGACAGTTTAAACGCTTAAGAAGGAACTGTTCCGACGATACGGTATTTTTAGATCAGGCCAGAGAGATGAAAACCAAATTCTCCGCCTGCGGTTATGATAAAATCAAACTTGAGAGAGAGATAGATGCCGTCAAAACTAAGGAAATTATAATACCAGACACTGCAGATGAACAAAAAAATAGAGGAGATTTTGCATATTCTTTCATATCCACATACACAGAAGAACACAAGTCAGTGGAAAAAATCTTTAAAAAGCATTGGGGGATTCTTCAGAATGATCCCATCCTGAAGGGCCTAATACCTAAATTGCCTAAACATATATATCGAAAGGCACCGAATATACGCACCAAATTAGTAAAGAGCAATTTTGTATCAAAACCCCCTTTATCAAGAATATCATCTAAAGGATTCTTCCGTTGTGGCAGCTGCATAGGCTGTAAGAATATTAAAAGCCTAGGAAATAATAAGATCACTGAATATTCCATCAATGGATATGAAATAAAAATAGATGATTTCATAACGTGCAATAGCAAAAATGTGATATATACAATAAAATGCAGCTGCAACAAACACTATATCGGAAGAACCTCTAGAGCTCTCAAAGTGAGATTAGGAGAGCACTTAAGAAATGTGAAGAAGGGGTTAGAGACACACGCCCTGGCCTCACATTTCAAAACTGTACATAAATGTTCACAGCAGGACATAATCTCTTTCTGTGGCCTCAAAATAGCAAAGGGGACCATCAGACAAAATGACAACCTTACACCACTTGCAAGGTCAGAAATGAACCTCATCCCGTCTCCCCGGCGGCCGGGCAGAGACCATGCGCACCCCCCCCAGCAGTTGAGCGCCGGGGCACCCCTCCCGCCTGGGGTGCTCCGGTGCCTAGCACCAGCCCTGGCAGCAGGTGTAACATGTGCAGAGAGAGTTAAATTTGGGTGGGGTCTGTTGAAACTGAAATCTAAATTGCAGTGTAAAAATAATGCAGCCAGTATTTACCCTACACAGAAACAAAATAACTCACACAAATCTAACTCTCTCTGCACGTAATATTTGCCCCATCTACAGTGCACATGGTTTTGCCCATTTTCCAAACAAATTTGTACTGCGATCAGATCTGAATAAAAGCCAATAAGTAGTTACGCCACTGCCTAGGACAACAAAATTTGAACAACATGCAAATAAAATGAATGACTTATATGAGTAAACCAGGGTTGCCTACCTGACCCTCTCCTTCAGGGAGAAAATGCTCTGTTCCTGGACTTCCCTGGTAATGTATGATTGCCAGCACCTGTGGGGAGCTAGGTAATTGCTAAGAAAGGTGTTTCACCACAGGTGATGGGCCAGGGAAGTCCAGGACCAGAGCATTTTCTCCCTGAAGGAGAGGGTCAGGTAGGCAACCCTGGAGTAAACCACTCTCTATGAAAGTATCTACTGTTTAAACACCTAAAGAATACAAGGAGAACTTCACACAGATGCCCTGACCACTGATACAAAACAAAACAGTGCTTGTAAATCAATGGATTCATAACAAAGTTATTTATACAAAAGTAACAGCACTGTTTGAAATAATTGTATCAAGCCTATTAGAAGAGTAATATCCTGGGCAGAATTGGATGATATCATAGTGTTTAAAAGGAATAAAAATAATAAAGTAAAGGATATTTAACACCTTAACACACAAATATAAGTAAACACTATATCATACCCAGACCCCAGGAACCAGCTATATCCTAACAAATATTAAAGGAAAATATATATCTAAACTGCAGTGCCCAGAGCTAACCTGTCCATTTTAAAATCTATATTCGCTTTTTTCAATCTATCTTTTGTTAGCATCTCATTATATGTATATTTGTAACGTATGTCATTTATCTTAACCTCTAATCAATTTCACCACAGCAAATATGAACATTACCTGCAATCCTATAAATTAAAAGACTGCAAGGATCTTGTCCTTTTCTTTTTAGATGAAGAATAAAAGTTTACATTTTATCATCATTTTTGGTGTGCATCCATAGTGCAAATTATTTTTCTTCTTGTGTCATTGATCTACTCCATTTGCCCAGATAGCACCCCTGCCAAGTAAAAAAGCATAATAGGTGGTGCCAATAGGTCCCGAAAAATTATAAAGGGACAAAAAAGTGTCTGTGTGCGGATCTCAACCTTTTCCATCCCCCACCTCCCTAACTTTGAATAAAATAATAAGATGCATGGTGCAGGGGTGTTTGCTGGGTCTGCGGGCTCCTGGAATGTGGGCTCCTCTATAGTTATGCTGCTGAGCGTGTGTACATACAAGGTCAAAATCAGAAGCGGGTAAAAGCCGGAAATATAGTAAATGCATTGAAAAAGCCGGAAACCATGTAAAGTGTATTAGAAAAGCCGGAAATCAACTAAAGAACCCATCCTACGAGCTGCGAGAGAGACGAAAGCCTCGGAGAACATGAGAGGCAAACAAATTATCCAGGATTTCTCTGCTGTGATGATAGCCAAGAGAAGAGCGCTTGCACCTATCACAACAGCGCTCAGAGCCCAAGAGATCCCGTATCGCTGGGGATTCCCAGTGAAGCTCATCGTCTCCTATGAGGATTCTTCATATACCATTTCATGTCTGGACGCCGCGGTCAAGCTATTACTGGACTGGGACATTTCGGTTAAGCGGCCTTCAGACCCAAAGCCCAAGTCGACCCCCAGCAATGAGTGGGTGACTACTTGAAGGCCTGATGGACTTCCTTTCCACCTGGCCCACGATATTGGTAACTATGACCTCCAGGACACTGGGTTCCCACTACTGTAGTGGGTACTAGTAAATATGTGTTTTCAAACGATACAGTGTCTTTAAGTTTATAAGAAGTTACCAGGAATGTTGTCCCTTTACCAAATTCACGTAGTGCTGACCATGCGGTTCTGCCTACATAATATTTAGCGTGTGTTCTGTATTAATACTTCGGTTGTTTGTTCTTAACCTTTCATACTCATATATTTGTAACCTGTTCGGATTTACCCTCTGTAGGTTACATGCGTATACGACGCATTTGTTTAGAATTTGCGGGTGGCGGTGTTAGACTGCGTAGGTACGCCCCACTTTTTCTCACACTACTGCATATATTTTCCTTCCCCCAGCAGTAGTCATGCGGGTCCAATACACAGGACCCTTTTGTTTTTCTATTCCCTTGTGTTTGTTATTTTCCCTCTCCCCTCACCCCCCATCCTCACTTATTACCCCACATTCAGTTTCCCGTTATGTTATCTGGATATTGTATTTTATTTTCTCATACATTGGTCATCGGTCAGCCTCGTATAGATACACTTATTGATAGAGACCCTAGTATGCACCATATTTCACTACTGATTGCTAATGCCTAAAGTTCTTACTTTAAATGTAAAGGGGATGAATTCCCCCAACAAGCGTAGAATGGCCCTGTCGTATTTCCACAAACAAGGAGCCCATATAGTGGCTCTACAAGAAACCCATTTCACCTCCTTAAAACCCCCTCTGCTTAAAGATCACAGGTTCCCGGTGGGTTACTTTGCCAATGGTCCATTCAAACGCAATGGGGTCGCAATTTTATTTAGTAAGGATGTGACCTTTGTGCCCCAATCTTGTATTGCAGATAAAAATGGGAGATACCTAATTTTGACTGGACTATTGGATGACAAACTAGTTACTTTAGTCTGTGTGTATTCCCCAAACACCAATCAGATACTGTTTCTGCACAAATTATGTCTCCTAATCCGTAAATCTTTCAAAGGCTCTCTAGTAGTGTTGGGAGATTTCAATCTAGTGTTAGACCCTAAACTTGACAAATCAACTAAAACCATTCCTCATAAGCCCACACCCCCAGCCGGCCCCTCATTGGCATTTCGAAACCTACTGACAGAATTCGATTTAGTCGACTAGTCGTGAATATACATTCTATTCTCCTGTCCACAATTCATACTCCAGAATCGACATGATTTTATACGATAAATGGACCTTGCAACAAACCATGGGTATATACTCCCAATCACGTGGTCTGACCATGCGCCAGTGATGTGGAAGTGGAGATCTAGTACACCTCATTCCCCGGCCCGCCCTTGGCGCTTATCGCAACACCTCCTGAAAGACCCGACGACAAAGAAAATCATCTTAGATGCTGTAGAGTCATATTTCTCCACCAACTCACCGCTAGATACATCCCAACTGAATCACTGGTGTGCTTTCAAGGCAGTTACTAGAGGCGCAGCCATTCAGGCAGGGGCCACACTCAAGAGGCAGTCCATACAAAGACAGAATGATTTAGAAAGCAAACTCAAAGACCTTGAATTTAGAAATGGACTATCTCCCTCCAACACCCTTAAAAAACAAATCTCCTAAATTGCAAAAATTATTTATGGCTCAGACCCAATCCGCTTTGAATTGTAAAATTGTACGCTAAAATGATAGCTACACGCATAAACTCATTTTTGCTGCTGCTGGTGCACCCGGGCCAAACGGGGTTAATCAACAATAAAAAAATGGATAGAGAATCTTATGGCACCTCCAGAGGATACCAATTGCAGAATAGGTATAGTCCTCTTATGGAAGACATCTTCTTTTTAGAAGAGGAAGAATGGGACCATTCTCCTTTTTTAGAAAGGAGCAGTACTCTGTCCCCAAATCGATAGAACCCTTAAAATACAGGGGAAAAAGAGGAGGCAAAATAAGACCCGCCAGAAAAAAGTTAAACACCTACAAAAAGCAAAGAGAGAAGAAAAAAAGCTCTCAGTGACCATAACGATTTAGATGGTGAGAATCCCATTAAAATAGCTACTAAAATTTTCAACCTTAGTTCACATATCCTCACACCAGAGGAAACCAAATTGTTGGAAAAAGGGTTGAAATATGCACCCACCAACCACATTAACAATTTTGAACTCTATATAGACCTTCAAAGGTTCACACGCAAGCTAGCCCTTAAAGTTTTCTTTGAAAAAAAGAATCAACTGGGAGAAGAACTGGAGGAATCAAATGACATCACCCCCTTTAGACCAAAATCAATTTTCTATCCCCAGCACTGTAAGGGCCCGTACATAGAGACCTTTTCGAAGTTAGTTTTTGAAGATATCAAATCCATAAAGGTAGATAGAAGGATCTCCAATTTAACCTCAAAGGAGAAAACAGCAATGAAGAATCTAAAAGACAATAAACAAGTTACAGTTAAACCAGCGGACAAAGGGGGGGGGGGTGGTAGTCCTAGATACAGTGAAGTATGAGGCAGAGGTAATGCGACAATTAGGAGATAAAGTAACATACAGAAAATTAAGGAATGACCCCACTACAACCACCCTACAAAAATTAAAAAATCTCCTTGAGTCAGCTCTAGATAGGAAAATTATAACTATGACAGAAATGAAATTCTTGCTGAATGAGAAACCCATCACCCCGGTAATGTACGTATTACCTAAAGTTCACAAAAGCCTGATAGATCCCCCCGGGAGACCTATCATCTCCGGGGTGGATTCTATCACCAGTAATCTATCCATGTTTATTGACTATCACCTCCAACCCCTGGTCTTGCTGAATAAGTCTCATTTGAAGGATACTGGAGGATTTTTTAAAACTAATAGAATCTATAACTTGGAAAAAAGAATATCTACTGGTGACAGCTGATGTCAGCTCTTTGTACACCATAATCGAACACGAAAAGGGCATTCAGAGTTCAAAGCATTTCCTGTCACTTACAGACAAACCCCAGGACCTCCAGAGCTTCATTTTGAGTGGTATATCTTTTAATGAGGAATTTTATATTCAGCGCACAGGGACCGCAATGGGCACCAGATTCGCCCCGAGTTATGCCAACCTATTTATGGGGGCATGGGAGCTCAATACCATCTGGGCCGGCAACCCCTTCGGGGCGAATCTGGTGTCCTATGCGCGATATATAGACGACATTTTTATGATTTGGGAGGGAGACAGAGAAACCCTTAAATTGTTTTGCGGTCACCTTAATAATAATGACTGTAATATTAAGCTGACCTTCGAAGTGGATGATAAAAGCATTAATTTTTTGGACATAACTGTCTATGTAGAGGAAGACATCCTCAAACATAAGAACTTCTGCAAACCGACAGATTCGGGCACTTATATTCCAGCATCCAGCTGCCATCATAGGAACTGGTTAGGTTCCATTCCAAAGGGACAGTTTAAACGCTTAAGAAGGAACTGTTCCGACGATACGGTATTTTTAGATCAGGCCAGAGAGATGAAAACCAAATTCTCCGCCTGCGGTTATGATAAAATCAAACTTGAGAGAGAGATAGATGCCGTCAAAACTAAGGAAATTATAATACCAGACACTGCAGATGAACAAAAAAATAGAGGAGATTTTGCATATTCTTTCATATCCACATACACAGAAGAACACAAGTCAGTGGAAAAAATCTTTAAAAAGCATTGGGGGATTCTTCAGAATGATCCCATCCTGAAGGGCCTAATACCTAAATTGCCTAAACATATATATCGAAAGGCACCGAATATACGCACCAAATTAGTAAAGAGCAATTTTGTATCAAAACCCCCTTTATCAAGAATATCATCTAAAGGATTCTTCCGTTGTGGCAGCTGCATAGGCTGTAAGAATATTAAAAGCCTAGGAAATAATAAGATCACTGAATATTCCATCAATGGATATGAAATAAAAATAGATGATTTCATAACGTGCAATAGCAAAAATGTGATATATACAATAAAATGCAGCTGCAACAAACACTATATCGGAAGAACCTCTAGAGCTCTCAAAGTGAGATTAGGAGAGCACTTAAGAAATGTGAAGAAGGGGTTAGAGACACACGCCCTGGCCTCACATTTCAAAACTGTACATAAATGTTCACAGCAGGACATAATCTCTTTCTGTGGCCTCAAAATAGCAAAGGGGACCATCAGACAAAATGACAACCTTACACCACTTGCAAGGTCAGAAATGAACCTCATCTTCAACTGCAATACCTTAATACCAGGGGGCCTAAACAGCGATTTTGAGCTGAAATGGTTCCTCTGATTTCTGACCTTGCAAATCACCATGGTTCTCCTGAACCTATAAATTACCATTCTCCATGTGCTTTATCGTCTTTGTTAAATACAGCAAGATCTGATTATTCTATGTGTATACATTCATGCTGTCTACATCTGGCTTCAATAGAACGACAGTCATAGAAAGAAAATAGCCATACTACATCTTGAATACGGCAGGATTATTTATTAAATTATCCATAGTGGGATTAGTAATGTAAGATGAGAAATGTGCCATTGTCTAACTTTATATTTTGTGTTATTCTGCAGGGAGACGGGTTGCCATGACAGCGAGAACTGGCATCGGCAACTTGCGGATCACCAGCCGGATATACTTCCCCTTTTTCTTATTTTGCGTTCCAACCACCGGAAATAGTGATGCACGTCATATGCACCAGGTGACCGAGCCCAGAATGACGCGACGCCACCTCCCACCCGCTCGTACTTCCGTAAGCTGCGACCCAGCAGCCGGAGGCAGCAAAACAACAGTTCTTCTCACAGCAAACGGGTTCTGGCGTTCCAGTAAACAGCGTCACGCAGAGCATATAACAGAGTCCTTCCCACGATCTTTTACTATACCCCGATCATCAGGTATTAGGTCACAAAACAAACGATGCCAAGAAGGTTGTCATGGCGACCGTCTGCCCCGGAAGTGTTTGTAGAAGGACATCATCAGTAAATCGGACTTTACACTTATTTTGTATATTGTTTTTTGGTGTTTTTATTATACAAAACTGTTTTTTATCGGATACATCATGGATGTTAATAACTTTGTACTTTGGTAAACGGGAAGTGAGGAGCACATGAATAGTTGTGACATCACTTCCTGTTAAGGTTAACAGGCTGCTCAGGGTATAAATGGATGGCCTCGCACCCCCCACAGGCATGTCTTGAAAAAGGTGTTGACACACCGAAACGCGTCGACTGCCAGTGTGGAGTGTGAGCAGCCATCACCATCTATACCAAGGAACCCCAACATTGGATGTACGTATTTGCCTTTTTTCAAGTATTTTTGTTTTTAAAGAATTTTATCTTGATGCTTCCGGATTTCCCTGGAAATTCCTATTTGTAGTGTGACCGTATGTGGTCTTTATGTTGTACCCCCCTGTTTTTATGGTACATCTGTCTGTCATGGGGACAGAGGATGTGATTTTGGAATAAAGAATTTTTTTACCTTTATAAAAAACACCTGGCAAGGACTTTTCTTGATGTTTTGAGTGGACTTTCTACGGCTAATTATATTCATCATTTTTTCTGGGCATACATTCATAATGGACCCAATGATGATACTGGTATAAGAAATACAAGATCAAAGAAACCGTTATGAGAGTTTCAAGACTTACTGAATCGTAAGTCTGGTACGCACAAACATCTCCGTCCTCCTCCTTTTTAGAAGAAATGCCCTGGTACTTACTGCCCTTCTTGTCGCACAAGGTGGAGGGTTATGGTCCTTACGTGTAAAGATACCTTTATACACTTAAAACAGCACTTCACAGTGTGAGTTGTGGTACGCCCCCAGTTCACATTCACTTTTCAGAGTCAATTATCTGTTTCGATTAACACTGAAAAATATTTTACACATTGTATATGTGCTTCACTTTATTTATGTCGATTGGATGAGTATTTCGACAACTCACTGAGTAGACAGAGGACGTCTAACAAAGAACCTGCTACGGGCCTGTTCACCATCTGAAATACCGTGAGTGGGGTACGCCCATCCTGTCCCAATTGTTTTACTTTTTCTCACAAAGAAACCTTTATAGGTGTACCCTCACCGTTCACTTGGTGAGTGAGGTACGCCCATCTTGTCTCAATTGTTTCACTGTCTTTTCACAAAGAAACCTTTATAGGTGTACCCCCACCGTTTACTTGGTGAGTGAGGTACGCCCACAAAAAGGACAAAATAACTTTTGTTCCGTTTTCCTGGAATTCTTACTCCAGGAACTAAGTAAAGGACACATACTAACACATATAATTTGTTTATTTGTTCACCTGTATGCACATACACGGAGAGAATAAAAGGTTGACGTGAAAGAACTTGAAGGTCCTTAAAGATAACGCTACGTGTTTATACCCCTCCGCCAATACCGTGAGTGGGGTACGCCCATCAATTTTTTCATTTTTTATTATTTTTTCTTACGTGTATTTATGGTTGGAATGAGGAACAACACATAACAGTTGGTTTTCTCCCCATCTCTGTTCTGTTTGTATATCTCCATCGAGTACGAACACTCAGAATAGTGACAAGACCAAGAGCAACGTCGCCATCTGATAGTCTCACTATCGATCTTTGCGCCTTAGAAGCCTGGAATCCCAAATTCTGTTGTATTGTATTTTCTTGTATATTGCTATTTGGTGATAGCTGTGGGTTAGTACAGACTCAAGGCTGCATTAGCGCCAACAGGTAGCCAGTTCCTATAACCCCCTTCTTTCTGCATCAGATAACACCCGCAGAGTATTTAATTTGATCGATTCCCTAGCCCCAGACCAAGACCTCCTCTTGTTATCCCTTGACGTGGAGAAGGCTTTTGACCACTTGTATTGGTCGTATATGCGTGAAGTTCTGCTCCACTTTGGTTTTAGGGATCGCATACTTACTTCTATCTTAGCACTGTATATTTCCCCTACGGCCCGGGTCCTCAGCAATGGCTTTCTCTCCAATCTATTCCCTATCTCCAAAGGTACATGACAGGGATGCCCTTTATCCCCATTGATTTTCGTCCTGTCCATCGAACCCCTCGCGGCCACCATCCAGAAGGACACCAACTTTCTGGGGCTGAACATCGGTCCCTCCCACCATAAGCTCAGCCTCTTTGCAGATGACCTTTTGCTTTTTGTCACAAATCCTATTTCATCACTTCCCTATCTCCACTCGATACTAGATGCATATAGCGCGGCATCTTACTACAAGTTAAATACTACTAAAACCGATGCCCTTCCTATCAATCTATCCGACTCACTTCACACACTCCGCACTAGCTACCCCTACTATTGGCAGACAACTTCGATCCGCTATCTGGGTCTAAATATTCCAGCCAGAACTTCTAAAGTATTTGAAGTAAATCTCCACCCTATCATTACTTTGCTTTCCAAATTTAACAAACTCTTGGTTTGCATTTGACATCTCCTGGATGGGCCGCATGGCCTCCTTTAAGATGACTCTCCTCCCTAAACTGATGTACCTCTTTTGCTCAATCCCTTATGTTTTCCCCAAAAAAAAAGAACTAGCTACCTGCACTGCTACAATGATAAACTATATCTGGGCAGGGAAAACTCCGAAACTAGCCCGCTCAAGATTGATTATGCCAAAGGATAGAGGAGGCCTCAGTCTACCAGATTTAACTTTGTACCAGAAAGCATGCTTATTAGCTCAAATTAAATGCTACACAAACTCTGATTATATACCATGTTGGGTTCCCCTTGAAACATCTGCTACCACACCAATCCCTGTATCCGACTTGTTTAGAATCCCAAAATATCTCTGACCAAAAGCCCCTAATCTTCTACCGCCTACCCAGGCATCATTACAAATATGGGACGGGCTCTCCGCCGGGATGTCCTCTCCTGCTCTTGGCGTAGCCAGTATCTCCTTGCGATCCCTGACGAAACTGATACCTAATCTACATTTATCAAAATGGATCGCATCTGGTGCCGAGACTATTGGAGATATCACAGGCGGCAGCCAATTGTTGCCTTTTGCAGATATCCAACGAAAATTCTCCTTACCGCAACATGAACTTCTTCATTACCTCCAAATCCAACACTGGTGGAAGTCACGCCCCACACTATCCATACCCTCAGATACGACCTCCAAAACAATATATACCAGATTATTATTACCTACAGTAACTCCACAGGGAATATATCATTCTGGTATAAAACTCTCTTAGACTCTGTTGTTGTCCCTAAATTGAGCGCCCAGAATAAATGGGAATCGGACCTAAACATAACATTATCTCCCAACCAATGGAGGAAAATCTTCCTTACTTCTCACTTGGATAGAGGTATTCTCCCTGATTCAAACAGTGCTACATATCTCCCTCTCCCCTGATCCTGCATTGGCGCTACTTCACATAATGAAAGATACCATCCCCGCACATGCTAGATATGTTCTGAACCATATACTCATTGCAGCCCGAGCAGCTCTGGCCCAACAATGGAAACAACCCAACTCTCTTTCCCTAACTAAGGTTGTCCAGAAAACCAATCTCCACTTTCTTATGGGAACAGAATATATGCCATATTCATATTCCCTCTCATCGCCACTTGTTCGCTGGAACGCTTGGCATTTATACATGACGGAGGGAGAAGGAAAGCAATATGCCTCTACGTCTACCAGTTGAGACCCCCTCCAATTTATCCTCAATGAGAAAACGGACGATGGTACTGATTCACCCTGACCATTTATACCCTTGTAATCGCTGCTCTTATGTTGATAAGATATCTATGTGATACTGCTACATCTAATGTGTATTAAAAAAAAAAATGTATCTCCTCCGTTCTCCATGCAGTTTGCTGACCCACCCGATACTGATGTAGATGTTAAATGTGTATTTTCAATTTTATGCCAGATGTTATCCAGATGCCCCCACAGTCCCCCGTAACCCCCCCTTTTTTATTTTTCTTTATTCCCTTCTCTTTGTTCTGTACCCCGTATATACTCTTATAATCAATAAAAATCATTGATGATAAAAAAAAAGAAAAGCCGGAAATCATAGTACATGCAATGAAAAAGCCGGCAAAGGCAGGGACCTTAGGATTTTGATAATATTTTTGCAACTTAGCTGACACAGGTTTGTGACCCTATACAATAAACATATTTGTTTTTCTCAAGCCAATGTTATATTCAAGAAGCATGCTGCTGCTCAATACAACAAGGCCCATTTACCATAGATTGCATATGCTTTTTCAATACTTTTACTATGTTTCTGGCTTTTTCAAATCATTTGCTATGATTTACAGCTATTCTAATGCTGGCCACACATCAGGCCAACTTTACTCCAACCATCCAACTAGTTGGTTGGACTGAAAATCTGGTACTGTATGGGGGCAAATGCCAGTAACCAATTTGCTCACAAACTCAGGAGAATGGACAATGCATTTTCAAATGCAGCAAAGCCCCATTGCTGGGGCTTCGCTGCGGGGGGGGGGGGGGGGGGGGGATGGGTACGCCAGCGTAACCCCATGGAAGCCTATGGGCTTCCCTTTGCGTCCCCCGCCGATCTGCGCCGCACCCCCCTCACCTGAGTCCGGGCAGCCTCCTGCTGTGCTGCCCGGACTAGTGTTCTCCTCCTGCCTGCACCACTTCTGAGTGCAGGGAGGAGGAACTGGAGTCCTTACAGCTGTGTAAGGGTTCCGGCAGGGAGGGGGGGACCCGGTGCACATCGCCGGGCATCGCTTTTGCGTTAATAATCGCATATGTTACTGCATATGCGATTATTAACTATGCGAATGCCGGCTATGTGCACCGGGGATTATTGGTGAATCTCGACCATGGTCTGAGTGACAGTTGTTGTCCATTTTCCAATTTGGGAAACAAATGACAATTACAAATTACATTTGCTCTCATCCAGTACCAGATTTTTATTCCATCCAACCAACTAGTTGGATGGTTGGAGGAAAGTTGGTCTGATGTGTGGCCAGCATAATACACATTACATGGTGTTTGGCTATTTCAATGTATTAACTATGATTTCCAGCTTTTTCTAATACACTTTACATGGTTTCTGTCTTTTTCAATGCATTTGCTATGATCTCCAGCTTTTTCAATACATTTGCTTGTATTTCAAGCTTTTTAAATAAATTTGCTATGATTTCCGGCTTTTCTAATACACTTTACATGGTTTCCGGGTTTTTCAATGCATTTACTATAATTTCCGACTTTTCTAATATACTGGGATACGGTTACTAGCTCGACACCGCTAGGTCGGCATGCATTAAGGTCGACATGCAGGAAGGTTGATATGGGTTAGGTCAACAGGTCATTAGGTAGACATGGGGAAGGTCGACAGTCAAAAGGTTGACATTGGGTTTTTACACCTTTTCTTTTGAGCCAACATGCAGTATTTCATTCCCTATCATTCACTAGGCGTGGTGGTAGAATAAAATAGTGTGCTGAGCGTAGCGAGGCACCGCACCCAAAGCGTGGCGAGCGCAGCGAGCCCAACGAGGGGTTCAACGAGGGTTAAGTTTCATTGCCCATGTCGACTGTGTCGAAATTCGGGACAAAAAAAAGGTGAAAAATGCCATTTCGACCTATTGACTGTCGACCTTCCCCATGTTGACCTAATGCTTGTATCGACCTAATGACATGTCGACCTTCAGTCATGTCAACATTCCTGCATGTCGACCTAGTGGTGTCGACCTACTTGCTGTCTATTCAATGATCCATACCCAATACAATTTACATGGTTTCCGGCTTTTCTAAGATACTTTACATGCATTTACTATCATTTCCAGCTTTTCCTAATACACTTTACATAGTTTCCGGCTTTTTCAATGCATTTGCTATGATTTCCAGCTTTTCCTAATACACTTACATACTGTAGTTTCCGGCTTTTTCAATGCATTTGCTATGATTTCCAGCTTTTCCTAATACACTTTACATACTGTAGTTTCCAGCTTTTTCAATGCATTTGCTATGATTTCCAGCTTTTCCTAATACATTTTACATGGTTTCCGGCTTTTTCAATGCATTTACTATGTTTCCGGCTTTTACCCACCCCCGTCAAAATCGCTTGTGAACTAAGCCAAGATTGACATGGCCAAAATCACCATGCCTCAGCCCATGTGTACGCCTCATTTGAAGCTAATCAATTTATTAGAAAAAAGCCACTATGACTTTTTGAATTGTTAATTATGTAAACATATTTATATATTTAAGTAGATCTTATAGACACAGCCCCTTCATGGTTCTCATCCTACCTATCCAACCGCTCTTTCAGTGTTCGTTTTTTTGATTGAATCCCGATTCGATGCCACTATTGTAATGTTGATCTATTGAGAGTCTCCTCCATACAGTATACAGACATTCCTCACTTAACGACCTACCTGTTTACCGACCACCCGGACTTACGACCTGGGCCTTAGTTTAGCGTCCGTGCTGTGACTCCTTGACTCCTCGGACTTACGACCCCGTCTGCTCTGATTTACGACCTGCCTGCCTCCCCTCTCGCAGTTACGACCTGCCCTGCCTGTTTAACGACCAGCGTCTCAGAAATCTTAAGGGGTTTTATATATGCTCGTTTAACAACCAATTCACTTAACGACCGGGTCTTAGGAACGGAACCTGGTCGTTAAGTGAGGAATGTCTGTATGTTGTTAATCTATTATTCTCAATTTGTCATGGTTACTGCTAAAATTCCTGCTTCTGCTTTGGGTGAGGATTTCAATTTCTACTTACATTTAGCTTTATATTTACTCTATCGCTATATAAATTCTATTTTATGCATTGTTTGGTGCTTGCACTACTTTAGGGCGGGTAAGTAGATGGGTAGAAACAACAGCATATTTGCCTACCTGACCCTCTCCTTCAGGGAGAAAATGCCCTGTTCCTGGACTTCCCTGGTAATGTAGGAATGCCATCACCTGTGGGGAGCTAGTTGATGAGAAAGGTGTTTCCCCACAGGTGATGGCAATCCTACATTACCAGGGAAGTCCTGGAACAGAGCATTTTCTCCCTGAAGGAGAGGGTCACGTAGGCAACCATGAGGGGGTGTCAGAAACAGACTGTGCCAACACAACACATGCTTATTGTAAAGTAGCTCTTTGCTCCTTCTCCCCAATCACTAACAGCATCTGATCACCCAGCAGCTATGTGCAGGCTGCTCTATGAAGCTAAGCCGGGGGCTGGGCGTGCCGCTGTGCAGTCAGCGTGCCTGTGTATCTGTCAGGATATCCTGTACAGTAATGCAGGTAACCAGCAGTGTAGCGCACCTGCTGGGATCTGCAGTAAAGGGCTGTAGGGTCTGCACCTGGATTCCGGTCGTGGTGAGGGTGATGGGGGCCGGGTTAATACCGGGGTATGCAGGACAGCTATACAAGTGCCGGATGGTACTAGCAGACGTTGCACTGTGAGTGAGAGCCCTGTGGTGTGGTACATAGCAGCGCAGACAGACGTGTAATCCCGGCTGGAGGAAGCAGCTGGCAGGGCTCCCCAGGTAACGTGTCACTGGCTGCACCACTCCCAGGACACCTCTGCTGGGAGTACAACACCGGCTGTATCATGTGTCTCCTAGCCCTCACACACATGCATTGATGTATTTTGTTTCCTCTTTGCTGACAGCTCTGGCACCAGTGGAAGGCCCTGCAATCAATGGCTATTGAACCTGCTCTGGTAAGGATCTCCACATAGAACAGGGGTTCTGTGCTCCAGTCCCCAAGTACCCCCACCAGGCCATGTTTTGTGGATTTCCTCAATCATTCACAGGTGAGTAATTCTATTGTGCTTGGTCAGTAATTATCCCACCTGCTTGCACACAGAAATCCTCAAAACATGGCCTGTTGGGAAGCACTGTTGGGCATGGTTATTAACTGGGATAAACTCTTCTAAAGTCAGTCATGTATTTTCATACTGCATGACCTGTACATACGTACAGAACAATGGGTTTGTCTGTACAGTGATACAATCTGTACCTGCTAGCTTATTAGAAATCTGTCATGTCTGTAATTCTCTATAGAGTCATTTAAGTAAGGCGGTGATTGACCTTTAATGATTCACAATCATTGATGGTTAGGGCAGATTTGGAATACTCATTACCATCGATGGGGGAGAACCAGGTGGCTTCCCTCCATTAATGGGGCAGCATAATTGCCAGCATCCTGAGTATTAATGCAGGGTCGGTTAGCGTTAGGCTGGTGTGCTCTACTCGGAATGGCCAGGAGGGTCCCGTGAATTGGGTCCCCCTCCCAGCCCCCGGAAGGTGGAAAAGTCTCATGCATCACCGCCACAGCCCCCTCTTCCCTGCTGTATAAAATCCTGTAGGAAGGGGGCTAAATGACACAAATCGCATCATTTTGCATAATTTTGCTGCATTTTAGCCCCTCCCGCAATCTGTGGATCCACAAATTAACAACACTGACTGTCATGGGGGCAGGGCTTGGTGACGTCCACCTTGTCCCCCCCTCCCCGTTCACTCCTCTCCAGGCTTCATGTATTAAACCATACATGCCTACTTTTTATAACTCCTCTATAAGCCAACTACGGTCCTCGAGAGCTACGAACAGTTCAAATTGTCCAGACAACCTAGCTGCTGCACAGGTGCACTTAATACTAGCTGAAACATTTTCAAAGATCCACAGGTGAAGCTAATTACTTCACTTGTGATTCTTTGAGGAGATCTGGAAAACATTAACTGTTGGTAGCTCTCGAGGACTGGAGTTTGCTACCCCAGGTTTAGCCACTAGTGGGGAAGGTTAGGTTGCAGGGGTAAGGTAAGTATACTTGCCGGATCTCTGTTGGGATTCCCACTATCAGGGTGTTCTGACCTTTGGTCATCCATATGTTTTTTAGTGGATGATTGTCATTTGCTCCCATATAATACCAGATTTTTATTCATACCATGCAGATAAGACAGATGGTCTGCCAGATACTTGCAGTGTTTGCCAGTTGCAGTGCCGACTATGTAGTACAGGGGACAGGACACCTAGGAATGAAGATAAAGCGTTACACACTCCCCCTTAGCTCAGCCCCGGACTACCATTGGCTATTTTCACAGAAATCTGAGGTGCTCAGGAGTCTGTGAAGCATTATTCTGATTCCCAGGGGCTGCAATGCGCCGATGTATACAGTGCTGCCGATACCCAAGGCAACCATCCAGCACATATAACATGTATGATTATATGTGCTAAGCTGTCCGTCTGTCTCCCCCTGCACTAAATTGTTGGGACTGCAGTCCCTGCCGCTGGTGTACACCCAGCTTTAGTTCTGAATTGTATGCATATATTTGGTGTCTATATTTTTAAGACCGTTTTCACCTTTATAAATGCTCTCTACCTGGATTTAGAAACTTCAACATAAGCCTATACCATTGCTGTGTCTATAATAGGTGCAGTGAACACTGTGTCCAATCCAGGGTAGATACTAAATTGTAGTGGGCTAAAGGACCTTCCACACTCAGGGGGGAGAGCAAGGCCGTACCCAAAGCTTGGCGAGCGTCCATTTGGGACCCTTCTTCCGACCTTGCTCCTCCTCTCTCCACCCCCTCTCCTCCCCTGTGACGTCAGGAGGTCCTTTAGCCCATTTTAGACCTAACCCTGTGTCCAAGGGGCATACGCTGCACCCATCTCATTATACTTAGGAAAATGGTGCGTTGCCCATTTTTCTGGAGATCTGTGCATGCGCAGTAGAAACATAATGTATGCACTAGGGATGGTATTCAATTGTTATGCTGCGCCCGATCTCCCGTCTAAAGTGACGGAAAATCGTAGGGTGATATTCAATTGATCTATTTTTTTTTTTTTTTTTGTGTGTGCATATGAAGCTCATTATGGTCAGGTTACACCATGCATTTGTGCATTTCAGCTGAAAATATTGGTGAAAAACAATTGACTATCACCATAGGAGACTGCAATGTAAAGATAGAGCCATCCTCATCTAGCCCTTTAATAGGATTAAGTGAACCAGAGCTGTCAGACTTAATCCTCTGCTAATCCCTTACTGTTTTGTATTGCAGCTAAGAACAATAGATGATAATAAGCCTTGGTGAGCCGTGGCTCACCGGAGAAGGCTAGTTGAAGAAGGCTCCATCTGTATGCCATGTTCCTAGAGACCTGTGCAAGTCAGATTGTACTGTGCTGTGAGATAGGAGGGGCACACAGGTGTTCTCTCTGTACTGCGCCTGGCATATACCTAAACAGCAGAATAATCATGGTGATATTTACAGGAGTTTTTATAGCAAATATGCTAATGTGCATTATATACTGTATACTATATATTCTGTGCATGGCTTTTGTTTGTGCAGGGGGTGTTTTCCCGATGTTTGACATAAAGGTTTTAGCAGTTTGAGAGGTGTTTGCTTAAGTTACTGAAATCTTTCAGCAATCTTTCACGCCCTGAAACCCTAATCCTGACTCTGAACTTTGCCATGATCCGTCTATGTAAAATGTATGATACCAGTAAATCAGATGTTTGTTCTGTAAAGCTGGCAGGCATCCGTGAAGATATAAATATATATAATAAAACACTGCTCCTGCATTTCTGCTGTTCGGGGCACAGTAGCGTATTTGCTGTATAAAGTCCAGTAAATATCAGTAGGATTAGGGAAATTAATGTAATTGTATAGTTTCCCAAACTCTGCAATTACAGTCCAGGTTCCAAGCTTGAGTCCAGATGGGTAAATCATATTGACTGAGGTACTAAGTTATAACTCTTTTTTATACCAAAAAGCAGGGTCCCACCTGGGATTTTAGGGGGGGGGGGGGGGGGGGGGGTGGTTAACGTCATCGGGGGCGTGTCCTGGGCTGGCACTTTAAGATGAGAGCATCTCCTAGTGCTGCTGTTCCATTGCAGTGAACGGGTCCTGGGTCACATCGACCCGGGTTACCAGTTTACACTGCCCCACCACCGGGGTCCTCGCCCCCTGTTTCACCCTTGTCAGGACCTTTGTTTGGATTCCCAGGGAAATGGGTGTGTGTTATTTTTATTTTTTGTGCCCATTTACAACACTGGCCCGGGCCCACGAGGCGAAAACCTGTGTTTTTTGCCTTGGTGTAAAAGGGGTATAAGTCACATGCTCAAGTATTGATATTCTTAAAACCTGGACTGTAGTGACTTGGGTGTGGTACAGGGTTCCGGCAGTTATTAGCCCGACGTCGGGATCCCGACTGGTCGGACTCAGACAGCGTGGCAAGCGCAACAAAGACCCTTGCGGGCATGGTGGCTCGCTACACTCGCCACCTATTCTATTCTCCCTCTATGGGGGTCGTGGACCTCCACAAGGGAGAATAGCCGGTGGCCGTCGGGAACCCGTGCGTCTTGAAAATGACTGTCGCAAACCCGGCTTTAGGGACCCCGTCCGGCACCCAGTGACTTTTCTTGCTTTGCCGTAAGGAGTAACTGTTATTTATGGGGTACCATAGTCACTTGCAACAAATATTTTTTTGAAATATATTTAAAATAAAGGGACTGTTTGTGTGGTTTTCAGGTTCTGTCACTGGCGGCATCTGGAATTCCATGTGCAGTAAAGGTGGCTTTGGCGTGTCAGAATGATCTGCAATTACACGGTATCTTTTTAGGCAGTTGTTGAGTTTAGCAAATCCACCAATGGGCCTATTCGTATAAATCCTGTCAGCAAATACCTATATAGTGGGCCTGAGTGAGAGATGTACAGTGGGGGAAAAAAAGAAAGCACATTGTATGATATTTAAACAATTTATCTGTATATTCTTGTGGATAATAAATATTTGGATAATCAAAGTTAAACTCAATACTTTGTAATATAACCTCGGTTGGCAATTACAGAGGTCAAATGTTTCGTGTAGTTCTTGACCAGGTTTGCACACACACTGTGGCAGGTATTTTGGCCCACTCTTCCAAGCAGATCTTCTCTAGATCTGTTGTGTTTTGGGGCTTTTGCCAGGCAACATGGATTTTCAACTCCCACCACTCGGTTGAGGTCTGGAGACTGGCTAGGCCACTCCAGGACCTTGAAATGCTTCTTATGCAGCCACTCTTTAGTTGCCCAGGTGGTGTGTTATGCTGGAAGACCCAATTCCATCTTCAATGCTCTTACTAAAGGAAGGAGGTTTTAGGCCAAAATCTCACTATACATGGCCCCATTCATCATCTTCTCCTTAATACCGATCAGTTGTCTTTTGCAGAAAAGCAGCCCCAAAGCATGATGTTTCCACCCCCATGCTTCACGGTTGGTATGGTGTTTTTGGTATGCCACTCATCATTATTCTCCCTCCAAACACGGCGAGTGGAGTTTTTACAAAAAAGTTCTATTTTGCTCTCAACTGACCACATGACATTCTCCCAATACTCTTCTGGATCATCCAGATGGTAACTGCCAATTTTTAGATGGGTATGTGCTAGCTTAAGCAGGAGGACCTTTCTGGCGCTGCAGGATTTGAATCCATGATGACGTAGTGTGTTACTAATGGTAACCTTTGTGACTGTGGTCCCAGATCTCTTGAGGGCATTGACCAGGTTTCCTGGTGTAGTCCTGGGCTGATTCCTTGCCGTTCTCCACATCATTGATACCTCGTGAGGAGAGATCTTGCATAGAGCCCCAGGTTGAGGGAGATTGTCAGTGATCTTGTATTTTTTAAATATTTTAATAATTGCGCCAACAGTTGATCTCTTCTCACCAAGCTGCTTGCATATTGTCGAGTAGCTCATCCCGGCCTTTTGCAGCTCTACAATTTTGTCCCTGGTGTCCTTAGACAGCTCTCTGGTTTTGGCCATGGTGGAAAGTTGCAGTCTGATTATTTGACGACGTGGACAGGTGTCTTTTATACAGATAACCAGTTAAAACAGGTGCCATTAATATAGGTAATGAGTGGAGGATAGAAGAGCTTTTTAAAGAAGATGGACCCACTTTGGGGTCAGGACCCACAGTTTGAGTACCGTTGCACTACTGGGATGTTAGTGGAGACCGCATTGTTTATTTAAAAAAGGACTGAAGCGGAGACAGACCACTAAAACTGTATAGTATATAAAAACCTTTCTCCATGTTGCTGACCATCAGGCTGATGACTTTTCTAATCTCGGTCAATGATTCTGAATCTGTTGAATTGTCTGTAATATTAGACTCCTCCCATCATGTTGTGCCTCCACAATGCTGCCGTGTATGTGCTGTCTGCTGATTACACATGTGATGTGATGACTTCTGCAGTAACTTGCTGGGGTCCTGTAATTATTTTTATTGTCTGATGGGGTCCCAGAGCAAAACAGATTGAGGACCCCTGCAGTAGTGGCAAAAAAAAAGAAAATAATTGTATCCTTGAGCCGCAGCGTAATGTTACCCAGTCATTGCTGGTGAATGTTGGTTTCCTGTTGAAGTCCTTTGTACTGTAAACAGATGTGATCAGGTTGGATTGTTCCATCATAGGGACTTGATAATTACAATCTGATGCTGGAACTGCACTCATTATATCTGCAGACTCTCACGTATACTTTCTATTACATTATATTATATGACTTTATTATATATCTTTGTAAATATTATCTATTTCATTTCAGTTAAATACGTGTATTCTTCACCTAAAGACATGCTTAAAGAATATCCATAAGGTAATGTTATATGCATGATTTTTGTTTTATTTTCTAAGGAAACTTTTGTACTAAAAAAAATAGCTACTGTATTGTCTTACAAACATGTCATAAAATGGTTATCTATTATGGAAACCCATTTATGCAAAGTATACTTAATTTATTCATGCCGCACGTAATAAATAAGCGAATGTCCAGAAATACGATCAATGAATATTATTTATGAATGCAAGCGAATGAAACTGCATCAATGATTGTACAATATGACAAGACAGATATTACAATTAATACTTTTATAATACCAGCATCCTCAATACAGTTAAACTCAGTGTTATATGTGTGTACAGTGCTGGAGGCGTGGCTATGAAGCAGCATGAATGAATCTGATTGTCGGCCATCTTGTGGCCAGATCACACTAGGGGCAGCATGGCATCCGCCATTTTAGGGTAGACAATGATGAGCACATGTTGTAGTCCATTTTGTATAATAAACTGACAATAGAAAATGGCCTAACCTCCTGGTTGCAAGAAAAAAACATATCAAGCCTGTCTCTCCATACTACTCTATTCTACCACACATTGTAACAATAATATCTTGTACTGACTTACGCTACGTTATTCACCAGCAACTTCCATATCGCTGAACTGGCTGCACATTCATTCATCTGTCCACAACATAACTCCAAATTACCACTAACTGGCATCATGCAATACTCACAATCCTGAATATAACTTGCACATTCATCAAACACTAAACCTACAACATACACAATTTGAATATTAAGCTACAATGTATTCTCTAAATAGCGCACCTAAATGGCACTATACAATCCAAGGCCTTGCTATACCAAAATCCCATCACATGGCCGTACACTCACCACCTCAACAGTGCATATATATATATATGGTAGAAGTGAACACATGCAAAAGACACTATTACATTCAAATAGGTTTTATCTGCCAGTTTATCTAGATATTCTCACTGGATATTACACAAAGCTTTCACACTCTTAGGTTGAAACAGTTAAAAGCCAATCCAAGCACCCTTCGCTTCTAGGCCCTAAACACACATGTAATTAAACACAAATGCTGGGATCCATTCATACTCACACATATCCTAACACAGGCCTTCAACTACCTGCGTCCCTTTTTGGGCCCACACACATGTGGATACAAAGAATCCATCCAGACTATAGTGAAAGACACACACAGCACATCACCTTATAATTCCAAATACCTAACTACATTTTGATCAATAATATACCAACTGCTGCTGCATGTAACTATTGTGAAACTCAATTACAATCCATGATTATGCCTTAGGCCAAGCACATGGCAGAAGGCAGGTAGGCCTCAGTTTATGGCCTAACAATCTTGTATGATACAGGATTGTATCTCAATCTAACAAGTAAAACATATCCTCTCTTAACAGATCAAAATATCACACTTCCATCCATAACAGGGATCTCTCTCTAACACAGTAAAACTCCATTCTTCCAGGATCAACACATCACACCAAGATCTTGCTGATCAACACATACTTCACTCACGATTCATAATAACAGGCTACAACACAGACATTACGCCCTGCACATTTAACCATCAAATCTTTGTATGATATATATTACACTGCCTTATCTCAATCTCACTTAGCTACACATTATTCATACAGGTCAATCTTAAACACAGACACAAGCTTTCTTTATGTAACTGTATGTAACCATAATCTGGGCCTGAGCACGTGTGATATCAGAAGATAACAAAGATTGGAAGTTAGCTGCTCCTAACTTTCTAACATAGTCCATTTTCCATAACTTAGTCCTGGCACACAATTCAATCAGCTATACATGTATACTTAACACTTATTGCAATCCATATAATTGAAGGTCACTTCTTCGTCTTCCAGGTGTGGTACACTCCATAGTAGCAAGCCTGTTTAAAGTTTCAACAGCAACTAAACTTGTGTTTTTGCTTTACTCTACAAGAAAGCTCTCTAGGGGGAGGGGGGGACCCATTGTCTCCTCCCCGGACCATTCATTCACATTCTACCAATAGCCTGTAGACCCGCCCCTTGTTACTGTATTTCTGAAAACTCTACTGTAAACTTATAACTTGTATAAACTGTGAGTGCAACATGATTTGGAGTTCTAATAACTGTCATCTGATGGCTACTATGATTCCAATCAGTTTAAGACCAAATATGACATATGAGGTAGAATATGTAAATTAATATGCGATATTTTCCTGACTTATGAGATAAAATAATATTTATCTCAGACTATATTGATGTGGTGGGCATGGTTAAAATCCTAATTATGGAAATTATATGCTGGGGAAAAATGGACTTCGACACTATAAAGTCAAATTGCAGCAAAATGGGCGGTTTGCAAACTAATATATAAATATAATAAATGAAAAAAACAGGAGCAACACATTTGGTCATTGTGATTTGCCTTGTTGAGAGTTATAGCAGGTGTAATACAGATCTGAAAATGGAAATTCGGTACTTATATGTTAGTTGGGCGCCCACTAAGCTATTTGCTTAGTTTTCCGCGTCCCCTCGCCGGGCTCGGTGGCTTGCTGCGCTCGCCACACTATATAAAATCATCTCCATGCCGACATGGATAGTGGGGGTATGAGCGTACTAACTATAGTGGGCACCCAACTAACATATAAGTACTGCAAATGGTCATGAAAATTAAAATAAATCACAGAGAAAGCATATCATAGGTTCCCAAACTCTGTCCTTAATTCCCCCAAACTGGTCATGTTTTCCAGGCCTATTCACAAAATCAAAGCAAAATAATTTGCTATTCCAGGTCCCTGAGCCCAGGCTCAGCGACTTTAATAACAAACATGAGCTGTCTGGGGTTCTGAGAACTGAGTTTGAGAACCACTGGACTATGCTGAACTGCTTACAACAGGGGTTCCCAATACTTTTTAGAATTAAGTCGCCCGATAATAACAGCATTTTATCGACGGCACCCCTACGCCAAAAGTTTATTTTGGAGAAATTAAAGAAATTGTGTTTATATAAAATCTTTAGGTTTATTTATGTAATGAGGGACAGGTTTTGCTTCTGTTTGTACTTATTGGCAGCCACAAGCACTGGTTTTGCCTATTACTTTGACAATAATTAATTGGAACAACCAACCCAAGGCACCCCTGCAAGTGTCCCGAAGCACCCCAGGGTGCCATGGCACACAGTTCGGGAACCACTGGTTTCTCTAATGTCACACAAGCTTCAATTGTCTTTAAATACTACTTTACTGTGTATGTTATCATGTATTTAAAAGTATGTTAAGATTTAAAAATGTCAAAAGGAAAAATAAAAATGCATCAGATGGGGATGTAAAACTAATATTGCACCTAAATGTCAAAAACTAATAAGGAAGGTGGTCAGAAAATTTGTATATACCAATACTGGCAAAATCTATTCCCAGGATTTCAGAGCCCAGTGTCATTTGCGCCAATTTTTGTGGATTAAAATCTATTTTAGCGATGAGCTCTTCTGTAGAGGCAGGATGTCCATGTACTGCATTTGTGTTTCTCTGTGCAGAGTACCTGCCTGTTTTTATTCAGAAAAGTACCAAATCTGGCCAATCTATTGTCTAAAAATAAATTGGATAGACTAGACCTTTTTAGGTCAAGTGTAATCTCTATACGATCTGTGATTTTCACAGCTATCCATGCTTGAGCCCAGATAATTAAATGAAATTGACAGAGCTACTAATTAATTCACCTGTGCTGAAGCATGGATATACTCAATACCTAACTGCAACGATGGCGTTTGCGGACCTCTGATAAACAGTTAAAAGGGCTTGAGTTTAAGTTGTCGGCTATTTGCATAGCTCCCGTGTGTTTGGTTGCAGCAGCCATGAACAAGGATGTGCCTGAGGATAAAGACACCCGCTGCTGGCACTGCAGATCCACAGACGCAGCATCGGGCAGCAGGGCCGGTGCAATGTTCACTTGCACCCTAGGCAAACTGTCAGCCGCCGCCCCCCCCCCCCCCCCCCACCCCACACAAGCAAACTGTCAGCCGCCCATCCACCCTACAACCGTTGCACCCTCCACTAGATGCAGCGTGGGGGGTTCATGATGGGTGTGCGGGCAGGCAGGGAGCGGCAACCGCCGGTGTCTGTGCCTGGGAAGGGTGACACTGGCTTCGAGGCATCGGCAGTTGCCGGTGTCAGTGTCCAAGACATGCGGCACAGGTGGGCGGGGGCGGGTGTACAGTACAGGCTGGCGGGTGTGAGGGCAGGCAGAGAGCGGTAACCGCCGGTGTCCGTGCCTGAGACATTAGACACAGGCGGGCAAGTGTCCGGGCGTCGGGTGTGCGGGCGGGCAGCAGCCGCCGCTGACGGTGTCAGTGTAAGGCAGCGGCACCCCAATATAGGAGCGCCACCCGCCCGGAGATTGACAAGTGTGTCCTGGTGTGGTGTCCAGCAGCGCACCGGTGGGGGGAGATGGGGTCGGGACTGTCTGCTGTCAGGCAGACAGCAAGTTTAACACAACGGGCGGGCTCCGGCGGGGAGGGGGAAAAAAACACTCACTGAATGCTGCCAGTGCCTGTGGCTCTCTGAAGATGGATCGCTGGCGCTGCAGCTTCCTCCTTCCAGTTCCTTCCTCCGGCTGGCTGTCCTCCTCTGCGGTAGCTTTCTCTGCAGGCCGCTGCTCACTACCGCCCTCCAGTGGCCAGCGCCCTAGGCAGATGCCTAAACCTGCCTAGTGGTGGCGCCGGCCCTGTCGGGCAGCCATCAGCTATTGGAGTAGTAGAAGCTTACCAACACTAGATGACCAAACTCTGCAGCCTGTAAAGCTGCAGCTTCCACAACACTGCGACCAGTGCTACATCCCGGCATATGTGCACTGCACCTCTGACTCACACGCACTCCATTCACACCATCAGGCCCACAGTGTCTGCATGTTTAGATAGTTAGATATTCATCATGGTACTAACTGCAGTTGGGAGGCTGCAATTCCTGCACCTCCACCCCTTAAGCCGTGTACACACGGCAGCGATATGGGCGATAATCGCTGGAAATATGGTCACTGGCGACCATATTGCCAGTGATGGGAGTGTGCCCCGGCGATGAATCGACGGGTGCGCGCTCCCGTTTTCAGCCCCATTCGAATAGCTCCAGCGACCAGCTGATTACCTCTGCGACTCCCCCTGCAGAGGTTCCTTTTCATCAGCAACCATCTCTGGACACTGATGAAAAGGAGACGCTCAGCAATATATCTCCCCGGACACTGATGAAAAGGAGACGCTCAGCAATATATCTCCCCCGTGTGTACGCACCTTTACACTATCTGTTCTATTTTTATACTTCCTATAAATAGTTATTGGTATTCAGTGTTGCATTAACAAATGCTATGCACTGTGACCTCAGAATGCATCTATATTAAATCAGAAGTGCTGAGATATTTAAAAAGCCATTTGTGGATATTGCACAGTTTTATATATACTTTCAATGTTACTCTGAAAGTTGTTACAAGACTAAGACCACAGCAGTATGTCTTCTTTCTCCCTTCATTGTAAAGGTGATCCAGAAAGCCAATGAAATACTGTGCGGCATTAGCCGGCCCTCTGTGTGCAGTGAAGTGCTGCAGTCTACACGAGGAACAGATTATATCTCAGGTTTGTCTTTGTATTCTGTATCTTATTTTCAGTGTAAAATCATCCTGTTCCAGCAGGGAAATATAGTACTGTGTGCTTGCACATGGCACACTTCAGCTGTCCACTTGCTAATAAACCATCAGGATGGTCTATAAGACACACTGCTGGGGCTCCAATCTCTCTCATCCATTATTAATGGTGAAGGCATGTACTATAATTGCAGATGGATTGTAAAAATATTGCTTTAGGCTTTCATTACTTTTCATACTGTGCCACATTCACCATGCAGCGAGTGGTGTACTTCATGATCTAGCCACAGAAATCGCTGCTCGACAGTAGCTTGGCACACTGCAAAATGGCTGACTTCCCCATGTAGCTTTTGTCATCAATTGAGGGTTAAACACTATGCGCTGCTAAGTGGATGTAATGATTAGAGTGAACCCCGCTGAATAAAATCAACACTGGACACCCGGTAAATTATATAAATTTTATATGAAAAAAAAAAAAAGACGTGATTATTATCACAACACAGAATACTAGCATAAATAATGCATACAAAAAAAATATATGTTAAAATGTTCAGAACATGCCGATATAGCATAAATATAGCACTTGAAAGTAGTGAGTTAGTATAGGAATCTCCGTAAAGGTCAGGGTAATGAGTTAGTGAGGGGTTAATTCCAGTCACTGGCAGAGCAAAGTTTGCGGGTCAAGCAGGTATTAGAAAAAAAGCAAGTAGGCTGCTAATATACAAAAAGCTAGTTAGCAAGTAGATGGTAAACGCATATAACAGTTGTTTAAGGCATATATATGAATGCAGCGGTTAGTGCTGTGGGGAATAGTTGTAAAGCTCCGCTTTTTGTAGTTGTCTGCTGGAGGAAGCGGGGAGTCGGACAAGTCGACGGCTCAACCCGATGATGGTGGCAATGAGCATCCCCAGATAAGTTGGACCCTGATAAATGGGGGACAGGCTGGTGATTATCCTTCCTGCTGACCGTGAGGGACACAGTTGCTGCCAAGAGTAAGCGGCTTCGGGGGAGAGGGCGCTACAGACCAGCTGTGTAGCAACGGGTAGTGACCACGGAGAATTCAAATATAAAGCGGAAGTGACGTCGACGTGTTTCGTTGACGACCAGAAACTTTTTCAAGACAAGTTTTAGCTTCCACCGATGTGCTTTTTAAAGGCTTAAGTGCTCCTTGTAAACAATCAATTAATCAATTAACCTCTGCTTTTGTCATCTAGCAAAACATCAGTCAGAAAATTGTAGAATACATCTTCAGGTACCTATTTAAGTAATTGTGTCATTAAAACACGATGTTTAAGGCAGAATGAAGTAAAACTGTATGCAGGTCTGGTGCGAGACTTTTCAGCATTCTAGGCAAAACTTACTGCTCCCACCACAACCCAAACATCTGTCAACTTGTCAGAACCGCAAGTGAATGAACTTGTGCAGGTGGCATCTTAGAAGTTCAACACCTGCCTCTCCTTAATTTTGTGATAGTCGGAGCTGGCCCTGACTATTTTAACAAAGCTTTGAAGCAGGAGATATTGGTGATATCTTGCTTCAGGAGCAACTGTTATTTCAGCCGCCATCCTCAGAGTTTTCTGTGGGGACTGCATTATAGGGGCATTTAACAGCCATGGGCTTAAGTTTAGGCAGAGAGGCAGCATTTGATCACTAAACTAACTTAAATCATGTCCTGATACTAATCCATGGTATAAACATATTGTATTCAATTCCCCACTGCAACGGCCGTGGGTTGTCGAGATAAGGACCATATCTTGACGATACATGTCGTTTCCGCGGACACGCCCCCTCTTCATCATTCGGCAGGTGGGGCATTGAATCCCGCCTGCCCGATAACAGACAAGCAGGACGAGAACGGTCCAAGGTCAGGAATTTGCGACAATCGTGACCTGAGATTCAATACCCCCTTAATTTTGTCTCTCCTCTACAAAAATGACTGTGTAGTTTATGACATCTGTATACAAAAATATATTTTTTTTTAAAGTAATTTTTATTAAGGTTTTGCATTAATTTAAAAACATACTTGATAACACAATGATACAGCAAAGGTATTGTCAGTGAGCAAGTAAAGTCAAAATCTGTGTACAAAAATGTTAAGAAGTGGAAAAGAATCCTGTACGTTATAAATGGAATAAGAAGGTGGGAAGAAGGGTACAATTAGTTAGGAAAGATAGGAAGCGAGGGAGGAATACTGTTGGCATGGTTTGCAAAAAGTGAGTGCTAAGTATATATTAGATTTCGTGCTAAGTATTCCTTTAGTCCCCATACATCATCAGGGTAGGGGCACACTTCTGTGGCTAGTGGTCAAGTGACGTCTCCAAGCAGGTCATTGGGCACGATTCAGACCTGTTCGGCCAGGTCCAAATTCAGATGCTTCCCGATGTTTGGGCTATTGCGCATGGGACCAGCTGCAAATGGCTTCGGAAAATATTACTATATGCAAGCTGATCGCAGCATGATTGACAGGGAGTGGGCCCGCAAAAAGGGTGGTCGTGCCCAAGGAAATGCTAGGAGTATCTGGGAAAATGCAGGCGTGTTTATGCCTGCTGGAGGAGGGCAGATAACTTCAACAGCCGGCCTGAAGCAGCTGTTTTGTTCGCACCCGGTGAGAGTCCTGATGTACTCCACGGCAGTGAACAACAGGGACATGAGAAAAAAAATCAAATGACCTTTTCCTCTTACCATCCGAAAGCGAATGGATCTGTACCTGTACACATCTATTTGCAAGCCAGTTCGCAGGGCAGAGGGCGTATAGAGACCTGTTCTCATGGAGGCCCTGTGCGGATAGGTCTGAATTGGTCCCATCATCTGCTACGAGCACAAAGCGATAGATCCACAATTATGGAAGATCAAATTGGTTATCTATAACCTGTTTTGCTCTGATTTCCTGGGACCTTTTTTAAAGAGGCTTTGAAAAAGCTCCCAGGAAACTGTAGCAAAACCAGTTTAAGACTGCGGGTATGCTAACAGGAACCCCTACTCATGATTCACATATGTGTTTTGTTACATTGTACATGAGCTAGTAGCAGCACATCAGAACCCAGATGTTAAGTGATTGTATTCAATATCATCTTCTATTTTGCTCATTGCCATAAGGGCCGTAATTGGATATCCTGTCCCAATAAATGGCCTTTGCAATGTTTGATTTTTCCAGAACAATTTTTCCAAATTGTGCTTTGCAGCAATATGGTTTTTTTTTTTTGGATTGTGCTACACCTTATAATTTTGTTAAATCGACTCCTTGGAGACTAATCAAGTATTACAATTCTATGACTGCGACATAATTTAAGACTTCAAGGACCCCCAACAGTGCACATTTTTCTGTGACTCCTCATAGAACCACAAGTGAAATAATTAGATACGCCTTTGTATCTTTTAAAATGTGTCAAGGAGTAATGAGGAGATCTGTTGGGTGACCTGGAAAACAAACTGTGAGGGGCATTGAGGACAGAGACTGGGAAACACTAAATGATTATACCAATGCCCACTGCAGGTGTGGTTGAAGTCTACAAAGTATCAAAGAGACTGGAAGGAGGAATGAGAACACGAAACATTGATTGTGAGAGGTTGCAGCTTCTCCTGCGAGATATTGAGCTATCTTGGAATAACTTGCAGGCCTTTCTGTCCATTTGCCCCAGTGTGCTACAGAAACTGGTAAGTGCATCATATGACTCAAGTAAGCATCTGTATACCCAATCTAAATAAATTATTAATGGACAAAAGAGTTTCACAGAGAATAATTACAAACACCAAAAGTAGGAACTTAACATTTCAATTCTATTGAATTTTCATCAGAAGCAATTGACAACAATAACATACCTTAAATACACCTGACATCCCCACATCCGTCTGCCTCCCTCCATCGTTTCTGCTGCTGTTCAAGTGGGTGCTCCAGCACACCCTCTGTGACCTCACCAGCGTCTCCCGGTTGCTAGGTTACAGACTGCTATAGTGGGGGAAAAAATGCAGTAAAGTACAAATAGGCTAAATATACAGAAACACGGTTAATATACATGTCAAGAGCATCATAGGAAACAATTGAAATTTAATTGTTCATTTAATCCATGCGGACTAGCGGTGTTTAATAAATATATCCATTTTGCTTCCTTTTGCAGAAGGGATTTAGCTCGATCCCCACCCCATATATAGACCATGGCACCCTATCTATTATTTTATAGTGTATGGTCACTGGGCTATGTTTTAATTGGGAAAAGTGCCTAGCTACAGGCTGTTCAATACTTTTCCCCATATGCCTGGCGGATCGCGCTTCTGTGGAGCGTCATGCGTTCTTTAAATGCGCGCTCCTTTTTGAAAGGACCAGGGTGAAAGCTGGAGGCCAATAAAAATGAGTTTCCATCTGTGAGCGTCGTAGATATGGAACAGTGATTCAGTGTGACTTTAACATGTTATAGATCTGTTAAATATATAAAACAATAATAACGATAATACAGCAATAAAAAGGAGAGAAAAAATGCAATTTGATCAAATCTGCCATATCACTCTGTGATTTATTCACTGTCCCTTATATGGAGCCCTGCTTTTAAACCAAGTGTTTCTTTATTATGCCACCATATAGATTTTGCTTTAAACTCAGTTAGTGTAAATGGTATAATCCTGTTAGTATGCAGATCCTTTTTGTACTTGGTTAGTAATCACACATGAAGGGTTAATAGTGTAATATTAGTATCAATATCAATATTAGTATATAAAATCCTGTCTGGCTAGACAATTAAGAGTACCTTACAGGGTTAAATAACCCTTTTTGGATGCCAGCTGCCCTGTGTCTCCCAGCTACTGGTGCTTTAAATCTGGAATGGTGTAGCTTTCTTTAGAGTTACATCAGAAAATTAACTGGGTCCACTGTAAAATAAGATATTCTCAGATGCATAAGATTCCAATGTGTCTCCTTTTATCAGCCCCTAACGTGTTTCCCTGCCTGCTGTTAGACTCTTCTGAACACTCTCCTGCACCCCCCCCCCTCCCATCATCCCACTACCACAGACTTTTCCTCTCTAAAATTGAGATATTCCTACATAATATCTCCTCCCATCTCCCCTCTGCTGCCCACCCACCCAAATCACCCTTTCCCTCCAACTATCCAACTCTGTCCTCCTTCTGCCCTACTACAGATGAGGAATTCCACACCCTCATCTCATCCCTCCCCCCTCTACCTGCCCCTTGGACCCCTTTTCCTCCGTTCACTCTCCCCCACTGGCTGCTCCCACCTTGCTCACCTCTTTAACCTATCTCTTTCTACTGACATATTTCCCTCCCCATTCAAACATGCTCTGGTCTGACCTATTCTTAAAAAATCCAACCTTGACCCTTAATTACCCAATAGCTACCACCCTATCTCTCTTCTCCTATTCACCTTAAAACTCCTTGAACTGCTAGTTTACAGGTGTCACACCAGCGACCTCTCTGACCACTCCATCCTCGATCCCTTTCAATCTTGCTTTTGCCCACTCTACTCTACTGAGTCCGCCCTGGGAAAAGTCACCAATGACCTGCTGTCAGCCAAATCCAGGGACCACTTCTCTCTTCTTATCCTTCTGGACCTTTCTGCTGCCTTTGACACTGTTGATCACCCTCTCCTCCTCCTCCACACACTCTCCAAAACATTGGCCCCTCTGGCACTATCAGGGCCGGTGCTAGGCACCAGAGCGCCCCAGGCGGGGGGGGGGGGGGGGGGCGCTCAATTACACTCAATTACTTACCCGCTCCAGGGGGGCTGCCTTCCGGATCCAGTGATGCGGCGCACGGTGCTGGGACGTTCCGGGGGGCTTGCCGTGCGATGCGGTGCTGGCCGCCGGGACTCTCCCCGGGGAGGGGAGGTGTCCATCGCTGTGACTTTCCAGGAGGGGGGGTGTTACCGAGCGATGCGGCGCTGGCCGCCGGGACTCTCCCCAGGGAGGGGAGGGGGTGTCTGATGCCGTGGGAGGGGGTGTCTGTGGTGGCGGGGGATGCGGGTCGCAGCAACACAACGCTCCCCAGGGAGGGGGCGGCTTGCTGGGTGATGCGGCATGGGGGGACCAGCTCCAAACTGCCGCCCTCCAGCGGCCGGCGCCCTAGGCAAATGCCTAAGGCTGCCTAGTGGTGGCGCTGGCCCTGGGCACTATCCTTGACTGGTTTACCTCTTACCTCGCCAACTGCTCCTTCATAGTCTCTGCGTCTGGCACCACCTCCCATCCTTCCTGTTGGTGTCCCTCAGGGTTCTTTCCTTGGTCCCCTTCTGTTCTCCCTGTACACCTCTTCACTGGTTGCACTCATTACCTCCTTTGGCCTCCAATACCACCTCTATGCTAATGACACACAAATCTACCTCTACTAACATCTCGATTACTGTTAACCCCATCTCCCCGTTCCCCAACTCTGCTGTCTGGGTGTCACTCTTGATTACTCCCTCTCCTTTGCACCCCACATCCAAGCTCTGGCACATTTCTGTCTGTTCCATTAACGCAGCTCATCTTCAACAAATTTGCACTGGCTTACCCTCACATACAGGGCCATCTCTAATTTTACTGCTCCCATATATCTCCAACCTTCTCTCCACTCCTACTCCATCCCAGCCCCTACCGTTGGCTGACGACTGTCGTCTCTCCTCCACCCTGATCACTGCTTTCCATGTTAGTGTTCTGGATTTTGCGCGTGCTGCACCCCTTCAGTGGAACACACTCCCTCGGTCCATTAGATTCCCCTCGACCTTGCAAAGCTTCCAACAGGCACTAAAAACTCACCTATTCTTCAAAGCGTACCCTGCCACCGAACCATGCTTACATCCTGCTATCAAGTAGCTCTTCTCTTCACATTTCATTTACAGCTCTCCCAATATTCAAACACTCAACGACAGCGGTGGATTGTCGAATCCGTGTCCAATTTCCAAAAATCTATGGCCACTTTAGCTGATCTGCAGACTTTCCGACACTTGGATAATTGAATACCGACTGAGTTAATGCCAGAAGCCAATGAAAACGACAGTTAGAATCCAGATTGAATTCCCCACACTACAGTAGAATCTTGATTTTAATTCTATAGGTTCACTGGGGTATAAAAAAAAATAGCTGTCATGTAACATATGAAGGCTACTTTATCAAATGCCTCAAATGTTACAATATAAATTGTACAATATACAATAAATTCTGGAAGCAATGTGTTTTTACTAAACAGATTATAAAGATTTTATCTGTCCATCCCTAGAACTCTAACATTGTTGTTTTTCTCCTCCCGTTTACATCTGCAGACCGCCCCATCAGCATTAGGTTGTGAAGTTGAGGAACCCACCTCTGACTCAAACTTCTGCCTTCAGAGGTGCTGTGGCGTATGTCTCTTGGAAAGCCTGGAGGAGGAGGTGAGCAATTCATGATTACTGATGAATATTACAATTTCCATTTTTAGTAGTGTTTGTTTATTCTCTTGTATTTTTTTTTTTATTGAACACTTCTCATCAGCAAAGGTAGGGATATTTGTAGGTTTGAATAAAACTGAGGAAGAAGGAGCAAAAATACACGTGTTGTATATCAAAGTATTAAAGCACCAATGACATTAAGACCATGACACTTCCAGTACAGTAGCAGTTGGTAACAGAACAGAGTAAAATTTCTATTAAGGTGGCCATACACACGCAGATTTATCTGCAGATCTGTCTGGTTGGAACAAAAACATGGTTATGGATGAGAGCAAATGACAGCTGACCATTTGCCTGGAAATGCTGGAAAACTGACAAACTGTCACTCATCCATAACCATGTTTTTATTCCAACCAGCCAGATCTGAAGATAAATCTTACTAGTGTATGGGCACCTTTAGAGTCTGTGCTAAAACATGGAGTATACCTGAAATAGGTGAGGGAAGGGATGAGATGAAGTCACTGTAAAACACCTAAATCATTTAGGGGGGGGGGGGGGGGGGGGGGTATTCATTATGTGAGGTTTTATTGGCTTTCCGGAAAAGCTGTACTAATTCTACCCCTCAGTCTTCAATTGCAGGTGTTTTTGCACATTTCTTTAGTACATTTTCACCCATGCCTATTCATTTATTTGTCGTTTGCGATAAACAGACCCAAAAGCACCTGCAAATTCAACCATGTAAATATTTGACCAGTTGAAAAATCTTCACCAGCATTGAACAGGGTGAATCCGAAATTTGACTGGTGGAAAAATCCGGCACTAATTAAATACCCTTCTTAGTATTCTATGGCGGTTTATCTTTAGAGTGACCTGTCCAGGTTCTAAAACATCTGTTGGCAGTGGAATATACTGCAGGACAGCTGTGATGTGTTCCATATGATATATTGATCACTACAGAGGATGGAAACCATGTCTTTCAATTTTTTGCTATTGGATAATTTACCATACATTTTTGAGTAATAAAGAGAGTGCTGTTACAGATCATGTATCCTTTAGGCAAGTACATCACATTGTGCTGCAGGGAGGAGCTCCATTGACCACATAAATATCAGTAAAAGTCTAAAGCCTGTAGGAGAGTTGCAACTGAAGGGGTACATTTACTAAGATGGGAGTTCTATTAAAGATGGGATGTTGGTCATAGCAACCAATCGGAGTTTAATTTATACTTCAGTACCTGCTAAATAAAGAAGTAGAATCTGATAGGTTGCTATGGGCAACACAATGTTCTTTAGATCTCTCTCCCATGCTAATTTTGGCCTCCCCGTTTTTTTTTTTTTTAGGTTTCAGTATTTTGATCCGCATTATTTCTTGTATATAACTGATTAAAGGATTGCTATAAAATCTTATCAGGCTGGGCTAAAGTTATATACAGGGATCATTAGTGTTCGCTTTTTTTAGTGGGGGCGGGGGGCTAAGCCATGGGCTAAGAAAGCCCATTAAATATCATGGCAAAAGTGGCACTTTTAGAAATGCTTCATTGACAGGGGCTGCTGTGATTGGACAGCAGATCCAGCTGTGCTGTGCCTCTCTGTTCACAGCACGTCACTGATGCTGAGTCCAATCGTGTGAGGTTGTTTCTCAGCCAAGGATGGAATTTTGCCTAAGAATAGTAATAAAGAATATGAATAAAGAATGGTACAAAAACCTCCTCCCAAGAGCAACTTCTCCCAAGTATTCAGGAACAGTTTGGTGATGAACAATGCCTTTTCCAGTATGATGGAGCACCTTGCCAAAGGGCAAAACTGACAATGAAATGGCTCCTGGTGGTGGGGATGCTAGCGTTCACAATGCAGATGCCGGTATCACGACTCACTCCAGGAGACCAGTTCCGGAATTCCGATATCACTGTAGGTTTTTTTGTTTGTTTGTGTTTTAATCCATTTGGCCAGATCGTAATATAATGGGAAATGCCATCTGGCTGCTTAAAAAATTCAAATGAAAGGGTTTGAAATACTGCTCCACAAAGCCCCCTAATGCATTTAGGTTATACTTAAATAATGTGAAAACGCCCCTTTTTACATTCTTTTAGTAAAAAATAGTTTAGGCTAAGGCCATATTTAGCGTTTCAGTGGGAAGGAGTCTGCACATGGTCATCTGTGCTGCCATCTACACATACAGTATGCAGCGGTTCCGCATCCACTGGATCCAATCGCAAGTAGGATGATTGGATGCCTGGATTTCAAGTAGAACACATACGGTACATTTGAATGCATGTGTTCACACAGTGCAGCTGTGTGCTAATATATGTGTATTACTTAAAATCTGGTCATGTCACCGGCCAGATCCTGTGCAGTGGGGATACGGTCATTTGGTCTACAGCTAGTTGGTCGACATGGGGATATGTCAACATGGTTCTAGGTCAACACAAGCATTAGGTCGATGTGGGGTTTTTCACTGTTTTTTGAGCTGACGTGCCGACAGGCGGTATTTCATGCCCTAACATCCACTAGGGTGTGATGGGAGAATAAAATAGTGCCCGAAGAATGGCGAGCGGATGCGTTACACTTTAACCAGTGTCCCTGTCGACATTCGGGTCAATAATCAGTGAAAAACCCCATGTCAACCTTTTGACTGTTGACCTAATGCTTGTGTCGACCTTATGACTGTTGACCAAATTGCTGTCCAAATGATCCCATTCCGTGCAGTGGCCTCCTGCAAAAAGGCTCTTTCCTGCCAAGCAGGTCTCGCTGAATCGCTACATGTGGCCCCAGCCTTAGTGTGCACATTTACATGTGAGTTATGTGCAGTACATATGACCAGTTTCATTTTAAAAGTATTTACAATTTTAACAGGGCTTAAAAAATGAAAACTGGGCTTTTCTTCCAAGGTATGCTGTTACAGTTTGCCCATCTTTTCACTTATTTTCTAGTTGCCATCTGACCCGAAAAGCTGCATGTTGAATTTCGGAGGACTCTCCTATCACCCAAGCTGTGCCAACTTCTGGCTTAACTGTGTGGATGACCACCTGCCCATCTTGTCTTGCCACAGTAACTGTTCTTCTTGCCTCAAACTAAAGGAAGATGCATTATGACTTCTTAAATATCCCAAGATTAATGAACTTGTAGAAGGGACAATAATTTATTTGTAGAACCGATTACTGCATTCATTTTATTTTCTAGTGTATTTATTGATAAAACTTCTATATATGGACACAATGGTACTGTACTCAAGTGAAAGATCAATATGTTGAACAAAATTTACTAAACCAGAAAATGCTGTTTATTTGTTGTTTTTTTTCCTCATAAATATGCGGGGGAAAAAATCAATTGCTTTTTGATTAGGTAGATAAAAAATGCCGGAGTGATGTATATATGGGAGCTGCTGTATTTTTGCTGCAAGTATTGGCTTATCTTCTCTGTACCTCACATGTCAATGCTGATGAAACACCAATAAACTGGCTACTTCTCTGCCTGCACACAAGGGGCCACATGTAATAGGGTCGGTGGGTGCCAGAGGTTTAGGTTCCTGGCCAATCTTGGCCATTCTTTTTTTTTTTAATTGGCAATCATTTACAACCGACCTGGTTTTTGCATTGGACGTTTGGCCTGATCACGCTTCAAAAACTGTACTGACACGCCTGTGTTTTTGTTTCCATTTCCTGTTGCCTTCTGGAAAAGAACCGCTGCCTGTCAATCACTGATGACTGACTCACTGCTATGGTAATCTCATTTCAATAACTGCATGGCCCATTGTGGCAGTGACGCATGTAAACACTACAGACAAAGCTCACTTGTGAATTTAGCGTAGTGTAAACTATGTTTCATTTATACCCCTTTCACACTGCAGCTATAACCCGGTAATTTGCTGATTTTTATCAGTTTTAAAACGGTTATAGCTGCAGTGTGAAAGCGCTAGTTTTAAATTACCGGTTCAAGAAAACGGGTAATTCAAAACTGTTAAAAAGAAGGATCCTACACGGTTCAAACCCGTTCTTTTTGCAGTGTGAATGTGTCTTAACCGGTATTTTGGATCCCACACCGGTATCCCCTCCCCTGGTCCTTGGCAGTGCACCCCCCTCTCCTGGTACTTGGCAGCGCCTGGGGGTCCATGTATTGGTCCCTGCAGTGGGGTCCATGTAATGGTGGGGAGGCGATGGGGTCCCTGCGGCAGATGGGAACTAGTAGCGGCGCTGGGTTCCCATTTGCTGCACGGACCCGGCTGCCTCCCCACCAATACATGGACCCCCAGGCGCTGGCAAGTACCCGGGGGGGGGGGGGGTATATTACTGGTGAATTATCGGTTTTACCTTTCACAACGGGTTCAATGTGAAAGGTACAAAAATGGTAATTAACCAGTAATATACTGTTTACATCATGCAATATGAAAGGGGTTAAACTTGCTCTGACCCAGTTAAAGAAACGTTTCAAAAACCGGGTCAGAGCAGGTTTTGCAGTGTGAAAGCAGCATTAGATTGCAATGCAGACAAAGAAGACATTCTCTTCAAAAATATATTTTAGGGTAAGATCATTGCCCCACAATGTTTTTCGTTTTTGTTATTCTTTGATGCCTATGGAGTGTTATACATTGCTGTTATGTATACAGTACATAGGCACTTTCCATTTTTCTTAATAGCAGGGTATTTGATAAACTATTTCTGTTTTCTATTTGAATTATGCCATTTTACGGTTAGGTTTCTTTTTCTAGTTCTTGCTATATTGGAATTAAGCATTTCGCAGTAGCCATTCAGCGGCGCCACTTTGTGATTGCACCAGCCAGATAGGTAGCAAGTAAAAATACAGATATAGAACATGACAGGGGTGGCATGGGGTACATAGTTGGTTTAGCGGCACAGATCCTGGGCAGCCATCAGCGGTGCCATCTTGATGTTGCTACACCCAGGGCAGCGTTGGAGGGTCTCAA
This sequence comes from Crinia signifera, assembly GCF_055691185.1. Classification (NCBI taxonomy): domain Eukaryota; kingdom Metazoa; phylum Chordata; class Amphibia; order Anura; family Myobatrachidae; genus Crinia; species Crinia signifera. Next base: position 383,784,323 of record NC_139217.1, read on the forward strand.
CATGCCATCACCCGTTCAGCACACCACATCAGTCGGATTGGATGGACCCAGAGGCTGTCCTGCTGTGGGGGCAGCAGGGGCTTGGGCTGGAGCCACAGCTGGAGAGAGAGCCAGCATGGGTGGGGGTTGAGGGAGAGTCATTGAGGCCTGTTCTTGCCATATGGTTTGATTTTAGGGACCAATACTGCCATCAATTACAGCACTTTACAACAGTCCTATTGCTGGAATTTCTAGTAATGGTTTTAGAATTTCTCTATTCTATTACAAATCGCATGAGACATAGGTGTGTATTCAATGCAGCAGCAAGGGGGTTTTGTACAGTGAGAAAAAGCCATCCTTACCCTCCAACCCCCTCGCCGTATTCAATGTTTTGGGAGAAATCCTTCTCGCCGTAAAAGGATGGTGAGGTTCGCCGCAAATTAAGTGAGTGAAGGGGAGGGCGTTGAATACTCTGACGGAGAGCTATTGGCACTGCTCACCATCAGGGGCTTGCTAGCGGCATTGAATATACCTCATAGTATCCACCATTGAACCCTTAACAGTCATGATCTGAAACTTGCATACTTTCACTGGTATTACGGTTGTATCCTCTTTGCACAAATTATGGGTAGTATCCAATTAGTGGTGCTAATTTACTGGAGCTAATGGATTTCCCGGGTTTATCCAATTTGCTAGCACTTATCGTGAATTTTATTAATTTGGTCTGGGCAGGAGAAAAAAAATCCCTGATCAAATGACACAATTTTGTGATCACAGCTGTGAAAACACATGGGTTTGGGAAGGGTGCCGGACGGGATCCCGACAGGCATTTACCCGACGTCAGGATCCTGACTGTCAAAACACCGACAGCCGGGTTCCTGATGGCCACTTGCTATTTTCCCTCGTGGGGGTCCACGACACCCATAGAGGGAGAATAGAATAGGTGGCTCCCGTAGCGACCCCGCAATGGGCTTAGTTGCGCTCACCATGCGGTCTGGGTCCGGCCAGTCGGGATCCCGACTGTCTGACCCCTGTACCACACCCATTTGGGAACTCCTCCAGGATTCCAAGTGCTTTTTAACCAAAAAGGGGGAGAAGGACTATAAGTGGATAGCTTTAGAATTACTCTTGGGCTAAAATCGTGAGGGTTTTTTTTTGTCAGTTGAAAATTATCGATTGTAATTGGATAACCTCTATCTTTTTCACTGACTATATTCTTATGTTTGTTACCAACCTTAGGCCTCACTGCCTTCCATTTATCAGGTACTGCATCGTTCTATAAAAGAAAACTGTAAAGTCAGAAGCTTTAGCTTTGTTTTCCTGGAGAGAAACCATCTTGTTGCAATATCCGTTCAGCTGCAAAGACTACAGGATATTCGGATGCCCATTTTGACATGTTGAAACATATTGCAGATTTGGTAAGGTGCTGGTTAGGTTTCGAGGTCTGGCTTGTCTGTGGAGTAGAATTTATAATTAGTTTTTACTAAAATGTCTTTATCTTTTCTGCGCTATCCTCTATACTTTTCCTAAAGCTTTTCTGAATTGTGTATATAGGCATATTCTTTCCCACATAATGAAGGGTGTGATTCAATAGTTTTACAGTAAATTGATAGTCAATAGGTTGATGGGTACAAGGCAGGCAATGTGGGAATAGACAAAAAAATGCTCAACATAAGTTGTTTAGCATCATTTTGTATGTTTTACCATATCAGAGATCTACTAGAGTTGGGATAGAACCTTGCAGGGAGAGGCAAGCTACCATGCCCACTAGGGGCCTTATTGCACTCCCCTGCTGCCAGTGGCCAGGATCTCACTGTTAGATCAAATGGATGAAATCAATTTGTTTGAATGATAATTGTATGTTTGCCAGAAAATGATGGATTGTCATTTTCTCTTTAACACATTGCTGGATTTTTTTGTTGCCACCAGACAGATAAATCTTTGTGTATATAACCAGTTTAACTTCCCTACCATCTATATCCAAATATCTTCTTATGCTGCCTTCTCATTGCCGCCGCTGCAAAATCCCGGGTTTTTCTTGCCGGATTTTTGGCGGGGCACAGAGCTTCTCAGCTCAACTGACCCCCTTCATACTGCACCTCAGACCCGGGAATTTCCCCGTGTCTGCAATTTGATTGGGTGTTGGGAAATTTGTACAAATTGCTGTGATTGGCTGTTTAAAAAACAGCTTTTATTGGCTGGCTATCACATGATTACATTCCCCAATGAACTTGCTTTTTTTGCATTTTGTGAGAAAAACCCGGGTCTATGCTGTTCAGACTGCCATACACCTGGGTATTTCCCAGGAAAAACTCTGCAAAAAAACCCGTGTCTAATTCCCAGGGCATAACACCAGGGAATTTCACAAAGACCCTTTCACACGGAGACAGGACATGGGAAATTACTGCTTGCCCTGGGAAATACCCGGGTTTTTGCGGCAGTGAGAACGGGGTATTACCGGTGTTCATTGATTGTTGGTAATAAAAAACTGCCCCTGGTAACATGCAGACTGCTCCTCTGCCTCCCTACATCTCAGCTGAATTGTTACCCGTGCTGTTTTTTGTTCCGCAGTTATGTTTAGTTTTGTGTACCCTGTATTGTTCTAATATGTGACCTCTGTACGGTGCTGCAAACATCTTGTTGTGCCTTATAAATAAAATTGGGCGCCGTCTACTGGTTGTTGGCTGCGCAAACATTTAAATCTGGCCTCTTCTGTTATCTAGAATGTTTTTATGTGGTTTCAAAATGAATGTGGTGTTACTACACAATACTGAGAATGGCTGACTGACCACTGACAATACAGTTCTGACACCTTTTTGCCATAAATATGGTCCTCTACTGATAGGTAACAGAAACCCTAAGCAATTTCAATTCACAAAAACAGCACTTTACTTAATTTCACTTATTGAACAGATTTTACTCTTTCAAAGATGGTCACACACCACGGATCTAATTCAGACTGCAAGTGGGGCAAATGTAACATGTGCAGAGAGAGTTAGATGAGGTGTGTTCAAACTAAAATCCAAGTTGCAGTGTAAAATCCAAGTTGCAGTGTAAAAATTAAGCAGCCAGTATTTACCTTGCACAGAAACAAAATAACTCCCCCCCCCCCCCCAATCTAATATCTGCACATGTTACATTTGCCCCACCTGCAGTGCAGCATGTTTAGTCCATTAGAGAATTAGGTCCTATGTCTCGCCATTGAGGAAAATCCTCCAAGGCCAGTGAGAAGACTTGGGAGGTAATTCCTCTGCCTTAACTCCGGAAGAATTGTGTGAAAGCTTAAGCTGCATTTGGACACAAAACCCAATCTGTATACAATATACCTACCTCTATATGGGTTTGTTACTACCCAGTTTGTTCTGTCACTGTTTCCAATTGTAAAGCTCAACAGAAAGGTTCAGCTGCACAAAATGTCTGTCTCCAATTTGAAGGTGACAGGAGCATTTAAAGCTTACTGACTGGATAATGAACCCTACAATTTATTTAAATAAATGACATTTGAAAACATTTTTAATTGTTTGTGATAGAGATATGTATTGTGATAATGTATTCTCTCTCATTAAACAAAATTGTTTAAAAAAGAATCATGTTTTTTATTTCCGCCTCATAAATAGATGGGATGAGTCCTGCAGGGGAGTTGATCATTTGCACTGTATTTTTCCCAAATAAATCCAGTTCGTAGTTGATCAGTTGTCTCCAGAAGCCAAGGTTGGGGCGGATAATAGGTCTGCGTGTTTTTAAGTGAACATGGGCTGCCAGCAGGGACATCCCACGGTGTCTCATCAGGTATGCGAGGCAGATAGTAGGAGACCTGCTGATGCCTGCTGTACAATGGATTAATGTGCGTCCTCCACTGCTCTCCACTTTATGGACTTTATCTGTTATGCTTTCAAAGTAATCAGACAAAGATGTGTCTGGTGTATCCGCTACAGAAATATGCAGATACTCCAAATCCGGTAAGGTACAAACAGGACATTGTAAGGACACGTTAATGACACAAGTGACGTGGTGGTTTCTAAGTAAGGCTTGGGTGCTTGCAGCTGCTGCATTGCTCAGAAATAGACTCTCTGTTACTTGACAGAGCCCAGAAAGAGACATTGGCTTGCGGTGACATGCGCTGGCCGCTCCTTGCTTCATTATGTGTCACAGTAGCATAAATCCTGCTTTTCAGCTGTAATGAAAGCAACCCATTAGATTAGTCTGTACCAAAACAATATATAAGCAGAGGGATATTTCACAATCTCCAAAACACTTGATGGGCACATTACTTACTTTCCAAATGAATGTAAGCAACAACCAATGTTAAAACACTGAATTGTATATGAAACGAGTGCCGGACGGCTCCCTGACAGTCATTACTCCACGACCCCCATAGAGGGAAAATAAAATAGGTGGCGAGCGCAGCGAGCCCGCAAGGGGCTTCATTGCGCCCCCCCACTGTGCAGTCGGGATTCCACATCTGAGTAATGACTGTTGGAATCCCGACTGTCTGTGTGTCATACCACACCCTATGAAACATGAATGCATTTTGCGCTTAGGTTTGGGATACACACACACACACAGATGCCATCCCGGCAGATGCAATGCTAACATTGAGGAGGATACCGGCATCCCAAATGTAAGTATGCAGGATGGGTTAGTATACTTACTGGACTCCTGTCGGGATTCCCTCTATCGAGATGCCGACTCCGGTACCCTGAGCGCCAACTAGTGTTCATTCTAGCACCCACTATCTTTGAAAACCCATGCAGTTCCTGTTCCTTGCCTGGGGTGTCGCTGTTTGCTGTGGTGTTTCTAGCACAGGTCTGGTTTGCATATCAGTTCTGATATACAGACCACACTGCTAGAAGCACTACAGGAGACAGTGACTCCCCAGGCAGGGAAGAGGAACTGCATGGGTTTTCAAAGATAGTGGGCGCTAGAATGAACACTAGCCAACATCCCGTCCACCAGCTATCCGCATCTATTTTAACACATATACGCACACAGCCTAAAATTCTGATTGAAATGATAACAGCAGGACAGTCTCTTTTGTTTTACTGCTAGCAGACCGGGTGTAGCACACCCGCACATTAAGGAGAACAAATGCCTGCACGTTCTTCTGTCTTTCCTCAAAGCAGCACAACCGCTGCAAGGAGTCCCACCTCCGTCCCTGCAGCCTGCATGCCCAGCCAGTCAGTAAGCCACAGGCTGCTGCTTCATGTACCGTGCCACTGATGGCTGAGCAATATATTGCTGAGAGATATTAAGCCAAAATTGCTCAGCGACCATATTGCACCATGTGTACACACCTTTAATGCTTAAATATTATCATACATATGCTTTGTGTTTTTTCCAGCTTAAACAAATAACACCGGAATAAGTTGTTTATGATTGAGTTGTGCAAGTAGAGGAATCACTGGAAAAATAACATTACACTTCAGCAGAACAGAAAGAGAAAAATAGGAATTCCAGTCTGATTCCTTCTAAATCTCAGCCCCCTATACTGCCAAGTAGATAACTCCCCTCAGAATCCTTAAGACAGTTACAGAATACAGTAAACCAGTGGTTCCCAAACTGTGTGCCTAGGCTCCCTGGGGTGCCCAGGTTGGTGGTCCAGAACCAATTCAAATAATTTATGGCCAATGAAACAGGCAAAATCAGTGCTTGGGGCTTACAATTATAAAATATGTGGTGAGGAATGTGATTCAATTCTGTTTCCCCACATAACTGGACCTAAGGATGACATTTAAGCACAACTTATTTCATTTAATTTTTTTTTTTAATATTCTTGGTAACAAACTTTGGCCTAGGGGTGCCCTGAAAAATATTCTGATACTCTAGGGTGCCGTGATTAAAAAAAGTTTGGTAACCTCTGCAGCAGGGGTGGCCGGACTTTAACAATCCGGGATCTACTTTTTCTACACTTACTTACCGGGGATCTACCGACATCTAACCCTGTGTAAAATATACCCCTCCAAATGCAATACATCCCTTACACATTATGCAACACGGAATGAGACAAACTTCACATTACAGTATGCCACACATGATGAGCTAAAATTCACATTGTGACACAGGGAATGAGCTGAAATTCACAATCGGACACAGGGAATGAGACGAAATTCCCTATCTGACACAAGCAATGAGCCGAAATTCACATTATGACACAGGGAATGAGGCCAAAATTCACATTCTGACACGGAATGAGGCCGAAATTCACATTCCGACACAGGGAATGAGGCAGAAATTCACATTCCGACACAGGGAATGCGGCAGAAATTCACATTCCGACACGGAATGCGCCCGAAATTCACATTCCGACACAGGGAATGAGGCAGAAATTCACATTCCGACACAGGGAATGAGGCAGAAATTCACATTCCGACACAGGGAATGAGGCAGAAATTCACATTCCGACACAGGGAATGAGACAGAAATTCACATTCCGACACAGGAAAAGAGGCAGAAATTCACATTCCGACACAGGGAATGAGGTAGAAATTCAGATTCTGACACAGGGAATGAGACGAAATTCACATTCTGACACAAGGAATATGACCGAAATTCACATTCTGACACAGGGAATGAGGCCGAAATTCACATTCTAACACAGGGAATGAGACCAAACTTCACATTACAGTATGCCACACATGATGAGCTAAAATTCACATTGTGACACAGGGAATGAGCTGAAATTCACAATCGGACACAGGGAATGAGACGAAATTCCCTATCTGACACAAGCAATGAGCCGAAATTCACATTCCGACACAGGGAATGAGGCCGAAATTCACATTCCGACACAGGGAATGAGGACGAAATTCACATTCCGACACAGGGAATGAGGACGAAATTCACATTCCGACACAGGGAATGAGGCCGAAATTCCCATTCCGACACAGGGAATGAGGCCGAAATTCCCATTCCGACACAGGAAATGAGGCCGAAATTCCCATTCCGACACAGGGAATGAGGCCGAAATTCCCATTCCGACACAGGGAATGAGGCCGAAATTCCCATTCCGACACAGGGAATGAGGCCGAAATTCCCATTCCGACACAGGGAATGAGGCCGAAATTCCCATTCCGACACAGGGAATGAGGCCGAAATTCACAATCGGACACCGGGAATGAGACGGAATTCACATTCCGACACAGGGAATGAGACAAAATTCACAATCCGACACAGGGAATGAGACGATATTCACATTCCGACACAGGGAATGAGACGAAATTCACATTCCGACACAGGGAATGAGACGAAATTCACAATCTGACACAGGGAATGAGACGGAATTCACATTCTGACACAGGGAATGAGACGATATTCACATTCTGACACAGGGAATGTGACCGAAATTCACATTCTAACACAGGGAATGAGGGGAAATCATTCTGACACAGGGAATGGCACAAACTTCACAATATGCAACATGGAATGGCGTGAAATTATTTTATGTGGCCGGAGGAAGAGGGGCTCTGTTTACAAATGTAAGTTCATCAGAGTTGTGATGGAGTTGTGCCTGTAAAAAAAATATATATATATTTATTTATTTTTCTTTTTGAGGGGGCACACAACTCCATCACAGGCAGCAACTCTGATGAACTTACATTTGTAAACAGAGCCCCTCCCCCCGCATAACACAACATATGAAAATAAAAGCTGTGGACAAACTTATCCCCCCACTTGCAGTGCACTTAACTTACTGTGATGCCCGCCATTTGGGTGCAGATTCTCTGCAGACACTGCGTTCTGTGCTCCGACTCCCGCCACTGCTGAGCCTCCAGTCCCTGCTGCTATTGTGTTCTGTGCTCCCAGCCCTGTCCCACCGCAACCGCTGAGCCGCCAGTCCCTGCTGCAGCTATGCGCACTGCGCTCCCAGCCCTGTCACACCGCCGCTGAGCCTATGAAGCTAAGCTTCCAGTCGGCTCAAACATGGGCTTCCTGCTTCTCACTTGCAGTGCACGGGTGATGTCACGTGCACCCGCGCACTGCATCCCTGGGAACGCTGAAGCCTCTGTTCTGTGTCAGGGGCTTCAGCAACTACAGTATGTGTGCACAGGGAACTTGATCGCGATCTACCCGCGGGACCACCACGATCGACGGGTAGATCGCGATCGACCTTTTGGCCACCCCTGCTCTGCAGTAAACAGAAAAAGAGCCAAAACAAACAACAGTGCCACCAAGTGGCCAATATAATGTATAATGGACTATCAAGCATGAGCAGGTGGTTATGATATAATTAGAGACAGGATTATATGCATTTGCATATTTGCATATGCGTTTGCATATTTTGCCCATTCTCACTGGTTCTTGCATATTTTACCTAAAATCTAGTGATGGTGCATATTTTAGGCCCTGCCCCCTTTCCACCCGCGAGTCACAGCACTGCTTTGTACTGCTGCTGCTGCTGGCCAGGTAGTGGTAGATTGTACAGGCTGGGGCAATTGGAATTACGCTATGTCTGACACTGCTCTGGGCTGCCAATCCATGTTGATAAAAGTCAGTTAGTGCGGATGCCACTACGAAGCTCCTGAACCTTTGCCTGCCCCTGGCCTGGGACTTTACACCAAGAGACAGACTTCTGCAGCAGAGGAGGCGGGCAGAACGGTTGTGACATCACGTGGCGCAGAGGAAATGCTGTGTCACAGTGAGTATGCGGTGCAGGGAGGAAGCCTTTCACTGCGCCGCCCTCACACGCTATGCTGACATTTGATCCATCGGCTCTGGAGATGAGTGTCCATGTAGTTGATGCAAGAAGAGCTTTGGATGCTGCAGTATGCTGTAGCAGCCAGGAAGAAAATAAATCCTGTTTATAGCACTAGACATCTGCAGATGCTGTGTGCCTATTTTTGAGGTTTACTTGCAACTAATTTTATGCTGATTTTTAAATAAATAAGTAAAAAATTACTTTTTTATATTATTTAATGTAGCATATTTTAACACTTTTCATGCATATTTTAAGTATTTGTCTTGCATATTTGCATGCATAATTCAAGCTTTTTATGGTGCATATAATCCTGTCTCTAGATATAATACAGGGGTCCTCAAACTTTTTTGCTCTGGGACCCCATTAGACAATAAAAATAATGACAGGACCCCAGCAAGTTACTGCAGAAGGTCATCACATCACATGTGTAGTCAGCAGACAGCACATACATGGCAGCACTGTGGAGGCACAAAATGAAGTAACAGACAATTCAACAGATTTATCAGACTCTTTGAATCACTGACTGAGGTTAGAAGTCATCAGCCTGATGGTCAGCAACATGTAGTTGGGACCCCATGCTGAGAAGGCCGGGACCCACTTTTGGGTCAGGACCCACAGTTTGAGAACCGCTGATATAATATAAAGACAAAAAAGGGATTTTTCTCTACAAATATGCTACATGCGTCTTACAACTCAGGGCCTAATTCAGACCTGATCGCATAGCACCTTTTTCTCAAATAAACAAAAACCATGTTGCACTGCAGTTGAGGCAAATGTAAAGTACAGAGAGATTTAATACATACTTACTGACTTTTTCTTTCTCCTCTCCAGAAGCCTGGAGATAATAGGGGGTGAGGACCAATCTTGATGATATGCTGGGTCTATAGAAGCGGGGCTAAAATTAGACAATTCACAATATTTTAGTGCATATCTGGGTCTATGTGCCTGTTCAGTGTACTCCTATAAATTAGGGATGACCATCGGCTATTGATGATTCAAAATCATTGATTGTCCATGGCCGATGTCTAATACTTTTGCAATCGATGGGGGAGAACTAAATGGTATCCCTCCATAAATGGCACAGCAAAACCGATGTTTTGCGTTTTTTTTAAAAAGTGCTGGGACATGGAGCATAGCTCCGCCTCCAACACACGCAAAGCCCCGCTCCCATGTTTTGATTGGCCCACAGGCCAATCAGTTAAAAAACATGGATGACCATTGATTGGTAAAAATATTGATATAATCCTTTGCATAGTTTTACACTATCAATGGTCAGTTGCACTATTGCCATCCCTACTATATATGGAAAGGCCTTTTTCCAACAGGGTGTTCAGATCACATTTCTGTCTCACCCCTGCTTGTTTCTAATATTGTGCATCTAACTAACAGCTAGGGTGACCAACTGTCCCGGTTTGCCCAGGACTGTCCCGGTTTTAACTCGTAAATCCCGCATCCCGGCCAAACCCATCCCGGGACACGAAAAGTCCCAGTTTTAAGTAACTCAAAATGTTGGTGGATTCAGGCCCCCCCAACCTAAATAATAATTCTCAACTGCTCCCGCCCCACACAGCATTACTGGGACTGGGAGTGTGGGAGGGGAAGCTGTTATGCAGTAGGCGCCTCCCCACCATTGGTTAGTGCGGCCGCCGCGTGACCGCGTCCCCTCCCACATTCCCAGTAATGCTGTGCAGGGTGGGCTCGTTCAGGCATTGGCGGCCGGCCGGCAACGTGACTTTGGACAGTCGGGTGGGCTGCTACTACAGCCCTGGTACCTGCTGCTCCACACCTCCACTGCAGCACGGTCACAGTGGCACACGCAAATGCGCCATGCGGACGATACGGGACAGTACATAACTGCTGAGCCTCCCGGCTCCCTCCCTCCTGTTCTGGCAGTGGCTCCCCGGAATTTTTTGGAGGGCTGGGGGGGGGGGGGGGTTCCCTGGTTTGCCCATTGGAAAGTTGGTCACCCTACTAACAGCAGTGGAGGAACTATACATTTTGCTCCCCCCTTGGCATTTTAATTAAACAAATAGGGCCATTTCTATTCAATTTGTATAAACAGTTAAAAATGCCATAGACATTTTAAAACTAAAGAATTTGTGCGCCCCTTCCAATAGTGGAAGGGGGTGCTACATGCTACATGCAGCAGAATAATTGGAGAGTATATCAGTACTCCTGCTTCGAAAAATTGTCTCTCATTCAGGGACACTTACTATGGCTCGCCGCTCTCTACCGCCCGAAAGAAAAGGTTTTTCTGCCCCTCCGAAGCCTTACTACCACTCGGCTTTTAGGTAAGACACTGCTCATGCGCCGAACACTCCCGCGCCCGTGCATTGCGCGTGTCATGGTTAGCGTTGTCAGGGGGTGTGAGCGGCACTGCCGTTAGCTTCTCTGCTGGATTTCGGTTACAAAGTTAACGTCAATAAATAAACAATTAAAGAAAAAACTGTTGAGGAATGGGAGCAATAGACTTTGGAATTCTCCCACAGAGCGGCGGACAGCAGGCTGTTTCTATGGAGCACACAGTGACATCCCAGGCTGCGTAGGCAACAATTAAATATCCTGCTTACTGGGGTATGCTGGGGCTTATCGAGCAGGAGTATGTCACCGGAGTGGGAGAAAGTAACAACTGACCGGAGCCCGTCCTCGTCGCGACCCAGCGAGTCACGTGACTGAGGCGGCACCGCCTACTGTCACCTACTGGCGACTGCTACGAGCCTGTGTGCCGCATCACGTGACCTGTGTTTGTTGTGATGCTTTCTGTCACGTGTAGGAGGGGTGTGCCCCTCGCGCCTGTCCCCGCCCATATTGATGCTTGTATATGGGGAGAGCGGCAGCTCAGGGCTCCGGGAGGCTGGTGGTGTCCCTGCTCTCAGTGGTGCGGTGTCTGTCCTGCCCGCAGCCCAGCGCTGCCGGCCCCGGGCTCAGAGGCATGAGCAATTCAGGATCCGTCCACCAGGGCACGCCGGCCATCCCCGGCCCCGACACCTACAAGGGCTGGCTGTTCAAATGGACCAACTACCTGAAAGGGTATCAGAGGCGCTGGTTTGTCCTGAGCAACGGGCTGTTGTCTTACTACAGGTGAGTGCTGGGCACCCACTGCTGGGCATTACCCCTTTGGAGGTGCCCGGCAGGTAGAGTGTGCGTGGAACCTGACAGGTGGAGGGGTAGTGGGTGCGTGGAGCAGGTGAAAGGGTAGAGCCTAGTGTGCGGGGAGCCCGGCAGGGGTAGTAGGTGCAGGGAGTCCGGCAGGTACATGGGTAGAGAGCGCGGGGAGCCCGACAGGCTGTGGATTCAGGTCGGTTGGCAGGGTGGATACAGAAATTAAGGAATCTACAGCAAAAAGATAGACAACCATTATATCGACAGTGTCTAGGTCGACATGGGGTTTTTCACTGTTTTTTGACACAGTCGACATGGACATAGTTTAAAGTGCACTGCATCCCCTTGCATCGCTCGCTACGCTTGGCACACTATTTTATTCTACCTCCACACCCTAGTGCAGGGCTGGGCAACACCGGCCCTCCAGATGTTAATGAACTACACATCCCAGGATGCTTTGCATTAGTTTTGCTATGTGGCCATGCTGGGATGTGTAGTTCATCAACATCTGGAGGGCCGGTGTTGCCCTGCCCTAGTGGATGGTAGGGCATGAAATCCCGCCTGTCGGTTCAAAAACCAGTGAAAAGCCCCATGTTGATCTTTTGACTGTTGACCTTTTTGCTTGTTGAACTAATGGTGTCGAACTAATGGTTGTCTATCTTTTTGCTGTAGATCCTTTGTCCGGATACCTAAATTAAGGGCACTATATGGACACACTGCAGAGGGGAAAGGCTTGGCAATGAAAAATGTGACTTGTGCTCTCCTATAATTACGTTTGTATTGTGGACATTAGATGTTTTGTTGTGCGATTCTGCTACAGGACATTACACTATATTTATTTAAATCTAAAAATTAGCAGCAGTAGTGTGCTGTGTGAGTGTTGTCATCCCGAGTGACTGTGATGGGTATATTTGCTGGTGTGGGTTTTTTTTTGCAATCAAGAATCTACATATGTTACCTGGCACCCGCCAGAGGATAATAGCTTGGGATTCGGTTGCTATGGGCAATCTCTTAACTGGCACTATTGAGTGAAACTTAAGGGGCGTACACATGGGGCAATTACAGCCCCATTTCCAGATCGCTTAGAAATGAAGCATGGATAGCTCTGTTTGTATGGCCAATGGCATCAGCTATATCTTCTAGTACAATTGTATACCATAAGATATATCTCCTGTGATTTTATCTTGGCTTGATCAATCGCATGAGATATATTTTATGCAAAAATTACTTGAATGTGCAAAATCGGATGGAATCACTTTCGGGAACATCTGACTTCAGTGTCGGACATATTATTGTAGTGTATGGGGCCCTGTAGCCCAGAGAGCAGACTGTAATTCAGGTGGACAAATTGCTTCACTAAATTCCTCCCCTTCAGGCCCCACAGACGCATGCGAAGGCAGACTGCAGTGCATGTGTAGTACTGGTGTGGTATGGTAGGTAGAGTTCTTCACTTTTTCTGCTGTCAGTGTCCACACTTGAGCATATGGACCCCCCCCCCCATATTTAGTGAAGTGCGTACCCATGCATGGCTGCCTTTACTCGCCATGTTTACTGTTTCCATTTGGAGTTCACTTGTATTGTAAAGTATGAAAAAGTTCAAAAACTAAAAAAAAAAATCCATAGCCATGTCAACATTGACTATTTTGACCATATGTTTTGATCTATTGACTGTTGTCCTAAACATGATCTGTCAGCCATCCGGATATCGTGCAGTACTCACTTTGGATCCGTACAATGAAGCGGATTGCAAGCATGAGCTATCCTACTGCTTCCAGGCCTTCGCCAGATTGGGCTCTTATCGGAGCCTCTGTTCCAGCAAGACTATTTTACTAAATACCTGTGGAAATGTTATTTTGGCCTAAATATTTATCACTGTTATAAACAAAATATGATCATTTTTAAGGTGTTACAAGTGGTTCTCGGTGTAAACACTGAACCAGCACAGGGTAAACGGAACTAAACCTACAGTAAAGACCCTTACACACTTGGTGATTTTGAGCTGAAAGCAGCTTTCAGCTCAAAGCCGCCCAGTGTGTACAGCCTGGCAGTGAGCGGTGATGTCCGCTCCTGCATCTTCGTCGGGAAAGCCGGTCATCTTCTGGTATTACCAGCAAATGAGCGGCCTTTTAGATGGCTTTGCATAGCGCTGCACTATGCAAAGCTGACCGTGCCGGGCAGGGGGGAAAGCCCCCCCCCCCCCCCCTCCCAGCAGAGGAGCAGTCTACATGTTACCAGGGACAGGTTGTCATTAGTAGAGATGAATGATCACGGGTGAGAAGAAATGCGGGTATAGATGGTAGCTGAGTGAGAGAGCTGTAACTGAAGTGTTGGAGATGAGAACAGTTAAGTTAGAATCCAGGGCAGATTTATTAAGCTCGGTGAAGTGATAAAGTGTCTGATTTTTATCACCGGCCAATCAGCTACTAACTGTGAAGTTACAGGCTTGGTTTGGAAAATGACAGTTAGGAGCAGATTGGCAGGTGATAAAAACAAGACACTTTATCACCTCACTGAGCTTTAATAAATCTACTCGAAAAATCTCTACTCCAGCCGTTTTGCAACTGACATTCTATGTAAATTTCTATGCAATCTTTTGAAGAATCCAAATTTACCATGAGACATTTTTGGAACTTGTAAGGTTTTTCGATTTTAGAAAAAATTAGAATTTCTGTGTTCATGGGAATTAGCTTTATCCAGTATCCAGAGGGAACATCTCCCGATGGGATACCTTGAGTGACTGGCAGGTTGGACTTCCAATAGTAAGGCATTGCCAGTCACAGTGAAGCCAGAGCAGTCTCACAGCCTGCATCTGGCTTCAATTTAGGCAGAGACAGTGGCGGGTTTTACCTGGGGGGCAGCAACCTTGTAGCCCATAGGTAAAAACCGCCACTGTCTTTATCATAAAGAAGTGGCCAAAGAGGAAAACAGTTCACTCCATTTGATGAGCGACATAAAACCATATAACTTCCACTTAACATTAATGCCTAACATTAGTAACTTAACTGACGAATATGTTTTTAAATAAAATGCTCATAAGTTTTTAAATAAAATGCTCATAAGTTATCTCGGGGGTTCTATGAATGAATTGTTTTGATCACCCAACATGATTGTGAGAATATATATATATATTAATAATATTTTTACAAACCTTTATAGTCGGAACATCACAACTTCACGTTTTCAGTGCCTTCTACACTCTACGGCAGGGGTTGGCAATAAGCGGACCACCAGCTGTTGATGAACTATACATCCCAGCATGCCTTGCCTTAGTTTTGCTATTTGGCCATGCGGAAACCGATTTGTAAGGCATGCTGGGATTTGTAGTTCATTAACAGCTGAAGGCTTATCTTACCTCCTCTAGGGGGACCATGAGAAAGAAAAGGTGGCTGCTTGCTGACTTTTCCACAATAGATGATACCATAGCTGGTGAGTGCTGCCGATCTGACCGATCAGCAGTGACAGGTGGCATGTCATCACTTTGGGGCGGACCAGCAAGCAAGGTCCTTTTCCAGAAGCCGCACAGTGACAGATAACATCAGATGCGGCCATGTAAATGGAAAGCCCAACCTGGTGTGGCTGCATCTGATGCCAACATGCCAAGCAAGTGGGTAAGTTGGTCCAGGCTTTTATTTAAGCTTCGCAAAGCTAAAAGAAAGCATGTATGTGGAATCGAGAACATGGGTTATAGAATATCATTTAAAATTCACTTGTTACCTTCCCATATAGAGGACCTGGGTAGTTTAAGTGATGAACAGGGGGGAACATTTTCATTAAAACATCCTGATCATGGAGCATCAATATCAAGGAAGCTGGTACCCCCTGCAATGATGGAGGACAAATGCTGCCGGGTCTTATTTTTTTTTTTTTTTCACAATTACGTTTCGGCTATTTGGGTGAAGACTTTCTGAAGTTTAGTGTCCACATTTTTTTAAATGTTTCTGTTTAGTATGATGAAAATATTTAAATTTATGTAGATTAATTAAAAATCTCACTGATCCTTTTTTTTTTTTTTTTTATCAATAAATCCCTGAAATATGTTCTGCTTCCATATACATGCGTTACATCAGTACATAGGAGTAAATATATTGAAACTACATCTGAATTACTTTATTACATACACTTCACCTTGGAGAAGATTCTATTGGGGGTGTTCTCACACCTTCCTTAAAATCATTAATTTTATAAAAAAATATAGCAACTACTTGCTCCTGAACCCAGGTATCTCCCATCCTGAGAACTAATTATGCTATTAAAAGTTTAAAATGAGCTTAATTAGTTTGTATTGCTCACCTTCTGAAGCCATGTCTTCTGTGGCAATAGTTAGTACAGGGGTAGCCAACTCCAGTCCTCGAGAGCTACCAACAGTTCATGTTTTCCAGACCACCTAGCAGGTGCACGCTTTACTCATTGGCAAAATACAAAAGATCCACAGGTAGAGATAATTACTTCCCTTGTGAACTATGCGCAGACCTGGAAAAAAGTTAACTTTTGGTAGCTCTGTAGGACTGGAGTTGGCTACCCCTGGGTTAGTATGTAGTGGTAGGAGTGTTTGCCCTCCCCCTGTGAGAAGTACATTTTCTAGAAAAAGAGTGGAGACAACTAGAGGGGGGTTTTCTTAAACCTCGTGGAACCTGTACCCAATTTAATTCCCCCATACAGCTTGTTGCATGCTAATTGAACATCCTTCAATTGCATTAGAATCAAATATTCGGGCACCTCTAGAAATCTTGTGTTGAACCCTGTGCTATGTTACAGGCATTGTTTCAAGAATGACTGGAGCAGATCGGTTGATTGGTTTTTTTTTTTTTTTTTTTCTTCTCTCTACTTTATCACACATGCCCCTATATGAGGTGTTCAGAAAATGATTATGCAGTAGCTACAGTGGCTTGTCATGTGGTGCAGTTTGGAATTATTGCTTGAAAACCTGGCCCTGACTCTTAAGAATCCATAAACAGAACACTCCTAAATTCCTGGGTGGAATGAAAATGTTACTGGAGCATTCAGTCAAAATACTGCATTCAGCACAAATTTTATAATACATTCATGTTTTTCCAGATGAGCACATTCATAAGGGCCAACACACAGGGCGGTTTTCACCCCATCTCTAAGTGATCTAACCAGGGGCTAGATTCTCTAAGCTTCAGAAGTGATAAAATGGAGAGTGATAAACAGCCAGCCAATCAGCTCCTACCTGCCATGTCACAGACTGTATATTAAAAATGTCAGGCAGGAGCTGATTGGCTGGCTGTTTATCACTCTCCATTTTATCACTTTTCAAGATTAGAGAATCTGGCCCTATATCGCTTAGAGATGGAGCACTGATCACTCCATGTGTATAGCCCCGGGCAGACGGTGATGCACTCGCACTGTCTTTTAAAACCACAGGTAAAGCCCCACTCTGCACAAATCGTGGCGGGCATTGCATGGTGTACTGTGATTCACTCAGCATGGATGCCAGCGCCGCCTCATCTGTACGGAGCTTAATGGTGTGTACACACGGTACTTTTTGCCTTCCGATGTTGACGATATAGTCAACATCGGATCGGAATCTGATGCAGATCGCAAGGGTTTTAACCCTTCAGATCCCGATCCGATGCGCGTTCACGTATCGCAAGGCAGAAAGTCTTGTCTGCCATGACCATATAGTGCAGGTCTGCACTATATAGTCAGACTTGTATGCAAATCGGATGTGCCTTCAGATACTATCCACGATCGGATCGTGGATAGTATCTGAAGGCACATCTGACCGTGTGTACACACCATTAGAATGTATATTGGAAGAATCTGTGTACTGTGTTTAAAGTATTTTGTTATTGCGAGTTGTTTTCAGTTTCCATCATTTTACTGTATTTGGCAGAGATATGTGTCACATGTACCGTTGTTGCTGAAATACTTGATTCCAGCTTGTTCTGTGCATCTGGAACAAATAGCCAAAGGTCTTCAAAAATTAACTGCTTCAGGCATTTCAATTCAGTCGTCTGCATTTTCTTTGTTTTCTAATTTTTATACTCGGTGAATGTAAGCGAGCTTGTTCGTAGAGGTACATTTTGGACATTTGCAGAGTTGAACGTATGTTGGTGGAGCATATCTCTTATGTTCCTGGCACTTTTTGTTCGTTCACTAAACGGTGCTCTACACCTTTCGAGTGAATCAACACTTATGACTGAAGCTAGTTCTTGAATGAGGTGCTATTTATTAAATATAACATTTGCAGTGTGATATTGGCACCTTTTTTAAGATTACATTGCAGGAGGCAGTTGAAGGGACAGGGAGCCTTTCCCTATGCTGTGCTAAGTGACGGGAGTCCCGCTTACCACGCAGTGGCCATTACCAGGAAGGGTTCATGGGGAACCCTATTCAGGTCATTCTTTGCAAAGTGTGTATCCCATTTGCTACGACAGACTAACATTCTCTAGATGGTGTTGTCAATGGAAACCAGTCTCCAGAATACTTAGCATTACAGAGCTTGGTAAATCTGGCATCATTGCATTCCCAATAAGTTTCTGTGGGGCTGTGACTGCAGTTGGGTATGGAGGGATCACACCGGAGATATCTCCTGCAGTACCTCCTTCATACATTTAAGGGATATTTTTTCTAAATGGGACCCATGGTCACAGTTCAGTAGGGTGTGTGTGTAGTGTTTGCACTTACATGCCAGAACACATCCTTTATATGATCATGAAAGGTGGAGGACTCCTTTGTAAAATATTTAAAAGATTCTCAAACTAAATAAATGATCACAATGTATAAACCAGTCTTTTTCTATAAAAAAATTTTTATGAACATAAAGAATCATAAAAAAACATTTTAACCAAATCATGAGAATGTCTAGTAAATAATTTTGGATATTTATTGATGGTTTTTTTTTTTTTTTTTTTTAGGGTGTCATTTATGTATTGAGATATTTTAAGTTGTTTTTATGGATTCAGTATTGAATCCCGGCGGTCGGGATCCCGGCGTTCAGAATCCCGACCGCGGAAATGCCGACAAGTGGGGGACGTGGATCGCCCCCCCTTGCGGGCTCGCTGCGCTCGCCACGCAGCGGGCCCGGTGCCTCGCTACGCTCGGCACGCTATTTTATTCTCCCTCAAGGGGTGTCGTGGACACCCCAGGAGGGAGAAAGTGTTGTCATTTCGGCGGTCGGGATTCTGAACGCCGGGATCCCGACCGCCGGGATTTTAACTGCATCCCGTTTTTATACTTTATGTTGTACTAGATATGTGTTTTATGTTTGTTTTTTTAATGAATTTCCTGGAATAATCCACTCCAGGTTTTAATATGTACAATCATTAAGTTGTTTGTAAGACCGGGTATAAAACCCCTCACTGTACCCTCCTACTCCACACCTTGAAAAAGTGCCAATTGGGGCCCGAAACGCATCTGTGAGACAGAGGAGGAGTATCCTGCAACACTGACCCCTTACCCTATCCTTCCATCTTTTTGGACATTAACCATGTGTCTATTAACCCGGGTGAGCATAAGTTAACCGGGGTTCAGTCAAAGAAGGATATTGCTCTGGCTGTTTTTTTTTATTTATCACGGCGCCCATCGCATTGCATACCATAAGGCTTAATATGGTATGCAATGAGATGAGATGTGACCCGATCTTATACAATTTATAATTGTATATGGCATACAATGAGATGAGATTTCAAATTGTATAAGGACACTAATGGTTGCTTTCAATGTTAATTGGCCCCATATAAGATTTTTAATTGTATAAGCACCCTAAAGCAGGGCTGGGCAACACCGGCCCTCCAGATGTTGGTGAACTAAGCTTTGCATCAGTTTCAGCATGGCCACATAGCAAAACTAATGCAAAGCATCCTGGGATGTGTAGTTCACTAACATCTGGAGGGTCGGTGTTGCCCAGCCCTGCCCTAAAGGGTGCTTACAATGTTAAATGCACTATCAACGCCAACCCGAAGCGCGGAGAGCGCAGTGGTACGCGTCCTCCGACCTTTTCATACCCCCACTATCCATGTCGGCGTGGAGTTGATTTTATATAGTGTGGCGAGCGCAGCGAGGCGAGCGGATGTGTAATACATGTAAAGTAATACGCGGCCGCTCGCCACACTATATAAAATCAACTCCACGCCGACATGGATAGTGGGGGTATGAAAAGGTCGGAGGACGCATACCGATTTAAAATCGTATCTCATCTCATTGTATGCCATATACAATTTTAAATTATATAAGATGGAAATCGTGGGCGCCGTACTATTACACAAGTACCGAGAAAGTTATACAGGTCAGTGTACCAGAAATTTCTATTTTTGAAATTTAAATAGAAGACATCTTTATTGATTTGTGTTTCCCTATCCACGTATGATCACTTACCTGGGTGGAATACCCGATAGATGAGGAAATGACTACGCCATATTCATTAATAGAGACAGCGCATCAGTGTCAGCCCGTTGCTGTATTGGGATTGGGACGAGTAGCCTTGCCCAAAGCGTAGCGAGCAAACTTGTACACTAATTGGGGTCATGTGGTTTTTAAAATAGTAAATGACACCCAATAAAAACAACCATTGTACCTGTCAACCTTGTCAGGTGCCTACGGCAGATTAACATCCGGGACACTGGCAAAACCAACCATATACTGCCTCTATATACACTGCAATTCCCTTTTCCTATTACATCATCTGCCCCCACCATATATATCATCTAAGAACACACTGCACCAATGTATCGCTCCATATAGTGCCCCCTATATACAGGGTTCCTGTCTCCTCCATATAATGCATTCTCTGTACCCGTTCCTAAATATACAATGCTGTTACAGCAAGTTATCTTCCATCCGTGGACTGCTGGCTAGATGCAGGAGCCGTGGGGCAGCTGAGGTGCTCTCCACATCTGCAAATAGCAAGGTTCCCCACTTGCCAATTCCCACTATTGATGTGTGATGTTGGCTGGGGAAAGACAGTCATTGAACTTCTGAAGTGTTTGCTTCATTGCAAGAGGCAGATATGTGTGGTACTTGGGTAATATGAGGCAAGGTTACAAGGGGGAGGGGGTGTAGTTGCATGCCCTGAATTCTGGATGTGATAACCATACATGCCTTCTGGGGAGAATTACTGCCTTGTCCTGGGTGATTATTCCTCATACAGGACTGAAATTAGGATTTTAGATTGTCCTGGCCTTGTACATGTTTATCTCACTTTTATATAGTTCTGTAATTATCAATCAACAACTTGGACAATAAACTGAAAAAAACAAATGGTTCATTACTTGATCACTTGGATTCTCTATTGTCTTATTTTATTTTTTGCTCCTTTTCATTTCATGACCTGTCGGACGTGACTTTCGTCACAACGGCTACATTTAGAAATGTGCAGTTTCAGTCTTCTCCAGCCAAGCAGAATGTAAACAGTTGTGTCGGATATCCCAGGCATCAGCAGGACCAAGAATAACATCCCATTTATAGTACTAGACTAGAGCATGTTCTTGCTGCTTCAGGACGTAGACACTTATATTCTCATTGTATTGCACAAGGGCATGTTCATCATCAAACGCTTTAGCATACTGTGTATAAAAAAACCTTCCTCTGATGGCGAGGATTCCCCCGGAATGCTGAATAGGACGAGTGGCCAGTGAGGGGGTTATACGGTGAGAATGAGTGAAAAAATCAACCTCGCCACAGACACCCCCTCGTTGTCTTGGCGGCCACACACGCCCTTTCCACCTCGCTGTAAAAACCCAGCAAGGTGGAAACAGCAGGTGCAGGGGGGGGTCAGCTGAATACTGACCCGCAATCGGCACTGCTTGTCGTCACAGCTCGCCAGGTGGCATTGACTATAGCCCAATGTCTACCATGTTTATGCCGACCTTTGGCTTGTGTCCATTTGTCAATGTTGACCCAAGGACCTGAACAGTACAGAAAAAGGGCAGTTGCAGAACTGTTAAGTTAACAGTATCTCTTAAATATTTGGCTACATCTGTCACTCAAAGTGTGTGTGTGTATGTATAACAGGAGGGACACGTTGCTCTGTTTCTGGACTTCTCCCTTAATTAATGCTTGCCAGCACCTTTCTAATCAATTAATAACATGTGTGAAACAGGTGATGGCAATCATACATTTTGAGGGAAGTCCAGAAACAGAGCAATGTGTCCCTCCTGGAGAGGGTCATGTTGGGAGGTATTTGACTGACTCACATGACATGACAGAGAACCAGCCCAGTAAGCCCACAGTGCCAGACATCCTCTGCCTCCCCATGTTGCCCAGCAAAGACACTGCACCAGGTGAGCGCCCCCGCCGCCCCACCCACAATTCGCGCCCCCCCTGTGACTCCTGCGATTCGCGGCAACCCCCCCCCCCGCGCGCGACCCTCCCGCGATTCGCGGCAAAACACCCCCCGTGACCTCTCCCGCGATTCGTGGCACTCTGCGCCCCCCCTCCCGCGGTTCGCGGCAAACACCCCCCCCCCCCCCCTCCCCATGGCTATGGTCGACAATGAAAAAGGTTGACATGAGATTTTGAGATTTATTTTTCATTTTTTGAATGTTCTCGTATTCATTCTCATGTGTCGACACCAATGAAATGCAACACTTATGTCAACATTTACATGTGTTGACCTTTCTGTGTTGATTTTTTCTTGTGGCGATTCGCGGCACCCCCCCTGCGACCACCCCCTCCCGTGATTTGCGGCACCACCCCACCCTGTGACCCCTCCCGCGATTTGCCGCCAACCCCCCTCCCACGATTCGCGGCACCCCCCCTGCAACCACCGCCTCCCGCGATTTGACGCCAACCCCCCTCCCACGATTCGTGGCAACCCCCGCGACCCACCCCTCCCGCGATTCGCGGCACCCACCCCCAACCCCCGCGACCCCTCCCCCCTCCCGCAATTCACGGCACCCCCCGCGACCCCCCCTCCCGCAATTCGCAACCCACCCCCTTGCGCGATTCACGCCCCACTCCTGCGCTTTGCAGACCCCCGCCCCCTCCCGAGATTCACCGACACCTGGGCCCCCCCCTCCCGCAATTCTGCCCCTCCCTCGATTCACGGCATCCCCCACGCCCCTCCCACAATTCACGGCACCCCTGCTCCCCTCTTTAGTCCCCCGTATGCCCACACACCCCTATCACTACCCAGCTTCCTGCTCTCCTGAACCATAACTTCCACCACTGGGGAGTCGCTGACGCTGTGTTGCCCACATACCCCTATCATGCCTCATAGCCCAGCCTCCTGCACCCTAACTCCCACCCAGTAGGAGGAGACACTGACTCAGGGCCACCGTCCTGTACTGCCATGCTGGACCCTCACCCACTGGCAGAAGCTGCACTGTGTCTCCCACCCTCCTCTTTAGTCCCCCTTATGCCCACACACCCCTATCACTACCCAGCCTCCTGTTTTCCTGTGTTGTGACCTCCGCCAGTGGGGAGCCGCTGACTCAAAAACACCCTACTATACTATTGCGCGCACACACACACACACACACCCACAAATGTCACTGTACCATCCACACTATCAATGTACATCTTATACCACTTTTACACCAGAATACCGGGTAGGACCCGGGAAATTGCCAGGGCATGCCCTGCCTCAGACCCCATTTACACTGCAATTCAATCCGGGTTATTCCCGGGTAAGGCCCTTTCACACTGAAAACGGATCAGCCCTGTCTTTCCTTGCTGGTGTTATTAAAAATGGACCTTTGGGCTGTTTGAGATGACGTCACAAGAAAGGGAAAAGGGAGGGAGTGGGTTCTGCTCCCAGCATTGCAGCAAAGATGGCAGACGGAGTAGCTGTGTTGCAGTTTGTGCTGTACTTTTCAGCAATTGAGAGTTTGAAGCAGCTTCTCACCCTGTGCTACTTGCTTCACACTTGGAGGAGGAGAGCACAATTCTTGGCTGAGAGGTCTAGATCTCGACACCAATATTTGTGCCGAAGGAGAGAGCGTGATAACGCTGCTGCTACATGCGCCCTGTGCGGGTCTCCAGCAGATGACATCATCTGCCAGAGCCGCAGAAGCACCAATCAGCTCTTCGCGCCCCTCTACCCACCAAATAACCCGGATAATGACCATTTACACCACCCTAAGCCCCGGATAAGCCCCGTGTCCGACCCTGAACATTTGCCGGGTCAGATTCCCGGGGAACAGTACCCGTGTTATATTTTTTTCAGCCCATTTACACCATGCCCTGCCCCGGACTGGAGCGGCAATATCCCGGGTCCAACCTCTGGTGTAAAAGGGGTATTACTCTGTAACTGCTTTTTACTTAAACAATACAATACACACCCCCTTCCAAATCATATGCTCTCTATTTAACACATTTCACCTATAACTCAAGTTGCAATACAGGCATCTTTCAAACAATTCTAACCATATTTCTCACAATACAAACGTTCGCAAATTAAGGGGGCGCAGCCCCTTACGACGGTGTGAAGAGCGCCCGTAGGGTGCGATGAATCACCTAGTACTCACAATATTTTCTTCTAGTTCACAGGTTCAAAAAGTCGGTCCTCAGGACCCCACAGTGCATATTTTTCAGGTCTTCTCATAGAATCAATTAAAATAATTATCTCCACCTGTGGATCTTTTAAAATGTAGCTTCCTTTCTAGACTTGCAACTTGGTGGGACTGCTATGCTATTATTGGTGCCTGTCCTTGTGTTTCCCTCCTATATCCCTATAGATAGTAAGCTTGCACTGCAGCAGGGCCCTCCTACCTCCAAGTCGTGTTGTTACCCAGTTTGTTTTATCACTGTCTACTATTGTAAAGCGCAACAGAATCTGCTGCGCTATATAAGAAACTGTAAATAAATGAATGTCAGTCAGTAATGGGTGCTCCTGTCGTGTGACCTGGAAAACATGAACTGTGCGGGGTCCTGACGACTGACTTTGAAAACCACGGTTCTAGTTTATAGGTGAATTTTTAGATTTGTACTTACGTGATATGTATTTGATGATATGCAGTCTGTGCTCCTTTACAATGTAACCTAAAAAAATTACTGACTTACATGGACACATTTTGAATACATATGGTGAATGCGCAGTTATGCCAGTGTCTCACTGGTAGTGTATTTGGGCACATTTCTGAGTTCAGATGACTCCATTGTCTTGTGAAGACACCCATACACTGTGGGGACTTCTGCCCTTGAAGTTGCACGCAGTGCTCCCTTGAGCACAGGACCGTGCATTGCATCAGACCCGCTGTCAGTCACCAGCAAATTTTGGTTCTTTTCCTGATACACTGGGGTAGATGTACATTATGAAGCATTGATCAGGGAGGAGAAGTGATAAAAATGCCTGGTACGTTATCACTGGCCAATCGGCTTCTAACTGTCCCTTTTTAAACCCAGCCTGTTACTTAACAGTCAGGAGCTGATTGGCCGGTGATAAAGTACCAGGCACTTTATCACTTCTCCTCCCTTTTCACTGTTTCATACATCTACCCCACTGAGAGGTTTGTTAAAAGTTTGCAGTCTAATGGTCCATACACACTGGGCGATTATGGCCTGTGTGTATGGACAGCGATGATCGCTATCCTTGTTGGATAGAAAGCTGCTCATCTGCTGGTGATCGCAGCAGATGAGCGGCTTTCCCGGCGATGACGTAGGAGCGCGCAGCTCCACCATACACACTGGGCGGCTTTGAGCTGAAAGCCGCTTAAACTTTGTTTTGAACGGCTTTCAGCTCAAAGTGGCCCAGTGTGTATGGTCCTTAACACCTTCAAAAGGTGTTAAAGATCTTCTATTCTAAAGTTATATATAGTGTGAGTGAAACCTGCTGATTGAAATGTAATAACCAATATATAAAAGAGAATGGGCTGAAGCTCCTATTTGAATAACCCATCTGTGACATTTGTACAACGGTTTTGTGACACCACTGCTCACAGCGGTGATCAGTCAGCATGTCCTCATGTAATCAATTTTCTTGTACAATTTACACCTAGGCTAGGATCCAATGTCTGCTTTCCTGTGCTCATCAGTACAGCGCTCTGAATCTGTAGAGAATGGTGTTAAATCAAATTATAGTTTTTTTTTTTTTTCCCACAGAAAACTTTAAAACTGGAATAACTACTTAAACAGTATTTTACTTTCTAGCCCGAAAGCATAAAGAAAACCCATTATTGCTAAACCATCTGTATATCCTCCTGCAGTGACATGGTTGCCATTGAGCCTTGTGTGGTGACCTCATCTACATGACATTATAATAGTCGTATGAATAAATTGCTTGCTGCAATTAACCATCTAGTGTAGCTTTTAGTACATTATTATTATTTTCCCAGAATGCATCGTAGCTGAGAGCAGACTTGTGTCCTACTTTTATAGTCCCCAGATAAAAGCTAAAAAGGGAAAGCCGTATCGGTGGTCCATTTTTGCTAATAAATTACCTGCTCAACACATGGCTACTGAAGCTGTTTAAGAGCAATTTCATCTAATTCCTGTGGAGATACACACTGAACTAATATTAAATACACTATTAAATGTTTGAATGTAGTTAATGATATCTTACCGTCCTGGTTTTGATTCGAGCAGCTATTTTATAATGTGCAAAACCCTACCCCCTCACTACCGAATGGCAACCAGAGAGCTGGGGTCTGACTAGCCGCTAGCTGATACGGAGGTGTTCTGGTATGCTTTTCTGGATCTAGCAGAAACCACATGTTTCCTGTAGAGATTTATGTCTAAAGGGCATATCGGCAACTGAAACTCATCGCCAGCTTGTTACTGTGCGGTAATCAAGTCATGTCATGGAAAACCGATGCCGGCGTTAAGTATACAGATGCCAGCATCCAGACTTCCTTCAGAAGACCGGCACCAGATCTAACAAAAAAAAAAAATGGAATAACGGCAGCAGGCATTCCAATCGATAAATATGTGGGGAGCGGATGCATGGGCTTGAGGGAGTTTTTAGTTTAGGTGCTAGCAGGGGGACTTAGGGTTAGGCTGCAGGGATGGAAAGGTTCGGTTTGGGCACCTACAAAGTGGGGAAGGGGGGGGGTAGGGTTATACTGCTATAAAAAGGGGGTTTAAGGGGGGGCAGCAAGAGTCACTTACCTGACACACGTATGGATTCTTTCCTTTGGGATACTGGCATCTGTATTCTGAATGCATCCTGACTGCCTGAAACAGGTAGGTAAGTATGGCCAGGGCTCACTAGTTATGGGAACAATTCTATGGCCGCAGGGATTATTATAAATGTGTCACTTGGTTGGTGGTATAACCTTTCTGAATAGTGGAGCCCAGTGCTGGTTTCAAAAATATAGGGTACCCCTACATTCTGTTTTTCCCTGTAATTTTTGTAACCCAGACTGGTCCAAGATCCCACTGCTGGTTCTTTAATTACAGGGGGAGCTCAGTTATAATATTATTATTATTGTTAGTATAGTGTGTGTATACCATTTGTATTGATCTATTCATTTCCCCTGACGAAACGCGGAGGGCTGCAGATTGTCTTTATTTGCGGAAGAAAACTCATATGTTGTAATATTGAACAAATGTATATTTGTATTTATTTGATTTATCTTTTTTAATAGCCACTTGACAAGTGGGCACTGGTGAAAAGACTATAGCGCGCCTCTATTTTGTGTGTGTGTGTGTATATAGATAGATTTTTATTTATTTTTTAAAGTACTGCCTCAAAGAGCCGAGGGCTGGTTATGCTTATGTATGTTTCATTGTGTTTTTCATGTGTATTTGGACGAACTCTGCTGTGTCTTAGTCAATTATTAGACTTTTTTTATTAATTACTTACCCTTTCTTAAGCCCCCCATACACGGTCCGTTCATCGGGTCCATTCTGTACTTAAACAGCACACATCGTATCGGATCGCATCCCTTGTGCATCCCTTATGCATGCATTGTGCATGCACTGCGATCCGATACAATGTTTACCTAGTACAAAAAGTATGTGCAGCACATAGTTTTGTACCGTACTATGTGATGCGCGGGAGCGCGCATCGCATAGTACAGAACGGAGCCGGTCCACAACGGACCGTGTATGGGCTCCTTTACACTTTTGCACAATGAAGCAGTATACGGATCTGACTAATCAATGCGTGCTTTTTGTTCTGCAGTGTTTGGTTTCTGGCCATCTTGGTAGGGAAATATCAATGCACTCACCATTATAAAACCCAAATTCTGCAAAAAGTGGAGCTTCTTTAAATATTTGGATTAAAAAAAAAAAAAAAAGGCAATTGTCCTATTCCATTACATAAGTATCACTCTGCTTATTTTCTAGTGTAAAACTGAATGACCCTGACAATGATAGTCTTGGGTGATGCCAATGAAACATCCCTTTCTGACTCATAAAATTTTTTTTATTGCACATTCAGGAAGCTACCATCCTGCAAACAGGTGTCTTAGCTCGGACCCAACAAAATATTTTGCCATGGCAAAATGACCTGCTTTACAGGGTGGGTACAATCTGCAGAGTAATGGAACAGCCTGTAGTTTCCCAACACAAAGGCTTATATTTGTAGATCAGGCCCTTATTTTGCCCTGAAAGTCATATCCTTTTAAATAATTGAGCCATGTCTTGAGGGGTTGGGATCATTTGGTCTGCAGCATTATGGTCGACACTATTAGGTCGACATGGTTCTAGGTCGTTTGTTCGACAGGTCATTAGTTCGACATTGTCTAGGTTGACAGTCAAAAGGTCGACTTAGGTTTTTTCAAAGTTTTTTACCTGAATGTCAACACGGTCGACATGGGCACAGTTTAAAGTGTGCGCTCACTATGCGTCGTGCAAGGTGCCTCGCTACGCGCAGCACACTATTTTATTCTCCCACCATGCCCTAGTGGATGGTAGGGCACGAAATACCGCCTGTCGACTCAAAAACCAGTGAAAAACACCATGTGGACCTTTTGACTGTCGACCTAGACAATGTTGAACTAATGACCTGTCGACCTAGACCCATGTCGACCTAATGACTGTCGACCATTATGCTTTAGACCAGGCATGTCCAACCTGCGGCCCTCCAGCTGTTGTGAAACTACACATCCCAGCATGCCTTGCCATAGTATTGTTATTAGGGAATGCTGAAACTATTGCAAGGCATGCTGGAATGTGTAGTTTCACAACAACTGGAGGGCCGCAGGTTGGACATGCCTGCTTTAGACCAAATGACCGCATCCCATCTTGAGTATCAAATAACTGCATCCATTCCACCTTTTTTTTTCACCTTGTCCCAATTGTACTTGGCAATCGATGGGTGTTCTGCCCCCTGGGGTGGTTTAGGTAAGGAAAACTAATTGTGTCCCGTGATGCAATCTTACACCACATTAGACCCTATTCACAACTTTTAAATCTGTTTTATTAATTTTATATCCTCGCCCATTTGCTGCACAACACAAATTTTGCATAGAGTTTCCAGATTTGCATCAAGGTTTAGTATTCTCTATCAAACTGTTGTGTAGTTTGATTGAATACTTGTCAAATGTGGTGTATGCCTATTCTATTAATGCCCATTACTGGCATGTTAAATTCCCATCCTGCACTACCTGTTAATAAAGGCCCCCATACACCAATTCCCTTTGACCTGCCCGGGACACTCCTGGGCAGCAGGATCGCATGAGATGCATCACATGCGGCCCTTTTGCAAGCGATGTATCATGTTATCCACGCTCCCTGCCTCCGGGAGGAGGTCCGACCCAGAAATCTTATGTGCAGCATAAGGTCCAGTCCTATGTGCATGGGGTCAAGCATCAGATCAGATGCTGGGCACATGCTATTTGGGCCATTTTTCACCCGCTTTCTCGGCCCGTACCACTGGAATCTGGTGAAATCGCATAGTGTACGGGCACCTTAATCCACTTTTTTAGTTACTGTTACTGTCAAGTGCTAAATTCCTACCTCCGCAGTCACACAGTGTCTGGATCAATAGAAGCAAAATGTTGAGATGGTAATGGTCGATACAGAAAACGTTTAACATGAAGTTTTCACTTTTTTTTTTTGGTGTCAAAATCTTGCGACATAAGTTTATTGTCCCTTCGCATGGCTCGCTGCGCACGGCACACTTATCTAACGCTCTGCCCACTTGGATTGTGAAATAAGAACAAGTTGGTTAAAAAAAAAAAAAAAACTTTCATGTATTGACCTTTTGCTTGTGTCGATCTAGACAATGTCGACCTAGACAATGTCGACCTAGACCCTGTATCGACTGTTGACCAATCGACTGGATACGTCCCACTTTCTGGTGGCTTGTGGTTTACATGTGAGCAGGAAGGAGACTACCCTGCTGGCCTAGATATGAAGCCCTGCAGGTTTCTTCTAAGGGCTTTCACATAACAAACCATAAAACAGGTCACAAGCTAGGAACGCCATCTAAAGTACTGTACATTCTCGCTATTCAGCATGAGCACTGCAGACATTAAAAACGGTCATGCAAACACCATGTATCAATGCTCTAAACCAGGCATGTCCAAAGTCCGGCCCGGGGCCAATTGCGGCCCATGCTGTCATTTCAAGTGGCCTCCAGCCAGAAGTGGGCGGAGCATCAGATGCAGGATGCACAGCACACTAAAGGTTGGGTGCCCGCGAGCGCACCTTTACCCTGCTTTTTTTGTTGTTGTTTTTTGCTGCAACAGTATGACTAATATGGTAACTTTCATACTGTGGCATGCAGACATATATGAATGTAAATTGTTGCACTGTAAAACATCAGCTGTCCATTGGAACTTATTGCAGTGTAGCCTTAAAGCACCTTATTTGTGTGTCCAGATTACATGGCTGATCTGATTAAAATCAGAAGATGCAGTCTGATATCACAGTAACCGAGGCTTCTCATTGGCCATCCTGCTCACTGCCCATCCTCCTTTCCTCAATGCAGCGTCACACAGACCCAGTTTTCAGTCTGAGCAGCAAACCAATCACTGAGCCCTGGTAATACCCTTGCAGGGAACAGACTCCAGGGCTACCTGAGGTGTGCTGTTTTTTAAGGTGACTTTTTCTTAAACTTGCCACTTGTATTATGCAGCACTTTACATACTGTAGGTTGTTTAGTCAATCACATCAGTCCTTTCCACTGTGGAGCTTACAATTTAGATTTCCACATAACGAGTAATAGAATAAGTCAGAATCTGACAATAATTCTAAAAGAACCTAAACAAACAGTGTAATGGGTGTCATTCAAAAACACTCAAAAAAAGTCTAGCTGATAAAATATAAATACAGTGTTCAGTGCTTCCCAAAAGGATGTATATGGCTTAATTATATAAAATGTCACCATGAAAACCCAGATAGGTCAAATGGTCTGGTAACTCCTCATGTAAGAAAGCAATTGCATTAACTCTCCTCCTCCATTAGTTCGCTCAATATAAATATGTATAGGAGATGGCAAAAGAAACAACAAATATTGACGAACGCTTAAAAATAAAACCTTTTCATAAAGGTTTGCATTTAAAATATAATGTTTTAAAAGCATAATACTAGAATCCAAGGCACAACAGGAGAAATATAAGTCCCAATGGAGAGAAAGCTCCACATAACTAGGCAAACCTAAATAGGTGGAGATATGAGTGTATCTGAAGACCACAGTTTGGTGCTGGTGATTTTGCCCAGCGTGTATGCTGATTGAAAAATTGCTGGACTGAAAAACTCTCCGTGCATACGAGAGTTTTTCGCCAGTTTTAGCAATTTTCCTGGGGGTGGATGACTTTCCATAGCAGGATTATATGGAAAGCCATGCACCCCGTCACTCCTCTTCTGGTAATACCAGCAAATGGGCGGCCGGGCCAGCAATTATGCGGGAGCGTGCATCAGCGCTCATAACTGTCAAGTACACACTGGGCGGCTTTGGAGCTGAAGCCGCTCAAAAGACAAAATTGCGCTCGATCACCCAGTGTATTATGAGTCATGAGAGCGGCATACATTGATAAGTTATACTTTTTTCTATTGGTATATAGCCCTGCATGGGGTTTTCATATCTACCACTATTTTATCTGCATTCAAATTTAAAAGTGGCTTTCAAATAATGTCATTGATTGTATGTATTCAATACTCTTTTGTCCCTCAGGACGCAGGCTGAGATGGCGCACACATGCCGTGGAACCATTAACCTATCTACAGCTCACATTGACACAGAAGATTCATGCAATATTGTCCTGTCAAACGGTGGGCGGACGTATCACCTTAAGGCAAGCTGCGAGGTGGAGAGGCAGAGATGGGTCACTGCTTTGGAGCTGGCCAAAGCCAAGGCTATCCGCATGATGAACAACCAGTCAGGTAGCGTCTCTTGCATGTCTCGGGAGTATATCAGACAATTTGAGGGAAACTCATAATGGACGTAACTTCCATAGCTTAGATGTCTGATTTTGCAAATATATTTATTTGACCTCTTAAGTGTAGGGATGTTGCTGATCATCTGCCAATGTTGGTGGAGACTCTTTAGTTCAAGCATCTACTAAAGACATTTTCCGTAATAAATATATATGAATGTTATATATAAATGATACAGATTGAGTATCCCTTATCCGAAGTGCTCGGGACCACATTTTGGATAAGGGATATTTTTCGGATTTTGGAATATATATATTTTTTTTTATTCATACTTACCTGGTGCCCCGATGGTCCATGGCGGCTCCCAGGATCCTCTTCAGTGGCATCTCTGGTCCTAGGAGTGCATTGTGCGAGTGCACAGGGCGCTGGTGACGTCACCGGCGAGAACGTGCATTCGTGCAATGCACCCCTGGGACCGGAGATGCCACTGAAGAGGATCCCGGGGGACAAGGTATGTATTACAAAAAGGTGCTGGGGGGGGGGGGAGTGGTTCCCAACCTCGGTCCTCAAGTACTCACAACAGTTAACATTTTCCAGGTCTCTACACGGAATCGCTCCAGCTATTAATGTTGTCCCTTTAGCACATAGTTGCATCAAAGGATCTCATATCAACATAATCTGGTTATTTAACCCCTTCCCGACATTTGACGTATATATACGTCATGGCCGGGATGTACTTCCCGACACATGACGTATATATACGTCATGACTTTAAACGTCTAGGAACGCGGTGACAGAGGGACGATGTCTGCTGTCCCTGACAGCAGACATGTCCCAGCATGCCCAGGGGGGCGGCGATGCCTCCCCCCCGTCGGCGATCGCTGCGATTGGCTGTTCAATGTGAGCAACCAATCGCAGCGTTTTCCTGTGTTACCGGCGAATCAGACGCAAATCTGACGCTCGGTAACACAGGGATCAATCACCGCCGGGTGTGAGGGGGCGTGAGGGGGTCACCGGTGATGACCACACCTCACCCCACCTGCCCCCAAGGCTGTGATTGGGACCAATCACAGCCATGGCGCGTGATTTAAACTAACGGTGACTGCGCTGCAGACGCAATTCCGGTCTGGAATTGCGTGCAGAGCGGTCACCGACCAATCTGTCATGATATACATACCTGATCCTTGCCTGATACTTACCTGATCACCGCTGGTAGCGTGCTGCCAGCAGCTGGATGCTTCCTGGATCTTGTCACTTCCTGTGTGCTGCTGCTGCAGTGTCAGATAGTGACAGATAGTGACAGAGAGTGCTATATTTTGTGTCTGCTGCCCCCTCCTTTTGTGCTGATCAGTATATCTGTGCTGATCAGCAACTTTTTGGGGGTTCAGGGTTTTTTTTTTTTATATATATATACCTGTCAGTTGCACCAAAGGTTGTGCTGCCTGTGCAACTGACTGCTGCCCCCCCTTTTGTGCTGATCAGTATAAATTAACTGATCAGCAACTTTTTGGGGGTGCACCCACCATTCATTCCACCAGAATCTGAGCTGCAAAATCCAAAAATCACTCCTTCCCTTCTGAGTCCTGCCATGCACCCAAATGGTATTTTTTGGTCACATGTGAGGCATTGCCGTACTCGGGAGAAATTGGGGCACAGATTTTGGGGTGCTTTGTCTCCTTCATTCCTTGTGAAAATGAAAAATTTTGAGCCAGAACTGCATTTTTGTGTAAAAAATTTTAATTTTTCATTTGCACAGCCCAGTTGTATCAAAATTGGTGAAACCCCTGGGGGTTTGAAATGTACACTATACCCCTAGTTGAATTCCCTGAGGGGTGTAGTTTGCAAAATGGGGTCACTTGTGGGGGGGTTCCACTGTATTGGTGCTTGGGGGGTCTTGCTAATGCGACATAGCACCCACCAACATTCCACCAGAATCTGAGCTGCAAAATCCAAAAATCACTCCTTCCCTTCTGAGTCCTGCCATGCACCCAAATGGTATTTTTTGGTCACATGTGAGGCATTGCCGTACTCGGGAGAAATTGGGGCACAGATTTTGGGGTGCTTTGTCTCCTTCATTCCTTGTGAAAATGAAAAATTTGGAGCCAGAACTGCATTTTTGTGTAAAAAATGTAATTTTTCATTTGCACAGCCCAGTTGTATCAAAATTGGTGAAACCCCTGGGGTTTGAAATGTACACTATACCCCTAGATGAATTCCCTGATGGGTGTAGTTTGCAAAATGGGGTCACTTGTGGGGGGGGGGGTTCCTAACTTTTAGCATCTTATGGTGCCTAGAAACCTACATGGTGCCTAAAAAAATAATCTCATAAAAAGGAGGCTCCAAAATCAAGTAGGTGCTCCTTCTATTATGAGCCTATGGTTTGGTCAACGTGCACACTAGGGCCACATATAGGATATTTATGAAAACAAAAGAATTGGGGGAATCAATTTTTAGTCACATTTCTCTAGTAAAATCTACTGTGTTCCTTAGAAAATTGTATTAAAATTGCAAATCTGCAAAAAAAATGAAATTTTGAAATTTCACCTTAATTCCTGTGAAACACCTAAAGGGTTAAACTTCCAAAATGCTGTTTTGAATACTGTGAGGGGTGCAGTTTTTGAAATGGCATCATTTATGGGGGTGTCTCACATACAAGTCCCTCAAAGTCACATCAGAACTGAACTGGTCCCTAAAAAAATCAGTGTTTGAAATTTTCTTGAGAATTTGCTATTCATATTTTAAGCCTCCTAGTGTCCAAAAAAATTAAAAGGAGGCTGAAATAATGATGGCAACATAAAGTAGACATATGGTCTATGTTAGTTATTAACTATTTTGAGTGGTATGATTATTTGTCTCACAAGCAGAAAATTTTACATTTTGAAAATTGCTAAATTTTCCATTTTTTTACGACATTTTGGTATTTTTCACAAAAAAACACAGACTGTATCGACCAAAATTTACCACTAACTTGAAGTACAATGTGTCACGAGAAAACAATCTCAAAATCACTGGTATAAGTAAAAGCAAAAAAAAGTTATCCCCACTTAAGTGATACCTGTCAGATTTGAAAAAAAGGGCTCTGTCAGGAAGGCAAAAACAGGCTGCGGCGGGAAGGGGTTAAGGTTTTTTTATTTTTACATTTCTTCATAAGAAAAAACTTGGTCTTGGGGTGGAATGAAAAAAAAAATTCTGATGCTCTAGGGTGCCGTGATTCAAAAAAAGTTTGGGAATCCCTCACCCTCACTGTAATCTAGAGTCCCCAGTTGGCAAAAATGCTCCTTTTGGGAATAACTGTTTTAGTTTTGCAGTTGCAATTTGTCCTTGGGATAGCACAAAGGGATGAATCACAATGTAAGAGGAAATGCTGTGACACTGACTTGTCTTTGCTATGACCATTCATCAGAGGATATTATTTCCATGTGTAATGATAAAATTGACTCGTGAATATGAGAATTTGCTATTGGAATTTGGCACGAAGGTTAAGCCGTCATGTCAGGGTGCGGAAAGACTTTAGTAGGCAGATTTGCTTTTTTGAAATAATTCTATTTTAGAAACGTTCATTTGTGCTGTAAATGGAAGATTATGACAGGACTACAGAACCCTGCAGGAGTATAGGAAGAAAACTGCACTTTACATGTGCAATACAAATGTTTGAATTGTAATAGTCACTGCTGTACGTAATCCTTGGCACACAAAACACCCACATCCCGCAGTTGGAGATAAACCTTAATGTTTACAAATTAATCTTGTAATGGATTAATGATAAATGACAGTTTTATTTTCAGTGATTGACACATTATGGAATTCAAGCCTCCTACAATTTCAGTGACTTGTTTACATGGAAAATCAATTCAAGCTGCTTTTGCGTGCTAAATAAAAGCTCAGGGGAAATGGTGTAGTATAAGTAAGGTGGACAGGGTAACAATACAAGAATGCTCCAGCAGGAAATTGCAGATCTTTGCCCAATCAAGTCTTTCCAAGCTTTTAAATTATAGTTTCACCTGACAGTATGGATTAATGGGAAACTCCCTGGGTAAGGGGCACAGACTTCTTGTGTACATTCCTATATATCGACTCTTGCTGTCATGATTTCTATGCTGTGTAGTGTGTGTGTGTGTGTGTGTGTTTTTTGTTTTGTTCTGTGAGGTTTGTGTACTTCTATAGCATTCATTCTTGGGAGATTAAACAGTTAATCCTGTGTAGTGTGTAGGAGGAAAATCACTGAGCAGATGGATAGAAAACAAATACAAGAAGCCTGTTTTGACAACCCAAAAGCAAATTTAAGGTAATATTTGGTATACAAGAATGATGTTGATAATGTCATCTTAAAATTCTATATAGCACTGACATGAATATATTCATTCTCCATTTAGTATAGTTCTGCACAATTTGTATTCCTTGCTGAAAGATGGAAAAATGAAAACAGTATTTTCTGGGCAATATGTAGAGGCTCAGTGCTGAGATACAGACCTGGGTGTGCTATAAGCATCAGAGCAAAGAGCGATACTCCAGGCATGAAAATGTAACTGCACAGGTTATGACAGGTGCTGTGTTCTATAATGAACACTATGTACATTCCCACCAGACCTATACTTGGTAATATGACATTCCCCCTATGCCTCTCATAGATCAGCTGTCTACTAACAATTCTCCCATATCTTTGTATTTTGGCCATTTGTGGTAAAGACAAGGGAAGGGTTGCACACTGTACTCCCTATTAAAGGTTCCCACACACAGTATGTTCTGTACTAGATCACATGCAATGCGCTACAACAGTGTGCGATGTGAACTAGATGCGATCTAGTACAGAAAGTATGGGCTGCAATGTGTTTTGAACTTAAGTTCAAACCGCATGTGATCATCGCACCGTGTGTGGGCACCATTACTCTGGTAATGGCACTGACTCCAGTCTGAGGTTACATAAAAAAAAAACCCTTATACAAGAGGCCTCATGCAAGCAGGGCTGAATGAAATGTTGGTGGTCCCTACAAAAATCTAATTGTCCCTACAAAAAATATTGTTGTGATTATTTGCATTATCATACACACAACATTCTCTTCAACATCTTTTTGAAAAAATCCTTTGCACACCTGCTAAGGGCCTGCAATGTAACAAACCAATAAGCTGAATTGCCCTACATGGGGACAGATGAACAGAAACAAGAGCATAATCCATGCTGCTGTGCAAACTGCGCACCCTATCCCCAAACTTCCCAAATCGTCATGCCATCCGTCGGCCCCATTAAGCTTTCAGTCTCTCTAGATGATTTCCAGAAAGACCTGTGTCCAATTCACTACTCCAGTTTGAGGGCTCCAAGGCAATGGTATAACGATGTACAGGAAGAAGCTTTGATGTAAGAAAATGAAGTGACTTCCTGCATTCGGAGAATAGTCTCTTGTGACCCCTTTAGCCAGATGCATTGCTGCTACCTCAGGTTGTGATTCCACCATCAAGAAAATCACTTGGCCACTTTAATAAGTAGTTTTTCTCTTTGGGGATAAACTTAATCCAGTAATTCTTTATAATGCAGGGAGCAAATAATCCCTGGCGGAAGACATTTTTTAATGACCTTGTGCACACACACTAGACCAGTGTTTTTCAACCACTGTGCCCTGATACACCAGTGTGCCCCCAGATATAGAGATGCCCAAATCTGTTTACAGCCTCCACCAGTTCAACTGTTATTTACTGGTCTCTTCTTTTCATGTAAAGGGCCAATGTATTTTGTTTTTGTTACCCGTGTGATTGTATTTATATGGGGGGCCAATAGGTTTATTTTTTCCTGTGGGGATCTCATGGTGTGCCTTGGCAATTTAAAAATCTTATTTAGTGTGCCGCAAGGTTAAAAAGGTTGAAAATCACTGCTCTAGACTATAATTCATGATATTGTGCATATCGGCACCTTCTATCATCTGGTGTAGTCTAGATTTCAGAGATACTTTTCTTTTGTACAGAACGTATTAATCAAAGTAAAAGCTTATTGCTTTGTAGAACAGTAAGCTTCCAACTATGCCTTGACCAGTGCATGTGCAATATGCTCACTAAATTCCAAACCTGCATTTATTTGACCCCCTATTTCCTGAACATCTGGGGCCAAATATAATAGGGTGTGAGTTTCAGAAAGTGAAAGATTTTGGGAGAGTTTTCCCATGTTTTTTAAAGCAGCAATCAATTACATGGCAAAATCAACCTGGTTTTCCTTCCCACTCTTTACTGTTACTGGGATGAATAAAATGTAAGCAGATAAACAAGTTTAAACAAAAATAATGGGGAGGCTGGTGCACTGTGCTGGTCGCTCAGCACACATCGCTGGCACACATGCGATGCACCAGAGGCATGTGCTGAGCGATCTGTGCAGACCCGTGTTCTCTTGTGTGAACACTGGCAATCTGACTTGATTTGACTGCATGTAGTCAGTAGATAACCATTGCTAGGGGGTGTACACACGTGGCAATGTGTGCTGAATGTCCAAGAGATCTTTTCAGATTGCTTAGAAAGAGCCCTGCAATTGCCCTGTGTGTTTGGGTCTTAATACTGTGTACACAGCATGATTCAGGGTCGCTTTCATATACAGTCCAAATTGAATAGAGAGTTAGTCTGAATCGCACATGTACAGCGGCATTCGAATCTGACTC
This sequence comes from Crinia signifera, assembly GCF_055691185.1. Classification (NCBI taxonomy): domain Eukaryota; kingdom Metazoa; phylum Chordata; class Amphibia; order Anura; family Myobatrachidae; genus Crinia; species Crinia signifera. The sequence continues at coordinate 383,822,903 of NC_139217.1, forward strand.
TGTCCCAATGTGCGTTCCTGCTAGATAGGGATCAAATGGGCAAATAGACTGTGCAGGCAAGACTATATAGTACAAAACTGTACTATATAGTAAAAATGTAATGTGTATTGCTTGCTGTGCGATTCGATCGAACGGAAATAGAATCACACCATGTACACACACACACCTAAAGGTGCCCACACGCGGTCCGTTTTGGGTTTTCGATGCGCGCCTCCGATCACAACCCATAGCACAAAATGTATGTGCTGCACCTACTATTTGGACCGGATTGCATCTAGTTCAAAATGCACGCTGCTTTATCATATCACATAGATGCAATGCTATCTAGTTCAAAACACATGTGGCCACCTTAAGACCCATTTCTCACAATCTAGAAAAGCCTTTTGATGCTATATTGCAGTTACTATTTTTGTAATCAGTTTTTCAGTATTAAATATTCCAAGCAGCAATACAGTCTTATTCCATATGATGGTGCTGTTGTGCAGTATCTGAACAATAAACTCATACAATTTACTGGTCTGCGATAATTTCCGTACATTTTATTTTCATACTACATTATACATTTAAAAGTAGCATAACATTCTAGTAGGTTAGTGAAGATCTTTTGCTGATGGTTACAATTTGCTAGTTGGAAAATTGGAAATTTGGAAATATCTGAAAATTTTAATGTTTTGAACAAATATTTGTTATAAGTGTGGGCACGCTGCACTGCCGCCAGGACTTGCCTTACACTAACCCCCCTGCTTGCCACCAGGACCCATGGATCTACTGGTCTGCGGTCTTGGCGCTCCCAGTGGCTTCTGCTCTGCTTTTTCCATTCGGAATCAGGAGGAGCTCCGGGACCACAGACAAGTAGATCTGCAGGTCTGTGCCACAAACCCTACAGCGGAAAGAGGAGGGATAAGGCGAGGGGGGGGGGGGGGGTCCGAAAATTCTGGCGTGGCTGGGGGGGCAGTGTGTGTGGATTTTATAGTTACGTCACTGCATTTAGTCCTTCACTGTCACTGCTTAGGAGCGCCTACACCCGGGTTATAAATCTGCATACCAAATTCCCAGATTTGCCCAGCCTGAATTGTGTGACATTACATGGTCTGTGAGAAGAGTGTAGAGTGGATATTGTAATGGCATGGGAGTAATACTGTAATAATAAATACTGGCATAATTTGGTCTAGAGGCAACTGTAACTGTGGCATGATATGAACTGGTTCAGATAATAAACAAAGACCTTATTAGGGGGGTGTGGGAATTAATAGCCGATGTGGCAAGGGGTCTCCAGAAGTATTGGGACAGGGGCCCCTTTCAATATGTTATTTGGGTACTTGTGTAGTTTCACGGTGGACCTGCTGGCGCAGCCTCAGCGGCGAATCGGAGGTCCGGGTCATATCGTCGAGAGCCTCTATGTCAAGAGGAAGAGCAACATGGGACGGCTCCTGCCCCAGCAGTGGGTGTTCAGGGGCATATCCAGGGAGACCGGGCAGTGCTTCATGACTGCGGTGGAGCGGCGGGATGTGGCCACCCTGATGGCTGCCATTGAGGCCCATTTTGAGCTGGGCATCACCGTCTACACGGACTGTTGGAGGGTCTACAACACCCAGCAGCTCGAGCAGGCCGGTTACCTGCATGGCAAGGTCAATCATAAGTACAATTTTGTTGACCCGGACACTGGGGTGCACACCCAGACCATAGAGCGCCTGTGGGACAGCTGCAAGTGGCGCAATAAGCGCCAAAGGGGGACCGCGTGCCATCACCTGGACTCCTACCTCCAGGAGTTTATGTGGAAGCAGAGTTTAGGCGCCCAGGACCAGTGTTCCCTCTAAGCTGTGCGCTCGTGCGCACGCACACAACTCGACGAGTGTGCGCACAGACATTACAACTGAGCGCACAAAGCAGCAGTGGTCCTTTTTTTTGCAGTTGTGGACTCAATTAATGTGTGTTTCCCCCATTACCTACATTGTGTGCTGTGTTTTCAATGTTTAACAGTTTAATATAATTTTGAAGTTAAGTTAACACAAATGCTGAACGTCATTTTCCAGTTTTATATATGTGACGCACAAAAATTTAAATTTCCTTCCAAAGTTGCACAGCCAAAATCTTTAGCCGCACACAGCCTTCGTAAAATTAGAGGGAACATTGCCCAGGACCCCTTCCAACGCATCCTGCATGCTCTGACCCTGGTCGAGAAGGACGATGAGAGCACCGAGCCGGCCGACTCCTCTGCAAGTGCTGGCGGTGACAACGACGCACAAGCTCCTTCCTGTTCAACTGACCAATCATGACTTAATATTGGACTGTTCTTTATGCTGATTACCTACATGTTATTTGAATCATTTATATCCTCAAGTTCTCCTCAAGTTAAATTTCAACTAAAAAAAAAAACAGTTGCCGAAAATGTCGTCCTTACTGTCTCAGGTGTGTGAGCGTGCAGGTGTGAATGTGTTCCTGAAACAGCACCACTATCCACGCCAACCTGAAGCGTGGCGAGCGGCGGCGGTACACGTCCTACGACCTTTTCATACCTCCACTATCCACGTCGGCGTGGAGTAGAGAATAGAAAGTGTGGCGAGCGCAGCGAGCCACCGAGCCCGAAGCGTGGTGAGGGGACGTGGACACCTGTGAAGGTATCCGCTGCGCTCGCCATGCTTCGGGATCGCCACACTTTCTATTCTCAACTTCACGCCGACGTGGATAGTGGGGGTATGAAAAGGTCGTAGGACGCGTACCGTCGCCGCTCACCACGCTTCGGGTTGGCGTGGGATTTACAAGGCCGACAGCTGTTGCGTAGACTAGTGCCACTGTGGACAGGTTTAAATAGTATACCCCTAGTCCCAACTAAATTCAGATGCTAAAGCGTCTAAGTCCAGAAACCCCCCAGCATGTTAGCGGCTAGCAGGTAGTCTGGTTTTCAGATGCTAAAGCGTCTAAGTTTTAGCGTCTGCTGGGGGACACGACCCCTTCTTAGCGGCTTGCAGGTAGTCTGGTTTTCAGACGCTTTGGTAGCGGTGTACCCGGGGTGTCCACTTTTACATGCCCCCGTTGTCAGCGGTGCGCAGGGCTGCCTATTTCACTGTGGAACTACAAGTACCACAGTGACCTGTCAGCGCGCTGCTGCTGCCGCCCAGCCGCTACGCTGTTAACGTTGCTATCAATAAATAGCTTACAACTAGAGCGGCACGAGCACAGTCAGGCAGAGCTAGAGTGGCACGCGCACAGTTAAACAGAGCCTCTGGCAGGCTGCCAAGTTTCAGAGAGACTGTGCGCGCGGCGGCGCCGTGAAACTACACAAGTACCGGTATTTGTCCAAAAAGTTCTGGTTATGCCCCCGACTAGAAATATTCAACCCAGATTAAAAAAAAAATATATAAAGAATAAAAATGTTCTACTTCTAGTAGAAAACAGATATCTAGTTGTAAATGTATAGCCCATCTGTGATCTAATAATCATGTTATTTTCTCTCTAAGACCATGCCATAAAACTGTTTAGCCTTTGCTTGGAATTCATTAGGCTCATACACTTCATAGTCTAATCCCCAAAGCTGATTATGTATCATCTACTATTCCCATTTTTCCTCAGGGCTGATACTGATTCTGTTATTTGATTTCCTTATTAATGGTCTGACTAAACGGTTTATTTATTTATTTAGAAAGGTCTATTTTACAGCTTCTTATACTACTAGGTGATTCATCGCGCCCTACGAGTGCTCTTCACACCGTCGTAAAGGGCTGCGCCCCCTTAATTTGTGAACGTTTGTATTGTGAGAAATATGGTTAGAATTGTATGAAAGATGCCTGTATTGCAACTTCAGTTATAGGAGAAATGTGTTAAATAGAGAGCATATGATGTGGAAGGGGGTGTGTATTGTTTTGTTTAATTAAAAAGCGGTTACAGAGAAAGATGTACATTGATAGTGTGGATGGTACAGTGACATTTGTGGGGGGGCTGTGTGTGCGCATGTTGTTTAGGTGTGTGTGTGTGTGTGTGTGTGTGCGCAATAGTATAGTAGGGTGTTTTTGAGTCAGCGGCTCCCCACTGTCGGAGGTCACGACACAGGAAAACAGGAAGCTGGGTAGTGATAGGGGTGTGTGGGAATAGGGGTGTGTGGGAATAAGGGGGACTAAAGGAGGGTGGGAGATACTGTGCAGCTTCTGCCAGTGGGTGAGGGTCCAGCGTGGCAGTACAGGATGGTGGCCCTGAGTCAGTGTCTCCTCCTACTGGGTGGGAGTTAGGGTGCATGAGAGCAGGAGGCTGGGCTATGAGGCATGATAGGGGCATGTGGGCAAAACAGCGTCAGCGACTCCCCAGTGATGGAAGTTACGGTTCAGGAGAGCAGGAAGCTGGGTAGTGATAGGGGTGTGTGAGTATACGGGGGACTAAAGAGGGGCTTAAGGGTGCCGTGAATTGCGGGAGGGGCATGGGGGGCGCCGTGAATCAAGGGAGGGGGCGCAGGTGTTTGCAAATTGCAGGAGAGGGCGTGAATCACGTGAGGGGGGGGGGGGGGGTTGTGAATTGCGGGAGGGGGGGCGCGCAATTTGCGGGAGGGGGGGCACGGGGCGCGATGAATCAACCTAGTTGGTTATATATTCTTGTAGAAGGATGGTAGGATGTTGCGGTCATTCAGAATGCATTTACATAAACAGTAATAGTAGCAGTAAAAGATCTGACTTAAAGCACCTACAGTAAAACAGAACAGGTGTTCTATATTATACAAAGAATTGGTTGACGTCTAGGTTGACGTGCACATAGTCACTGGAAAAAAATTGCCACAAGAAAAAATCAACACAGAAAGGTCAACACATGTAAATGTTGACATAAGTGTGACACCTCATTTGTGTCCATGTCGACACATGAGAATGAATATGAAAACATTCAAAAAAGAAATATAAATCTTCAAAAACTCATGTCAACCTTTTTCATTGTCGACCATAGCCGTGTCATGGGTGGATGCCATGAATTGCGGGGGGGGGGGGACGGGACGCGGGGGGTTGGCGCGAATCGTGGGGGGGGGGGGGGGTTGCAGGGTGTGGCGAATCGCAGGAGGGGGGTGTCACGGGGTGGGGTCGCGAATCGCGGGAGTCGCTGGGGGTGCCGCGAATCGCGGGAGGGTGCTGCAAATCGCCACAAGAAAAAAAAATCAACACAGAAAGGTCAACACATGTAAATGTTGACATAAGTGTGGCACTTCATTGGTGACCATGTCGATACATGAGAATGAATATGAAAACATTCTTAAAATGAAAAATAAATCATGTCAACCTTTTTCATAATCGACCATAGCCGTGTCAGTGTTTTGCATGTGCCATTTGATCCTGGGGTTGCTGTGAATCGCGGCGGCTGGGGGGGGGGTGGGTGTTCACGGGAGGGGGTGTGTGCCATGAATTGGGGGAGGGGGGGGTCGCGGGGGTGGGTGCTGCGAATTGCAGAAGGGGTGGGCGCGGGGGTCGCGAGGCCGGGGGGTTTGCCGCGAATCACGGGAGGGTCGCGGGGGGGATGGGCGCGGGGGGTTGCAGCGAATTGCGGTAGGGGGGGTTCGTGGGGGAGTGCGCGAATCGTGGGAGGGGCCCCGCGAATCGCGGGAGGGGGGGCGCTCACCTGGTGTGTCTGGTAAGTAGCTGTGTCTTTGCTGGGTAACATGGGGAGGCAGAGGGTGTCTGGCACTGTGCATACCTCCCTACATGACCCATGCCAGGAGGGACACAATGCTCTGCCGCTGTACTTTCTTCCTAATGTATGATTACCTCCATCTGTGTTGAACAGGTTAATTGATAGGAAAGGTGCTTCAACACAGGTGATGGCAATCATACATTAAAAGGAAAGTGCAGGAGCAGAGCAATGTGTCCCTTCTGTCATGTGAGTCAGAGGCTCCACCCAGCGTTAGAGGGTCAGACACACTTTGAGTGACAGATGTAGCCAAATCTATAAGAGATATGTACTCCTGATACGTCTTGCAAATTTTACCAGTCTAAGTCCTGGTACACGGGATATACACATGGCAAGTTTTCAATTGGTAAAATTACTCTAGCCATGAGTGATACATTATCTGTTATATAATGGTGCATGGTCTCAGTCTAGCACAAGCACTGTACCTTCACATGCTGACTTCTACCCATTGCAGGAACCCGGGTAGTTTCAGACTTGCTCTTACACAGTCGGCCAAGGCTTATACGGTGAGCAGAAGAGGCAGAGGAAAATTCTTGCACTACTCACAAGGGCGTAACTACCATAGGTGCAAGGGGTGCAGCTGCTATGGGGCCCAGAGGTGAGGGTGGGCCATCTTTGCTGTCTAAGTAATAAATTTGACATACATTTATTACCATCAGTTGCTAAATAGGGGGTCCATACAAACTTTTGCTATGGGGCCCACGGATATCTAGGTACGCCTCTGACTACTCAGGGTCTGCTAGCCATCTCTGCAGAAGTAAACTTGCATTAGCTCCAGTATTGTCTGCCGGTCACAGAGCTTGCACTCTTACAGTATATTCCTAACCTCACCTGCTTGCTAACTGTAGGGTTGTCCCTACTGAAATGTCTGAGGCCTTTTGCTGTAGCTGGAGTCGGTCCCTCACCTGTATAGTGCATCCGGAAAGTATTCACAGCACGTCGCTTTTTCCACATTTGTTATGTTACAAACAATACAATAAAAATTTAGTTCCTGTCACACCACCACGGGTACTTGTTTCCTAGCAGGGCGGTCAGATTTATTACGTACACAAACGTAGTGAAATCGCATGACGTATAGTAGTAGCATGCAATGTGATTTTCCTGTCCCCGCTCCAGTCATACTTAACAGAGTTCATGTGGCGCAAAACTTTGGGAGCTGAGGACCCTTTCCTCTGTAATTGAGGCCCTGAAGCTCCTCCCAAAGGACAATTAATCAGGTTTTAAATTTATTATTCTTGTTATTTTTATTGTTCTTGTATCATTTCTGATTTTAAACTTAAAAACGTAAATTAGTTAACATATGTCGTCATTACTGTGTCAGCTGTATGAATTTGCAGGTGTGAATGTGTTCCTAAACCAGCAGCACTATCCACACCACCCGAAGCGCCGGCGGAATGCGTCCTCCAACCTTTTCATACCCCCATATCCACGTCGGCTTGGAGATGATTTTATATAGTGCAGTGAGCCACCGAAGCGTGGCGAGCAGACGCGGATTACTTTATATGTATAATATCCGACGTGGATAGTGGGGGTATGAAAAGATCGGAGGACGCGTTCCGCCGCCCCTGTATAAGCACTCCTGTGCACTTTATATGGACATCGCATTGCATGCTACTATAACGCGGCATACACTGCGATGCGATTTCACTACGGTGAATAGCCCAGTACGCTAAATGCGTACTGGGCGCCCTTCTTAGAAACAAGTACCCCACCACGTGTTTGTCTCAATTATCCGTATGATGTATTTAGACACACGACTCCCGGACACACAAGGGGTTAACAGAAGAACCAAAAAAAAAAATAATCAGCGCACTCCACACCTTGTTGCTTTAAAAATTTAATTTACATATATCTCAGTTTACACTTGCTGCTCTCAATTGGGGACCTCTGTGTACCCCCCCACTCACACAATATCTAGGGCAGGGGTTCCCAAACTTTTTGGAATCACGGCGCCCAGAAGTATCAGACATTTTTTCGTGGCACGCCTAGACCAAAAGTTTCTATTAATTAAATAAATAAAATTAATTAATTGTGTTTATATGTGATCCTTAGGTGCAGTTATATATAATACTGTGAGGGACAGTATTCACTTTGGTTTGTTTACATATTTACATTGACCATAAATAAAATGAATTGGACCTGGACCACCATCCCAGGGCACCCCTACAAGTGCTCTGAGGCACCCCAGGGTGCCGCGGCACACAGTTTGGGAACCACTGATCTAGGGGATATAAAAGAGCGCACTAGGTACACTAATTTCAAATACATTTATTCCTAAGATCCACATGTTGTAATCACAATAATACACACTTAATAAAATACATGAAACAATGTGCAGGTCAATGTGACATTACAAATACTTCATAACAAACCGTATCTAATGCAGAGTATTCAACCCCTTTTAATCAAAGTCCACTTATTTGAACTAAATAGTGGTGTCCAGATCTCCGTTCCTTTCCAAACACACTTTGTAATCATGTAGCAGTAGGTCAATTTGTATCCGTTAGGCTAATTGTGTGAATGTTTGGATAATTGGTTTTTCAACAAGCAGGAAAGTTGTATTTGTAGCCACCTGATATACCTTGCAATGTTTTTGAATTTAGGTGGGGCAATATTTAGTATAATGTATATTCCACGTGACACACAATGGTAAATTATTGTATCCACACACACAGGGGGATTTATGCAGTCTTATGACACTAGTTATATGGGCAACAACCCCTTAGCTTACCGGGTCCTGATGATTACTTATCCAGTACTATTACTGGCAGGTGCCGTGTGCCCAAATGCGGTCATCGGTATTTCCTGTCAGAGATCTGACTGGCACCAGATTGGAGATTTAACATCTCCGATCCGGTGTCCACAAGCCACTTGTATCTCGCAGTTCCTAGCGCCGCACGTCACTCTCCTGACAGGCACTGAGTGTATATGGGGCAGCTTCCTGCTGTCGGAGCGGTATTGCAGCCCTCAGCGTCACGGGTGCTGGATTTAGGTGGAACGAAGTCCCGCTGCCGGATTGATGGTGCAGCCTTCAGCGTCCCACGTCACTCTCCTGATGGGTGCTGGATAAAGGTGGGACACACTCCCGCTGTCAAAAAGGCAATATATACCACAGTGCGTTCAGTAAGCCCTCCTTGTTTTCCATCAATGGTACATGAGGTGGCAGAGAGATTCCTGGACAGATCAGGGGGGACAGTTTCCTAGTCTTGATGTGTTTCTAGAAGATCTTCTGATGAAACCGCCACGTAAAAAAGGCAGAGAAACGTGTGAAGGCTTTGTCCCTGTGAGATACATTTTACATATCAAAAAGACTGTTCCTGAGAATCTGACACTGCTTATGTGGAGGCTGTGGGAGAGGGGAGGTAAAGGCCCCCATACATTAGGCTGACTTGTCCGAAGGACAAGTCGGACATGATTTCCCTGGGAGGGCTCACATGCAATACTTGGCACATCAAGTGCCTAATCGTATGTGATAAATTGCATGCAACTCCTGAGTAGCTTATGGGGGGGGGGGGGATCTTAGAATGCACACCCGATTTACATGAGGTGCTATCATGCTGGGACTTGTAGTTCTGCAAAGAAAGACATGTGGTGCAGATGCACACTCCATATTATTAAATCAATAATAGAGGCTCTTGGTATATTAATTGGCCAAGAAATATTTGCCCACCAACCAGCTTCACGGTGGCCTCATTTCTGGTGGGTCCCTAATACTAAGCATCTGGGGCGCGGAACCCCAAAAAGGCCAGCATAAGCCAGTCACCCCAGGGCAGCACACAAGTGAAAAACTAAGCTATAAATGTGTGTTAATAAGAAAGAAGCAGAAGCTAGGAGGTTAAAAAGTGTAGTGCTAGGAAGTAGAATATTAGTGAAAATAAATAGTGCTAAATAAATGTTAGGGTGTGCCACCCCGAAAGCAACTCTGTTACGCCAACCCAAGGGGAGCCACGCCCCAAATCCATCTCCAAGACTAGCAATTAGTGTAAATTTTTAGGTCTTACCTTCATTGTGCCCTCAGTTTGCAGTCTGTGGCTACCAGGGACCAAACTGGTGAACTAATGTTCAGATCAGGTGGGCGGGGTGCTACTCTAAGTTGAAGGAGTCCCAACCTTCAGGTGTACAGGTGTACACAATGTTAGCTTATGGGGGGGATCTTAGAATGCACACCCGATTTACATGAGGTGCTATCATGCTGGGACCTGTAGTTCTGCAAAGAAAGACATGTGGTGCAGATGCACACTCCATATTATTAAATCAATAATAGAGGCTCTTGGTATATTAATTGGCCAAGAAATATTTGCCCACCAACCAGCTTCACGGTGGCCTCATTTCTGGTGGGTCCCTAATACTAAAAATCTGGGGCGCGGAACCCCAAAAAGGCCAGCATAAGCCAGTCACCCCAGGGCAGCACACAAGTGAAAAACTAAGCTATAAATGTGTGTTAATAAGAAAGTAGCAGAAGCTAGAGGTTAAAAAGTGTAGTGCTAGGAAGTAGAATATTAGTGAAAATAAATAGTGCTAAATAAATGTTAGGGTGTGCCACCCCGAAAGCAACTCGGTTACACCAACCCAAGGGGAGCCGCGCCCCAAATCCATCTCCAATGTTAGCTTATGGGGGTGGGGGGGGGATCTTAGAATGCACACCTGAGGAGCTGCAGGCGGTGGAAGCCAGGCAGGGGACTTCACGGAGAGCTGGGCAGGGAGAGCAGGACTGCAAAAAAAAAAAAAAAAAAAAACATACAAATGAGTGGGAAGCCACTGATTGGCTGAATCAGCAGGCTCACATTTGAGTGCCCGCTGATTGGCTGAGAGAGCACTCAGCCAATCAGTGGCTGCCCATTCATTTGTATGTTTTTTTTTTTTTTGTCTCGCGGTGTCCGCGCACCTCTGCGACCTCCCACCGGCAAAACCAACTCAGTTCGGGGCTGCATATAAGATATGTTTTATGTGCAGCCCATTTGACCTCCAATCCGATGCAAACAGGGCCGCGCATCGGATTGGATGTCATACACATGCGATTTGGGCTGATTTCACGGCCTGATCCATTGGAGTCCAGTGAACTCAGGCCCACATCGCATAGTGTATGGGGGCCTTAAGATTCCCCTCCTGTGGAAACAACCACATAGGCATAAGGCGGGTTACACCATCTGAAAATGGGTACGGGTCATAGGGTCAACAAGCCATAAGTCAATACATGAAAAAGGTCAACATGATTTTTTCACATTTTTGTGCCTAGGTCGACATGGACAACTTATAAGTGTACCAGGTCCTCTCGCTTCACCTGCCATGCTTTGGGTACTATTCTAAGAATTATAATATAACTATGTCTACTTGGATCAAGTATAAAATAAAACCGACCCGCTGACCACACCCCGCTAAGATTAGCATGAACCAATGGGACCAAACTCCAGAAAGTTTTGCTTTTCAAAGTTTGGTACCCATGGGCCAGATTGCAGCCTACATTGAGACAAATAAGGACTGCAGTGCTAATGAGTCATTGGGTTGACACCAGTTTCATAAACACATAAGGAAAACAAGAAAACGGTGACAAGGTGGCCTTACACAGGTCTGACTTGTCGGAGGCGGAAGTCGGGCCTGTTTTCCCTTTGATGTGCCATTTTTTTGCACGCGATAAATCACGACTTTATTGCATGTAAAAGGACTCCTGCGGAGCTACCAGGGGAGTTTAAAAGGATGCAATACTGATGTCCGATTCATCCTATGTGCTGCACATAACATCTCCAGGCTCCAATTTGATGCACACTGGAACATGCATCGGATTGGACCTGATGTGAAACACCTTTGATCTGAGCCCAATTTCACCCAATCTATCGCCCCGATCCATCGGAATTGGGTTAAATCGTCCCAAATCAAACATGTATATGGTTTTACAGTTCAAGACCGAATAGGACAAGTACAGGGTATATAAACATCTCCAACAGCAAACGCTCGTGAGACCTTACATTTTAAAGGGATGGGGCTGACAGACACAGATGGGGTATTCAATACCTTTTTATATAAAAAGTATAATTAAAAGCGGTTTCCGTGGACAAGAGAGAGACCACCATACTGTAAGGGTTCTGGGAGTGTCCCCTCCAAACCTAACTCCGTTGCCTCGCACTGGAGTCGACGGACGTGTGCAGGGCTAGGCTTCACCTGTACCCGTCCCGGCTTTATGGGCGAATTAGGTCCGCCCAGACTCCATTACAGGCAGGTCTTATGTACAGACAACACGTCCGCCGAGGCCAGGAGAGAGCAAGGGGACAAGCTAACTAATATCCACAAGAAACAGGGAACTCCCAGAAACCCCAGGGGAGCAACAATGCTCAGGAGATGACACACAATATTAATAATCCTCAACTGTACTATCCTGCACTGCAAGTGACAAGCCCCACAATGCAGACACCCAGGCTGGTATTAGGGAAACCAGGAGACAGGAGGAATACAATGCAAAAGTCCAATGGACACTTAGCTGCAGCAGGGCAGGATGCAGGAACCAACACTGCGAGACTCCTGGAGGACTCAGGGACCAGGAACACCAAGGGATTGCAAGGCAGGATCCACAAAGCTGGGAAAAGTAGCACACAGGACTCTGGCTGGGAGCTCTGCACTACAGGCTTGCACACGGCTGACAAGATAGTCTGGGACTGAACAGTATAACTGGCAAGGGAGTGAGTGAGCAGAGGGTTTAAATAGTGAGCACAAGGAGGTGATAATCACACATTGCCTGCAGGTGAGCTCTGCAAGCTAGCAGCCTAATTAAACCACACCTGAGTCCTAATAACACACCACTGAGTGAGCTGCAATGGCCCAGACTGACCACTGGAGGCCACCAGCGAGTAAACACACACAGGCTGGAATAATCCCATGCCAGGCAGAAAGCTAGGAGTCATAGGTGATGACTCCTAACACATTCTACAAATAATACCCCTTTCCGTCTGAAAATCCCAGCAAATACTGTACACGGCATTTCAAATGCCGGGTCATTTTGCAGAGAGCAGCCTGACCCAGCTTCACACAGAAGAACAAATTACCGTGTTGAAAATTTCTACCCAGTAATTTGCTGAATTACATGGGTATGTCTTCTGTGTGAAAGGGTCAACACGGGTCATAAATCCCATGTCCTAGACCCTGGCCAATTCCAGGGTTGGAAACACAGGATTTACGACACTGTTGTGCCCTTTCTTTTTTTTTTTTTCAATCAGATACTTCTTTATTGCATCTTTTTTTCTTTTTTATCAACACAACACTTACAAACAAATTAATCACAATACATATAGCAGATGTATACACTGTATAGATCTCTCTAGGGATGGCCTTTACCCGTCTGAGACAATATCCAGATAATCTTTACCAATCTAATCTAATTATATATTTTTTCCTCATAATGTTCCCCTTGCTTCTGTGTATATGCATGTAGGAGGGGGAGGCAGAGGGAAAGAAAAGGAGGAGACAGGAAAAAGAAAAGAGAAAAAAAAAAAAAAAAAAAATTATATTATTTATTTCTATACTTTTACTTACCCTTTACGTGTACCTATCTCGTGCATCTATCTCACATTTTTAGGTATTTAATGTATCTACCTTTACGTGTACCTATCTCGTGTACCTATCTAGCATTTTTAAGTGTTTAAGTGTTTAATGTACCTACCTACTATATGGCCTCCTTAATTTCCCTTAATGTGCATAAGACAGCAATATAATATACTGCTGTGTAGGGGCGTTTGCCATTGTGTAAAAAAAAAAAAAAAAAAAAAAAAAAAAGTGAATAATTAAATAATTACTTGCTGTGCCTATAGTGTGTTTTGTGTACTAATTTACTATGTGACTGAACATAATCTTATAATGTATTGCTATGTGAAAATAGTTTACCGACGTGAAGGAAAAAAAAAAAAAATTAAATAGTAGTAAAAGAGATTCCCATGCCCTCCCCCCCCTCAGCCCCAACCCCCCCACCCACACACACACACACATCCACACACAATAAATATCAATATGGATATCCAATAAAGAGGGGGGGATCCCTATGCCTATCAATTTTCCATTTCTAGCTAATAATTAATAGTTTACCGATAAAGCATTGCTCAGGAGACAAAGACCACCCCTGTACATAAATAAAGGAAAAACAACAAACCAAAAAAAAAAAAAAAAAAACCCAAAATACAATTATTTCATATTATGCTATCTATATCACTTATGCAGTCCATATACACTTTCATCAAATATATCTATATTCCTTCTCTTCTTCCCTTCCTTTCTAATCTTTTATAACCCACATATCTACCTTTCCACCTTTTTCCCGCAATTTCCAGTGTTATCTTTTAATTCCAACCTTATACTGTACTTCAGAGTTTTATGGTATAGGTCATTTATATATTTTCATTCCTCTCTACCTATTCCCGATGTACACCATCTATCCCATTTTTCGGAGAATCCCAATAGGGTCCCTCTTATTTTAAACATATGCTTCTCGTGACGTACTACTTCATTCACCAATGCTCTCCACTTATATATACTAGGAGGATCTGAAGAAAGCCAAACCCTTGCTATTATTACCTTTGCCATTGTACTAAGACATAAAACGTATCTATAGATGCAGCTCGAATATAATTCTTCTAAATCTATACAGAATAAAGATATCCGAGGATCTATTTCTGGTAACATCGGAGCTGTAGAGCGAATATCCTTCCAAACAGCCTTCCAAAAGTCATAAACAATTGGACATTCCCATATCATGTGCCAAAAATCTGCATTGTCCTTCTGGCACCTTGGGCAAATTGCATTATCTTTAAGACCTGCCTTCTGAAGAGATACTGGGGTCCAATATACTCTATGTAAAATATAAAAGAAAATTTGTCTATATCTGATACATGGCGTGGTATGTTTCAATGAACCCAGTAGCTGATTCCACTGCTCATCAGTAAAAAGGCCAAGATCCTTTTCCCACTTCTCTCTAAGATTAAGTATTTGATCCGGGATACCTTTATCATTTATATTTGCATATATAGTGGACATTTTCCCCTTCTGCCCCACGTTTAATAGCATTCTTTTTACAGGGGAATCTACTAATATCGGGGAGCCCTGGGGAAACTGGGCTATTACCGCGTGTCTTAACTGAAAATATTGGAATAAAGCAGTATTTGGAATTCCCAGAGTGTTTTTAAGTTGTTGAAAGGTTATAAATCCATCATCCCCATATATCTGGCCTATGTCCAGTAAACCATGGACAACCCAAAGATTATCTTTAGAGATTTTAACTAATTCTGGATACGAGCTATTAAACCACAATGGGGTGCATTTATCTTGTGCTGTCCATTCATATAACGTATGGGCAAATCGCCAAATCATTATAGCTTGACGTAATATGTGCGGCAGCTTAGTACATGTCAAGCCAGAAAGTAAAAATTGTAAAGGTGAAAAAGAAAACTGTTGTGCCCTTTCACACAGAAAAAGGACCCGTGTTATTCACGAAATTACCGGGTATAACTGCTTCACTCTGTAATTTCATTTTCTGTCTGAAAGGGGTATAAATCATCTGTAAACATGATTTATAGGGAGAATTTCACAGCTTAATGCAGCAGCTTTTGTGAATGGCTGTTTAGCTATAAACATTTCTTGTGTTCTGCTGCCACATGGTCTTTTCTGCTAATTTCCTGTAATATATAACTGTGTATTTAGGGGGCGAATTTACTGGACAGGCCGCCCCTAGGCACAACATTTTTGGCCGCCCCCCTCCCCCCATTGTAACCTATTCATTATTAAGTCCTAACTATGCAATTGCCAGTATACTGTAATAATAAAATAAGCCTAGAGTAGAGCTAAAACTGGACCCTGCCTGATAATATACAAATAGAAACCTAAATCAGCGGCACTCGGAGACTGACTGACATGTTGGTAAAATAGTGTTGTATTAATTCAACATGGTGACAGCAGTCTCCAGGAGTCACCATGCTGAATTAAAACACTATTTTTACCATGTACTTGATGTCATCACACACCCATTACATATTATACTGCATGCAATAATGCCCATTACACATTATGCCACACGCCATAATACCTATTACACCACATGTCGTAATGCCCATTACACGCTATACCAAACACCATAATGCCCATTCATGTTATACCAAACACTGTAATGCCCAATACACGCTATACCAAACCCCGTAATGCCCATTACACATTGTACCAAACCCCGTAATGCCCATTACACAATATACCAAACCCCGTAATGCCCATTACACGTTATACCAAACCCTGTAATGCCCATTACACATTATACCAAACCCTGTAATGCCCATTACTCGTTATACCAAACCCTGTAATGCCCATTACATGTTATGCCAAACACCGTAATGCCCATTACACACTATACCAAACACAGTACTGCCCATTACACATTATACCAAACACTGTAATGCCCATTACATGTTATACCAAAACCGTAATGCCCATTATATAATAACATACGCCATACTGCCTATTACATATTATGCCACATAAGTGCCACTTACTTGCATGCTCATTGCTATGGGTTTCATGCTTGATGCCAGGGGTTTCATGCTTTGTCTGGGGTCTCTGTGACAGGTAGCCTGTGACACCTGTGTGGTGTCAGTGTCATTCAGCCTTCCCTGTGGAGAACAGGCCAAGTAGGAGGGACCTGCTAGAGCACCAGGGGCCAGGGGGGCAATTTAGGGCTTCTCAGAGCCACAGGACTCAAGAGGGTGGGCCCACAATCACAGGGCTGGAGCCTGGCCGGGCTTTGCTAGGGCAGCCTGAGCCCTTGGCAGCAGCAGGGGCCAGGGACGCAAGGGCTCCTCACAGCCTACCAGTGCCACACGGTGACGGCAGCTGAGCCACAGGGTATGCTGGGCCCCACACACAGCATTGCACTGCACTGTCTAAGTTTATTTGCCACAAATTACCAATGGAACTTACAGAACATATACTGATTATGTGGAGGCACTGGGCTGCGGAGGCACTGGGACTTGTCTGGACGTGTGGCGTTCATAAGTCAGGGAACATCTGGCAGTCACACAGACTGGCAGCCCGCAGCCCCATCACCCAATTCTCCTGTCGGCAGCGGCACAGCGCTGTGTGCAGCCCCAGCGTCCGTGATGTCCTCCTGTGCATGCGCCGCCACCAGCCTGTGCTTAAAAGCACAGGCTGAGCACACACACAGCGTTCTTCTGCAGAGTCTGCCGTGTCTCAGTGGAGATGGGCAAAACGGGTCACTAGCGAGAGCTGGGATCCAGCAGACCAGTCAATGAAAAGATCCGTATCTTTTAGGCTGTCCGACGGTTCACTTTGAAAGAGGGGGTAATTGATAATAAAGAAGCATAATTTGTTTTGCAATCATTTATTGCCTTTTTTTTTTTTAAAACAGTGAGCTGAACATATAAGAAAATACATAACCAAGTAAAACACTGATCGATGGCTGGGTGCAGAATCGCCATCGATGGCGTCTTCACCGATGGCCATCCCTAGCAGCAGCAGCAGCCTTGTTATTCTTTCTTTTGCTTGCAGTAGCAGCACTGAACTCAGGGGTTTATTCTAGTTCATTCTTTCTGACAAAATCCTTCTTAGATGGACAAAACCATGTGCACTGCAGGGGGGCAGATGTAACATGTGCAGAGAGAATTAGCTTTGGGTGAGTTATTTTGTTTCTGTGCAGGGAAAATACTGACTGCATGATTTTATACTTCAATATAGATCTCACTTTGAAGAAAAACCCCACCCAAATCTAATTCTCTCTGCACAAGTTACATCTGCCCCACCCGCAGTGCACATGGTTTTGTCCATCTAAGAAGGATTTTGGCAGAAAGAATGGACTAGAATAACCCCCTCAGTCTCCAGAGTTAGTACAGCTTAGCTGCCACAGGTGGCAGTGCTGAGCATAGGCAAAAGCATTGTAATGAAAAACTAAACTGAAAGTAAAAGAACGACGGGTCACCTTTTTGGGATCGGCGGCTCCCTCAGTCTTTTATGGGATCCGTTCAAAAGACCCGCTTCGTTCACGAACGACCCATCTCTACTCAGCAGTGCTGCACTGTGCTGAACCCCACATCATGTTCTATGTGAGCGCCGGCGGTGGCGGCGGAGAATCGGGTGCTGGGGCTGCGGGCTGCCGGTCTGTGTGACTGCCCGATGTTCCCTGACTATTAAACACCACCCGTCCAGACTAGGCAGCCTGGCTGCCGCCCTTAATATGTGCCTCCCCTAGGGCTGTGCCTCACGGGCCTAGTGGCAAATCCGGCACTGTGTGCATTGTTATTTTTCATTGGATGAGATAGAAGAACATGCTAAAATTGTACTTCTTTCAGGTAATGTATGTCGTATGTCTGGGCTGTCCTATTTGCTGTGAGCACCAGTACACCATTGGTTGTTCTTTAAAGAATCTCCCTACAATTAGTATAAATGAAATAAATCTACAAGGCCCATCCCAGTCTATGTGCTAGGAACAAATATGTTAGATTAACATGAGAATTTGGTACTTATGTAATATCTGGGCTCCCGTTTTTCTTATGAGACCGCGTCCCCTCGCGGGGCTTGCTGCGCTCGCCACGCTTCGGGCACGGTGGCTCGCTGCGCTCGCCACACTATATAGAATCAACTCCATGCGTAGTTGGATAGTAGGGGTATGAAAAAATGGGGTGCCTTTAACATGGGAGCCCAGATAATACATATGTACCGAGAATTTTTATAGCAGCATTTCAGATGATAACATTTTGAACATGGTGCAATTTAACTACGCATATACCATAAAAGGAAAACCATCCCAGAACAGTGGAAATAGTTAACTTCCAAACAAGGCTTTAGGGTGGCTTATTTTTCCAGATGAAATAACAGACCAGCAGATGGAAGATTATTTTATTGCTCCAGATTTTAATCTCTCTTCAAGCAAAATATTGATTTTCGCACATAACCTTAAGGCAGCTCCGAAGAAGTGATTTTCTTTCTGTTCTTTATTAATTTATATAAGCGAAGGATAGAAACCATCTTGTTGAACTACATATCACATAATGCCAGGTGTTGATGTTTAGCCATGGTACTGGTGCGGTACCCAAAGTCAATGGGCTTCTCTATATTCTCTCTGCACATGTTACATTTCCCTCCCCTGCAGTGCACATGGTTTTGTCCATTTGAGAAGGAATTTGCCTTTGCGAGTGAACCAGAATAAGGGCCACTGTGCAGGACACCGTGTGTGTTGTATACCGTGCGGGATGTAGTGTGGCTCAGGTACAGTATTGGTTGAATCAAGTATTGGTTGGATACAGGGAGGGCAGGATGCAGTGCAGGATACCGTAAGGGTTGGATACAGTTCAGATAAGATATAGTTTGGCATACAGTGCAAGTTAGATACAATGCGGGATACAGTGTGGGTTGTATATAGTGTAGGTTAGATAAAGTATGGTTTGGATACAATGTGGGATACAGGGAGTAATCCAGACCCGAGTGCAGAGCCATGAATTTGCCGCAGCCAGCTTTCAGTTAGGCCTCTGCTTGATCAAAATCCCACCTTGGGAATTAATGTGCTCGCTGTACGAATCCCCCCCGCACCCGCGTCATCAGGAAATCACCATGCTGGCTGTTCCCATAGGAAATTCCCCCGGCCGCCTCCCCACGCCCCCTGCCTGGACTTCTGGTGCCATTTTTATTTCTCACTACATGTAGCTTAATCATGGTTTGGGCCAAATACAGCACATGCATAAAGCACAGCTGCTGCAGAGGAAGTATGAAATAAGCAGCAATTACATGACTGTGAAGCACACACTAATTACAGGGGTCATGTACAGTACACACAGCAATAGCCCTGTATGTAATGTACTACAGTAATGTTACACAGGAATTCATGGAATATACTACTAATTGTAGATACAGGAAAACTGGTGCCATTACTGTACCTTTTCTCATGAATTTGTTATTTTTTTTAAATTAATATTAGTAATATAGAAGTATATAAGCATTCGTTAGAACTGTCCATGACTTACTGCACCACAGCTGGTTTATTAGATTTCCCATAACATCTGCTGATTACATCCATAATCTGTCCTCCTAATGTGGATGTGTGTGTATTTCGGGGGGTGGGGGTCTTACACCACTGGCATTATGCAAAGGGAATATGGGCATACCATACTTGATTCCACATTACATGCTTGGAATATTCAGGCAACATTTTTCAGCAGTCCTAACAGCTTTGTCAATCTGTGTGTAGTTTCTATGTTCTCCCATTGTTTGATTTTGGTTTCTTGTGGGTTCTCCTGCATCCTCCTAAAAATACTGACCGATAAATGATCTGCTGAATAAAACTAAAGTGTGTGTGGTTGTGTGCACTTCTGTGTTTAGGAATGAAGACTGTGAGCTCCAACGGGAAATGGACTGACTTGAATGACAAAATATTCTTATGCGGGGTACACACCAGGATGACCGCATTGTGAGCGGGGTCGTCAGTGTCTCGTCTGACCCGCTCACGATGACGCAGAGTGCACGAATCAATCAAGATGTGCACCGTGAGCGGTACCGTTCCGATCGCGACCCGCACCCGGGTGTATGGTAGTGTCCAGATCCTACCTGCTGCAGATAGGATCTGATTAATGACTGACCGACCCACGGGGCCGCGCATCCGATCGGAATAGGATTACAACAGGACAGAAAAGGGCCCAATCACCACACAATCTACATCTACATCGGTCGGAATTGGATCTAGATTGATGTGATCAGACCCTTGTCGTCCTGGTGTTTACCCAGCATTAGTGCGATGCTGTGTAATTAATAACTGCTCATGCACACAGCCAGTCACGCTGATACTTATATACAGATATATATCGCCCATTGCCTGTGCTGCACAGCAAACACAATTTGCCTGTGAACAATGTCAACATATTGGGTACACACAAGCCAACCGCCTCACAATACGCTGGCCTTTTGGATAACTGATCTATCACATAGTGCCGTGGTTCTCAACCTCTGTGCTCAGGAACCCCCAACAGTGCACGTTTTCTAGGTCACCCGGCAGGTGCACTCATTATTTACTGACACATTTTAAAAGATCCCAGGTGGAGCTAATTTTGTCACCTGTGAGTCTGTGAGGAGGGGAAGCGGTCATCTATTAGAATTAACTTAGGTCTACAGTCATTAGGTCGACCCCACTAGGTCGACTGGCAGGAGGGTCGACCTGACTTAAGGTCGACATGACTTAAGGTCGAATTTGCATAAAGGTCGACATGAGGAAGGTCGACTGGTCATAAGGTCGACATGGGTTTTTCACTGTTTTTTGAGCCGACATGTGCCGACAGGCGGTATTTCATGCCCTACCATCCACTAGGGCGTGGTGGGAGAATAAAATAGTGTGCCGAGCGCAGCGAGGCACCGTGCCCGAAGCACTGCGAGCATCCGATTCTCATTGCCAACTGTGTCCATGTCGACTGTGTCGACATTCGGACCAAAAAACAGTGAAAAACCCATGTCGACCTTATGACCAGTCAACCTTCCTCATGTCGACCTTTATGCAAATTCGACCTTAAGTCATGTCGACCTTGGCCCATGTCGACCTTAAGTCAGGTCGACCTTCCTGCCAGTCGACCTAGTGGGGTCGACCTAATGACTGTAGACCTAAGTTCATTCTGACAGATGTACCGCTTCCGTGAGGAGACCTGGAAAACGTGCACTGACGACCGAAGTTGAGAACTAGTGTGTACCAAGCTTTGTTCTTGAATACCAACAGACTTCCAATGTAATACAAAATGGCATACTTTAGCTTGGCTCTACCATTTGTATGGTTTATGTTGCAAACATTGTCTGCATTACAATGAAAATACACTCCTCTACCAACAATGATTATGTGATTATACCCCACACATCCATATACATTATTGTGGTTCGCAATACTCTAAAAAAAAAAACCATGACATTAATTAGTGAAAGGAGGCACCACGGGTGAACATGTCATTCCTGGCACCCTGAATTCACCCACACAAGTTTCTTGAGGGGGTTGACATGGTGTGACACATCCCTTGACCTGGACAGGTCCCTATGCTAGTTAAATATTGTTGGGGTGGTCTTACTGGACGATGCAACTTCAGATGCAAATCATTTTAATCTGTAAACTGTGGAAATCTGGATGGGTTTTACTATTATCAGCCACTTTCAGTGGCCACTTCAGCAGCATAGGAGCAATGGTTTTTGGCAAATCAACATATTGAACCTGATTCGGATTTGGAAGTTAAGAAAAGAAAAGAAAATAACGTATCTGGAGTAAACCATGTTGTACTGAAGGGGAGAAAATACGTAGATAGATATTTATTTTTTTGTGCAGGGTAAATACTGGCTGCTTTTGCATGTAGCACACAAATGTTTGGCCCCGTTTCGATGTTTTGGAGTCTGCAGAACACGGCAATGAATGGCCTCGGCAGTTACGCACTTGTCTAAATTAACAATAATCACCCCCCATATTTATCTGTTGTCAGAGCTCTGGTATCTGCTTTACTCATGGATGTTTCTCTCACAATATATCGCATATTGGTGACCAGTACATCATTTCATAGTAGAGGTGTGTTCATTGGATGGAGAATGGACCATGGCAGAGATGTTGTACTGTAAATTATTGTAGATTACTGTATGCAACACCAAATATATAGTAAAAAGAACACTCAAATAATACTCACACTTAAAACCTCTGATACCTGGATTCCACCCCTGATACCTGGATTCCACCTCTGATACCTGGATTCCACCTCTGATACCTGGATTGAAGCACAGTAGAACTTTGTCATTTTACACTTAAAAGTATGATATACTGGTATATATTTAGGCAATACATACCTGTATATTATACATTATTACTTACGTACTAGTGGTACAACAGCATAAGTTTCTATAACAAAAGATTATACTCCTTGGTATTGATTGTTAAATTTATTTTAAACACATATACTGGTAATTTTCTTTGTACAGGATACAAGGCCTTAGCATGGCTTACATTAGATTCCAGCTGGAGTGATTGACATAATGGAGTACACTGTAATATAGACACCATGGAAGGCAGAATAACAAGGGTCTCATCTCACTCTGGCAACTTGTACATTTGGGATGCAGTAATAAATGTGCCAATGCCTGTGGGAATCCATTTTACCACCATTGAACGTTCAATGCAGAGATGTGTCTACAATGTGGCGGTACAGCAAGGTAGCGGTCTCAGATTATGGGTGGGTGACAAAATACAATATAGGTATATGGATTTACATAGAAACATTTCTTTTTAAGCATTTTTTTCTTGCATCAAACCTACATTTATTATCTGTAAATTGGCCGTGCTAATAACGATTAAAGTGATAATATTTGATCGCATACTCTCTCCTACAAATGTTTTATAGCAGTTCCCATACATTTTTTGGGTATGGATCATTAGGTCTACAAGAAGTTAGTTGACAAGCATTGAGTCGACATGCAGAAACGTCGACATGGGTTGACATGAGTCTAGCTCGACATGGGTCTAGCTTGACAGGTCATTATGTTAACACAAGCATTAGGCATGTGCAAAGTCGACAGTAAAAAGGATGTCGTGGTTTTTTTATCTGAATGTTGACACAGTCGACATGGACACTGAAACGTAGCACCACGTCCCCTCACATGGCTTGCTGCGCTCGGCACACTATTTTATTCTCCCACCACACCCTAGTGGATGGTAGGGCATGAAATATCGCCTGTCATCACATGTCGGCTCAAAAAACAGTGAAAAACCCCATGTAGACCTTTTGACTGTCAACCTAATGCTTGTGTCGACTTAATGACTTAGACCCATGTTGATCAAGAACCATGTCGACCTAATGGTGTCGACCCAATGCTTGTTGGCCCAATGCTTTTCGACCTCATGACCGTAGCCCCATTTTTTGGGGGGTATTCAATGCAACAGGCAAGGGGGTTCTTATGACGAGGATGGCTTGTTTTCGGTCGAGGATCCTATTCTATGGACCGGCGGAATCCTCGCCATCAGAGTACAGCGGGGATTCCCTCACTCGTCGAGGTTCATGGCTAATGCCTATGGCTGTGAACCTCGCCATTTTAGAAATAGTGAGGTGGAAATGGCGAATACTGAGGGCGGGCTATGACAGCGAGCAATAGGCACTGCTCTCCATCATAGCTCGCCTGATCGGCATTGAATATACCCCATAGTATTCACTGTGTGCTGCTGCAAGCTGAGCTTGGTGGGATGGGAGACAGAGGCTCTCAGGCCACTGACACTTTGCATAAAACAGATTGCTTTCATGTTCCTTTAATAATTAATAGGGTTATTTGTTTTTTCTTTTTTTGTTCATTGTAACCCAAAGGACTGTAATACTCCGAACAACGCTAATTGACGTGTACTGTATATATTAAAGGAAACGGTTGTTCTCAGTGTACACACATACATGTTGTCATGTATAAAAGGTGTTGCCTCATAGCTTGCGATGAGTCCTGTAATCAGATGGGAAGGAAATAATCTAGCTATAGACTGTGGGTGGCTCTGTTGAGCTGCCTGTTGTACATGACACAGGCTGTTCTCGGCTTTTTGTATTGAAGTTGGCATTTACCCAGAGCCAGCTGGGACTGGACACACGACTCGCAGTCTCTCCTCAGGAATCCTGTGAGTATACCAGGGGAAGGACTGGGAACTTGTCTGTTTTTCTGATGACAGACATCCTATCGGTACACAGAATAATGTGATCACACCTCCTCCTCGCTTCCCTCCATCCTTGTGGAAAGACACAGCATCTGTAAGGAAGCAAGGTACTTTCTGTCTGTTTGTGTGTGTGTATGTTTTGTTATTGCTTTGTAGGTGTATCCCAGGGCCATCCATATCACTAACCAGGACACTGTGGTACTATGAGCAGGTACATATTAATATACAACAAACTGATTGGTGTGACAGGGGCATCATGGATCTGTACATCAGCTTAGGGGATGATCACGGAGCGAGACAAAGGATAGCACAGGCTACAGACAGCTATAGCAAGGTTTTTGTATTGTATTTCTTTAAGTAGTATACACTTGTAATTAATAATTACGGCTTTGGTCATTCTTTTTTACTTTCGGTACAGTAACCACCTTTAGCAATATTTATTTCCAAAACATGGTAACATTTTAATTACAGTGGCATTACCCTTTATCTAATTTGCAGTAATGATTTTGCTAAACTTGCAGTGAAAGGATCCACGGCACAACTCGTTGGAGTTTGTTTTTACTGTGTCTTATACAATGATTACTTTTATTTTGTACAAGAAGACTTGTGTGTGTGTGTGGCATAAAGCTAGTATACTGGTGCATGGATTGGCTTTGGTTTGTGCA
This sequence comes from Crinia signifera, assembly GCF_055691185.1. Classification (NCBI taxonomy): domain Eukaryota; kingdom Metazoa; phylum Chordata; class Amphibia; order Anura; family Myobatrachidae; genus Crinia; species Crinia signifera. The sequence goes on from NC_139217.1 coordinate 383,847,881, forward strand.
CAAGGATGTATGGTGCGATGGGTGGATGACAGTCAGAGGAGATGAGGACTGGTCAGCTCAGTGGAGTAAGCGTTTCCCGGTCAGCAGAAGAAGGACAGTAAGGAACATGTTGTGTTGTGACCGCTCTCTGGAGAACGATGTGTCTGAACTTCATCGGTCACCTCTGTCTTATACGCTACCAGAGGGCTCTTCCTCTCTCCACCACCTGCCAAGGTCAGACCCCAAGAATGGGAATAAGTAAAACATTGAATGTATGTTGGTCTATAATTGCTGACACCGTGCCACAGAATGGAAGGGGCGGGGGTCTACGGAACGGAGAAGTTAATCATACTGTATTACAATGTGATCCTAAAACCCCTTTACTCTACTATTATAAATGGATTGGGTGGAGGTTAAACCAGCAGCTGACAAAATGTTTAGCTGTAAATTGTATAAAAAAGGATGCTAATGAGGAATAAAGTCAAATATACTCAATTCCACCTTTATAAATGTAAAGGCAGAGTACAGCATTCTGTAATTATATTTTATTCATCCATCTGTGAGAGCTGCGCTTATCCCTTATAACGTAGCAGTGATTTACTGCTATAGCAATATGGTATTAGTGGGAGCTGATAAATGCCTGTTGTATGTTCCCAGCTCATGTCCAGAATTATGATTAAATTGATTTAAGCTTGTATAGGAATAAACATTTGAGATTTTTCAATACAATTAATGTTCAGTTACCTGTTATGTAGTTAGTCTTGTATTGATGGGACTGAATTATTACTTATTAATGATTAATTACATGGCATATAACAGTATACTGTATTTACATTTTGCTTATTGATGTATAAATTGCCAGCAAATTACTTGGGCTATGCAAATTGAATAATATAATTATATTGTTGACTACTAGAACCCTGTTCATCTATTTCATGAATAACATTTGATATAATCAATAAGTGATTAGATTAAACTAAATCATACAATGAATGTAATACCCCTTCACATCAAGCTTCATGGTCATGGCTTGGTGTGAAAGGGTGCTTATTGGGTGCAGTGGTTTCCGCAGCACCCTGGGGGGTGCCTCAGGCAGTGGTGTAGCTAGGTGCCACGGTGCCCGGAGCAAGGGCAAGTTGCACACCCCCCCCCCCCCCCCCCAAAGCTATTTCACGCCCCCCCCCCCCCCCTCAGCTAACTAGTTCACAGGCCTCACCTTCATTCAGGGGAGTATGGAAGCCCCTTGTGCCCCCTTTATTTTACCTGAACTGGGGTATTCCCAGAGGGAGATGTGGGTTGGTGAGTGCACAGGTGGCTTCAGGAGAGGCTATCCCTGGATCCATGCCGTCCAGGCTGTCCTTCCGGCATCTGCTGTAGATGGTGTGGGCCTCCTTGATTGTAGAAGGCGATCCGCTGTCCAGCGGATGGTATCGCCAGTGCGTGGTCACAGGCAGGAGGGCAGCAGTTCAGACCCCGTCCCCTGCTTGTGTGTGGCCACATCGCGGCCAGAAATCTAGGCCGCGGCTTCCAGCCCAGAGGAGGCCGCAGACGTTATGTGTGGCACTGTCCTGCCGGGAGCCGCCGGGTTGCAGGACCGGAGGACCCTCCTCAGGTGGAGGTGAGATAGGGGCGCCCCCGGACAGGCGGAGGGGACCGGGGGAATGGGTATTGGCGGCGTCGGGCTCGGGAGATGCTGCTTGATGTTCTCGGCCCATCCCCCCCCCCGCCGGGTCTGCTGAGCGATAGTAACGCCACTGCCCCACTGACTGATGCCGGGCAGAGCAGGGAGCGGGCGAGCAGGGCAGGGGAGCCGGCAGCAGAGCTCCGGCGCCAGGTGACATGTCGTCGCCTGGAGCTTGTGCTCGCCGGCTCCACCCTAGCTACGCCTCTGGCCTCAGGGTACCTGCAGGGGTGCCCTGGGTTGGTAGTCCAGGACCAATTCATATTATTGATGGTAAATGTAATAGGCAAATACAGTGCTTGTGGCTTCCAGTCATAAAACCTATGCATTGCTACATAACTGGATCTATATATGGTATACTGTATAAACACAATTTACTTAATTTGATACTTTCTTCAAAACAACAGACTTGTGGCCACGATAAAAATACTGATACACTAGGCTGCCAAGATTCAAAAATGTTTGGGAACCACTGGGTTACGTTATAAATGGTAGACAATGTCTAGGTCGACTGCTAATGGCCGACAGTGACTAGGTCAACACCTTAACATGGTCAATATACCCAAGGTCAATATTGACAAAGGTCAAAACAAGCTTTATGGTTGACATGAATGCGGCTGACATGGGTTTTTCATGTTTTTTTGTGTCTGTTGATATGGACATTTTATATTTGTATTCGCTATGCTTCGGGCACACTATTATATTCACACTTTATGCCCACTTGGATAGTATGAAAAACCACCTTTAAAAATAAAAAACCCTGTGAAAAACCCATGTTGATCTTATTCATGTCAACAATGCCTGTCAACCATAAGCTTGTGTTGACCTTTTTGTCATTGTCAACCTTGGACATGTCCACCATTTCAATGCGTCTACCTAGTAAATGTTGACCATTAGTCTAGTGACTACATACCTTAAAAAAAAACCCGGGTCCAGTGCACTGGAATAGCATCTAGGCAGCTACCCTTGGTGGTCCTTCAAGAACTCATGTTTGGAAGCAATGTGAACAGATAATCCGGGATGTCTGACCCATTTCCCATTCAAACCCTATGGAGAGCCAGTACGCCAGCAGAGGAGAGGTGTGGCATGACTGGCCGATGGCTACGCCTCCCGTTTGGTGCACAGAGAGAGCCGCTGGAGTCCGGCGGCTCTCTGTGTGCCGCTGAGGTCCAGGGAAAAGGGAGGCATCACACGCCGCTATTCCCCTCTCTGCTGCAAGCCGGGAGAGACCGCGCACACATGCACAGTGCATGTGTGCTTGTGCCAAGTGTGTGCACGTGTGCTGCAAAGGTTGAGCGCGTGCACAAATGCCAGGGCCGATTCGGAGGCCCAGTCTGTCGCTGACTGTCAATATCCCAACATCGGAATCCTGGCTGGCAGTACTCCGACTAATTGATGACCTGTACACTGGGATGCACTACATTGCCATTAGAAAGTGGGATAGTCTTGGATGGTTCCGATTGTTAAAGGACGACATGCATTTTTCATGATTTTTTTTAATTCTGATAACTTGTTCATGCTTCACAATCCACGTGGACTACAGATGTAAAGTGTGCCAAGCAAAGCGAGGCACCATGCCGAAGCATGGCAAGTGAAGCAAGACACGTTACACTAATTGGGGTTCATGATGACAGATGTCGACATAGACACCAAAAACTCATGGAAAACTCTTCAAGTGCCTCGACCATTTCCATGTTGACCTTTTCCCTCAGTGTCCACATTTTCACTGTCGACCTAGTTAATGTCAACCCAATGATCCATGCCCCTTGGATATACAAAATACTTTAGAAATCTAAATGTAGGTTTTCAGTATAAGACATCACTAGTCCGACTTGGACAAGTCAGACCAAATTCCCCTTGAGCTCCCCCAGAGGGCTTACTTCTGATTTGGCAATTGAGAACACTCAGCCAATCAGTGGCCTCCCAACTTCCATGTACCAGCCGTCCTACCGCTGGCACACACCTACGGAATGGGACCCAATACATCATGGGTGCTGATGGGTCCGATCTGATAAATTTTATGTGCAGGCGGTTCAATCTCCAGGGTCCAACCCAATGCTCCCACAGGACCGCACATAGGTCCGGATGGGATGTCAAACACATCCGATTTGGGCCAATTTCAGGCTATACAGCTGCAGCATCCCTTCCCTGATGGCGACAGTGCTGCAGACAGCCCACCTGGAGCCTGTGCAGAGGGTAGCTGGCAGGAACTGAGAGAAGGGACCCAGAGATCAAGCAATGATGGGGTTACTAATGAGGTGGTGTGTAGGTGGTCTGCAGCCAGGGGAGTCGGGCTCCATGGAGGCAGGACACAGAGGTCAGTGCTGGGGGATACAGGCATGTTGGTCGACAGTCATTAGGTAAACATGCGTTTAGGTCTACATGAGTCTAGGTTGACATGTAGGAAGGTCAACATGGGTTAGGTTGACAGTGAAAAGGTTGATATGGGTTTTTTACATTTTTTTTTTAGCCAACCTGTGCCGACAGGCAGTATTTCATGCCCTTCCATCCACTAGGGTGTGGATGGAGAATAAAATAGGGTACTTGTGTATTATCTGGGCGCCCGATGCATTGCGTCACATACCACTAATTAAGGTATGCGATGCCATGCGATGTGACCCAATTCCAGCCTTTCCCGGGCAGAGTGAAAAATTCTTGTTTAGGGGGATGGAAGGGGAATCAAGTGCCGGCCGCCCGCAGCAATTGATTGCTGGGTGCAGGGAGGGATGAGTGACCCGGCGGCTAAGCGGAGCTGATTTTAGGGCCCCTCTGATCGCTGGGGCCCGGGTCAGTTGTCCCCTTTCAAACCCCCCCCCCCCCCCCCCTGTCGCCGGGCCTGATTTATGATCTCCTCTCTCAACCAATTAAAACACAAACATGACTCGCTCAGTGCTGCATGTCACTTTAATTTCTGCTTATTCATGTTTCCTAAAGTCGCAGAAAAACACGAGAGCCAAAACATGGAAGCCATTGGGGGAAATTTACTAAGATGTGTATTCTACTTCACATGTGAAATTAGTAAATTTCCCCCATATTTCTTTAAACCATAGGCCATTCCCACACAACAGGAATCTAAAAGCCCCATACACACTAGAAGATATCATTGAGAAACAATGACCCTGCACAGAAACAAAATAATTCCCCCCAAATCTAACTCCCAAAATAACTCCCCCAATCTAACTCTCTCTGCACATGCTTCATCTGCCCCACCGGCAGTGCAGCATGGTTTTGTCCATCTGCAAAAATTGCAGCCTTGCTAACTGGTCTAAATCAGGCCCAATATACTTAAAGATTTCCCTTGAACACCAGGGGGGAACCATATAGTGCACCCATGCTGACTGATATCCGTCAGTGACGTCATCAGTACATGCAGTAGTGGGGGATATACTGTAGTCAAATTGAGCTGCAAGTACAGAAAATGGAGGCATCATTAATGACCCACGTGAGTGCGCATTGTTAATGATATCGACAATACGCTCTGGACGATATTACAAACACTCAGAAGGGCCAAAATTAGCAATATAATTTGTAATATCACTAAGTGTGTTAAGGCCATAATGTAATGGGCTCTGATTTGCTGGTCCTGGTGTGAATTTGGAGCAGGGGAGTAACTAGAATGTTGTGGGCCCCATAGCAAAATCTTGAAAGGGCCTGCCTTTCACGAGAAAAAGAGAATGAGAGCAAGATAGAAAGACAGAAAGAGGAGGTGTCTGGGAGAGACGGAGACAGAGGCAATGAGAGAGAGGGTATCAGGGAGAGAATGTGGGAGAAACAAGGAGAGAGAGAGAGAGAGAGAGTGCCAGATAGGTAGAGAGTGGGATATAGAGAGAGGGGAAGTGTGGGGAAAGAGGCAGGGTGGAGAAATATAAGTGAGAGAGGTGGGGAGAGATAAAAATAGAGGGTGTCAGAAAGAGAGAGCTACAGAGAGAGAGAGTAGGGAGAGTGAGAGACTCTGCTAGAAAATGAGACAGAGTGAAAAAGAGAGGAGAGAGGGTTGGGGGTGGGAGAGGAGAGAGATAGTTAAGACATGGGGAGGGGGTGAGAGAGGCATGGGGTGAGATGCAACAAGCATTGCAAGAAGTTTGTCGCCAGCCTCTGCATGCATACTGGCATTTACTAACGCCGTGTGCATGAAGAATTTTGCCATGATAGAACTTCTGTGTTTTGGAGTGAAAACGTCAATTTCAGAGGTTTGGCCGCATTTGTTACTTCCATACATCTAGCCTATGGTGAGAGAACATGGGGGAGAGTGGAAGAGAGGAGAGAAACGGATGGAGCCAGGAGAGAAAAAGAGAGAGGAGTGGAAGCAGGGGTTGGAAATGTTTGACCCATGCATTACTTTTTAATGAGCTATTACGCAATTAAATATCCGCACATCTATGGACATGCATTTTATATGACTCTTCTCTTGTGGGTGCTGGAGGGCTCATGCAATTATACGCAGTGGTGACTATTTAACAGCTTTTGATTGGCTTATTGCCAACTAATGGTACTTAAATAATTATGCTTGTTGCTATATTATTATGACACAGCCATATATTAGCATTATCTAATCAGGGACAAAGAAAAGATTTCTGGAGGGGGGTTTCCAAATGCTTCAGTTTCAATTTAGTGTGACCCGCCCAAGTAAGAGATATAATTAGTACATATTCTGCTTCATACAAAGTGCAGTGTATGTAAGTATATATAGGGGCAGCAATTGCAATAAATTGTTAGATGAGGCAGTAACATTGAAATAAATATAGAATATACAGTAGATGACAGATAAGAACCACTTGGCCCATCTGGCCTGCCCTAGACACTTGTATATAAACACACACACAATCAATCACACACTACGGTTACTTCTTTTGTGAATTAAGTAACCTACCAGTATATTTTCAGGTCGTTGGAGAAAACCAGCGTGCCTGGAGAACACCCACACAAGCATAGGGATAATATACAAACACCACACAATTAAGACCAACCTTGACACAGATAATGCTGACTATTACACCATCTGTGCTCAGGGGTGTAACTAGAAGCTTGTGGGCCAAATAGCGTAGTATCAGAGAGAGAGTTTCCTAAAAATGAGAGGAGAGCGATAGAGAGGGTGTGTCAAGGTCCCTCCAACACACCTGGGCCCAGGTAAAGAGTTCCTGTACCACCTCCCCCCTCTTGGTGCCACTGAGCATCAGACCCAGGCATATACGTAAACCTTGGTCTTCGTATATATTGGATAGTGTTTGTAATATAGTATTAATAATTAACACAACATATATTCTATATTATAGTCTGTAGTGGAGAGAGAAGATTGAACATTTTTATTTCTGATTTGTTTTGTATTTAATTACTTTTTTTTTTTTCTTTAAAAGCGTAGACCATATCCTTTTATATATGACACTTCCTTACATTATCACATTGTATGCAGTGATGGGACATTGCCAGTGGTAGATTTATCTATGGGCTACAAGACTGCCGCTCCCCCAGTAAAATCCGCCACCTTAACTCAGTGACCCAGTTACAGTCTATGACTGCACTAGCTACTGTGACTGGCAGTGACTTCCGACAGTCACTCACAAGACAAGCGGTTCCCATAGGAGGTGTTTACTCCCTCTGGGACCGCCAGACCGGGCTACGATTAGCAAAGAGCTGGCATCCTGTTGGAAGCCACTCCCTGCCTTTTGTGCATTCCTGGCTGGCTTCTATGGGCTACAGCTGATGCAGTCAAGCCTCTGCTTGTGTACATGCGACAGTGCCTGCCAGATCCATTGTGCAGTCTCAAGGACCCATCTGGCCAGGGATGGCTCTCTTCATACTGGGTACGGCACTTGTTACAGCAGACCCCTTTCTACCAGACGGTAGGAATATCTGATGAACTTTAGTATTTTAATGTTTCCCTAAATTATAGTGACTTTCGGTATTAACAGTTGTTACTCCTAGTGGAAATTATGCTTTTTTCAGTAGGACACATCTTCAGATGCATCCTACTGAACATATGCATATTTTTTGCATGTGTTTTTTCTCTACATACATTATGGAAACTCCTTTAACTGTTCAGTGGTTTATTGGAAGACAAATCAGTAGAATGAATTACAATTAAAGTGTGGGATAATTTAGTCGGTCGCCAGAAGGTCTGAACAGCAATTATTTGTCTTTTATGAAATGTGTAACCATTCTGTCCTCCAGTACAGTACTGCGTGATTAAGACTGTATCTTGGAATATGTTCTAAGAGCTGTAAGAGGGAGAAAGATTTGATCTCTGCCATGAAGAAAATATAATATCCATTGGATAAATGCATTATGGCGTCTTGTCCCCAGGCATTGTGGGAGAGAGTGCAGTGATAAATGGCAAACAAGTTTGCTGAACGGGTGGCCATCTGTGTTGTTGCCAGACCTAATATTTTTCCACAGCAGCCAGAGCATCTGGTGATTAATACATTCCGCCTACATCTGCTGGTATGGTACTACATTCTGAGATTTGTAGTTCCATTTCCAATTATATACCATTGATATGGTGAAATTATATATTGATTTTGATGTTTTATTAAATTGGTATTATGAATATTATTAACATGTCTTGACTTTTACTGCACCACCAGTGCTATATGCTATATGTTTATATCCGTGTAGATCCACTTTGTTTTTTTTTTGTATTTTCTCTAAAGCTGGGTTCACACCAGCGAAATCTTTAGCGACCGGTACCTCGCTGATGCCGGCATTGGCAAGTGCTTACACACTTACATGAAACAGCAGACTTGGTAGTGGGGGCGATGCTGCATTCCGCAGCAAGGTTCGCGCTCATGATACGCATGTACAGGCGAGGGAGGATGCTGCTGAAGATGCGTGCAGGAGCTCGTATCATCCTACACACTGGACTACATTCTGATTTTATTGCAAATTCCGCCGAGTTGGAACAAGTTAAGAATGTCATCTAGTGTGTACCCAGCTTAAGGTTGATATATCAGAGCATAAAATCATCTATAGTTTATTTACTAAGCCTTGGAGATAGCAAAAATGGACAGAGATCAAGAAGCAGCCAATCCGCTTTAATTGCAATGTTATGGGTTGTCTGAAAAATTTACTTTAGGAGCTTGTTGGCGGTGTTTTATCTCAGTTATCCTACAGTATGTATAAAAAAAAAAGTATCTTATTATTAGTGCTTAGCACATTTCATTTTTTTTTTTTTGAATTGCAACAAATTTTACCTAATTTAGAAAAAGTCTTTTGGTGTTATAGATTTCACTATTAAAAAATGAGTATGTTTTGATAGATTTTACATTCCCTGTAATGTATTGGATATTTGATCGCATTTTGGATTCCTCACAGTCATGAAACAAAATGATTGCACACTAGAGGCGGATGTGAGAGTTCAGTGGCTGTGCAGGATGTTGACGTTTTTTTCATGGGGCAATCCTTTACAAGGTGAAACCATGCCTCTGCGTTCGGGCCAGCAACCCGCACGGCCTCTGAACAGGTATGCTATTACATCCTATCCTAGGTGTTAAACTAATTTCCATCCTAGTCCATACTAGGCCCACACTGAGCTTGTCTCGTCATCAATGTTTAGTTTATATTGCTAATGATGATTATTGCCAAGCTTTTATCACTGGCCTTTTTGAAGTAATAAGGGCAATGAGCTTGGTAACCGTTTACCAATATTATTCACCATGCTCAGTATGCATAGTGATTTCTGCCATCCCATTACCATATGTTATGTCACATGTTTAGGACTATCGGTAAGGTCTACAGTAGATGATCAATAAGTATTCAGACATTACTGCTAAATGTAACACAATACGGTTTCAATCCCTTTACTTGCCGTGCTTAGATATGTTGGGAATAGCTATTTAATAACAGCTTGAGAAGGTCCATGAATCTTCTTCAGCCCTTTTGTGTGCATGACACACACAAAACATGATCATCCTAACTATACGGGTGTGGTATGACAAACCGACAGTCGGGATTCCGACAGTCTTTTCTCCGACGTCGGAATCCCGACTGCACAGCGGGGGGAGTGCAATGAAGCCCCTTGCAGGCTCGCTGCGCTCGCCACGCTGCGGGCACGGTGCGCTCGCCACCTATTTTTTTCTCCCTCTATGGGGGTCGTGGACCCCCACGAGGGAGCAGTCCGGATTCTGACGTCGGAGTAATGACTGTCGGAATCCCGACTGTCGGGGAGCCGTCCGGCACCCAACTATACAATAGTGAATAAATGGCAGCGTTGGGGAGGTTCTCCATACACTTTGGGAGCATTCACCTCTCCTTGTTTTGTTAGTTCTGTGTCCTTACTTTGCCTACACATCTATCCGGATGCAGCCTCACTGACTCCTGGACATTATCATAACCAAACTAATTATTGGTGTGAGTTTTAGAGCTTTGTGGCAATATGTGCCTGGGAAAACTGCTGGGCATGTCTCTGCATACATACATATTAAGTGAATGAAAGAACTAATGTGTCTTTCTATACTGACTCTTGTCTGTAGGCCATTTGATTGCAAAAATTCTGGGCACAGATTTCCGAGACTGTGAGGTCCTCTGAGAGTTAGTCAAAAATATCAATTAAGGTTTTACCTAATCATGGTGACTTAATGCTGGGCCTGATTCAGAACTGATTGCTGGGCTGCAAATTTTGGGAGCCCAGTGATCAGTTAATGCCACCCCATCCGATTCTATCTCTCTGCCCCTGTGCACAGCTGAGAATACATTTGCAGCCATGCAAACAGGGGGAAAACCATTCACAATCACTCACCATTGAATGTTTTTCCCCCCTGACCTGCAGTGCTATATAAGTCTAGACTTGCTCGGCACTGCAATGGCCATGGGGAGATGGAGGCCGCTTTTGAGATCAGCGTCCCTCCTTCCCCACAAGTGGGCCAACCTACGGTTTTAGGTGGTGCCCCAGAAAATGCCGGGGTGCTGCCTAGATATGCCTGTCAATTAATTTTCGAACAGATAGCGATGGAGACCCCGCGCATCTGCATAGCGGACCGTGTAAATGTGCGGTCGCTCGATAATTATAAGGTCTGCTAATTTGCAGCCCTGTGATAGGATCTGAATCGGGCCCTGTGTGTCAAGGTTGATGTATTGTGTCACATGATCAATACTGCAGCTCTTCCCCTGTATGATCATAGGCACTTATTCACTGGAAGAACATTGTCATTCTGTTCAAGGGTTTTCCTATTACTACGTGGAGATGACATACAACCTATTGCCATACTTATAATGCACAGAGAACTCCCACAACTGCTGCGTATACATTGGCCGGACATATTACACCACTGTGTGCTTTTTTTTATCCTTTCTCTTTCTATGAATCTCGGAATGGGGAGGGGTTTCTACCACAGAAGAAATATACATTAATAGGAAATGACAGATGAATCCGTCTATTGTTTTTTTGTTACTATGAATGTAGATAATTGGCTCTTGATGAACTTTATTAATTTAAATTCGTGCAAATGGGTATTCTTAATCTTTGCTATTCTGTATGTCTTTTGTGTAGGAGAGGTGACCTACATTGAACAGTCTTATGCAGTTTCTAGTGCGCATAGTGACGTAACCATATTTTCATGTAATTTTATGTTTTATTGAGAATTGTAACCATTATATTCCCAAGAGTGACAGACACACACTCTCATGAATAGCACATGTAACCTCTGACTATGCAATATATGGTGAGCAGGAAGCAGATTCTCATCAGATCCTAATGGCCTCTCCATGCTAGGCGGCTTTGTGCCAGGGTCATTCAGTGCAGTGAGTCATTGCTATTGACAGGAGAAAAGGCTGGTTTGAGCTCTCTGCATTGAGACCTATGGGGGTATTCAGGGGTAACTATAACTTTTGGGGGCTATGGCCTTTTCTCTATAGTGCTGCTTTGTGACGGTTCTGAAATGTATCCCTCCCAGCATGCCATGCGGTCACAGGTGTCTGCATATGTGCAAAAGGACTCTAGGTCACAGACTCAGAAGTGCGGTCAATGGTGAGGATTGCAAAGGGCACTTTTTTCAGAAGAGCTGCCCTTTGCGTTGCCTGTTGCATATGTTTGTACATATGCAATGAACATCGTGGCATTGGGTAGTGTGATGTTCCGCTAGTGCTTGATACATCCCGCCCCTAGAGAGTGTCGAGGAAAGAGAGAGAAAAAGGGCAGGATGTTGTAACATCCGCTGCCCTGTATCGCCGGGCATCGCATTATTAATAACCACATATGCTCTAACATATGCGGTTATTAACGCAAGGGACAGCTCTTGCGATAAGAGCTGTCCCTTGCGATGCGGCGCCGGTGTTGGACTTCCAGGTCTGTGACCCGGGAGTCCATCTGCGCATGCACAGAGAGCCGGAGCCGGCCGCAGGGCATGCTGGGAGGGATCCGTGACGGATCCCTCACACAGCGCTGCGGTAAGAAGCCCATAGGCTTCTGCAGGGAATCGCCAGCTTTTGCTGGCGATTCCCTCCACAGCGATGATGCTGCGGAGGGGGGTTAGAGCATACAGAAATGCGTTAAAAACCCCGATAACGGGGTTTTTACCACATTTCTGTGTTAGAGAATCGCCCCCAAAGTGAGGAGAAGCAGAGGGGAGGTCAGGGAGAGAGTGAGAGAGGGCTTCATGTAAAAATTGGTAACGAGAGAAAGAAAGAGGAGCAAGAGAGAGGGTGTCAGAGAGAAAGGGGGAAGGAGAGAGGGAGGGGTGTGAGCAGGAGTGAGAGAATATCAAGGAGAGACAGGGAGAGGTAAGAGTGAGGAACTATGTGGGGAGGGTGCTGAAAAGATGGGGGGAGCGATGAGAGGGGAGGAGTAAGAAAAGCAGAGGCAGGGGGATAGACATTGGCAGCAAGGGGGGAGTGAGAAACAGTCAAGGGGCATATGTATAATCGGCGAAATGTTTTCAGTGTACACGGACCCCTGAGCTCCAGGGGAGTCCACACTGCACTCAATTTTTTTTTAAAGTAGCACCCTCTAGTGCTCAGACTCGAACAGAGGGGGGTGCGGTGAGTGAGGGAGGTGGGATAAAGAGAGTGAAGGCATAGGGGGGATGAGAGTAGGGGAGGGAGAGCAGGGTTTAGTGAGGAGGTCCACCTGTGTTTTGTGGTTAGGTTAATCCAACTGCGGACACTTGCGCACAGGCTATTTAATACTAATATGAATGCTTAGTGATCTTAGGTCTGGATGATTATGTTTAAAGTACCATTCACCTCCTCTATAATCATATTTTGGATATGTAAACCCTGAGATAAATATGCAGTCATGCACCTGCTGACGCACAAGAGATGTGTGCCTCTAATGTAGAGTACTTAAGCAAGCACCTCATTTATTATATATGTAAGAAAAAAGACATTTCTTCTTCTAGGAGCTGGGTGTAGTCAGGGGCGGACGCCCTCCTCTCTGATGGTGAATAGACCTTGGCATTATATCCGCAGGACATATCAAATGCACATGCGCAAATGACTTGGTAATAGCCGCGGTGGCCATTTTCCAAGTGATACTGTATGTATCTGTAGTGCAGTGACGAGGACATGGGACTCAGGAGGGATAAGTACAATATATGGGTGCAGTGTGTTCACATACTGTGCACCCATTATAGAAAACGCCTATAGGTGTAGACTTTCCAGTATTCCTTAATGTCAGCCATTTCTATTATTTAGAATGGGATTCATTGTAATAGAAATGTGCCTTCATCATATAAAAGACTGTTGTTGGATTACTGTCATTTCTGAAGATGTGCTATATGTAAGCTCGTTGGCATACTAACTAGAGGCTGTTTCAATGGTTTTACTTTGAGTTAGAGGCAATGGTTCAGCTCTCATATCTGTATCAGGATGAACTTGTCTGTGGTTTATCGGGTATGGTATAATCCTCCGACAGTCTGGATTCTGATTGTCGTCTCTTAGTCATCGGAATCTGGACTGGTAGGAGCGTGACAGGGGGGGTGAGCGCATTTAAACCCCTTGCAAGTGCCTCCTATTCTATTCTCCCTCTGTGGGGGTCGTGGACCACCCAGAGGGAAAATACGACGTGTAAGTTGGGATTCTGACTGTTGTGCTCCTGACAGTCGGGATTCCAACGTCGGAAAAATTACTGTCGGAATCCCAACTGTCGGTGAGTCATTCGGATCATTTTAAATAACTATCTGCTGTATGAATGTGCCCTCTTTGCAATATATATGGATTGAATTCAAGCAGGGGGTCTTCTGTAACTGACCTGATTTATATTATTCCTCTAAAGGGTCCCAAGATGCTATATTGTTTCAGCCTGTATTTCTCTACAAGATATTAATGATTTAGTGTTATATAAGAGGAAATAGTTAAGTTTGCTTCTACCATGTGTGGTCTACAGAGTCTGCCAAAGATTAACATCTGTCCTGTGCCTAATTATCCACCTGAGGTGAATAATTAAATTATAGCTGCCCAGCGATATCATACACACTATAAATTGTCATGTTAAGAAAAGAAAATATACTGTATGTATGGCGTAACCAGAAAAGAAATCCTGTATGCAGGCTTTAATAACATTATTTAGCCTGAACCACACATACACAAAATTGTCTGTTTGCTTTATTTTTAAATCCAGTAGATCAGAAGTTCCAAAATGTTCATTACACTCCATGTTTTAAGCATATCTATGCTTGAGCACAGGCAATGGCTCTGTACGGTAATGCTGCACCTCCTGCTGCAGTAGTGATTCAACTTGCATCTACAGTATATACAGTATATAAGCACCGTGCCACCCCAGAACCCTTTCACTATAAGTAACTTGATCAGGGTTACCTCCACCCATCCGGAATTACTCCGGACAGTCAGATAATTAAGACCGGGTCTGGCGGGGTGGCGTTCCTGTTGACTATACAATGTCCAAGAATAGGCACCTGCCTATTCTTGGACATTGTATAGTCCGGGAACGACACCCCTCTGAAAGCAGGTCTTAATTACCAGACTGTCCAGAGTAATCCCGGACAGGTGGTAATCCTAAACTTGATATTGCAGATTGCTCCTGCTCACCATAGCCCCCTCCCCAAGTAAAATCCAACACTGTAGTGAAGCCAGATGCAGTCTGTGAGACTGCACTGGCTTCACTGTGACTGGCAGTGACTTCCTATTGGAAGTCCGACTTGCCAGTCACCAAAGCAGTCCCGTTGGGAGGTGTTCCCTCCCTCCGGGATGCCTTTCTATGGGCTGCCGAGCAAAACCCAAGATTGCGCATGCGCAGTACCTACATTGGTACTGTACTGTGCATGGGCCGGTACCGGTCATCTGTATTATACAGGCACCTGGACCATGATTACCCTTCTATGGGCTGTTGCCGAAGCAGTGCAGAGGTTTGTATTGCACATCCGCCAGTCCCGGCGCCTGTCCTCATAGCACAGGCGCCGGGAATGCTGCAAGGAATAGGTGGAGTGGGGGTGCCTGCATCGCGGTACCTCTGCTGCAGCTGCGGCAGCCCTCCTCCCCTGAAAGGTATGAGCCACCACTGCATGTCTCCCAACATTCCCAGACATGCAGAATCAGCTTTATTTGACCAGGTATAGTTGTGTATACTAGGAATTAGATTGGATTGCTGTGCAACAGCCAGGGTAGGAACAAGTACAACAGTGACAGTACAGATATATATCACACAACAGATATGGCTGGAGCGTTGTCTCCTTCCACTTTATCTCAACTTTATCTCCAGTTTACCTCTTCACCAGGCTTAATACATCTGCCCCATTGCTTGTGTATATCGTTTCCATATATTCAATTTAATAAATAAATACGAATTACACATGATATGATTGCCATCACCAGTGCTGAAACAACACCTTTCTTATCAAATAAATAGTTCCACAAAGGTTACGTCACTCATATATTCTGTCCCTCCTGGAATAGGTCATGTGGGAAGTACTGTATCTGGCAGCCCTACAGCGTCATACACAACGACACCTCACACTGAGGATGGTGTCAGCGCTTCCAAAGAGCACTGCACATACAGATGCTGTGTTCCCCAAAGGCTTCAATGGTGCCTTATGGTTTTCCTGACGAACAGACACCCCCTCCCCCCCCCCCTTCGCCTCTCATACAATCATAACCTCTTGAATTGGGTATAAGAGATTTGGTAGAATGCGAGGATCAAGGATTCCTACTGAGATTAGCAGTTTTCCTCTTTAAAATTAAATCAATGCAGTGAGGAGCAAATCTTTTATTAGCTGGATCAGCAAACACTTGCTCATAACATGTAACACGCAGAACCCGCAAATAAAAGCTGAAGACTAGTTGCTACCTGTTTGCACTTTGTGTTCAGTTATAGTGTCTGTCCATCCTAACGACACGTAACACAGAAGAGATATGTCTTCTTATCCTTATAAAACATAACGCACATAGAAGCAGATGTATTATGACTGGTAAAGTGATACAAATTGTAGGTGATATTGCACCATAGTTGCCTACCCTCCTGCATTCTGCAGGAGACTTCCTTAAATAACAGCAATCTCTCTCTCTCCCTCATTAGTCTAGCAATCTCCCTCCCTATATTTTTGAGGAAAAAAGGAATGAGAGACAGATAGATTTACATTGAACCATCAGCACCATTTCCCAGCACTTTACCAAGTATAGTAGCTCTTACTAACTGCTTTGGGGCTCATCTACATTTGGATATAAGTCATTTTAAAAGATTCCTCTCAGATATACAGGTACACCACCGATTTTCCGGCATCATCGGTTCCAGTGCCATGCCGGATTATCGATTTTGCCGGATTATCGAAGGTTTCTAGTTTTTACTAATTTTGCACCTTCAGTACATTTCTAAAGCAATAAACAGTCAAATATATGCCACAGCATAATATTAATGAATGAATAAACACAGTAGTGTATGCAAAACTGTTTATTAGTGTAGTACGTGCTGTATAAGCAAAAAAGGTATCAGGTACATTTTGAACAAACATTAACAGTAAGTGCAGTATGAATGAAAGTCTTGCTGGGACCTTGGATGCCATATCAGCCCCACTGCTGCCTGCTGTGTCACCTGCAGTGTCCTTGGAAGCTTTATCCAGTGGCACTTGTTTATGCTGTGTCTTCCGCCCATGTGCGGTACTTGCCGGGACCTTGGACGCCATATCAGCCCCACTGCTGCCTGCTGTGCCACCTGCGGGATCCTTGGAAGCTGTACCCAGTGGCACTTGCTCATGCTGTGTGTTCCACCTATGTGCGGTACTTGCTTTGACCTCAGACGCCATGATGCTTCCTGTGTCACCTGCAGTGTATGCGGAAGCTGTACTCACTGACACTTGCACTTGTTCCAGATAAAAAGAGTTCATCAACCTCTTTTAATCCAATTTTGCTTTTTCCGGATTAAAAGAGGTCCCTAAACTTCTTTAATCCGGACAAATCAAAATTGTCCGGATTAAAAGAGGTTCCGGACCAAAGGTTGCCGGAAAATCGGTGGTGTACCTGTAGCAGTACACACCCACTCTTCTAGGTGCCACGTTCACAATCTCTTTTCACAATCTCTCTATATATGGAACTAGACTTCTATTTCTATTTCCAACTATAAACTCCCTGAAACTAGTTTTCAAAAGTAGGCAAGTATGTAATGCACCATCCAATCAGCTGTGTTGGTAAAATGACAGGAGTTGATTGGCTGGTGCCTTATCACCTTCCATTTCTCACTTTACCAGGCTTATTACATCTGCCCTGTAGGACTTAATTTAATGATACCTAACACCTTTGGTAGACTTTGTTAGACTCACCTCTCTGGTAATGTCCTGCGGCATTCCCCACTGTTTCACCTAGCCGGGGCTCAGCAAGGCCTTATAGACAATGGGGATGTACTTATAATGCCAGCTATACCTGTCTGTGTAACAGTAAGTAGCAATAAGGATTTTATATTGCAGAAAAGCATTTGTTTCTGCATCACCGTAGGCATACTTAACCCTTTGGGGGAAATTTACTAAAATGGAAAACCTAAAATTTCATTATAGAGTATTTTCACTACGACTGCATACGGCTGTTTCAGCCATATGCAAAGTCGTGCTCCGGAGGGGAATTTACAAAGCAGTCCTATACGACTGCTTTGTAACCCTCGGATGTCGTATTAATTCGTATTAGCTGGCCGTATATACGGCCGCTAATAAGAATTAGTGGAGGCAGTCTGCATGGATCAGTCAGATCCGTGCAGGCTGTATGGTGTAAAATAAATAAAAAACAAAAAAAAACAGCGTGGGGTCCCCCCCACAGCTGTAACCAGCACCAGGCTGAAAGAGCCGGGGGCCGACAAATAGGGGTTCCCCAATTTATTTATTTATTTATTTTTTAAACCAGGTTCGGGGCTGGTTCCCAAAATACAGGGGACAAAATGACTTGGGGTCCCCCGTATTTTAAGAACCAGCCCCAGGCCAAACCAGCCAGCAGGGTAATGTCACAGCCAGGGGACACTTATTATATAAGTTCCCGCGGCCAAAACATCACCCAGTCAGCCTGGCCAGGGGCCCTGGGGGAGTGGGGACCCCCCAATAAAGGGGTCCCCCCCTCCAGGACTTACCTGACCAGGCTGAAGCCTGGTGCTGTCCCCGGTGGCCCTGGAGCAGTGGCCACCGGGCTGATTGAGTGCAAAAAAATAGAATAAAAAACTATTGCTTTTAACTGTGGAACAATGAGTCCCAGCAAGCCTCCCCCGCAAGCTGGGACTTGGAGAACCACAAGTCCCAGCCTGCGGGACATTAAAGGACCCACTGGGTCTTGTAGTTCCGCAGTAAAAAAAATAGTTAAATAAACACACACTGACACATAAGAAAAATAAAACTTTAATACATACATTACACACATACTGATACTTACCTATCTTGAGCCGTAGGTAGGTCCCTGGGTCTTGGTCCGGTGCCTTGTCCTGCTCCATGTCGGCGGTCGGCTCCATGTCGGCAGCGTCTGTGTCAGCGTCCATCCGGGTCCGAAGAAATCCATGGGGGACCTGTGGAAGGAAATCCAACTCACCCAGGTCCTCCTGTGAAGATCTGTAGTCTTGATCCGCCGTAGTCCTGGTCTTTTGTCACCTTCTGTGACACGCCAGCGTCTCCATCAGCTCCCCGCATCGGACTGTCAGAGGCGCAGAGATCATTCATCTTCCGCGCCTCTCTATAGAATGATTCTATTGGCAGCTAGGCGGCCAATCAGGAGCTGAGAAAGTCGGCTCCTGATTGGCCGCCTAGCGGCCAATAGAATCATTCTATGGAGAGGCGCGGAAGATGATTTTCACCAATACAGCATACATTGCAACACAGGCATCAGTGCGACATAACAGCTCAACAGTAGTGCAGGTTGCACTGCTGTTGAGCTGTTGTGTCGCACTGATGCCTGTCTTGATAAAGGACTGTTTGCAGTCCGAAACGTCGACCAAGTGTATGCCGTATTGGTGATGTATTAAATAATCATACTGTTGAATATTGAAGTGTGCTCTCTCGGCTGTTTCCCTGTTATTGGCCCCCAGATTTTTATATATATATATATATATATATATATATATATATATATATATATATATATATATATCTTATATATTTGGCTACATCTGTCACTCAAAGTGTGTCTGGAGCTGTAACGCTGGGTTGTGGACTTCCATCTTAATTTATGATTGTCATCACCTGTTTTAAACAGGGTAATTGATAAGAAAGGTGTTTAAGCACAGGTGATGGTAATCCATAAATTAAGAAGAAAGTCCAGAAACAGAGCAATGTGTCCCTCCTGGAGAGGGTCATGTTGGGAGGTATGCACCTCTCTCCCCCCCCCCCCCAATTCACGGCATCCCCACGATTAAATGGCACATGCAAAACACTGACATGGCTATGGTCCACAATGAAAAAGGTTGACAAGATTTATTTTTCACTTTTTCAATGTTTTCATATTCATTCTCATGTGTTGACATGGACACCAATGAAGTGCCACACTTATGTCAACATTTACATGTGTTGACCTTTCTGTGTTGATTTTTTTCTTGTGGCAATTCGCGGCACCCCCCGCGACCACCCTCCC
The DNA here is from genome assembly GCF_055691185.1 of Crinia signifera. NCBI lineage: Eukaryota > Metazoa > Chordata > Amphibia > Anura > Myobatrachidae > Crinia > Crinia signifera. The sequence goes on from NC_139217.1 coordinate 383,867,511, forward strand.
GCGATTTGCAGCACACCCCCCGCAATTCGCGGCACCCTCGGTGACTCCCGCGATTCGCGGCCCCACCCCGCGACCCCCTCTCCCACGATTCGCGCCAACCCCCCGGGTCCCCCCTCCCGCAGTTCACGGTGCCCCAAACGACCCCCCCTACTGCGATTCCCCACCCCTGACCCCCCCTCCTGTCATTGCGGCAACCCCCCGCCCCCGCGACCCACCCTCCCGCGATTCACTGCAACCCCCCGCGCCCCCCCCTCCCACAATTCGCGGCACCCACACCCCCCCCCCGCGACCCCCCCTCCCGCAATTCACGGCATCCACCCACGACCCCTCCTCCCGTGATTCGCGGACACCCCTCACCTCCTCCCTCCCCCCCACCCCCGCGCGCGATTCACGGCAACCCCAGGATTAAATGGCACATGATAAACACTGGCACGGGTATGGTCGACAATGAAAAAGGTTGACATGAGTTTTTGAAGATTTTTTTTTATTTTTTTTAATGTTTTCATATTCATTCTCATGTGTCGACATGGACACCGATGAAGTGCCACACTTATGTCAACATTTATATGTGTTGAACTTTCTGTGTTGATTTTTTCTTGTGGCGATTCGCGGCACCCCCCGTGACCCCCCTCCCGCGATTTGCAGCACACCCCCTGCAATTCGCGGCACCCCCGGTGACTCCCGCGATTCGCGGCCCCACCCCGTGACACCCCACCCCTCCTGCGATTGCGGCACCCCGCGACCCCCCCTCCCACGATTCGCGCCAAGCCCCCGGGCCCCCCCTCCCGCTGTTCACGGTGCCCCCCACGACCCCCCTACCGCGATTCCCCACCCCTGACCCCCCCTCCTGTCATTGCGGCAACCCCCCGCCCCCGCGACCCACCCTCCCACGATTCACTGCAACCCCCCGCGCTCCCCCTCCCACAATTCGCGGTACCCACATCCCCCCCCGCGACCCCCTCCTCCCGCAATTCACGGCATCCACCCACGGCAGCACCCCTAAGCCCCTCTTTAGTCCCCCGTATACTCACACACCCCTATCACTACCCAGCTTCCTGCTCTCCTGAACCGTAACTTCTACCACTGGGGAGTCGCTGACGCTGTTTTGCCCACATGCCCCTATCATGCCTCATAGCCCAGCCTCCTGCTCTCATGCACCCGAACTCCCACCCAGTAGGAGGAGACACTGACTAAGGGCCACCATCCTGTACTCCTGTACTGCCATGCTGGCCCCTCACCCACTGGCAGAAGCTGCACAGTATCTCCCACCCTCCTCTTTAGTCCCCCTTATGCCCACACACCCCTATCACTACCCAGCCTCCTGTTTTCCTGTGTCGTGACCTCCGCCAGTGGGGAGCCGCTGACTCAGAAACACCCTACTATACTATTGCACACACACACCTAAACAACACGCACACACAGCCCCCCCACACACCCACAAATGTCACTGTACCATCCACACTATCAATGTACATCTTACTCTGTAACTGCTTTTTAATTAAACAAAACAATACACACCCCCTTCCACATCATATGCTCTCTGTTTAACACATTTTACCTATAACTCAAGTTGCAATACAGGCATCTTTCATACAATTCTAACCATCTTTCTCATATGCAAATGTTCACAAATTAAGGGGGTGCAGCCCCTTACGACGGTGTGAAGAGCGCCCGCAGGGCGCGATGAATCACCTAGTATATATATATATATATATATATATATATATATATATATGCAATTTTCATCAGAGATAGGGATTGTCCATATTTTTTTTTTTTATAAGGTCACCTTCACCAGCTACATGCATATATACTCAATTTGTATGTCACAATGAAAATTCTGTATATCTTATTTAGCACATTTATTTTGTTTTGCCTAATATCTCAAGATGTTCAAAAACCTCTCACTGTATCCATATTTGTCATGCTCCTTCTAAATGTACAGCTTGTCCCCATCGTCTCCCAGCACTGATGGAGTTAAATAATGCCTAGTGCACCGGAGTAAGCCCTGATGCATTCTGGTAACAGGCTTTGGTGATTCCTGTTAACTTCTATGGCTGTGCTCGGTGCTGCATTGCTAGGAGCATGTGGCAGAGATCTCCCGAATCTCCCATGTAGTTTAGGAGCTCTCAGTGCAGCGGGAAGTGAATGGTAGCACAGTAAGAGTCACCGACTAACTCCATGCCATTGATATTTTATTTTTTTATATATTTTTTCTCTCCGTCATCTTGATGTTAACGTGAAGCATTTGGTGCATCCAGCAAGTTTCCTGTGGGAATGAAGGGCAGGAGCTGCTGGGAGTCGCCATCCGCTCGGTCCTTCTGCAATACCGGCTGCCTGAATAAGTATAAGAAGGGTTAGTGGCCTCCCTGCCTTCCAGTCACAGCCTGTGGTTCGTTCACTGCACGTCAGGGGGAAATGTGTGCGATCCTGCGGGTATTGTTGCTGCATGATTAACTCCAGCTCAGCCATACCGTGCACCTGCAGGAGACAGATCTGTGTGCGCAGCAGCAGCATGATGTGTTGTGTTCTCTCACCCTGACATACTGACAGCAGCAGCTCTGACCATGCAGCAGGGGTGGCTGCTCTGCTGCTCTGACCTATCATGTACGGTGCAATCTGGAGACGAGGTAGGGTCAGGAGGAGATAGGGCCACACAGAGGGGGAATGGTACCATACATGGCTGTAGTGTATTATTCATTATGTCACTTCATGTAAGGGCATTTCGCGTAGCCATTTGTTTTCTCCACAATGCAATCAGTATTCTAAGATCTCCTCATAGCTTACATGATGCTTATACTGTTATAATACTGTCTTTCACTTACAATGCTGCACGGTGGATTTAGATAAGCATTATAAAATAACGTAGCGGGGGTCACCTTGAAATTGTATTTTCTGATGATATTATTGTGAATGTTCTGTAAAAGTAACTGTACATTTTCATACTTTAGTACTTTACTTTTTATGCAGTTGCATAATGCATGCGTTTACTTGTATGTTTTTTGTGATCCGGTTTCGTTTTGGTTATTCTTGCTGATGCGAACAACACTAATATTACAACAAGTCGGCACACAATAATTTACTTTGTTCATGTACCTACCTTAGCCGTAAGCTTCCATCCAAGCCTCTACTGTACCTCACATGCAATCTGGCAAAGGAAAACCTCACTGCCTGGGGAGGAGCGAGTAAAATATGAGCAAGGTTTTCTTACCATTTTTTAGACTGTGTGCGCAACCGCACACTCAATCGTATCTGCTCCTAAGGGGCACGTTCAAGTACACACAAAAGCTTTGTGTGGTAGACAAAGTGCACACAATTATGGGAGCTCGTTTCTTTTATTATCTCCATGGGCTCCCACCAAAAATGCGTTCGAGACACATCCCGTAAAGCTGTTCTGCTGCCAGCCCCTAAAAATTTTGCCTTAAAGTGGACCATAGTAAACAGTTTGGTTCTCCTTTAACTGTCCTGTCATGTTCCAAATGGCAATAGTTTGTAGGGCTGATAAGGTCTAGAAACAGTTCTCATTATACATGTATAATCTATATAACAACCTTGTATTATGAGCTTAGTGTTAATTTAAGTGATTGGTGTTAACGGGAAAATTTGACGTGGGGATATCCGATTCTGTCAACGTTTTATTGGGAACCTGCATAAAACTACTCCATTGAGAAAACAGCCAATTACATAAGTAGTTTGGTTTTCCATAGTGACCTTCTAGGAACGGAAACTGGTTGGTGATTATATCCAACTACTGCGGTCATTAGCGGCAATGTTTACTTTTAATTAAATGTCAGAAAAATGCAAACCGGAAAGCACTATAAAACTACTGGAACTATTAAATATTTATACATATGGATTGTATACTAAACATTAGAGCATATAATGGGCTGGTGGGATCTAAAACGTCTATTGAATGCATTACATTAGTATAAGTAGCTTTTTAGATCCAAAGACTAAAGGTGCGTACACACGGATAGATTTGGCCGACGATTCAATCTAGTTAACAATTTCCTCTGAACTCCTGCACAAATGATTTGGTGTCAAATGATGAACGATTGTACAAACGATTACACATGAACAATTGATCTTTAACGATGGTGGAGGGAGAGGGAGCCAGTCAATTAGCCTTACCAAATCGTTCATCGTGCATACACATGAAACGATTGGTACACATTTCTAACTATTGATCTATGATCTTTCTGCATGCAGGAAAGATCATCAACCTCTACCAACGACCGGCGGTTATGCACATTGTCCGATATATCGTTCATACACACAGAACGATTTGAGCGAATGGTCGTTTCAATGGGTCGGGAACTCCCAGATCTTTTGACAAATCTATCCGTGTGTACGCACCTTTTAGAGTGTTTCTCTGTCTAATATATGGAAAAAAAACTAAAAGTAAAACGTACATTATACAATGTGTACTTCTGATTCTAGAGGATGCTTTGTTGACTACCCATGCATTATAATATCGATTTAAAATCGATTTTACACTGACTAGTGGACAGTCTTGTAGTATGCCTAGTTCCAGGTACAGGCTGGAATGGGGGCAGGGTTTCATCTAGCCCCTGGACTGGTCCAGTTTTAACGATCCAGCTTAGCCTGTATTGTAATGACTAAGCCAGGGGATATCTACTTGAGCATCAGGGTCTAAAAAAATGTATAGCCACAAAGTCGGCTGCTGCAAAATGGCTGCCGTTGACCAGTGTGAAGCTAGATGTTGTATTATGTTATTCGAGCTAAAGAAAATTAATAATCGAGTAAAGGGCACTAGAATGGCATACTGTGAATAAGGGGCACTACTGTATGGCTTAATGAGAAAAAGGAGCACTACTGTGTGGCATAATGTCAATCTGTGTGAAGGCCACCTGAAAGTAGTTGCAAGACATCCCTCATGAGAAGAACAGTGCTTTTTTACTGTGTTGCACTGTTCTGCCCACTAACAAATAATAGCCCAATACTCAAATAATAATGTTTGACATCAGAGCATAGTATACTCTTCAAAATACAAGTATAACACTGAAGTTTCCGTTTATCATCAGCGTATAATATAATAACCTTGTAATAATAATTATAGGCAAAACACAATCTCTTAATAGCTGAACACTGATTTAAATCTGTTTTGACTTCCAGTATGACCAATAGTTCCTCGCAGTACATTAATGTTTTTTTTTATACCACAATGGGTACTAATCAATGCGGACGGCGAGGTGGTTAAACAGCGAGGATCGTAGAAAACCAGCGATCCTCACTGTTTAACCCCATTGCCAGACGCTCGCCTATTCAACATTCTGGGGGAATCCTCGCCGTCGGCGAGGATTCCCCCAAACAGCGAGACCCGCGGCTAATGCAGTGAACCCACTGTATTTAGCCGCGAGTCTCGCTGCTTCTGCAGCCGCAAATGCCAATTCCCCCTCGCTCATAAAATACGGAGCGAGGGGGAATTGGCTTATGAGGGGGGTGAGTTGAATACTAACAGGGTGAGTGGTGACAGCGAGCAGGAAGCCCTGCTCGCTGTCGCCGCTCGCCCACGGCATTGAATACGCCCATGTTTTTTTCCCCTACAGGTCTCATGTTATGAGTACAGGAGAAGGGAAGTGTCTCTGTGCAGATCAGAACAGAGTAAAGCTGGCCATATTCTTATACGGTCTGGACCCTTTTGATCTGATTCTGACGCATTTGCCCAGAAAATTGGGTGAAAAGTGCCCAAATTGAATGTGCCTAACCTCCAGCTCCGAACTGTTGCTGGGGTCGCGCACTATACATAGCATGCTAAAGGACCGCATTGTATTGTATATGGTCTAGTCTCTGGGGAACATGGCTGAAAGACTGAAAGGAGCTGAAATGTGCTAACTTGCTTTCGGGATGCTAATGAAGAATATTTGTGTAACTTGCAGTGACTGAAGAAGAAAAAAATTCAGCTAAAAAAACATGCAAGAAAAAAATGTGAGAAATAACATCGGGAACAACAGATCCCAAAGTAACTTCTGTTTACACCAATGGTTCCCTGTCTGCCTAGGCACCCAGGGATGCCACAAGGCACTTGCAGGGTTTACTTGGGTTGGTGGTCCAGGACAAAAACATTATTTTTGGTCAATAAGTTAGGTGAAACCATTGCTGGTGGCTGCCAATAAATTGGGACCACATAACTGAACCTAAGAGTGACTGATAAGCACAATTTAATTTAAATTATCAGTATCAGGCCTAGGGGTAGGGATGGCCATCGGTGACTTTGCCATCGATGGCAAAAGTGCACATGACCATCGATAATGTCAAACTATGCAATGGGTGACCATCGATAGTTTTACATATCGATGGTCAACTATAATTTGTGAGTGATTGGCATGTGTGCCAATTAAAACACATGGGCGATGCTTCGCGGTGTCGGGGGCGGAGCTATGCTCCGTGTCCCAGCACTTTAAATATAAAAGAAAAGCAAAACATCGGTTTTGCTGTGCCATCAATGTAGGGAAACCATCTGGTTCTTCCCCATCGATGGCAAAAGTATTCAACATCGGCCATAAGCCATCAATGATTTTGAATCATCGATGGTCGATGGCCATCCCTACCTAGGAGAAAAAAGGCACAGCACACCAATAGCAAAACCTCATCCCAACTGTGAAGTATGGTGGAGGGGGTATCATGGTTTTGGGCTTCTTTGCAGCCTGAACAGATTGCTATCATCGACAGAAAACCGAATAACTATGCTTATCAAGACATTTTGCAGGAGAACTTACGGCCATCTGTCCACGAATTGAAGCTCAACAGAAGATGGGTGATGCAACAGGACACCAACCCAAAGCACAGAAGTAGATCAACAACAGAATGGCTTCAACTGAAGTAAATATGCCTTCAGTAGTGGCCCAGTCAGAGTCATAACCTCTACCCGATTGAGATGCTGTTGCATGACCTCAAGAGAGCGAATCACACCAGACATCCCAAGAATATTGCTGAACTGAAACCATTTTCTAAAGAGGAATATTCCAAAATTACTCATGACCGTTGTGCAGGTCGGATATGCAACTATAGGAAGTGTTTGGTTGAGGTTATTGCTGCCAAATCGCCCGAAAAGGGTGTGTGCCATATGCAAACGAGGGTGCTGCGTATGCAAATGAGGGTAGTGTCCCCGTTATTCTGTCACATTGGGGTGACTCCCAACTGCCCCCCCCTCACAGTGGGACACTGCCGGCCGCGGGAGGGATGCAGGAACGTCCCCCAAAAAACCGGGACGTTCCTGTGTTTAGCGGGACAGTTGGGAGGTATGCATATATGTGTGGGCCACATAAAAAAAATTTCAACAAAGCTGAGGGCCACTAAACTTCAGATGGAGCGGACGGATTCGAGTTTGAAGGTGTTGGTAAAAGATACCCTTCCCTGCACACCAGTTTTGAGTTTGCTATTCTCAAGAAGCATTGCCTGATGTGAACCATGCATTCTACAAACAAGCTCTCAAAAGACCTACGATTAAGCATTGTCGACTTGCATAAAGCTGGAAAGGGTTACAAAAGTATTTCTAAAAGCCTTGATGTTCATCAGTCCACGGTAAGACAAATTGTCTATAAATGGAGAAAGTTCAGCACTGTTGCTGGTCTCCCTAGGAGTGGCTGTCCTGTAAAGATGACTGCAAGAGCTCAGCACAGAATGCTCAGTGAGGTGAAGAAGAATACTAGAGTGTCAGCTAGACGTGCAGAAATCTCTGGCACATGCTAACATCTCTGTTGAGGAATCTAGGATACTTAAAACGTTGTTCCACAGGAATACTGGCAAAATATTCTGGGGACAGATGAAACCAAAGTTGAGTTTGGAAGGAACACCCAACACTATGGCCCTTATTCAGATCTGATCGCAGTACAAATTTGTTCTCAAAATGGGCAAAACCATGTGCACTGGAGGTGGGGCAGATGTAACATCTGCAGAGAGAGTTAAATTTTGGTGGGGTGCATTGAAACTGAAATCTAAATCTGCAGTGTAAAAATAATGAAGCCAGTATTTACCCTGAACAGAAACAAAATAACTCACAAATCTGACTCTCTCTATACATGTTACATCTGCCCCACCTGTGCACATGGTTTTGCCCATTTCGAGAACAAATTTGTACTGCGATCAGATCTGAATTCGGGCCTATGTGTGGAGAAAAATGCACAGCACACCAATAGCAAAACCTCATCCCAACTGTGAAGTATGGTGGAGGGGGTATCGTGGTTTTGGGCTTCTTTGCAGCCTCAGAGCCTGAACAGATTGCTATCATCGACGGAAAACCGAATAACCATGTTTATCAAGACATTTTACAGGAGAACTTAAGGCCATCTGTCCACGAATTGAAGCTCAACATAAGATGGGTGATGCAACAGGACACCAACCCAAAGCACAGAAGTAGATCAACAAAAAATGGCTTCAACAGAAGTAAATACTGTATGCCTTCAGTAGTGGTCCAGTTCTGACCTCCACCTGACATCCCAAGAATATTGCTGAACTGAAACAATTTTATAAAGAGGAATATTCCAAAATTACTCATGACCGTTGTGCAGGGCTGATATGCAACTATAGGAAATGTTTGGTTGAGGTTATTGCTGCCAAAGGAGGGTCATCCAGTTATTAAATCCAAGGGTTCACATAATTTGTACACCCTGCACTGTGAATGTTTACATTGATGGGCAATAAAAACATGAGAACATATAATTGTTTGTGTGGTATTAGTTTAAGCAGACTGTGTTTGTCTATTGTTGTGACTTAGATACAGATCAGAACACATTTTATAACCAATTTATGCAGAAATCCAGGTAATTCCAAAGGGTTCACATACTTTTTCTTGCAACTGTATGCATCACAACGCATCCACAGCTAAGACCGGGATGTTTTTAAAAAATTGGCTAATGTGAGATTTGCCCATAGGAGGGTTGACTATCGTATAGATGAGAGCTTTCGTAAAGGTGGTGATCTGCGGTTTGCTATGGATCGGTATAATTTGGATGCTGAAGGAATATTCATAATACAGGTCGGGGATCCCGTATCCGGGCATCCCGTATCCGAATTATTACAAAAACCGTGGTTTTTGGGAATAATTCAATTTTTTTTTATTTTTTCCCCCCTAACCCTCTTTTAATACTTACCAAGTCCTCCGGCGTCCACGGCAGGCCTTCAGCATCCTCTCCGGCGTCTCCAGCGGTCCCAGGAGTGCTTTGCGCGAGTGTGCGCGCGCCAGTGACGTCACCGGCACGCCTGGGAACTTGCGCAAAGCACTACTGGGACCGCTGGAGACGCCGGAGACGGTGCTGGTGGCCTGCCGTGGACGCCGGAGGACTCCATGGATGCCGAGGGACCATCGGGGACCCACCAGGGGCAGGTAAGTATGACTAAAAAAAAAATTATTCCAAAAAACGGAATATTCCCTTATCCGGAATGCTCGTGGTCCCGAGCATTTCGGATAAGGGATACTCAACCTGTACTAAAGGTTTAAAGGATTAAAGCAGTTCTGAAAGGTGGGATAGATGTGTAGCTTAATAGTATAATTACATTTCAAGGAACGCTCCCCTTCCAGTATGCATTTACATACACCAGGTAATAGAATTGTTCTGTGCGCCTCTCGTATGATTAGGCTGTTGCACTTTTGTTCTGCTCTGATGCCCTTTAACAAAACCGACAAATCTGTTTTTTATTTATACAGAGGTTATAAGGATAGATTAGGGCTTAAGAAAAAAAGGTTAAACCATTTTCTTGTTAGCTAGATTTGCCTTTGTATGTGTTTCTTCTTTTATTAATATTCCAGTGTGAAAAAAAAAATCTTAAAGCTTTTTCCTATGTAAAAGGAATGAGAGGTAATTATTTTCCTTTCTTTTAAATGACCTTTACTGTCAATCCAAGAAAGTAGATAGCTAATAGGCATGAATATAGGAAGCAGGGCAAAATCAAATGATTCTGGTTTATGGTTTTTTATGGTCAGTGCCTGGTCGGACCCGGGATCGAGATATAAGTGTTTCAGTGGAAGAGATTCGCAGAATGGCCATTTGCTTACAACTAAGGATTGTTAAAGCCAGTTTAAATGGTTTGTTCTGGCAAGCAAAGCCACAATTTAATTTTAGATTACATTTCAAAATCATGGATGGTATATGCCCGATGGAGAAGAGCCCAATGGTCTTTTCTGACAGAACCATCAGATAGTTATTTTTTTGCTTTTTTTGTATAAGTTAAGGGCCACTGAGCATAACCCCACCCCAAACGCATGTGAAGCCCCACCCCCTGTCTGTTATTGTCTCGCATACACTTGAATAGAGCAGGGATTTCCGATGCAGAACTTTTTATGCTGTCAAGGTTAACCCAATGATAGCCATCCCTATGTTAGATATCAAAGCTGTGTATTACTAAGCTGAAAAGTATAAGCGACATAACTGAAGTCTTTATAGTCTTCCTGTTCTTTCAGGTTCACATCTTTTTAAATAGTCTATAGGCATAATTACTGACAGAGTGCCATACTTACCTTGCAAAAATGCTCTTTGTGAATTAGTTGATTAGGCAGGATAGCGTTGTCACAGTAGAGAAAATTAAGGTAATCACCTATTTTACTTGTATCTGGTTTGTCTGTAACTATTCAAATATTATAGTGAATAGGGTGTAAGAATCAGAGCATATGCTTGGAAGCACTTTGTTTAAGCTGTAGTAGTCTCAATCTGTGCTAATTTATATGAAAAACCAACAACCGTTTTCAGAAGTGCCTGTGTAAGCGAAAGGAGCCTTATTAAGCGATGTCTGTTGCCATGAGCAGAAGTTGTACGTGAAACATTAATGGTCCCAGCAGTATTAGTCTAATGGTGTCCTGGAGGAGGCAAAGCCGAATCAAGCTAGGTGGTTTTCCTTTTGTTTGTCTTTACATGCTATAGAGCTTGTGTTTTAGTAAAGCCTGACCTTTTTATAAATATGTTGAATCGTTCTTTTTTTTGCTGCACAGCATGAGATTGTCAGCAATATGGTGTCAGATTGTTATGCTGAACTAGCAGAAGTATAAACTGTATAAGTAGTAATAGCCCTTGTGGCTTGATGCAAATCCAATTAGGTGCAACTTGCAGACACCTAGTGATGAAAGATGGGTTGGGTTTATACTTTACATTAAGAACACCTCCTGTTACCCATGAAAATCTAGTGAAGAAAGGGGAAATATCCTGAATTACTGTTGTAGGGGGGAGCTAGGGGGTCAGGCGACCTGGGTGCTGCATAGGAAGGGGCATTGGAGGAGGAGAAAGTTGTCTGGCGCCCTGCTGCAGGACTCTGTGCTATCCCCCCCCCTCACTGGCAGACAGAGAGTGCGGCTGCGATAAAAGGCTTCTTTGGCAGGCAGTAACCTTGGCGGCTGAGGGGATGGCACGGCTCCCATCAGTGCAAAAAGCAACGGTGCGGAGGGGAGCAGCAGGCACAGAGGATGGCAGCCTGGCCACACTGGAGTGGCATCTACAGTAAGTACTATTATTCAGTGTATTATAGCTATTTGCTGATTGAGCTGCATGTATTGAATGCAAGCTCACTGAGTACATATACCAATGAATAGATGCCGCTCCTGTGTTTTTTGTGGGTTTTTTTGGTGGGGGGCGCCAAATTGTTTCCTTGACCCGGCCGCTGGAAACCCTAGTTTCAGCTCTGCTTACAGCCTCCGAAAGTCTTCTGCTTTCCAGGCCACCCCATTTTTGGGAGCCCCCTGGCCGTTCTGCTGTAGGAGGGTAGGCAAATATGTGGAGCCATCATTACTAATAATGGCCATAGAATTACGTATATAAATGTTGGGAAACCATTTCCTGGTAGACATATAATTCTATGAGCATTTTTAGTAATGATGGCTCCACATACTTGCCTACCCTCCTAGAACGGCCAGGAGGTTCCCGAAAATGGGGTGGCCTGGAAAGCTGGGCAAGTCTCCCGCCTCCTCTCCCTTAGCCACAGAGACAAATGCTGACAATTGTGGCACGTAAGGGAGCTTGTGGTAAGCAAAGTTATCTGGTCTATAGATCGACAGTCAATAGACTGAATTGCATATTATCGACATAACAATTGTCAACACATGAAAAGGTCGACATAACTTGTCATACTTTACCTCTCCCAATCGGTAAAGTGTGTAGGAGCGCAGCCAGAGCCGGCCCTAGCCTAAATGATGCCCTAGGCAAGATTTTGGCTGGTGCCCGCCACTATTTCCGCCTCTGACCCTGCTTCCCTTTCCCAGCACCATCAACCCTCATCATAGCAGTCATCATTTTGGTGCTCCTACCCGCAATATTTTAAATAGAAACAGTGCACACAATCGGTGCGCAGCCCAAACAGGGGTGTGTTCTTGCTGGGAAGGGGCATGGCCACACAATAGTACCCCCAATTCAAATTATGCCACACAGTAGTGCAACTTTATTCACATTATATCATGCGATGGTGTCCCTTATTCACGTTACATCACACAGTAGTACCACTTTACCTTATATACATTACTCCTCACATTATTCATATTCTGGGCCAGATTCTCTAAGCTTCAAAAGTGATAAAATGGAGAGTGATAAACAGACAGCCAATCAGCTCCTACCTGCCATGTCTCAGATTGTGTTTGAAAAATGTCAGGCATGAGCTGATTGGCTGGCTGTTTATCACTCTCAATTTTATCACTTTTGAAGCTTAGAGAATCTGGCCCTATACCCTTAGAAAAGAATCCTGAGAAAATATTGTATTTTAAGCACCTCCATGGCCACACTGCAACCCAGCACAAAGCAGTGTGTGCTGGGCAGAGGAGAAGAGCTTCAGCTGCTACTCTCACTTAAGGGGAGGGGGCCCCCACTGGGCCCTTCCATCAGACTTTGGCCTGGATAATTTGTACCCCCTACCCCTTTCTCTCGGCACCCCTGATAATACCACACAGTAATGCCCCTTACACATGACACACATTATTAATGTCCATATAAACATAATGGGCCTTATTCTGGTTGGTGCGGCCGGGCCGTACGCGTACGTCCCGGGGTTTTTAATGATCTGCGCATGCGTACATTCGCTAATGCGCAGGCGCGAACACTCCACAATGCTTACGGACGGGTCTCTACGTGCGAAAAAACCTGTACGCGAGTGTACGGGCATTGGGGGCGGCATAGGGGCGTGATGAGGGGAGCGGCCGAAATAATGAGGGAAAATGGGCGTAAATATGGGCGTACACGGGGGTGTGCACCAAAAATGAGCGGTGCTACTACCGCACGATCGACTAAAGCACCGTTCATTTCGGACACAAAACAGGCGGCCGCCAACCGCCATCTCAAACCACCCCTACAGATACCGCATGCCAGCGTGCGCCTGGGTTAGCTAATTTACGCTGATTACTACCAAACACATACACCTGAATGTAATAACCAATGCTGCAGTCTATTAAGTCCAAACCATGATTTCATTACCTGCAAGCCACACACATCACTCAAACACATTGGAAGCTTATCTTTCTATACTTCTCTACATTTAAAGGTTTGTTTAATTTAAGGTAAGAATCTTTGTAAGACCTGCTTATATATGCTAAGGTAGGTATTTGTTAAACAGTTAGACACATTCACTACGTGCTTTCATAGACTTTACACAGTAGCACACTCAATCTACACAAGTCGACATGTGTCAACGTGTTCACTCTAATACAAACATAGGTTTTGTATTTATGATACAATAACATAAACCACATCTAACACCTACAAAGGATGTTTCAGCAATGTTTTAAGCCCATGTCCACTATTTTGCACATTAATTAATTCAATCAATTAATTAATTTTCATAATTATAGTTGAAAGGCAAGATTTGCAGGTCCATATATGTGAAGGGTATGTCAGCGTACACGGACGTACGCTCACTCTCACGAGCGGTGACATAAGCTGACTTTTCTATTGAAAACAATAGGGACCCGTCCGTGCAAGCTGGCGTACGCTCAGATAGCCGCAAGAAGTCGGTGGGAAGATGGCCGAGAGACGTCCGTAAACGGTGGTGTACGCTCAATTGTACGCCAGTTGTCGGAGTGTAAGGGCTGGTCCGTCCGTGTACGTTGGCGTACGCTCAATTGTACGCCACTCCCCTTTGCCGATGTTTCTGGCCGTACGAATGCGGCTGAGTTGTGGGTGGACCTAACCCCAACGGCCGCGTACGGATAGCGTACGTTAATAGCGAACGTACGCACGTTTGGCCGCTACGATCAGAATAACCTCCAATGCCCCTTACACATTATGCCAACCTTTATTAATGCCCTTCATACACATAATGACACACATAATGCCCCTTACACATATGTTGCACATTATTAATGCCCTTATACACATGGCATACATAATGCCCATTACACACACAGTATATTGCACATTATTAATGCCCTTAAACACATGACACACATAATGCCTGTTACACATGTCGCACATTATTAATGCATTTATACATGACACATATAATGCCCCTTACACATATGCCAAACACTATTGCACAACCAACCCACCTCTGCCTCTGCATGGATACATCTTACCTCAATAGGCCATGCAGCTCCTGGCCAGTTCTGCTAACGTTGGTTGAAAATTGGTCTTATTTGCATTGTTATGTGACCAGGACACACAAGGAGCTTCCGATGATTAAAATATTATGTGGCATGCCTATATTCTGTGTGCGACTGTGGCTGTACCTGCATACGGAATGCTATGTTACAGTGATTTCCATGAGTACACAATTTCATATGCAGATACAGCCTCACTCACACAAATAATATAGGCATGCTGCATATCATTTTAATCTGCAGAAGCTGTTGGTGCCCCTAGGCATTCCAAACACCCTAGGCATTTGCCTAGTTTGCCTATGCGCAGCAGCACACTGGGGAATTGGGAAAATGTGATAAAATGTACAATTTGACATCACAAAAAAGGCATATTGACTTGTTGTTGTGTACACCTTTTGTTTATGTTGACACTGTACATTGTTGACCTTTTGCTGTCAACCCTTTATACCATAACTGTGAGGAAATACTGCAGATATTTATAACCTTTTTATATATTTAGTTCCAAGTAAAAGAAACGAGGAGGGTGATTATATGCAACAATTGGATAGGCATAGAATTTATTCAGCTTACAGTGCTTATTTATGTGTCCCTCAGTACATAACAATATTTGTTGAACGAGAATAGCCCCTGGTTCTGTTCTTTAACACGTTAAGAAATGTCAGCGTCTCCGGCTCCAGTAATATTGGGTTCTTTGACCTTGGTACATCTACAGACAAGTCATTCTCGTGTTCTTTGCTTATACTATTTTAAGAGCTAGCTCAACAGTCCCTTGAGGGAAAAATTGAGTCTGTTCGAGCAGATCCTTTGCCGACACAGTAGCCAATTTGTCTTACTGTGGTTTCAAACGTATTCGTTTTGTCTGTTTTTTTTCCACCTTTTATAACTTCCAATAGTTACACATTTTTATTTCTTGTATAATTAGAGAGTTATATTTAGGAAGGAACAGATGATGCTGATAGTGTACTTGTTTGAGTGGTAAGTAAATGAATAAAATTGTGCAAGACGCATACAATCTGTTCCAGCCTTCATAAATCGGATTCTATTTTTCTTCATTGAAGATATAATTTGTCTGTGCAAACATTAAATATTGCATAGTGTATACCCAGTTTCAGGCAGCTATTATTATAAGGTTACCTGAAGTTACTGCCCCTACATTGGAGGTGCTTAGTTATTTGTAGACTGTAACTAGGAAGTAGGGTAAAACTTTCCCTAATCTTCATTCATACAGTAGTTTAGTGAGGCTGCCTGCATACCACTTTCTATCAGGGGTGCTGATTTATGGTTTTGCTGGTTGGTGCTCAAGGGGGCGTGTCCTTTAGGGAAGGGGTGTGGCCCTTCAATGGGCCCCCACAGACCCCCCCCCCCCCCCCAGTCCGGGTCAGAGGCAGCAGGGTCCCTTCAGCGCTCGGGAGGCAGAGGAGGTCCCTGCAGCGGATGGGCAGTCAGCGGCGGGATCCCTGCTGAGTTCCCATCCACTGCAGGGACCCCGCCGCTGACTTCCCAGCAGTTTCGCCAATGTGTTTTCAGACTTAGTGGCACAGGTTGGCGACAAGCGTCGGGTGAGCTCCAGCCGTGGCCCATGGGTGCTTATCATTTGCCATGGGTGCTTGGGCCCCAGAGCACCCACGGAATCAGCGCCTATGATTCCCATATACCACATGTACTCACATACACTGATCAACCTCAAAAAGCAAAACAAGACAGGTTCTTTATTAGCAGCAGTCTGTATGTATCATGCTATCAATATTCACTATGTAATCCGTGACCTAAATATTGTCTGTGTAAACTCGTTTGAGACTTACTTCTAATGACAATAGTCCTCAGTTACTAATTAGTCTCAGCTACTCTTCCTCTATATCATTACTAGGATGGGGTCATCAACAGGCGGGAAACAAGTGATGTTCCATACATGTACATAGTGTAGGGCACCTGGGACAGCCCCAGGCTTCAGCCTTAGTAGGGGGACCCCATAATAGGGGGGTCTCCACTTCCACAGGATCCCTGCCCGGGCTGACCAGTCAGGTTTTTGTATAAACAGTATCCCCCCGGCTGTGGCATTACCCTGCTGGCTGATTGGGCCTGGTGCTTGTTCTCCAAATACGGGGGACCCCCACTCATTTTGTCCCCCATATTTTGGGAACAAGGACTGGACCTTGAGCCTGGTGCTGGTTTAAAAAAATCCAGGGACACCCCTACTTGGTTTTCCCTGTGATTTTTTTGAAACCAGGACCAGCTCTCTGAGGCTTCGGCCATGGGGGAGGGGACCCCACGCCATTTTTTTCAATTATTTTTTTTATCTATTTTTTATACTGCAGCTTGCATGGATCTGACTGATCCGTGCAAGATAAAGCCAAATACACCTGGAGTACTTCCAGGCGTAATTTCCTGGCAATTAGCGGCCATAACCTGCTAATTAGCGGCCGTATGTAAAATAGGAATCACCATTCGAATGAATGGTGATTGCTACTCGTATTCATTCAATGACGTATACATTCGTATTCGTAAATACGAATGAGCCATGAATACGAATTCACATATTTTCGGCATAGTAAATGCCAAAAATACGTGTAGGCAGTCATACTTGCATACGACTGCCTATGAAATTTCCCCCATTGTATATGTGATTTTGTATATTTAGATTGTGGATTATGGAATTAAGAAGAACAGCCTTCAAATGAGCCATACTTAGAAGCTTATTTTGTATGGTTACATGACACAGTGACATAACTAGAGGCTTGAAGGCTCCGTGCAAACTCTTAAGTGGGCCTCCCGTCTGTACCAACAGAGCCAAGCAGAGAACCGGCCAGTGAGGAGGGAGCTGCACAGAATGCTGGTCAGAGGCACACCCCGGGAACAGGCAGCTGTGGGAGTACTCACAGGGATGCCAACCTCAACAGGCGGACGGCAATGACAGAGGAGCCTCCTCAGGTAAGTATCAGACAGCAGAGGGTAAGGTGGTCCCAAACAGTAGCAACATTGATGTGGACATGTCAGTTGATAATCTTGGAGTCAGAAAATACACAGCCTGATTCAGGCTTCTTCGGAAGGGGCCGAATTCAGCAATCAGTGGGCAAAATAAAAGTCAGTTCAGACTGACTGACTTTTGTCTATGACATATATAATATGGCAAAATGTTTTATAGTAAATGGAGTATGGAAGCCAATCTAAAAGTCCCAGCATGCCCATCGTTCTTTGCTAACAGGTAATACCATAGAGCTTGTAGTAGTACCACAACAGCAGCTGTGTTGGCAGTCCCTGTCATACTGTATATAGGAGGAGGTTTATACTGTATGTGAAATCCCTTCACAGATACTCCCGTGCTCATTCTTGCTGTATAGAATGGCTCACATGCATGAGAGGCTTGCCTGCAGAATAATCCTCTTTTTAGTTTTATCTTCTTAAAAGGCTTGGTTTTAAGAGCATAGCACCGCTATGTATTACGGTAAATCTCCCCGTGTTAGCAAAGGATAATCTTTCAGTAGCAAATAGCTCATATTTTTTAACTAATTGTGCTCTATAAGAATTGTAGCCATTTTGAGCAATAGTGTTAGGACCTGCAGAAAAGTGGGGTCCCGTGAAGGGGGCTGCAGGCTTAACTGCATAGATCAATTCATGAACTAAATCTCCACTATTTATTAATATCAGTTAATGTAGTGAGAGCAGAGCCCCTACAATTTCTGTTTAAACAATGTGGTCACAAGCCATAGGGCACCCCAAAACTAGGAAAGGCGAGTGCCGATGTTTAGTGTATAATATATATATATATATATATATATATATATATATATATATATATATATATATCTGGACAAACAACAAGCGAGAGAAGGAGCGCTTGATAGTGCATTAAACGATTTATTATCAGGGTTAAGAACATCAATTCCAGGTACATATAGATTGAACCCGTACCTAAACAAAAAACACTGTGGGCTGGTTACCACGCGGCATATAAACAAATACCACGGCAAATCAGCTGGGCAACCGGGATTCCAAAGTCTCTCACAGACTACGTCCTTTTCCACACGCTGGCTTGCGGTGCAGCAGAGGCGAGGATGTTTGAGAAGCAAGAGGAATCCCGGCATCAGCAAGTGAACAGCGTGAACGTCAGCAGGCCACGTCCTAACGCGTTTCGTCAGGATGACTTCGTCAGAGGGCGTGGCTACTGCTTGACGTTCACTAGAATTTATACTCATGCTGTTGTCAATCAGCTTACAGAGGCCGGACCGATTCGTCCAATGGCAATAAAGTGGGATGCATCTCGCACGCTCAGTAACGTATTGCCTGTATGCCGCTGTATTTCTCTCAAAGGGCATTGATTCTTCCCACAGCGTATTTATGTAAGCCGCTCGTGGGTTACTTGCACCTGAGAGATACACGTATGTGTATAAGAAAGAAAGAGAATCAATATAAAAATCATAAAACAACATTTATATAGACTAAAACATCTTCTTCTAAGGAAATGTTTTAAATACAAAAAATTATTAAAAAACGGCATATATCTCATAAAAATTACAAGAGGGAGTGAAAGATGCATCACACTGTACAATCGATAAAAAGACATAAAAAGCATTGTTTAAAAAAGGACCAAATTAAAAAATAGTAAGTTTATACTAAAATCATTAAAATATCAATTAATTAATAAAAGGCGTAATCTCATAGCCTTCGTTAAGACCTGCTGGAATAAGAGTTCCCAGCTGTAGGATCCAATGTGTTTCCCTTCTGATAAGAAACTTATCCCAATCACCTCCTCTTTTGTTTTTCTTAACTAGTTCTATACCTTTAAAGGTAAGACTGGATGGATCACAGTTGTGATGTTCTTTGAAGTGGCGTGGTACGCTATGATTGGTGACTCCATGCTTTATATTTCTTAGGTGTTCAAAAATCCTGATTTTAAGTGATCTCTTGGTCTTCCCAATATAGCGTAATCCACAAGCACACTTCAACAGCATTGCAATTAATGAAGTCCCTCATTTTTAGCTTGGAACCATCAATATCTGCACCTCTGCTAACATATTGGCAGGCTTTGCAGCTATTGCAAGGGAAACAGCCCTTAATGTCCAAAAATGTGTTAGACATAGGTCTGACATCAAGATTTTGTAGCTGACTTTTGGACACTAAAGATTTAACTGTATTGGCCCTTCTGTACACCATCCTAGGGGCATCAGAAAGATGGGTACCTAAAATGGGGTCCAGTTTCAGTAAATTCCAGTGTTTGCGGAGGATTTTGTTCAACTCTTTCTCTCTGTTGTTAAATTGAGTTACGAACATTACCTCTTTCTGTCTATCACTGGAATCAGCTTGATTATTTGATGTTAATTCAACTCTCCTTTCTTCTTTAGTTTTTAAGGAGGTCCTCACGAGCCAGTTTACTGGCTCTGTCCAATGAACCATTAATTAAACCAGTAGGGTACCCCCTCTCCTTGAACCTCTGGATATAAA
Organism: Crinia signifera; assembly: GCF_055691185.1. Classification (NCBI taxonomy): domain Eukaryota; kingdom Metazoa; phylum Chordata; class Amphibia; order Anura; family Myobatrachidae; genus Crinia; species Crinia signifera. The sequence continues at coordinate 383,887,474 of NC_139217.1, forward strand.
TCTTAGATTGTTCTTCAAACATCAGTGGGTCCGAACAGTTTCTTTTTAACCTGAGAAACTGGGAAAAAGGAATGTTATTTTTCCAAGGGCCATAATGACAGCTGTCAAAGTCTAAATAACTGTTTGAGTCCACACTTTTAAAGAATGTTGATGTTTCTATGTAAGGTACAATAGGAAATCTTTCAACACTTAGAACGATATCCAAGAATTCGATCTTTTTGTCTTGGAAGTTCGATGTAAATTTCAGATTATAAGTATTGGTACCTAGCATGCACATGAACTCGTCTAAAGAGGCATGATCACCACTCCAGACGATTATCACGTCATCAATATATCTTTTTATCATCACTATATTTTTACAGGTGTTACCAATTAGTGTATTGGACTCCCAGTCGCCCATATATATATTTGCGAGACTGGGGGCACAAATGGTCCCCATAGCAGTCCCACACACCTGCAAGAACCACTCCCCCAAAAATTCAAAGTAATTGTGCTTGAGCACAAACTGCACACAATCACAGAGGAAGTCGATCCTTGCAGGTGTCATCTCAGGGTCTTTTTGCAAACATGTTTTAATTGCATCAATCCCTTTTTTTTAAACAATGAGGTCACAAGCCATAGGGCACCCCAAAACTAGGAAAGGCGAGTGCCGATGTTTAGTGTATAATATATATATATATATATATATATATATATTTTTAGAGAAGTGGGATATAGGTGGATCCAATCAGCGCTAATTAAGTGGTCAGCACACACCTGTAGGTGAAAAAAAAAAAGGATATAGACACCCTTTTTAGAAAACACTAAAAGTCCCAATTCGGACTGCAGCTTCCTCCAAAGTAATTCGAAACTTTGTAATACGAAACGCGTTAGGGCGAGCCTTAGTGACGGCGAGCTCCGTTTGTGTTGGGATCCCCCTGCCGCATCTGATCCTGTCCAGCCTGACGGTGCACCGCTTCCCTCGCAGAGTGTTCGGTGAGGTTCCGTGTCGTGCTGCAGTGCCCCGGATGGTGGTAGGAGGCTTGTCTGGCTTGTTATTATTACACCATGTGGTAACCAGTCCACTGCTGCTTTTAAAACGGTACGAGTACTGATTGTCTGTACCGAGGATATTTTATATCAATTAAATCATATTGGTTTTACACTATGGAGCGCTCCTCCTGTGTTTCTTTTTGAACATATATATATATATATAAAACCAACAAAATCCCTTATGTCGCGCTAAATGTGAAGTCTAAAAGTGGTCGCCAATAGCACTTAGCCCCCTACTAGTGGGGCTCTCAAATCCTAATCTTCCCACAATAGTGCTATCTGGCGCCCTATATAGTAAAATGGGAATTCCTATCTCTCTTTAATTTATAGTTGATACACACAAGATTTCTTAAACATGAAATATTTATTAAAACAGTATTTACAACAATTTTTCCGTGTCAGATTCTTGTCAGAGGTGGTTTTTCACAAGATTATGGATGAAACATAAACCCAACGCATTTCATCTCGTTGTGAGACTTCATCAGGGGTACAAATGTTTTAAACAAATCTCCAATAGGTATTAACCACAAATATAGGTATTTTAAGTCAACCTTCTGGCGAAATGGAAAATTCCCTCTGAGTTTTGCGGGTCACCAATTAAGGTGAGTTCCTGTAATTGATCTGATATCAAGACAATATTCTCTTATACCGATCCTTCACGATACTGATATCCTTTTAAAAGGGATTAGAGCAGGGGTGGCCAAACCTGTCCTCAGGATCTACCAACGGTGCATGTTTTCCAGGCACAAGAAAAAAGTAGGAACTGGTATACAATACGGCGCAACAGGAAAATGCTTGAAAATATCATGGAGTGTGGTCCTCCTTATCCTGACATATGATTCCACTTTGGTTCAGTGTCCGCTTCAAATGGGTCGATGCTCGTGATGAAGAAATAAAGTAAAAAAAGAAAAAGAATTACTCCTTTGTGTCCTTGATTTACAATTATTAGTGTGTTGAGAAAGTGATTTTTAGAATGAGCGTACCAAACTCACGTTAAGGTAAGTTGGTATGAAGCGCATCAAGGTTTCTTTAGTGTTATATCTTATGTTTTCTTGAAGTGAATGTGACTCTTTCAATGGACTCCGAAGAGAAGGGAAAAGAAAAAATGCAGTTTGTGTAGAGGTGACGTGAATAACGTATAGAAAACAATTTGTGAGGAGCTGGATTAGCGTACCTCACTCACCAGAAGTGAAAAAGATATACATATGTAAAGGTTTCTTTTTAAATTTATAATGTGGGCGTTTATAAACCTTTAAAAAGAAACCTTTACATATGTATATCTTTTTCACTTCTGGTGAGTGAGGTACGCTAATCCAGCTCCTCACAAATTGTTTTCTATACGTTATTCACGTCACCTCTACACAAACTGCATTTTTTCTTTTCCCTTCTCTTCGGAGTCCATTGAAAGAGTCACATTCACTTCAAGAAAACATAAGATATAACACTAAAGAAACCTTGATGCGCTTCATACCAACTTACCTTAACGTGAGTTTGGTACGCTCATTCTAAAAATCACTTTCTCAACACACTAATAATTGTAAATCAAGGACACAAAGGAGTAATTCTTTTTCTTTTTTTACTTTATTTCTTCATCACGAGCATCAACCCATTTGAAGCGGACACTGAACCAAAGTGGAATCATATGTCAGGATAAGGAGGACCACACTCCATGATATTTTCAAGCATTTTCCTGTTGCGCCGTATTGTATACCAGTTCCTACTTTTTTCTTGTACACATGTTTCTGTAAGTGTGGGTGACACTTAAAGGGACTGGGAACATCAGGGCTGCATAGCGCCATATACTGTTCTGTCAATCCAAAACTCTATGTTTTCCAGGCAACCTGTGGATCTATAGTAGGAATGAATACAGCAAGTTTGAAAATGTGACCGTTAGTAATGACTACAGCTGTGCACCAGCTAGGGAGTCTGGGAAATGTGAGTTAGTAATGACTACAGCTGTGCACCAGATAGGTAACCTGTAAAACGTGGACCGTTGGTAGATCTCGAGGACCGGTTTGGCCACCCCTGGATTAGAGTCTCCCCCTATTCAGCTGGGCGAGATCCCATAAAGAGTTCAGAAATTGTAATCCAATCACGGTTAAATATAAAAGCCAGCAAAAGATCTCTGTAGATCCTCTAATTCGCAATAGTAAACTTGTCCTCTAATGGGTATTTCAGAAAGAGGAAGTATTTGGGGCTGCTCCTTAGTTCAGGTGCATGTGTGCTCATTAGAGTCCTACCAGCAAGTCTATATGGTATGTGTGTGTGTGTGTGTGTATATATATATATATATATATATATATATATATATATATATATATATATATATTGGACCAAGATGCCCGGCACTCCTGCTGATGTCCACTTCCTAGTGAACCGGTGCCCTCCTATTCGGATGGATACGTATCCTGACCTCTGAGCTGTGTGGACGTCAAATGTTGTGGTGTCTTGAGAAAGGCCCTCTAGTGGCCGAAACATAGACCTACATAATGTAACTGGTAATGGATTAAAAATAAAGAAATTGTCACTACGTGAATCCTGGTGAGTGCCCTTATTGGGATTTTTCCCATCCTATATTTTATTGGGACACATTGTGTTGTCTTAAAGAAGCACCCCCTAAATTTTCAAAAGCTGGCCGTGAGTGCAGAATCTACAAAGATTTATATATATATATATCTCCACCAAAGGATTTGGGCGGTGCTCCACCAAAGGATTTGTATTTCCATAGTATAGTCTACCTGGTGTTATGGGTCCTTATGTTCACTTGTCACCGTCTTCAGAAAGATCCCTGTGGAGGATCAAAACGTCGACATGCTGCTTTTTGACTATGGAATAAATCCTTTTTGAACTTTAAAAATAATATTTTGGTGAGTGCCTGCTTTCATCTACATAAGACTATATCTATCTATCTATCTATCTATCTATCTATCTATCTATCTATCTATCTCTCTCTCTATATATATATATATATATATATATATATATATATATATATATACTGTATTTGCTGGCGTATAAGACTACTTTTTTCCCCTGAAAAACATGCCTCCAAGTGGGAGGGTCGTCTTATACGCCGGGTGCACTTATATAACAAACTCTATACTTTGAGTGGAAATGTTGGGGGGTCGTCTTATACGCCCAGTCGTCTTATATGCCAGCAAATACGGTATATATATATATATATATATATATATATATATACACACACAACTTATTTATAGTTTGTGTATATGTAATATGTAAGTACAGAAGGAGATGCACCTGAATTGCCTACAACTCTCTATTGCCCATAGTTTCATATACTAGGTTCAGGAATCAGGATCATGTACCAAAAACACGCAAGGTGCACTCAGCAAGTGAATTCTCACCTAACTCTCCATCAACCTTTTGGTATGCACTTTTGCATCTGCTTTTCTTTGTCCACTGACATATTTTTACTAGCAGGCAGGGAGGGTTTCTGGGACCTGTAAGGGGGTGACACCCAGGTGCCGCACTCACTCTTGCACCCTAACACACATAATTCCTGTCGCTGCTGCCTCTGCTTGCTCAGTCACTGGTGTAGCTACTGCCCCCGTGATGGCTTGGGGGTGTGGGGTGTGCTTACACCATAGCTGGCTCCAGACATATTTTTAGATGCCGGACACCAGTCAATCATGACTTGCTTGCCTGCAGACACGGTCAGGGATTGCCTTCCAGACCTCAAACTCAGACTGGCTCGCCAGCCGGTGGCATATTTGAAATAGTTGCCAGAGTCAGCAAGGAGTGGGAGAAGCTATGTGTGTTCTCCTCCCCTCACAGATGGAAGGACCCAGCGGCAACAGCAGAAGAGGAGGAGGCCATATAGTAGTAGTTCCATATACATAATGTTCCCAGTAGTGCCATATACATAATGCCCTCAGTAGTGCAATATATATATATATATATATATATTGCACTACTGAGGGCATTATGTATATGGCACTACTGGGAACATTATGTATATGGAACTACAGGGGCATGATGTATATGGAACTATAGGGGACATGATGTATATGGAACTATAGGGGGCATGATGTATATGGCACTATGGGGGGCATTATGCATGCCACCACTGGGGGCATTATATATGCCACCACTGGGGGCATTATGTGTGTAAATGGCACTACTGGGGGCATTATGTGTGTAAATGGCACTACTGGGGGCATTATGTGTATACATGGCACTACTGAGGGCATTATGTGTAAATTGCACTACTGGGGGCATTATACATGTAAATGGCACTAATGTATGTATTAGGTGTGTAAATGACACTACTGTGTGTATTAGGTGTGTAAAAGGGGCAGGATGATGTAAAACTTATAGTTACGCCATTGAATGTATAGTTTTGTACAATATATAAAAAATGATGTATATTGAAAGTGTGGTTGCAACTCAGTGGCATAGCCTTCCTGGTCACAGTAGTTTGTGCTGGTCTGGGGAGAGAGGCTGCAGTAGACAGGTAAGAGAGGGGAGGGGGTGCAGCGATATAACTGCATGCCTCCTAACTTTGAATGTAGGAGTAGCGGGACCTGCTGAGCCGTAGGCACGGGTGTTTCCGAAAGAGTGGGAATGGATGGGCGGGGCTATATGCTAGGTGGGCAAGGCCAAGCAGAGAGACTTCTGTTTTTATGACTTGGGGGGAGGTGGGGTCACAACCGCTATCTGAGCAGCTGGGCACCCCCCGCTCCCCATCCAGCACTTATAGAAGCCATGTGCCTGCAAAAGGCAACTATCCAGCAATCACCGGCTGCTCTGCAAATCTGAGCAATGCTGATTACTTGCTCCCCCTAACTGTCCCCTATCCATGGGACAATGCAATGCGCAGGAGAGACAGCGGGACAGTCTACAATTTTCTGGACTGTTCTGCTGTAATCGGGACAAGTGGGGAGTGGGTAATAAGTACCCCATACTCCCTACAAGTGCTTCCCTAGGGGTTTTATGGATGATATGCTTGTTGGCTGTCTCTTCTTTTAAAAGCCAAGTGCAGATAACCTTCAAACCAAGAAGTATACTTCATATTATACCACACTATAGTGCTTCCATTTTAAATTATTCCAGATTAAAGTGCCCCATTTCTTATTCTGTAACATTATAGTGCCCCCCACATAACAATTTGCAGATCAAATTATGACACTTTGCAATGCCCTCCAGTTCATATTGTGCCACATTATAGTGGCCTCTTGTTCAAATTATGCCACATTACAGTGCACCTTACCATTACAACATCCACTACACACTCTCACTGAAAATTTTATGTAAAACAAATAAGATTGGGCAATGGACAGGGCCTGATTAACCAATAGGCTGATCAGTGGCGTAAGTTCATCCCAGGGGCCCGGAGGCTAGATGAATGCTGGTGCCCCCCCCCCCAAAAAACAAACAAACTCCCGACATATTTTTATACATATACGTATGGGGCTTGGAGGGACGCTAGCATTCATCTTGCCTGCGGACGCCCTGCGAGAGTATCCAGTGCAGCAGAAGGGAAGGGGAAAGTCGGTGGTAGCAGGCAAGAGCCGGGCGCAGTACATGAAGACGCCCGGCGAGGGGGGGAGAGCCAGCGGGGACCAAACAAGAGCAGGGGAAAGCCAGGCGCACAAAATGTTGACGCCCGGCAAGGGGGGAGCCAGCGGGCTCCTGGCAGAAGGGGAGAGCCAGGTGCACTCTATGGATGCCTGGTGAAGGGGGAGTCCAGCGGTGACCCGGCAGGTGAGAGAGACGCTATATAAAATATGTGTCTCAACCTCGGCTCACTGGCTGCCACTGCAGCGTCTCTTACCCGGCTCCCAGGTCCTGGCTTACCGCTGGCTGTGGGCTGCCTCCCTCCTGGCACCTCGTCGCTTTTGGCTGGCTCTCACTAGCTCAGGCGGATGTCAGGCCCTTCCACGGAGCAGTGAGCAGCCAGCGAGATCACAGGTGACAGGGTGGATCAGGGGAGGGGGGCGCTGCGCGGTGCCGCTTCGCGGCCACTGCATACAATAAGGGGTGGGGGGCATCCCCACCACCAGCACCACTAAATCAAGGGCTGATCAGCGGAACATTGGGAGGCAATGGAGCCAGTGCCCCCTTTGAGGCTGGCGCCCGGCGGCATATGACTCCATTGCCTCCGGGAGTTCCGCCACTGAGGCTGATTAGGCTGCAGCCTAGGAAGCCACCTGCAATACCCGAGCAATAAAATGAAAGCCTCATTTATTTCATGTTTCTTACCCATTACCCAGTTGTGTATGCCTGGGATGGCGAACATTTTTTCATCATCGCATCTCCAGAAGAAATAGTCTTTTGTAATACAACTATAAAGTTAATTATGCACAGCCATAGAAGAAAAGCATCAAAGAGCAGCAATGAGAAATGCACTGCTATACTGTTAATGAGTCATGTGAGTCTAAGCAGTGAATATTCGCATTCTGATTTGCGTCATTGCTAAGAGGAACCAATAAATGCAAGCTTCCATTTTATAATGAAGGAAAGGGTTTCCAAGGTCCTCAAGAGAGCTGTGACATTCTGTCTGTGATGATGTGGCTATTTTGGATCACTATGGCAACGAAGACTCCTCTTGCATTAATAGGGTTAGCAGGGAGTTTGAAGTCATTAGTATCCACGTCCTAGTATCATGCTTGGCTCATTATCAGCCTAAAAGGATGATGGCCAGTGTTGGCAGAATCCCATCAGTCTTCACACCTTGTTAGGCTTCTACTTCTTTTCCTGGAGCCATCTGTATCCTTGTTCTACAAAAAAGACCAGGAGTACTCTGCTTCAAAATCATTTAGCTGTGCTTGAGCAATAGAACTATTGATTCCAGTTGGTAGCAGTTCAGTCTTTTCCGTTGTGCTGCGTTTTCTCATCAGCTCACATTTGTGGGTATTGTAGGTATTGTGAACTTGCAGGGAGAGAAGCTGAAATCCTGCATGGTTTTCCTTGCATGTATTCTGAGAAAGGTATTTTAATGTGTGTATTAGAGATTCCAGATAGTACATTTGGTACTTGTGTATTAGCAGGATGCCATTACGTAGTTTGCGTAGTGGTGTATTGAGAATACCAATACACCACTTTGCCAGCTATGTAAACTACGTAAGTTACGTAACTTGTCCAGGAGCTGTGCTAATACACAATGGTTCATATCCCCACTATCCATGTCAAACCCCCCAGTATCCACGGGGGCGGGGAGTTAAATTTATAAAGTGTGGCGAGCGCAGCGAGCCACCAAGCCCAAAGCATGGTGAGGGGCTTGCTGCACTCGCCATGCTTTGGGCTTAATGGCTCGCTGCGCTCGCCACACTTTATAAAATTGACTCCTCGTCCACGTGGACACTGGGGGTATGACATGGATAGTGGGGATATGATTGTGTTAGTGGGTGAAATGTGGTGTTGTGTTGTGTGTGTGTTTGGTGCATTATACTTACCCTCATCAATGTCCTTGGCGCCAGCGTTCCCCTCCTCCGGCACTCGCCTCCTCCATGTCACTCCCCGGCGGCAGCAATGTACGCAATTAGCGTAGTGCCGCTGGGGGAGCAGGGAAACCATGTGATGCTCCCCCAGCGGCAGTACTCTGAATTAGGTACATTGCTGCCGCCGGTGAGTGCCCGAAGAGGTGAATGCTGGCGCCGGGGACACCGTTGAGGGTAAGTATAATGCACTACACACATATTAGCAGGGCACCTGGCTACACTGACAACGTAGCCTAAGTTACGTAGCCGGGCGCCCTGCTAATACATAAGTACCGTACATTTTATGAAAAAGGATACAGCAACTCTGCATAGATTTGAGAAGGACTACATATACATTATTATTACACTTTGTCCAATCTGTTTTCCTAAGGTATTTCTGAATAATTCCAGTACTGATGTCAAGATTCGAGTTTTGTGTGAATTGCAAAGAATGCTATATCCGGTAATCTTTGTCATTGTGAAAAATTCTACATTATTAGAAGCAGGGCTTAAAGTGGTCCTGGAGAGTTGGTGGAACTTCTCTACCCAAACCCCCCCACACAATAGTAACGCAGATTTAAAATTACAACAAACTGTGTCACAATCATATACACATTCCACTACATGTACATATTAAAGCACACTGTAATGCCCCTTATACACATAATGTCCACAGTTGTGCTGCTTATACACATCTGTCTCTGTCACTCCAGCAGCTCCATGTCCCTTAGCAGCTCCATCCTCTGTGTTCCTCCAGCCCCCTCTCACCCTTTCTTCAGCAAGCAGAGTCTGCTTCTCTTAGTGGCTCTACTACACTTTAGTGGCGGTGATGGCATGGCATGACATCACATATGTCATGCCTGGAGGGGACCCTGCTGGGACAGGCTATTCTGTTGGAATTACTGTTCTGGGCTGTACTCAGTTCCCCTTACCATTAGAGGTGGTGGAACTCAGTCCCCCTTGTTCCCCCTCACTTTAACCCCTGATTAGAAGTCTTTACACATAAATTAGTATTACTAGAATATTATAATACCAAAAAAAAGGTATTATATAATATATACATTACATAAAGGATACCACAGCACTCATTATTCCCAGGTTGGGGGTGCAGTGGCCTGTGACCACATTGTTTAAATAAGGAAACATACTCCAATTTGTGAATAGTGAGTGCCATTTTCACCCCATTCCTATGGTGAGTGCGGTGGTATCCTGTATGTGTGTATTTGGGTTAATTTAGAATTCACAATTCGGTACCTGTGTAGTTTCATGGGGACAGGCTACGCTTCACTGTCAGCATAGCCCAACAGCAGCCTAACGTAGTTAGCATAGTGTCCCAGCAGCAGCCCTGCGTAGTCAGCGTAGTGTCCCCGTCAGGCAGTGTAGTCACCGTGCTGTCCCCGCGAGCTGCAGCTCTGTCCCCGGCGTCCCTGGCAAGCCTAGGCGATCATGCGGGCGCCGGTGGAGAGGTGCTCCATCTGCCTGAGACTCATGCATACGCTTGTTCGTCTCAGTAATTTGTGCGGCAGGGTACGGCAACCCTGCCCGTGTCTGCTTCAGGGAGACGGCAAGTGCATCTAATGCACAATAAAGGACGCATTTGTCAGTGCTCCATATTACATACTGGCAAATGCCTCCATTTCAAACCCTCACTATCCACTTCAGCCCGAAGCGTGACAACCATATGCAGTACGCATTCTCCCGACCTGTTCATACCCCCACTATCCGCATTGGCATGGAGTTGATTTTATAAAGTGTGTTGAGCGCAGAGAGCCACCGAGCAGGTCAGGATGATGCATACCATGTCCCCATGCGAGGCTCGCTATGCTCCACACGCTTCAGGCGGACGTGGATAGTGGGGGTGTTTCAGGAACACATTCACACCTGTCATGTCAGGCAGGTGAAAAATTGTCAGCGCTGACACACCGCTGACTGACTACACTAACTGCGTAAGCTCCGGCTAGGCGCGAACTTACACACAGTCGCAGACACAAGTTGACTAATCTGGCATCGGGAACACTACGCTGATTCTGATAGGGAAACTACGCTAACTACGTAACTGCCACCGGGAAACTAGACAAGTACCCACAATTCTGTGATCATTGATTTCTCACGCACACCAGGTAAACTCATTTGTAATGGACCTGTGACAGCTACTTCCTTGGTGGGAATTCAGAAGTTGTTTTGGTGATTGTCACACCTTTACAGGTAAAAGCCATGAGAAATGCTGGCCATACTTTCCTCCAACCATCCAACTAGTTGGTTGGATGGAATAAATATCTGGACAAAAACTTTTGCTCAAACAAGGGGCTGTCGTTAAACCTGTTTGATTTAAACAATGGACAAAAAAATGAGTTCTGGTCCATTTTCCTGGACAGTATGTTCATTCCATCCAACCAACTAGTTGGCTAGTGTATGGCCAGTATTAGTTGGCAGCAAACATATATTGATACAACTTAACCTTTAAGTGGCTACAGCACTTCGTTGAGGACTTTAGTGTGCATATTGCCTTAAGTGTGTGTGTGTGTATGTGTGTGTGTGTGTGTGTGTATATATATATATATATATATATATATATATATATATATATATATATATATACTGTATATAAGGCTAATGCACCCTCGTGTCTGTGTCATTGTGACTGGCATATATATATATATATATATATATATATATATATATATATATATATATATATATAGTGAGAAAAAAACACTTATGCTGGGTACACACCAGGATGACTAGGGCCCGATCCCCTCAATCTAGATCCAATTCCGACAAATTGGATGTAGATTGTGTGGTGATTGGGCCCTTTTCTGTCCTGGTGTGGACCGATACCGATCCGATGCGCGGTCCCGCAGGTCGGTCGGTCGTTATTCAGATCCTACCTGCTGCAGGTAGGATCTGAATAACGACCATACTGCCGGGTGCGGGTCGCCATTGGATCGGACCCGCTCACGGTGCACATCGTGAGCAGGTCGTGCACCCCCGCGTCACCGTGAGCGGGTCGGACGAGACACTGACGACCCGCTCACGATGTGCATCGCGAGCGGGTCGTCGTGGTGTGTACCCTGCATTAGATGTGTATCTGAAAATGTGTTTGGACCCTCAATAGTTAATTGTAACAATTCAATATTATATGTTTATTAGAACTACCTACCTAAGTACATCTAAATGACAATGTATTTCCAGCGTGTGCAAATTGCTGTAAGTGTAGTAAGTAACTGTATCTAGTTAAGTGATGCTTTTGTGTCTCCAGCTATCATCTTATCCTTCGGGTGAAGGAAATGAGCAGACTGATACCTAGGAACAACAGCTATCTTTTTTGTTCAGTAAGGAGATTAAATGACGTAATCAGGATAGAAATAGCCTCCAGTTACTATGGCAACCTGCTTCTTTTTTCCCAGTTCTGGTCTCTAAGTATAATACTCAGGGCCGGTGCAAGGGTCCATGGCACCCTAGGCAAAACCTCTGCCAGCCGCCCCCCCCCACAATTATTTATTTATTCCGTGAGGGGGGGGGGGGGCGCGCGCACACGCGCACACACATTTTAACCCACTCCCCCAGGCAGTTAACCCCTTGAGTGGTGAGTTTTGCTGGGGCAGGACAAACCTACCAGGGCAGGTTTGTCCTGCCCCAGCAAAACCCACCACAGGAATTTGTAGGCTTCCCCCCTCACCTCTGCTCCGGCGTTAGTACGCCGGAGCTTCCATGCCGCCGCTGCGCTGTCCCCCTTGCTTTTGCCGGCGCCTGTCACTTTCAGCAGTGACGTCGGCTGCAGGCTGGGGGATGATTGCGGTGGCTCGGAAGGACTCGGGTGCCTGAGCGCTCCCGAGTCCCCCCGAGCCGCGCCGACCATCCCCGAGCCTGCCGCCGACGTCACTGTAATATGAGTGACAGGCGGCTAGCGGGGCGGGCGGCAGGGGATCGCCAGACAAAAAGGTGATGGCGAGGACGGGGACAAGGTTTGTGGCGGGGGGTGGGCACTAGAGGTGCTGTGCCAGTGGTGCACACCTGGACACCACTGGCGCACACCTAGTGTATGAAGGTTAAGTGGCGCCCTCCAGCGGCCAGCGCCCTAGGCAGCTGCCTAATGCTGCCTAGTGGTAGCTCCGGCCCTGATAATACTACGATTTGGAATTAATTCTTTAATGCAAGAAATAATAGAATTATGTGGCTTTTTGAAGTGCTCATCTCTAATGTAATTGGATACAATGACATATTATGTGATGTAACTTTAGCCTCTTAAGGAGAAACATGCAGGTCTTCCTCAGTTTCTAGAGAACCCATAAATAACCGCTTTCCCAGGGGACATAACTGCCGCCTACTGTTGATGATATTAATCGCAATAAATTGAGGAAGCTTTCTAGGAAAGGCATTTGTGAGATCAGCGATGGTGTACTCCATAATTAAAATGTTATTTTATTGTTTTTATTGGGGTGCTAGTCCTTTTGGATACACATATGAACAATGTATCATCCAAACACTCAATGTGCTGATTGATCCTAATTTTAGGCAAGTGCTATAAGAAAACTATTTTTTGAATACACCCTTACCAATACCACACCCAATATGTCCGGCCGCAGGAACTAGTAATGACGACATTGTCTTACCTTAGCAGGCATATGGGTCAGGTGGTGGGTACTTACTGCCAGATATACTGATATATCCACATCAGCTGTATCGTTCACAGATATTTGTTCTGTACAAACCCAATGATGCAATATGTCATTTGTAGGCTGAATGGCCCATACAGCATAGTTTGTACCTCTTAGTTGCCTACCCTCCTGCATTCTCAATATGACTCCCTGGAATAGCAGCAATCTCCCTGATCGCGCCTTACTGTTACAATTTTGGGGACAATTATAGTCTCTATGCATTCAAATTTAAGCATCAGCTCCATTGCCCTGCATTTGATATTGGCACAATGATACCTATTGCTACATGCTATGGCCACTTATTTGGAACTACTTGTAAAGCAAAACAAATGAACAATCCCTGAAAGGTATTAGTATATTTTCTTTAACAAGTACAATCAAATGATTATGATATTGTCGCGCCTATTCTCACACTCTTGGAAGGTTGGTGAAAATATGTAAAAAAGAATTATAGATCTCATATGTAATTAAATGTTCTCACTTAATTGAGTGATAATTGGGCGCAATCACAGCTGCTGTTCAGTAGGTCTCTCTAAAATATACACATATAAACAGAATAGGGAACAGCGCGGAGTTCCACTAAATTAATTCAGCAGAGTATAGTTCATTGTAAAAATTTAATGAACCTACAATCACATTCCTTGCAGGAGTGCAATCATGTATGGGTAACTACAGATAGCAGTTAATAAGAAACACAACCTCAGTATCGCTTATGACGGTATGTGCAACAGTGGTGTCCCTTATATTGAGAGGTAGTATAAGGTGGCAATGCACAATATAATTCGGTTTCAGTAATCATGCATTCAAACAGTGTGAGTCAATACTCAAGGAAAATTTTCCAGTCAATATCCCAGCAATATATCATTTACCCAGTTTCGGTCACAGTTCATACATCTGTCGTCCGCTTTAGCAAGATCCTCGCAAAAAAAAGATGCTGTAATTGTAGACATTGGAAAATGACCTCCTTAGGTGGGCTAAAGTCGCTGGTCGGGAACTGGATAGGTCAGTATGTCTTTGGTAAATAGGCTCAACGCGTTTCAGTGTGGCTTACACCTTCCTCAGGAGCACTGACCAGTGACTCTAGCCCAGAGGTTGGTGTGTAATAGATACAGGGCCGGTGTAAGGCTTTTCAGCACCCTAGGCAAAACTTTAACCTACTGCCCCCCCCCCCCCCGGCCCCCCAAGGAGGCTCCAAAAAATCGTTTGGTCCTCCCAGCCATTCCTGGGAAGATGGACATGTCCCCTGCTTTCTCTGGAGGCCTCCCTTTGACACCCACAACAAAGTACAAGGAAGAGGGGGCAGTAAAGTAGGGAAGTATGCCTCAAGGAAAAGTATGGCGGTGAGGTCTTAGAAGTTGCACATTCCTCATAGACAGCCATGATTTTTTGATAGGCAGCCTTGGTGGCGCCCCCCCCCAAATCCTGGCGCCCTAGGCAGCTGCCTAAAGCTGCCTAATGGTAGAGCCGGCCCTGAATAGATATAGACAGTGTCTTTATTTGCACGTTTGCTATCCTGCTGCCTATCACTTATCAGTCCACATAGGTGATGGGTGAGTTGTGTACATGTAATATCAGGTACTGGAGAAAGGGTAAGAACAGGCACATTAATATATTTAGGAGCTGTCGGCTCAATTACCTCTTGCCGGTGAGAAATGGGAGGGGAGAGAGAAGGGAGGGTTGACTGCGGAGGCTTTTTATGATTGTACTTGTACTTGACCATACTCCACCTCCTCAGGAGAGACTTCTTTCAGAAATGTTCTTTTCTACTATAAGTGGTATTGTGAACTACAAATTTATAACTAGATTTAAACTATACAGCTTGTGCACAGGCACTCCCATCTCCATTTTCCCTGCTATTAAACTGCTTTGGGGCTCATCTGCATTTGGATGCAAGTCATTTTGTGACATGCACCTCAGTCAGTGCTTCTAGGTGCCGCCTTCACAATCTCCCTAACATGCTTTTCAAAAGAAGGCAAGTATAGTGTAGCTAGTATTAGTGGGCGCCCAATTATTGCTCCAGTCGGGCAGGAAGGCCGCTGGTGGACACATTTCTGTTTGCAGCCTTCTGATGTGGTTTGGGCGCATTAACCAGGACTGTGCAGCCAAACACAGTGATTTTGGGCACGACAAGCATTATAGCTAATGGGCAGTCAAAAACAAATGAATTGGTCCATTGGGCATACATTAATTATTGTGTTGCCAATAACAATTGAATTCTTCCCGTAGTTTGGTAAATGACTCAGTGGCTGAATCCTAGCTCTGCTCCATTCATACTCTAGTGACAGTTCAATTCAATAAGATATTAATAGGGGTATTCAATTAGGTCCAATTTTTCGCCTAGGTGCCCATAGCAACCAGTCAGATTATGACTATCATTTTCTTGAATACAATAGAGAAATGATAGACAGAACCTGATTGGTTGCTAAGGGCAACATCAATACTCTTCATTTTTGGAAGCTTTAGCAAATTTACTCCGTATTATACTTTTATTATTATTATTATTTTATTTAGTTTTTTAAGCGATTGTCGTGTGTATAAAATAATTACACTAGAATACACTCTTTTAATGGTTTATTCCCCATACCCCGAATTGCTGCTCACCTGCCTGCTGCCAGACACTCTTCAATTAACATTTATATTAGAGTATACTGTCCATGCTGTAGGCAAAGTGCAGGCTGCTGTATTTCACAGGTTGTTATCCTTCAAGTCTTCTGTTTCACATGCTAGGAAGCTGAGATGTAGTAAGGTTGTTGTGTGACATGGAGAATAAATCTCTATGCTATTTTCTAGTGCACAATATAGGTGCAGTCTGTCTATGCTTTTCCATGATGGAGAATTCAAAAGAACTGCACAATGGAAACATTTTATTTTTGTTTTGTGTTTCCTTATCTTTTTAGTTAATTTGCTAATGGATATGCCAAAACAGCACAAAGAAAACTATACAACTTTTAACACATTTTAAATATATTTGAATAAGGACTAATAAATATGTACTTGAATAATGATGTATGCCATGTAATAAAACAAATATGCTTCATATATGATTTAACAACATTTATTAATGATAGCTGTTTTATATATGATAATTCTCTGTTGGATTCGATGATATTGAACCTTGTGAATGATTTCTCTGCACGGTGTTTAAATAAAATAAAAAAATCTATACAAAAAAAATAATTATTCAACTTTATTGCAAACATTTGGAATGCTGAAATAAATACAGCTATTAAAGCCAGGCCTGATAGCTGCTAGCAGGATGTGAAAAGTCTCTGCCAGGCACACACATCACAAACAGATAGCTGGTGCTCCATAGACCTTATTTTAAATGATGACAGCTGGTTCTCATTAGTTAATTACTGTTTGAACAAAAAGTGAAAAGTTTTTTGCAGAATCTGTAGGTTTATAATTGGGGATATCTATATTCACAGGATCATGTAGAGCCAAATAATTCCCACTGACAAGCAATTACATTGTTACACCTTCTAACCATTTTTAAATAGAGTTGTTTATGAGGGAAACAGATTTGACCTAACACCTATTCACTTTTTCATACAGTTACAGTTTAAGTCATGACAACCTGATTTTTTTCCCAGCTCCAAAATCAATAACATCAATATTGTAATATTTCATGCACAAATGGATACAGTGATTTACAATTACTAGCCCAGGATGACACTTAATCCATAGTATGTTACATCCAGAACATAAATTTATATTTCTCCTCCCAACAACTTGTGCTACTGTCTCCTGTACGTGTTCTAGTCGCCACAAAGCACATGTCACCTTCTCCAAACTCCAGCACCTCCATTCATCCATAACTAAGAACTACTAATGACATTTGTAAACATGTCATTAATAGTGTTTTTAGGTATTAAAGTTGGCAGGATGCAGGAGAACTACCTACAGGGCTGCATGGGGTGTGTGAAGGTGGGGGCAACAGTTAATGGTGTCAGTGGGGGGGTACTTTTTACCCGGGTCTGATGGGGGCCTGGGTCCCGCTCCCCCTCCTCCTTGCCGTCAATGGGGAGCGAGACGACAAGCTGCTGCTCAGTGCCGTGTGCTGAGCTGGTGAAAGAGACAGCTGCAGCGGCAGCCTGTCCTCTATCTCCCTCTCGTTTATTTTTATTTTTTTCACAGGGGGTGGCCACGCCCCCTCCATTTTAAAGGGGCCTGGGTTACCTGTCTGCACCCCTGCAAAGAGGTTGTCCCCCACAGATTCTGGAGGGTAGGCAAGTGTGATTTTGGTTTGGTACTGTACCCTAACAAATGGTCAATCCATGCTGGTAGTGCTGACGCAGTTGTTAATGTTGACATTTCATTTGACAACCTTATGAAGTATACTCCTGGAAAAAAAAAATATAACCGTTGCCTATATTTTCAGGGACAAGTCCTACATTTCACATTCCGTGCAATCTGTGCTGCAGATTAATAGAGGCACAGAACAATATATTGCTTTCTAAGCCTTAGTTGATTCAGCATTTTCTGGCTTTCTAAACGTAAACATTGCAAAGCTTCATTAGTGCTGTTCTGCATACAAAAATGTTTCCGGTGGAAAAGGTGCTTTGTTTGCTGTTTGGGGAATTCGCCAATACTGCTGTGCTAGAGCTTTACTTCTGTTCCTTTTACAATCTATAAAGCATTGGGTCTGAGCATCATAGGGACCTCTGCAAAGACCACAGCGATATTGTCAGCAGTCAGATATACTGAATAGGTTCTGTAATGAAAGGTATTTTGGTTTCAACTAATCCTGTCTTTCTTTCCTTGGAATATGGTCGTTCGGTCACACACCTTAGGTTGACATGCATTGGATCGACCACTGAAGGTCGACATGGCTTAGGTCCACACCTAAGCCATGACGACCTTCAGTGAATCTAAAGGTGATATACACTAGGGAGATTCTCCTGCGATCGCAATCATGCGATTGGGGTTATAAATTGCATAAAAAGCATCCAAAATCGCATGTTGTTGACATCAGGTCCGATGCGATGTGTGGTCCCGTGTGCAGAGCATCGAAGCCTGAGGATCACACCTGCTGCACTATAGATAAGTTGCCCAGTCAATCCTACCAGCAGGCTTGTCTGGGGATGTCATACGATACATTGCATATGGTATATGGTATGCTGTCCTGCCTCCCTGGGCGGTTCCTGGGCAGCTCAGGGGGGATCGTGGCCTACTTCTCCCTTTGGGGCAGCCATCCTAGTGTATGGGGACCTTAAGATCAAAGGAAATGTACTCATATGTGCTGTAATAAGGGGGTCAAAAGGGCAAATGACACCCTCAAATAGGAGGGTTGCTGGGCACAGTGCATCTGGCATCTCCAGTGAATATAGGCAGTGTCATGACATAAATAATCCCCACCTACTGTAACTCAACAGTCCTTCTCCAAAAACCCAGAGCCTAATTTAAGGGTTGTGGCTAGTTCCCCTTTGCACTAAGGACCTGGGGATGAGAGGGGGCGGGGCGGGGAGAGGAGGAGCAAGGTCAGAACTAGGAACCCAAAAAGACCATCCTGGGCGCGCAGGGTAAAAGCAAGGATTATACTCACGATAATACCTTTTCTTCGGAATACTTCATGGCAGCCATTACCTTGGGTTCATCCCTCTCTCCTCTCCAATTAGACAGGTAGTTTTTTCCCCAGGATCCAGCCCCTCCTCTATATAATCTGGCACCTCCCCATAGACCATAGTCTTTGACTGTCTCCGTCCTGATCCTAGGAAAAAAACACAAATAGGGAGGGCCAACAAATTTTTGGGCTGCCATGAAGTATTCCAAAGAAAAGGTATTATCGTGAGTATAATCCTTGCTTTCTCCTTCATACTTCATGGCAGCCATTACATTGGGATGTACCAAAGCAGTAGGGTGGGTTATACTATACCTCAAGCCAAGACTTGCTTAAGAATTTCACTTCCGAAACTAGGGCTTGCGACATCCAATGCATAATGCTTAGAGAAGGTATGCAAGGAAGACCAGGTGGCTGCTTGACAAATCTCCTTAGCAGAAACTTTGGCCTCTCTAGCCCAAGAAACCGCCATTGCCCTTGTCGAGTGAGCCTTAATACCCTCAGGAACTTCACGACCAACTTTTCTGTAAGTGAATGCAATTACTTCTTTTAGCCACCTTGACATTGATTGTTTTGACGGAGCCAACCCTTTCTTTGCCCCCTGGGGAATCACGAATAATGCTTCTGACTTCCTGAACCCCGTTGTCCTGTGTAGATATATCTTGATGGCTCTCAAGACATCTAATGTATGCAACTTTTCCTCTTTCTTCGTCAGAGGATTTTGAAAAAAAACAAGGCAAAACAATTTCTTGACTTAAATTAAACGAGGAAACCACCTTGGGTAGAAAGGACGGTCTGGTCCTCAGCACCACCCGATCCGGGAAAATCTTTAAATATTGTTCTTTAATGCACAGAGCATGAATCTCTCCCACTCTCTTTGCTGAAGTTATTGCAACTAAAAATAACATCTTCCATGTTAGAAACTTTAACTTCGCTCTGTCCAACGGCTCAAACGGAGCCTCCATAAGTCCATTCAAGACTAAATTAAGATCCCACTGGGGGATTATTGACCTAACCCTAGGCCGGATTTTCTTGATAGCTTGACAAAATCTCTTAATTAAACTATGCTCTGCTAGTTTCTTGTCTAGCAGTACACTCAGCGCCGATATCTGGACCTTGAGCGTAGAAACCGAAAGCCCCTTGTTAAGCCCATCACAAAGGAACTGTAACACTTGGGGGATGTTTGCTTTAGGAAAACTGAACCTGTCCTTGGACCATGTTGCGAACACCCGCCATATTCTGTAGTAGATTTCTGATGATATCTTCTTCCTTGCTTGGAGAAGCACCTCAATGACCTCTGGAGATAAATTTTTGTCTCTCAACTGTTGCCTTTCAATTTCCAGGCCGCTAAATTCAATTTGTGAGGCTCTTGACAACTGACTGGGCCCTGCCTGAGCAAATCTTGAGTCACTGGAAGAAATACTGGGCCCGCAAACGCCATGCTCTCTAACATGGGGAACCAAGCCCTCCTGGGCCAGTAGGGCAGAATGGCTATGACTTGGACCCCCTCCGTTCTGACCTTCCACAATGTCCTGTGAATGAGAGAAATTGGAGGAAACACATACCCCAGGTGAAACTCCCATCTCTGAGATAGGGCGTCCACTCCGCTTGACCCCCAAGCTGGGTATCGGGAGTAGAATTGTGGAAGCTTCTTGTTGACTGCTGAAGCCATGAGATCCACCTCTGGTTGACCGAACTGCTCCACTATTCTCTGAAAAACTGAATCCTTCAGTTCCCATTCGCCCGGAACCACGCTTGTGCGGCTCAAATAGTCTGCGAGCTGATTGTCCTCCCCCAGCACATGGAGCGCTGATATTGACAGCAGATTCTCCTCGGCCCAACACATGATATTTCGAACCTCTTCTAAGAGCACGTGACTCCGTGTACCTCCTTGTCTGTTGACATAGGAGACGGTAGTAGCGTTGTCCGAGAAAATGCGCAAGTGCGCACCCCTGATATCTTCGCTGAAGAACTCTATTGCTTTCCACACGGCTCTTAGTTCCTTGTGATTGGAGGAAAACTCTGACTCGCGAGGGGACCAAAGCCCTTGGCACGTTTGCCCAGACCATGAGCCCCCCAACCCATGGCGCTGGCGTCTGTGGTGATCACACTGTAAAGGGGGCTTGCTAGTGAGGACTTCCTTGGTATTAGCTGATCGGCTTCCCACCAAACTAGAGATTCTTTCACTGGCTCTGAGATTTTTATTTTTCTTTCCAGCGGTACCAGACTTTTTGTGTAACCCAGAAGGGACCACTGCAGAGGCCTCATCCTCCATCTGGCCCATGGGACTATGTCCACCGTAGATGCCATCATACCCAACAGGCTCATTGCTGACCTGAGTGGTATACGATCCTCCTCGTATATCGTAGAGATTAATTGTTGGATTTTCTCGCATCTCTTTGTGGATAAGGACATTTGGAACCGTACAGTATCCACCAGAACCCCCAGAAACTGAAGACTCTGTGTTGGCCTCAGACAGCTCTTCTCCCAATTCACCAGCCACCCGTGTTCCTGAAGAAACTGAATGGTGTAGTCTCTTGCTGTGATCACCTCTTCTTCTGATGGTGCCACAATCAATAGATCGTCTAGATATGCCCATATCATGACTTTCTTTTTTCTCAGTTCTTCTATCAATACCACTAGAACCTTGGTAAAAACTCTTGGTGAAGAGGTGAGGCCGAAGGGCAGACAGGTGAACTGGTAATGATCGTGACCTATGCAGAATCTCAGATATTTTCTGTCGTCTGGGGAAATGGGAATATGGAAGTAGGCGTCTTTTAGGTCGATGGAGACCATATAATCGTTCTTTCTTAATCCCATTAGAATAGACTTTGTGGTCTCCATGTGGAACTTTCTCTTCTTTATGCGCAGATTTAATCTTCTTAAATCTAATATAGTTCTGTAACCTCCAGAACTTTTGCTGACTATGAAGAGACGGGAATAAAAACCGGCCCCTTTCTCTTCTTCCGGGACTTTCACCACTGCTCCTGATGTGATGAGTCCTTCTAAACTCAAATTTAGAGCTTCCCTTTCTATCTTCGAAACTGGGAGCTCTGAAACACAAAATTTTGCCATACTTGGCCTTGACATGAATTCCAGCCGATAGCTAGTCTTGACTACCTCCAGAACCCATCTGTCTCGGACGGTTTGTTCCCAGATGCGAGCGAAACCCAACAGCCTTCCAGCTACCTGGGCCTGCTCCACCATGGGACCACCGTCACTGCTTCTGTGTGGTTCCAGAACTTTCACCTTTTTTCTTGACGTATTGACGAAAAAAGGCTCTGGATGTCCCTTGAGCGTATCTGTCCCGGACAGACCTGCCTGGCCTGTAGGACTTGGCCTGTCTATACGCCTGTCTAGAAGAAAAAGAGGAAAACCTCCCTCTTCTATCCTGTGGCAATCTCACTGATTTACCACCTGACATTCTTTGAATCATTTGATCCAAACGACTGCCGAAAAGGAAAGCACCCTCATAAGGCAATGTCGCTAGTTTGTTCTTTGAATGGGAATCTGCCGCCCATGACTTAAGCCACAAGGCCCTACGGGCCACCACCCCTGAAGACAGGGATTTCGCTGCAAAATCTAGACCATCTAGAGAGGCCTCACACATATAGTCCACCGCCAGCTGAATCTGGGTAAGACTTTTACAGATTTGATCACGGGAAACCTTTTCCTGTATGTCTTCCTGTAAGGCCGAACACCAAATCCTGAGTGCCCGAGAGAGCGAGGCCATGGCCACTCCAGATTTTAGCGAGACTGAGGAGGAAATATGTAATCTCTTTAGAGCACTTTCCATTTTTTTATCCATTGCGTCCTTCAGTGACGCCCCATCCTCAAGGGGAATAGTAGTACGGGTCGTCACTTCTGACACTGCTGCGTCGACTTTAGGTATATTACACCATTTAATGAATTCTTCATCCTCAATAGGAAACATTTTTTGAATTCTTTTAGTCGACCCAACTCTCTTGTCGACACCCTGCCACTCTTTAGCTAGGATGTCCTTCACTAC
Source organism: Crinia signifera (assembly GCF_055691185.1). Taxonomy (NCBI): domain Eukaryota; kingdom Metazoa; phylum Chordata; class Amphibia; order Anura; family Myobatrachidae; genus Crinia; species Crinia signifera. The sequence continues at coordinate 383,910,175 of NC_139217.1, forward strand.
TTTATGTACTGGAAACGATCTCTCCTTTTTGGATCGATCCTCAAACAATGCATCAAACTCAGACTTTACAAGCTGCTTATAGTTAAGTGTCCTATAAAGATTCTTTAGCACTGCTTCTACCAACTCCACATTAAACAGACGCTCGTCCTCCAACACTTCGCCTGACTCTGCTGACGAGCCACCAGACTCCTCCTTGTCCACATCATCATGCACAGACACATCCCCGTCATCTTTATCAAGGCTAGTCTGCGACCGGGACCTCTTATTCCCCGTATATTCCTCTTTCGAAATAAAATTTTTCTTCATCCAGTCTCTCATCTCAGCTAATTGTGCTGATATATTCATTCCAACATCCTTTTTTGTTAGACACTCTAAACACAGCACAGTCTCTCCGACAAAAGCTCTATCACATCCTGGACAGACTTTAGTATTCTTAGTCTTAACCACTTTCTTCTTGGGCACTGAAGGCACACTACAAAACAAGAAAGGATACTAACTATCTGACTAGACAAAACGATATGAATAACGTGTCCTCTATGAGAGGACTTACCTGGGCGGCGGTGTAACGTTTTTTTGAGAGGCATCCTCCATGGTTAAACTCCTGGTCAAAAACACAGCCCCGCGCCTGTAACACCGACCAGGCGCTTTTAAATGAATGCTGCACGCGCAGCCGGCGTCTCCCCCTCCCTGCCGGAAGTAGCCAGACTAACGCGTACTTCCGGGTAGCTGGAACGTACGCGGCCGTGACCCGCACGCCGCGTGCATCCGCCGGAAGTGACGCGCGCCCCTATGCGCAGCCCGAAGTCGGAACTGCCGAGGGAGTCTGCCCAGCGTGACCCGCTATGTATATGCCGGTGTATGCACCAACCGGACCACCGGGAGTCCGCAGCAGAAGACGGCCAGACACCTGACTTCCAGGTGACTATTCCTAACGCGCGGGGAGGGGACGGGGAAGGAACGCCATGGGCTACCAGGTCACGTCCTTGCCACCGGCCCTGGACATACATAGGCTTAAGGCACCGCCAGCCTGACCGCCCAGGTCCCCGGTAGCATAACCAGCCTCCCGGATTTCGCTCTAAAAACAACAAAGCTAATACTAACTAACTACCTGTCACAGACAGAAGGAGACAGGAAAAAGACTATGGTCTATGGGGAGGTGCCAGATTATATAGAGGAGGGGCTGGATCCTGGGGAAAAAACTACCTGTCTAATTGGAGAGGAGAGAGGGATGAACCCAATGTAATGGCTGCCATGAAGTATGAAGGAGAAAACTGCTTTATTTTTATACTGCAATATAGATATCAGTTTGATGTACAAGCCCCACCCACATCTAACTCTCTCTCTGCACATGTTACATCTACCCCACCTGCAGTGCATACGGTTTTGTCCATTAAAGAGAGAGAATTTGCTTTTGTGAGTGAACCACAATCAGGCCCATAAAGTAATGGTTCCATCTTTAAGCTACATTGGCACAGCCATCTGGCAGTCACCTTAAGAACTTTACCCCCCCCACCCCCACCCCCACATTACATCAGGACAGGTGCTAGCTAACAAACATAAATTAGGCCTTAATATTATACCTCGGCCATTACCTGCAAGGCGCCTCCCCAGTCCTGGTGCCAAAGACTGCAGCCGAATCAGCCTGTTGGTTAATCGGGCTCTGCCAAAGCCATTGGTCATCTGCCTACAGGGCCCTACTCCCGCCTGTACCCAGCTCCAGCACCTACAGTGTGAAGCTAGTTACTGTGGGCAGGCTCCTCCTCTGGTACCATCCCTGTGCACTTCTCACCTCCCGACTTTATATGGTCTACAACTCTTCCCTCTTAGCAGCAGACTAACAGGACAGGAGAGGGACTGCTAGCATCGGGAACTGATTGCTCCTTTATGAAAGCTTCAATCTTTAACCATGTTATTTACTGGTGATGAAATAACCCAGTAAAATTTGATCTGATTCCAGGTATAAAATTGCTTTGTTACTAAAAGGTTAATTAGTGTGGAGTCTCCTGAACCTCACAATAGCTACAATGGTATTATTATTCTCTGTATCACTGTACATTGGGGAATATATCATAACCACAACAAGGAACACAAAATAAAGGTGTGGAATTATACTATTCTGGTCATGAGCGCAGTCTTGTGGGAAAAGGCACAGCTGAAACACTTGTAACTATGGATATCAGGGTAAATATGTGTAACTAGTAAAGGCTATATAAAGGGTAGGTGCATTTTTAGAGAGCTTTAAAGATTGGGAAGAGTCAATTGTAGGAATTTCTGGGCTGGCCCTGGGCATCGGTGACCTAGGCATTTACATAAGATGACTGGGCTTCAGAGGTGACACCCATTGGATGGCACAGCTAGGGATGAGGATGTAGGCCACATATCCCAGGTGACTGATGGAGGGGGGGGGGGGGTATCAACTGGTGGAGCTGTGGTACCATGATTAAATCAATGAAAAGAAGGGTGATGATCAAACATCACCCTTTAAATATGTGGTAACTGTGAGGCACATGGAGGGAGGCTACAGGAGGAGGAGGCAGAGGACGGAGGACAACACAAGTGGGCCAAGAGAAAGGGGTAGACTGCTCTGAGGAGTGAGCCTCAGCACCTAGAAATTGGGACAACCAGTGGGCCACTAGAAGAGAGAGTCAGAACTGGGAGGAGAACACAGGTGGGCCAGGCGGAGGAGGAGGCAGGCAGTCCACAAGAAGGAAGTCGGGGCTGTGCAGTGAATTTATAATGATCTGTAATATTTTACATTGATAAGAGTATCCAGGTAAAATCTTTCCCTCTCACTAGAGTCAGATGTTGGTGTGCTACTGCTTTGAAGTGGCATCTATTTCTGGGAAGGGAGGGGGTGGAGTCACCAGCTAAAATCTTGCCTAGGGCTCTACAACCTACTTAGATATGTTTTTTGGTCTCCTCTCTGGAGAAGCCTGGAGAGGAGATGTTGCAGGATCTGTCTTGTCACAAAGCCTCGAATTCACATTATTTAGCCCAGCCACATTTTAGAGCAGAAGAGAGCTGGGAATTCCAGGTATAAACGTATCATCCTGTCTGCATCACAGGAACGGGCAGAATGTGGGACATTAGGACACTCTTCCATGGGTGCAAGAGACTACCCGAAAATTTCGGAGTCTCCAGTGACCTCTTGAAAAGTAGACGTGTTCCCTAAGTAGACGTGTTCCATGGGGGACACTATTCAAGAGGAGCCAGTGCCGATCCTTCATAAAATAATGGTATTTTCATAAACTGCTGATCACTGTTATATTTGTGCTATTTTTCTTGTTATTGAAATAAATGTTTTCCATTGATAATTTAACATGCTTACTGTATGTATATAATAATAATAATAATAATAATAATAATAATAATAATTAATAATAATGATGCAAACACCTAGGATACAAATTCTTCATACTCCTATTCTGAAGTGTGAAATGTCTGTGTTTGTGTAGATGACTCTGGGGATGAAGAACCAAGTTCTCAGTCTGACAAGAGCGAGTTGCACAGCTCCCTGAAGTCTCTGACCAGTAAACTGGATGACCTCAGCACATGTAATGACCTCATCGCTAAACATGGCGCTGCACTCCAGCGCTCCCTGAGTGAGCTGGAGAACCTGAAACTGCTGGTCGAGAGCAGTGAGAAGATCAAATCTGTTAATGAAAGGGCCACTCTCTTCAGGATCACTTCCAATGCAATGATCAATGTGAGTCCATGGCTATTTGTCACTCATTGCATGTTTTCTAAAGTATTTTTTATTCTCCAATATTGGAGTATTCTGAAACTTATAGATCTTAATTTATAGAGAACACTTAACAGGCCTTACTTAATGATTTCGAGGGGGGGGGGGGGGGGGTTGTCATTCGCACACGACTGGATATATAAGAATGTGGACCCCTTTATTTTACACTTAGTGAGGTATCACTTTTTGGGAAATAGGGGTGTGCTACTACTGGACACAACAATTTTAATCAGAATAAAGAGAAGAAAAAGAGGGAGTGTCCTTTTATCGGTGCACCTTATATGAAATAAACCTTAAAATATAACCTTTATTTAGTCTTTATTAAAAGGCTGCAAAAATATATTAAAAACAACATGAATAGACATACATGGTTGGGATAACACACATAAAAACAAGGCTGGCAGGCAGGGGTTGCTCAGAATTTCTTTTTTGAGTATGAATAGTGTCTTTCAAGACCACAATCCACCGCACAGACCTGGGTGTCCAAACGGGATGCGGTCATTCGTCAGACTGCATTTAGGTCTACAGTCATTAGGTCGACCCCACTAGGTCGACTGGCAGGAAGGTCGACCTGACTTAAGGTCGACATGGGCCAAGGTCGACATGACTTAAGGTCGAATTTGCATAAAGGTCGACATGAGGAAGGTCGACTGGTCATAAGGTCGACATGTTTTTCACTGTTTTTTGAGCCGACATGTGCCGACAGGCGGTATTTCATGCCCTACCATCCACTAGGGCGTGGTGGGAGAATAAAATAGTGTGCCGAGCGCAGCGAAGCACCGTGCCCGAAGCATAGCGAGCGATGCGAGGGTCCGATTCTCATTGCCAACTGTGTCCATGTCGACTGTGTCGACATTCGGATCAAAAAACAGTGAAAAACCCATGTCGACCTTATGACCAGTCGACCTTCCTCATGTCGACCTTTATGCAAATTCGACCTTAAGTCATGTCGACCTTGGCCCATGTCGACCTTAAGTCAGGTCGACCTTCCTGCCAGTCGACCTAGTGGGGTCGACCTAATGACTGTAGACCTAAATGCAGTCTGACGAATGATCCCATTCCGTCCAAACACTGTCTAAACACTATTCATACTCAAAAAAGAAATTCTGAGCAACCCCTGCCTGCCAGCCTTGTTTTTATGTGTGTTATCCCAACCATGTATGTCTATTCATGTTGTTTTTAATATATTTTCGCAGCCTTTTAATAAAGACTAAATAAAGGTTATATTTTAAGGTTTATTTCATATAAGGTGCACCGATAAAAGGACACTCCCTCTTTTTCTTCTCTTTATTCTTACTTAATGATTCCAGTGTGTACTTACAGTATATCTCTTTACGGAGCAGAAAAATGGGAATAAAAATGGCAGTAGCCTAAGGCCGCACAGCAGAAATACCTTTATTTTACAGACAATTTATTTAGTGGAAGATTTATTAACCCTTCAAAAGATCAGCACATTGCAACAAATAAGGTTTTAGCTATTATTTTGTAGCCCATACTACATAGAGGAGAGTTTTAATTATTTACTCTTGAAGAGGCATGTTTGCTAGAACTGTATTATGATTATTCCAGTTGTTGTATGGTGATGATGATTATTATTATTAGGATTATTTTTTATTTATTTTTTTATTTTTATTTTAAATAAGTTTTTATTAGGTCACAGAATTACATCACACTTTGAGATACATGGTATGAATATACAAAAAGGGAAAAAAACATGGACATACAAGTCAAACAGAGCAAATAATCAGGTTGCACTCTAGAGAGGTAATGATGGCAATACCTGCGCATAACCACTGACCTAAGTTTTATCAGAGAAAGACAAAATGAAATAAAGAGAAAGAGTAAGAAAATGTATAGTGTAACCAGGTAGCATAGAGCCTGAATAGTGGAGAGGAGAGGTAAAAGGGAAACAGACACAAAAGGGGCGGGGGGGAAACAAGTAGCATTACAAAGTCAAATTAGACAACCTATAAGTGCGTGCCACTAGCTTTCACACTAGTCAGCTCAGGGATGAAACGTTACTCTTGCGAATGGGGGGGGGGAGGGACTAAGAGTTGACACCTCCCATGTATCTTCCCTAGCTAACGTGAGGCCTTGGGATTCTCTAAACTCCGCCCATTTGAGCCACCTCAAATGGATCAAAGATGCCGAAGAGGAATATCGAGCATTCGTAGTTTCAAAGAGAAAGTGGTTATGTACCTTGTTAATAATTTGTCCAACCGAGGGTATCTCTGTTGACTTCCAGAGATGTCCAATATTTGCTTTGGCGGCAATTAAGATGTGTCTCAAAATGTAGAGGTCCCCTCCTGAAAATAAATCTGAATGATGTAGTAGCGCAACTACCGGATCTAGGTGTATTTGGGATCTGAGTACAGCACTGATAAGGGAAGATATATCTGCCCAAAATGGAGAGATTAGCGGGCATTGCCAGAATATATGTAGTATAGTACCTATACCGCCACAGTTTCTCCAGCATAAGTGTGAAACAGTCGGCCAAATGGCATGTAGTCTCTTAGGAGTAAAGTATGTCCTGTGACAAAGCTTAAAAAACATTTCGGCATGTTGTATGCATTTGGACATCTTGAATCCCGAATAGAAGATAGAGTCCCAAACTTCCTCACTAAAAGACACATTCAAGTCAGCCTCCCACTTGAGCTGGACGGGCAATTTCCCCTGTTTAGATTCGGAGATTAGGTAATCATACCACCTCGAGATACCGCCTTTATGAGACCTATTATTCAGTTTGGAGGTAAGAGATCTGGGAGCAGGCAACACAGGCGCCGGGCCGACCCGGGTGGCCGATAGCCAGTGGCGAATTTGTAAGTACTTATAAAATTCGTTTTTAGATAGGCCGAATTTCTCCTGAAGGACAGAGAACTGGAGTAGATGCCCCCCCTGAACCAAATGGCCCAGGTTGGAGATCCCCGCACCAACCCAAGAGTCCAATCTCAGGTTCGGGATGAGTTTAGAGATGGCCACCAGAGAGATCTCCGCACTCGGCATGCCAAGCCCTCCCGTATCGCCAAGCACCCCAGACCACACCTCCAGTGTCGTTCTAGTGGCTAAGCTAAGGTCCGATTTGTTTGGGATGGCCGGGGAAGGAACCCAAAGCAGATCAACAAGTGGAATGTTCGAAGCTAATGACTGCTCTAAGACCACCCACGGCTTCGGGGTCTTGAGATCGAACCAATCTCTAGCCTGACTCAGTAAACAGGCGGCATGATATCTCTCAACATCAGGGTATCCTACTCCCCCCAAAGTCTTCGGCAGTACTAAAAATCTTCTAGATAGGCAGGGATTTGAACCTTTCAAGATGTACTTAGTAAAGAGGGAATTGATTTTGCAAATTAAAGACTTGGGAGGTTTTCTAGGGATTGCACGGAAGAGGTAGAGAAGTTTGGGAAGGAGGATCATTTTAGAGGCCGCTAGTCTGCCCATCCATGAAATCTCATGAATAGACCACTCAGTTATTAGTTTTTGGAAGGAGTTGATGAGCGGCAAAAAGTTGCAATCCATCAAGTGGGTATCTTTAGTCACTAACACTCCCAAGTATTTAATTGCTCTCTCTTGCCACGCATAGCGATATTGATCTTTCATGCGAGCTACTTCTGCAGTATGAATATTCAATGGGAGGGCTTCCGTCTTGGTTGTGTTAAGCTTATAATAAGATACGGAAGAGTATGTTTCTAGTACCTCATGTAAAGCAGGCAGAGACGGATTTTATGTAAAATGTTTCCTATGACTGGTCCGACTATACGACTATCAGATCTGATCTTCTCTGCAAGGGGCTCAATAGCTAGCACAAAAATAAGCGGGGATAGTGGGCACCCCTGCCTGGTACCATTAGTTATCTGGAAGCTGTTCGAAAGGCATCCGTTTACAAACACTCTCGCAGAAGGTTGAGTATATAAGGCGAATATAGAATCCAAGAACCTGCCATGAAGACCAAAGCGTAGTAATACTTCTCTTAAGTACCCCCAGTGTAGCCTATCAAACACTTTCTCAGCGTCTAACGAAAGCAATAGTAGTGGGGATTTAGCTCGGTCACACACTTCCACAATGTTGAGGACCCTGCGAGTGTTGTCCGGTGCCTGTCTACCTGGAACAAAACCCACCTGGTCACCGTCTACAAGAGACGGGAGCAAAGGGGCCAGCCTATTAGCTATCACTTTAGCATAAATTTTCAAATCTGTATTTAATAAAGCAATAGGTCGGTAATTCTGGACCGAGGTGGGAGGTTTACCAGGCTTAGGAATAGTAACTATTCGGGCTTCAAGCATTTCGCTAGGGAACTCTTTATTCAAAGATGCCTCATTAAAGATTTTCGTTAGGATCGGGCTCAGCTCCGTCTTAAAACATTTATAAAAGTTAGATGGGTAACCGTCAGGGCCGGGCGCCTTGTCATTTGGCAATCCGTCAATCGCCGTCTCAACCTCTGACGGAGACCAAGGAGCATTAAGAGCCTGACAGACACCAGAGTCCAACACTGGCAATTTGATAATATCTAAGAAGGCAGCTATACCGGCCTCTGAGGGCTGAGGAGTGTATGGGTCCGTACTTAAATTGTATAACTTGGCATAATATTCCGTGAAAGTGTCTGCTACTTGGAAGGGATCAACAACTCTAGCACCCTTGGAATTTATTAAGAGGTCTACTTTAGCTTTGGCTCGTCTGCCTTTCAGCTTCCTAGCTAAAAGCCTACCAGCCTTGTTACCAAAAAGGTAATATCGCTGATTTAGCTTAGAGATATTTTTTTGTACCTCACGGAATGATGAAGCATTGATCTTATCTCTAACCTGTGCAAGTGCCTTAAGAACATTTACGTCTGAGGGGTTATTCTTATGGGCCGCTTCCAATCTAGAGAGCTCCTCCTCAGCTGCCAACATATCTCTAGCCTCCGCCTTTTTTGCTCTAGCAGCGGCCTGTATTGCAGAGCCTCTCACTACAGCCTTCAGCGCACACCAATGTGTGAATATTCCAGTATCATCTGGATTGTTAGTAGTAATGTAAAGGTAGAGGGAGTCTTGGATGGACTTCTTGGAGTCCATATGCGTCAAGGCTGCACCTCCCAACCACCATGGGCCTGGAGGGATCCTAAATGAACCCAAATCCCACACCAGTTGCACCGGGGAATGATCTGACCACGTGGTGGACAAGATGTCAGCTCTACGAATGGAGGCCAGAGTCCATTTGTCAGTCAGAGCAAGGTCTATTCTCGAATACAACTGGTGGGGATGTGAGAAAAAAGTATAATCCCTCAAACCAGGGTGTTTAGCGCGCCAGACATCTTGTAGGTCATATTCATTAATAAGTTGCTTAAATTTCCTAGAGTGATCAGGGGGCTGACGGGCTCTAGAGCTTAAAGAGCGGGACTTATCCATAGACGGGTCTAATACCATATTGTAGTCCCCTAGTATCAGGAGAGCACCTTTGGCATATTTCTGCACAGTAGAGAAGAGATTCCTAATTCATGCAATTTGTCTAGTGTTAGGAGCATAGCAGGTGACAAGTGTGGTCTCAGTCCCTTCTAACTGGCCCACTAATATTAAGAATCTGCCCTCCGGGTCGGCATACTGAGAGGTAATGGTAAAGGAACAATTAGCGGACACTAATATGGCGACACCCGCCTTTTTATGAGGACCGTTTACAGTGTAGCAATGTGGATATCTGTTGTCGAGAAATCTGGGGGGGGGCTGATCTGATAAAGTGGGTTTCCTGGACGGCAACTATATTTGCTTTCAACTTATGGAAGTAAGCCAAAGCCAACTTTCTCTTTTGGGGAGAATTTAACCCTTTAGTGTTCAAAGATAGAATGTTAACCATATGGAAGTATTGAGGCAAAAAGCATATGATTGCTTCTATGGGAGGAAGCAATTGCATAATAGCGTTTACTCGCGTAAAGTGAAGCTACTTGAGACAGAGACATGGGGATACCAGACACATGAGGGAAAAAAAAGAGTAAGAGAAAAAACAGAGAAAAAGAAAAGATTAGAACTGGCGGCTCCTAAAGGAGTCGTAGTGAGAGACCTGTCCAAGGTCACCTCAACCATGATGTTTGGGGGGTAGTGGACTGTCACCCCTCAGAAGAGAAAAAAGAGAAGTACGAAGAAGAACATATAACATAGAGCAACTGTAACCAGTAATATAATATAACTCAGTTTTAGCGTTAGCTAACAAGACTCCCGAGCTTGAACAACATATGGGATAGAGAGGACCGCCTGGGATCAGGACACATACCTGAAGAAAGCCATCCCTATATTAGATAGATATGCTGCCGTCTATACAAACTTTATATAACAAGTTAGTAAAAAAAAAAAGCAATGCCTACCGGTAAGTATCTATACAACTACTAAATTAAATACCACCCACAGGGTAATCAGATAAAACCCCAGCCCCATCTGTTCGCAGGAGCGCGGCTGGCTGGCAGCCGACCCAGGAGTACATGCCACCCCAAGCCCGCTACTAGAACAGCCCGCAACGGCCCGGCGCTACCGAGGCAGGTCCCACCTCTATCTCTACAAAAAAGGAGCCTTTAAGTAGCCTTGTGTATAAATCACCATAAATATAAACCAGATGAGGCATATGCCGTAAAGAGATCTACAAAAAAAAAAAAAAAACAGGACACTTATTGGTGTAAGAGTTATCTGTATAATCTATAAAATTATTGCTGTCTATTCTAGCACTTTAAACTATAGGTAGAGACAGGGGAGGAGTGTCCAATAGTGAAGGGAGGTAGGGCCCTGCAGGAAAACACAGCAAACAGGGTAGCACTGCAAAGCCCTGACTGCACGCAGAGAGACGGTGGCACAATCAGGCAGCCTAAAGTATAATTGTATGAAAAATCATTACTCTATGAAAACATTCAAAGAACAAGCTCATAATAACAACATACGGATTAAGGTAGCTTATGAAATCAAGCAAAGTCGAAATTAAGTTAGTGCACCGTGTCGGAGAGCTAGTCCAATGGAGGCGCTACTCCACCGACGACCAGTCCTGCTGGAGTCGCCGGGCCGGAGAAGCACCCGGAGATGTATCTTGTAGCTTCCATTTGGACAACAGCTTCAGCCCATCCTCCACTGACGAGATTGTAATTGTAGATCCTTCCCGTTGAATTAGAAGACGGGTTGGGAAACCCCACCGGTATATTATATTTGCCTTCCGAAGGGCCGATGTGACTGGCAGGAAAGAGCGTCTTTTAAGGAGGGTTGCTCGCGAGAGGTCCCCAAACAGCTGGAAAGATCCCAGAGCCGCAGCAGAGTCCACGGAGGGTCTGGCAGCTATTAGTATGGCCTCCTTGATATGGAAAAAGTGTACTCTCATCAGAACGTCTCTGGGTACACCCTCCGGGGCAGACCTAGCCTTGGGGAGTCTGTGAATTCGGTCTATCAGGAGGTCGGCAGGCGACGCTGAGGGCAGTAGTTTCTTAAAGATGTTGATAACAAAGTCATGAAGGCCACTATTGGAGATATTCTCAGGTATACCCCTCATCTTGAGGTTGTTCCTCCGCGATCTATCCTCCATATCTGCCAGCTTCTCTCGTAGGGCGACAACCTCTTCCTCCAAGGCAGCGTGGGAGTCTATAAGATCATTATGGGAACCCACGAGCTCCCCCATCTTAGTTTTGAGGGCATCCGTACGCTCTCCCAGCTCGTCTATAGACCTCTGGCATGTTTGAAGGGAGGAACGGATTTCGGTTGTCACCTCATCTTTCATTTGGGTAAGCAATAGCTTTAGGGTGCCAACGGTTAGAGCAGCGTCGTCTGCAATCTCCGCCCTGACCGGGGGATCAGATTGGGTAGCAGGAGGTGGGGACGAGGCAACCGGGGTGTAGTTGAAGGCAGATGGGGAGGATGATGTTGAAGGATTCCCCATTTTACCCCCTGCACCTCTGGGAGATGGTTTGAAGAACGGAACCTGAGAGACCGCTTTAGACACCTTATTTCGTTTGGAGGGCATAGTTACCGTATATACTCGAGTATAAGCCGACGTTTTCAGCACATTTTTTATGCTGAAAAAGTCCCCCTCGGCTTATACTCGAGTCAGGGGCCGGAAGTGAAGTGCCATAATACTGTGCTGAGCCGCCGGAGATTGTGCTGCCGGGTCCCACTGCCCAGTCTCTCCCTCTGCCTCACCACTCTCAGGTACCGGTGCTTTCAGCAGGGGAGGGAAGCGAAGCACCATCTTGCCTGGTCCCGCTGACGTTGTGCTGTAGTGCACTGAGCCACCGGAGATCGCACTGCCGGTCCTGCTGCCCAGTCTCTCCCTCTGCCTCACCACTCTCACGTACTCTCACGTACCGGTGCTTTCAGCGGGGGTCGGAAGCAAATTACCATCTTGCCTGGTCCCACTAATGCTGTGCTGCAGTGCACTGAGCCACCGGAGATCGCGCTGCCAGGTCCCCCAGTCTCTTCCTCTGCTTCACCACTTTCAGGTACCGGTGCTCCCTCTGTTCCTCCCTAACTGCCACACCTTTGCTAGGAGTAGCAGGGACGGTGCACGGCTGGGCAGTTCTCATTGCTGTAGTCTGCACAGCCGATGGGGCTTTCCACTCACTCTCACCTCTCTCCTGCACTAATCGGCCACGCTTGCTGTAAATCATTGCAGGTTACTGAGGCTTGGTCCCTTCACTGTGTGCATATCCTGTTTGGGGCGGTTTTGGGCTCACAGTCACAATGGGGAAATCTGCTCATGCTGCCCAGATGGTCCCACACTGCTCAGCAGCCTCTGCAGGCTGGTAATCCCCCCTCACCCTCAGCAAGTTTCTTCCCCAGATGTTGCAATGCAGTCAACATAGCAAATATTGCTTGCCATAATGGCCATCCAATTTCTCACCCTAGGCTTATACTCGGGTCAATAAGTTTTCCCAGTTTTTTTGGGTTAAATTAGGTGCCTCGGCTTATACTCGGATCGACTTATACTCGAGTATATATGGTAATAATTATGTAATATAAACCTAGACTGTATCCCGGTGGGGTGCACTGTGAGATCTAGTATAAGCTCATCTCACACACTCAGAGTTCAGACAGAACCATATCCGAAGTTGCTCAGCCAAATAAGGTTACTTTCTGAGGGGTGAGCTGTATAAGCTCAGGGACAAACCATCATATTACTCTGGGCCTCTTATCTCAGAGGTGGGGGTGGCTGGGAGAGTCCCAGAGGCAGCCTTATATTTAGTATGGAGCACCTTAGATGTGATGTGAGGTAGGGTAAGGCTAGTGTGTGGCCTCTCCAGCAGTGTTACTCACAGGTTGTAGAAGTTTTCCTCCAGCTATGCATTCCAATATGGCCGCCGCCAGAATGGGACCCCAGGTGAGGCAGGCTTCTCTCCCGTCCCCCGGGTCCCTCAGCAGTGGCAGGGGAGGTAGGGGCACATCCCGCCTGTAACCCCGCCGGAATCAGCGTCTCAGGGTGTCTCTGCGGCTCGTTAATAGCCGCAATGCGGATGCGGAGCTCCGTCGGCGGGCACAGGCAGCTACTAGAGGCCACGGCTTCAACCCAGGTAAGGGCCGCAATCCGCAGGACGGAGTTTCTCCCGTCCCCGACTCCGCAGCACTCTCAATGCTGGACCGGAGTGTGCCTGTGGGGCCTCTGGGCTTCCCCAGCCGGGCAGGAGTCTGTTATTATTATTGTTTAGTGCTTTTACATGGGCTAAATGCAGGAGCGCTGTGGTAATGCGTCCTGCTTCCTGCACAGCCAGACCACGCCCCAGGATTATTTTTTATTTATATGGTGCCACAAAGGTACCACTACACCTTCCAAAATGTACATAACCAAATGAGCACAACAAAAAAAACAAGGACTATATAAGAACGTGCTCTGCAAGTACATGGTTTATTAACATTGGTGCATCAGCAGCCAAGGGAAGGAAAGTACATTAGAGAAGAGGGCCCTGATTGTGAGAACTTACATTGTAAAGGGGAGGATCAGACAGAGGGGTTTCATGTTGACCACTGAATATTATTACATACCTTCCAAGAATTTAAGTGATGAGATCTGGACAGGGCCGGCGCCTCCACTAGGCAGCTTTAGGCATTTGCCTAGGGCGCCGGCCACTGGAGGGTAGAAGTTTGGAGCAGCCAGGTCCGTCCCCCCCCCCCCAGGATGGAGGTGTAGCAGGAGGGTCTGTCAGAGGGGTTCCAGTGGCGCTATCCGGCGGGGTGGGTTATATGCAGCAGGGGGGGGGGGTCCGCACGGTCTGAGGGGTACCTGCAGCGCTCCCAGCAACTTACAGAGCCCCGTTGGGTGCTGTCATACAGGACCAGGAGAGAGGGAGCCGCCAGGAGATAGGGAGCCGCCCATTGTACCGCCCAACCGGAGTGAAGTGCTGCCCGCTGCCGTCCATCATCATCCGCCGGGCGGCGGCGCGGGAAGCTCTTCTGGGTTTGAAAACACTGGCCGCATGCTGATTGGCTGAGTTTCAGCCAATCAGCGTGCGGCCAGTGTTTTCAAAATTAGAAGCGCTTCCCGCGCCGCTGCCCGGGAGATGATGATTGACGTAAGCGGGCAGTACTTCACTCCGGCTGGGCAGTACAACGGGTGGATCTCTCTCTCCTGGCCGGACGATGGCACCCGACGGGGCTCTGTAAGTTGCTGGGGAGGTACCCCTCAGACCATGCGGACCCCCCCCCCCTGTGTAGCGGGTGGGCACTGGGGTGCCCCCATCCCCCCTCGCCTGGGGCACCCCGGTGCCTTGCACCGGCCCTGGATCTGGATCTGAAAAAGGGGACATGACTGTTGAATGGGGGCATGGCCCAGTTCGCAGTCTATGAGCTACATAACCTAATTTACCAGGAGACGGATTGTCTTGATCACTCCCTGGTAACAGCCACTGGTACATCCGCTGTCTAATGGCCACACCAGGTGCAGTGCAATAGGTCTGTAGTATCCCAATTACTATCACTTTGGTTTACACATATCTGAGATGGGCTGTTTTTGCTGCACCTGTTTTTGGATGTGATTTTTAATACATATGGGCAGAAAATAATTTCTTATTTATGAACAGTAGCAATAAGAAATTCTATTTGTTGAGTCTAAACCTGAATAAACCGCTACTGGGCCTCTTAATGCTGTATTTTCCCTCTAATACACTATTATCTGCATTCCCCATAGTGTTCTCAATGCTGTTTCTTACATTCATGTTTGCGTGTGTATGTAGACATATATAGATAGATAACTTATCAGGTATGTGGTGTGGTGGGTAAGGGGGACACATTCAGTGATTTAGGGGCACTAAAATGAACCCCCCCCCCCGCCCCCCCCCCCCCCAACTAAAAAGGAATAGCATGCAGGAAAGGAACTGACCTTACTGCGGCATCTAGCAATCAATGTGAGGCCGCAAACACTTATTTTTTCTATGCCTCCTAACATTTTAAAAGACCAAAGAGAGACACACACACAGGTTAATGGTACCAGACATGCTTGCTGTGTCAAGAAACAAAGGCACGGTAACAGTCTTTCAGGTAGAGAACAAGAAAACACAGCGTGCTATATACAGCTACACATACTGCAAATCGCTTATGTATTAGCATACACAGCTTGCATTCCACCATACTGGATGTAGGAGTCAATAAGATATTTTTGGAAGCTATAGCTGATTTATAAAGACACTGCGTGTATCTCTACAGACTGCCAGTACATAACCATAACTACCAAAGCAATAGAACAATACTATAAAAGGTTAATGACAAGCTAAATATATGAATTTAAGATTCAAATGTATGTGAAAATAAGAACAATTGGACTGTCATTTTAACCCCTTCCTGACAGAGCCAGTTTTTGCGTTCCTGACAGAGCCATTATTTTCAAATCTGACATGTTTCACTTAAGTGGGGATAACTTTTTTTTGCTTTTACTTATCCCAGTGATTTTGAGATTGTTTTCTCGTGACACATTGTACTTCAAATTAGTGGTAAATTTGGGTCGATACAGTCTGTGTTTTTTTGTGAAAAATACCAAAATGTCGTGAAAAAATGGAAAATTTTGCAATTTGCAAAATGTCACATTTTCTGCTTGTGAGACAAATAAACATACCACTCAAAATAGTTAATAACTAACAAAGACCATATGTCTACTTTATGTTGCAATCATTATTTCAACCTCCTTTTCATTTTTTTGGACACTAGGAGGCTTCAAATATGAATAGCAAATTCTCAAATTTTCAAGAAAATTTCAAACACTGATTTTTTTAGGGACCAGTTCAGTTCTGATGTGACTTTGAGGGACTTGTATGTGAGACACCCCCATAAATGATGCCATTTCAAAAACTGCACCCCTCACAGTATTCAAAACAGCATTTTGGAAGTTTGTTAACCCTTTATGTGTTTCACAGGAATTAAAACAAAGTGTCGGTGAAATTTCAAAATTTCTTTTTTTTTGCAGAGTTTCAATTTTAATACATTTTTCTAACGAATACAGTAGATTTTACTAGAGAAATGTGACTAAAAATTGATTCCCCCAATTCTTTTGTTTTCATAAATATCCTATATGTGGCCCTAGTGTGCATGGTGACCAAACCACAGGCTTCATAATAGAAGGAGCACCTACTTGATTTTGGAGCCTCCTTTTTATGAGATTTTTTTTTAGGCACCATGTAGGTTTATAGGCACCATAAGTGCTAAAAGTTAGGAACCTCCCCCACAAGTCACCCCATTTTGCAAACTACACCCTTCAGGGAATTCATTTAGGGGTATAGTGTACATTTCAAACCCCCAGGGGTTTCACCAATTTTGATACAACTGGACTGTGAAAATGAAAAAATTTAATTTTTCATTTTCACAGCTCAGTTGTATCAAAATTGGTGAAACCCCTGGGGGTTTGAAATGTACACTATACCCCCTGATGAATTCCCAGAAGGGTGTAGTTTTCAAAATGGGGTCACTTGTGGGGGGGTTCCACTGTATGGGTGCTTCAGGGGTCATTCAACCAGAATCTGTGCTGCAAAATCCAAAAATCACTCCTTCCCTTCTGAGTCCTGCCATGCACCCAAATGGTATTTTTTGGTCACATGTGAGGCATTGCCGTACTCGGGAGAAATTGGGGCACAGATTTTGGGGTGCTTTGTCTCCTTCATTCCTTGTGAAAATGAAAAATTTTGAGCCAGATCTGCATTTTTGTGTAAAAAAATGTAATTTTTTACACAAAAATGCAGATCTGGCTCAAAATTTTTCTTTACACAAAAATGCAGATCTGGCTCAAAATTTTTCATTTTCACAAGGAATGAAGGAGACAAAGCACCCTAAAATCTGTGCCCCAATTTCTCCCGAGTATGGCAATGCCTCACATGTGACCAAAAAATACCAGTTGGGTGCATGGCAGGACTCAGAAGGGAAGGAGTGATATTTGGTGGTGGAATGAATGGTGGGTGCTATGTCGCATTAGCAAGACCCCCGAAGCACCAATACAGTGGAACCCCCCCACATGTGACCCCATTTTGGTCACCAGCTTTGGGAGGGGGGCTGGCGCTGCGGCTGGTGGGGGGTTGGGAGGGGTGCTGGCGCTGCGGCAGCCGGGTGGGTGGGAGGGAGGGGGGGCTGCCGGGTGGGATGGGGGGGCTGGCGATCGGTGGTGATCGGTGCTGTACTTAACAGCACCGATCACCACCGATCACTGTGTTACCGAGCGGCTTAGCCGCCGGTAACACAGAAAACGCTGCAATTGGCTGTTCACATTTGAACAGCCAATCGCAGCGATCGCCGCGAGGGGGGATGTCTGCTGTCAGGGACAGCAGACATCTCCAAACTGTCACCGCGTCTATAGACGCGGTGACAGTTTAAAACCATGACGTATATATACGTCTTCGGTCGGGAAGTACCTCCCGATCATGACGTATATATACATCATATGTCGGGAATATCTTTTTATATATATATATATATATATATATATATATATATGTGTATATATATATATATATATATACACATATATATATACACACATATATATATATATATATATATATATACACACACACATATATATATATATATATGTGTGTATATATATATATATATACATATATATACACACACACATATATATATATATATATGTGTGTGTATATATATATATATATATATATATATATATATATATATTTATTCATTACATATATTTGTGTGCTACTGTGCAGCTTGATGCTGCTGCTGCTGCGGGGGGAGGGGGGAGGAGGGAGGAGGGAGGAGGGCAGCGCTGCTGCGCTGAGCTGCCGGGGGAGCCGGGGAAGCTGCTGCTGCTGCCGGGTGAGTGCCCGGCGGGTGCGAGGGGGTGGCTGCACATCGGTGGTGATCGGTGCTGTACTTGACAGCACCGATCACCACCGATCCCTGTGTTACCGAGCGGCTTAGCCGCCGGTAACACAGGAAACGCTGTGAATGGCTGTTCAGATTTGAACAGCCAATCACAGCGATCGCCGACCGGGGGGGGCACCCCTGCCCCCCCTGGGCGGCGAGGGGGGATGTCTGCTGTCAGGGACAGCAGACATCACCTAACTGTCACTGCGTCTATAGACGCAGTGACAGTTAGAAACCATGACGTACATTTATGCCATGTGTCGGGAAGTACTTCCCGACCATGACGTAAATGTACGTCAAATGTCGGGAAGGGGTTAAAACCCAAACTTGACAGTTAGAAGCTGATTTGCTGGTGTAAAGTACCAGCCACTCTATCACTGCACCGCACTTACTAAATCTGCCCCTGTAGCACATAACATTACAGTGTAACATACTGCTATGTTTTGCTTTTTCTAATGGGCACAGCACTGGGCCATGTCCGTCTCCTCTCTTAAGGTGCGTACACACGGGGCAATATGATCGCTGGCAATATATTGCAAGCAATATATTGCTCAGCAATAATATTGCCCAGTGTCCCGTTTTCATGTGGTCGCAGATGAAAATGTCACACTGCCGGGAGTAGAGGCAGTGGAAGTCGCTGGTCGGAGGAGCATGCTCCTCCAACCAGTGACCATTCAGGGGCTGAAAACGGGAGTGCGCACCCGGCAATTTATCGCTGGTGCACAATCCAATCACTGGCAATATGGTTGCTTAGCGACCATATTTCCAGCGATATTTGCTATAATTGCCCCCGTGTATTAGAAATATACCATTAGAAAAATAAAACCCCTTCAGTGGTGCATGCACACATACTGTAGCTGGTACACATGGTATTGAAGGATCAGCCATCAGTGGGACACATCTCTGAACTGCCCGGTATTGGGTCAAAAATCCCAGTCTACTGGACTATCTCACATAATGGGCTCTTTGGAAGGTAGGCATGCTCAAAGTACTAACATCAATGGAAGCCTGCAGAGTTTTCCCCCGAGCCCACACACTGGTGGTCAAGGATAGTGGGCCCGTCAGCTCTTGTTGGACCTGGCACTGGCGTATCCATAATGGGTGTGGTGTCACTGCACATGGTCACCTTGGGTCATGAGGGCCCCACACCGCACCCATGTTTTCAATACTTACCATCCAGAGTCCTGGTCAATGGGATCAGCGCTGCACAAGCCACAAGGAAAATAGAGCCGCAGCTGGTGTTCTATGTATGCGCAGTAGAAACATCACCAGGAAAATGGTGTGGGAATCTGTGCATGTGCACCACGTTTTGGGACCGCACTAGTGTCTTCTAGTAACCCTAGTGCCCACAGTCTATTACTTTGTCGGCTAGAGAGAAGGGGCCCATACAGAAGACTACACTTGGGCCCAAGGTATGGATGCTGCTGGTGGTGGGGGTTCAAAATCCCCAACTCTTCTCAGTGTCTTCTTCCATTAAAAAAAGGAATGTGGAAAAGAATGCTGTTTGTGATCCCACTCCCTGCATTTAGTAATCTATATGTTAATGTAAGTAAAGACATACCGTTTTTACTCGTCATTGTTTTAAGGACATTTTTCAATAATATCGTTTTTCAATTATCAAAATAATCCAAAATATAAACACAGTCATCCATATTGTTTAAAAAAATAACAATAGAACTGTATCTACTGCACTTTTAAACAATTTTATTACTCATGTTGTTTTAATGACAAAACCTCTCCTTAAAGGAAAATGGTGTGGCTTGTCAGCTTTATCATCTTGTTCATTGTGCTATGAGTTGGAAATCACTGAAGTAAGCTTTCCATTTACTAGGAGTAGGAACTTCATTAACATTGGTCAGACCATACCTTATTAATGTCACAAATGCCATGCAACCTGGTAGACTGCATACTGTTTCAAATGTCTCATTTATATCTGCGTCCCTATGGGTGTGGGTCATAGGGTCGTCAGTAATTAGGTAGACCATGTCTACATTGACCCCGAAAGGTCAATGGGGGTAATTCAGACCTGATCGCATGGCTGTGAATTCGCACCATTGGCGTTCAGTTAATCTGCCACCGAGCTAGAGTGAAATCCCACCTTGCAAATTTATATTCTCGCTGTGTGAATGGATGTGTATGGCCATACATCTATTGGTGGCCATGCAAATATGTCCAAAACCCATTGTAACAGGCTCACCTTAGGCTGATTTTTACACTAGGCACCAGTCATCACAGGCTCAGGATGACCTCGCTTATGCGTAATACAGGCAATGCGCAATCTATCGATAATCAGCCACTGTGTGAATTTGCAGCTGTGTGATCAGGTCTGATTTACCCCAACATGTGCAAGGTCGACATGGTGGTGGTGGTGGGGGGGTTGACACAAGCAAAGGTCGACAAGGATTTTTCACATTTTGGTGTGGATTCCCAATTTGTATACAGCATCCCCTTGCCATGATTCGCACCATGTTGCCATTAGGTTGACCATTGAAGGTCGACACCTGAATATGTGGACATGGCTAAGGTCGACAGGGTTGTAGAGTCAACACAAGCATTAGGTCGACAATGGCAAAGTTGACAGTCAAAAGGTCGAAATTAGTTTTTAGGGTTTTTGTCCCGAATGTCGACATGGACACCACTAAAGTGTACCGCGTCCACTTGCATGGCTCACTATGCTTCGGGCACACTATTCTATTCTCCCTCCATGCCCTAGTGCAATGTCGAGGAACCGGGATAAATTACCCCTAATGGGGTAAAAATTTAATTCCTGGGGGTAATGGACACAGCCTCACTGCAGCGTAACAGTCCATTACTAACTGAAATTGTATTTAATTGTCCACTGTGGCAGCACTGAAACAGTGTGACAGCTGGGAAGAAATAGTGGGCTGCCAGGCTGTCTTCAGAGCGGGTCCGCAGCTGTTAGAAATCTCATGCCAGCTCACAGCCAATCAGGAACAGCGGTGGCTGGCGGCCCAGCACGAGATTCCAAACCGCCGTGGACCTGCTCTGAAGATAGCCGGGCAGCCCACCGCTTCTGCCTGGCTGTCACATTGTTTCAATGCAGCAGCTGCGAACCACTCTAAAGACAGCTGGGAAGACAACCGCTCTCTGCCCGGCTGTCAGATTGCTTCCCCCATGGCAAGGAGCATGTAAACCCCCTTGGCAACGAGCATCAAATCTCCTTGGGATTGAGAAAGAACCCCCTAGCAATGAGCATGTAGGTAAGCAGCACTTATGTCCCATAATATGTAATGGGCATCACAGTGTGTGGCATATCTGTAATGGGCATCACAGTGTGTGGCATATCTGTAATGGGCATCACAGTGTGTGGCATATCTGTAATGGGCATCACGGTGTGTGGCATATGTATAATGGGCATAACGGTGTGTGGCATATGTATAATGGGCATCATGTCATCGTATCTAAATTTATTTTGGGGTAAAATGTAAAAAATGTCCCTGCCCTAGTGGATAGTAGGGCATGAAATACCACCTGTCGGCCATGTCTGCTCAAAAAAACATGAAAAACTCATATTGACCTTTTGACTATCGACCTTGCCTTTTGTCGACCTAATGCTTGTGTCAACCTTAGCCATGTCAACCTATTTCAGCTGTTGACCTAAAGCCTATCGACCTTCAGTGGTTGATCCAATGCATGTCGACCAATCAGGTCAACATAATGACAATATCCCATACTGCATGTATGAGACTGTAGTCTATAGAAATACATTGTGTGGATTTTAGCAAGGGACACAGAAATATGTTTGTCCTATAAAGTATAGCAGTGGACATTTGATTTTGAGGGACATACGTTACTTGATTTCTGTTAAAGCTGGAGAGCATGGGGTTGCTTAAGCCTACCTACATTGCATTTGTATAGGAAATGATGTGGGGTAATGAGCAGCTAGGACTGTGTTGTTATTACTTGTCAGGATGTTGGGCAAACACAAGAGTTTCTGCTATCCATTTACAATAAAGACTGTTCTAGTAGATACATGGATTATTTATGAAATATACCCAATTTGGCTGACTTCAAAATACTCAGGTTGGTGCACACACTCCATTTATTGTAGTGCTGCATAAGTGGTTCAGTGTTATAAATGCAGATACAGATGCAAAGCGTTTAATTGTCTCCTTTGTATAATGACAGTAAAGGTACATACAGTAGCTTACATGGTTCTAATAATCTGCTGATTTTGTAAAATAAATTTCAGGGTCTTAAGACATGGTAAAAGAGAATGTTGAATTATTAATATAATAAAGGTTGTGTATTGGATACTTTATACATTAAATACATGTTCTATCTAACTACCTAACTAATGAAGTCTAAAATATGCAAAAGCCACAAGAGGTGTCTTGAGTGAAGACTCTCACCAACTGTAGGCTTCTGTGATCCGATGGCTGCATCCGATGGAGCATCACATTCGTGTTGTGAAAATTGGGCTGGCTCAAGTTCCTCACGTCTGGCAAAATAACACTACCAGGTCCATGTTAATTTTTGTAATATTGTAAAATTCCACCCTTTTTTACTTTTGTTAAAAAAAATTACTATTTGGATGTCACTATCTTCTGTGTGTGTGTGTGGGGGGGGGGGGTCAAAACTGCGTACTACGATGCAACATAGGATTACTCTACAACAATCAGGCGACCCATTGTAGAAGCCATGAAATCTCAGTTCTATGGTCTAGATACCTGACCTTCCCAACACCCAAACAGCTCCATTTACACAAATGGAGACAGTCATTGCTCCTCACTGTCCCCCAAATGGTAGCGGACTGTCAAATGCTGACAGTCCACTGCCAGCCTGTTTCCAACATTGCATGACCCATTCATGAACTTGCCATACGGGTCTTGTGTATGTACAAAGTGCCGATAATCAGTACTTTGTGCATGGTTATGGTAGTGCCAGTTCAACCACCCCTGAATATCATCTGTATGTGGATGATACTCAAAAATACATACCCACTCCAGATCTCCATCCATCTGTGTTAACTCATGGTATGGATTGTATTTTTGCCCGGTTATATTAATGTCTGCTTATGCTTACGGACTCTTTGATGAAGCTCCCTGTGGAGTGAGGCTCGTCAGAAGTATCTTGCATGGTTGTTGCTCCCACTGAGTACTACCCAATTTATACAGAGAACGAGGCAAATCTAATTCACTCTGCACATTTTACATCTGCCCCACTGCAGTGCACGTGGTTTTGTCCATTTAAGAAGGAATTTCTTAAATGGCTTTATTATAAGTTTTATTGGTTATTATAAGTTTTACTGGATTTATTATAAGTACCGGCGATCTACTTATTTGAACTTATTGATTTAGAAACATTGATTGGATATATATTCACTAGAAGTGATTTATAAATTTGGACGGTCCACCTTTCTCCAAGTATCCTTATTATGCAAATCATTAAGTGAATTCAGCAAATCATAAGAAAGTGAATTCACAATTAAAATTGTTGTTTTTTAACTGTGATAGCCCAGTTAAAATCAATATACTAGTACAGATCCAAAGTAACATGTTACAGGTGCCCCACCTGCAGTGCAGCATGGTTTTGTCCTTGCTAACAGGTCTGTATTAGGCCTAGAGTACCTTTTAAAGTAGATCATGGAAGCAAACAATAGGCCAGCTCTGCTATTCCACACAGTGAAGGTGCTTTGCATCTTGACTGGGAGTGTCTCATCAGGCTGCAGGCATGGCAGTGCCTGCAGCCTGATAAGACACTCTCCCAGTCAAGATGCAGTGAGTTAACTGACTTTTATTTGCACGTGCCTGCCCGAAGATGGGTAGCCATGGGAACACCCAGCATTTTCATGGGGGTGCCCGTAAAATGCTGGGTATTCCCATGGGTGACCTCTCATCCCTGCCACCGTCCGCCCCGTTCCTCCCTCCTTGCTGCAAACGGCCTGGTGAGTGAGTAACTCACTGCGGCCATTCACAGTTGGGGTTTTGCACATGCGCAAACCCCGACTATCGGGACAGGAGCCCAAAATCTCCTCAATCCAAGCTGCAATCCCAACAGTGCCACCAGAGAACTGCCAATCTCCCACGCATGCCACCTGTCTTCATAGAACAGCTTTGACCAAATTGATGGAAAAGACATAGCTACAATTACCCAAGGTTGCGTCCTACTACTTGTGATCTTGGCCCTGCCACAACCAAGCTTGTACTGGACCTGGGTGTACTGGACCTGTATTTGCAAAGATCGTTCTTTGATCTTTGCAGACAGCCATGTTTCCTGAACCACTAATGGAAGCCATTCGCAGTCCAGTTTCAAACCTTCCTTTTATAGTAAATGTTATTGAGAAAGAGACACCTGCCTGTCAACTCATTATATTTATGACCCATTACAGTCAGGATTCAGCTGAATGATCTTCTAATGACAAGAGGCAGAGGTGACTGTTAAATCTTAATCCTTCTGGACCTCTGCAGCATTTGACACTGTGGGCCATTGTATTCTAATTGAGCACCTGAAGAATTTCTGAGGAATTCAGAGCACAGTCCTTTGCTGTTTTTCTCACCGGCAAGTCACACAGAGTTTCTTCTGGAGTATTCTCCTCATGACCAGTTCCACTGCCATGTGGTGTCCCACAGGGTACTATACTATCTGCCATGCTTTGTAGTATATATGCTACCAATGGGTGTAATAATCAGACGGCATGTCCTGGATTAAAACTGCTATGCAGAGGACACACAATTGTACCTGTCATTTGATCCAGGTATGTGAGAATCCAAGGAGTGGAGTAGTACCAGTTGGCTGCGGCTGAACCCTGATAAAACAGAGGTCCTTATGATAGGTAAAAAGACAACACTGCAGTATAGCATACCAACAGGACTTATGCTTGAAGGTTCAAAGCTACAATACACTGAACATGTGCGGAATCTTGGTGTTGGGTAGTGGCTTGACACTTGGGGCATAGCCTTTGGGAATGTCCAGCGTTTCATGGGCATTCCCATGGTAATCATACGGTGGTGCAGGGGTCAGGAAGCTGACATCACCGGATGTCAGCTGCCCGTCTGCTTCCCACACAGGGCAGTTGGAGATCAGAGACATCTCTATGGTGTCTGCGATCGATGGATGTGAAATTCCTATATCTCACGCATAGGGCCGAAGTCAATTCACAGAAGTAATTTACAGTACAGCATTGAGGAAAAGGGTGGCAAACACTGGCCCAGGGCTGTTCATTTACAGCTCCTTTCCCTTGTGCAGTAGTACATTACCCGCTAACCTATAGAACCTGGGATAAGTTCCTGGATCTATGGATTAACAGCTTTGTGGCACTGCGATCAGCGCATTTAACACAGAATTCTGTCGTAGATCGAAAAATCCATGATCACTGCAGTTTGCTGGCTGACCGCGTGCTGCCGCAGGCTATAATTAATTGACCTCACCAGACCAATTAGCCATTGTAATTAACTGCAACTAATTGCATACATCCCATTAAAAAAAAAAACATTCTTCTACTGACCAGTTCTGCCATTGCATGTATATTTACTGATTCCTATATGAAATATCTCCAAATATTTCCAAACTCGGCCTCCGCAAAATCTGCGTAGATTCTTCATTCCAGGTCACAGGACTATCCCTAGTATGTGACTATTAGGAATGCCAATGCCAGGGCATTTTGTAAAGTTAGCAGGTGTCCCCCCCCCCCGATGCCCCCACACCACCCGCCCAGCACATTTACTTACATGGGTGGGGAGCGGGGCAGACAGCAGCGGGTGTGGGGGGTACCTGGTGCCTCCAGGCTTGAGCGGGTGGGTGCCACTGCCATCAGCAGCAGAGGGGGCCGACGTTTGCCGGAAGGCAGCAGCAGCAGGAGTGGCCTTCACAGCGTCACCACTGTGACCTCCTACCGGGGTCACAAACAGACAGGAAGCGTCTAAGCAGACTAATCCCGAAACCCCAGGATTGGATACTCCAATCCCTGGATTGAAATCCTGGACATCTTAGGGCCAAATCCACCACTTTAGTAGTTAGTGGAATGGACAGTTCATCAGCAACATCCAAGTTTGCCGTTGTTGCCAGATCTGTCTCTTTGTATTCGTTTACAACCATAATTGAAAAAAAATAAGAAAAGTTTTAGAATAATGAAATTCAGTTGCAGCTTGACACATTATAGAGCGATACCTCGCATCTCCTGGTCATAACTGCCCATACTTCATCATTTCTCTGACAACGTCCCCAGGTCATATCATTGTGTTGGCCATTAACTGACAAGTTGAAGGCTAGAACAGAAATACCCGATAGAGCTTATGCATGTGCTACAGTAAGTGGAGAGTGATATATTTCCTATAATTGCTAAAAATAGATTCTGTTATAAAATAGTAATAGGATAATAATGGGCTGCTTTATTAAACATAGGGTATTTAGCAATTGCAGCTGATACATTATGTTTTCAGAGATTGAGATGAAGGCTTTACAGCTGCTCCTACCACGGTGACGTGATTGTGACATGCCATAACTAATTGGACATATTTGTCACGTTTGGTTTACTGCACCTGATGCTATTGTTAACCACATGAGGTGCAGTATGACTCTTAAGCTTGTAAGCACAAGACCTCAGGTGTTTAACTCTGTGTTACATCTGTATCAACCCTTTACATGTTGCTTTTGCAGACTATAAACCCATATTTAGAAGAAAATCTGCATGTAATCATATCTGCTTGTTTTGTGGAGCATATTCAGTATTTATAAGTTAAAAAATGTCAGTTTCCACAGACCTCTGCTTGTTTCCTACAATGGCTGCTATGTCAGGTGCAATTGTGCATGTTAATTGGGACACCTTTTCCGTTTGCATGTTTTTGTGGTTTTTATATATGGAGGTTACAGAGAAGATACACAACGATAATTAATTATACGGTACTTGTGAGTTATCTGGACGCCCGATTTTTTGATTGTATGCCTTAAGTTAAGGCATACAATCAGATGCGATGCGATGCGATATCGCATCGCATCGCATCGCATCGCATGCGACCATCGGATGCGATGACCCGATTTTTCCATAGGAATCAATGTTAAAATGATTCCTATGGAAAAAGGGGTCCTTTTCATACCCCTACTATCCAAGTGGGCATGGAGTTGGATATAAACCTGTGGCGAGCGTAGCGAGCCACCGAGCCCGAAGCGTGGCGAGCGAAGCGAGCCCCGCGAGGGGACGGTATTCCGTGTCCCCTCGCGGGGCTCGCTACGCTCGCCACGCTTCGGGCTCGGTGGCTCGCTACGCTCGCCACAGGTTTATATCCAACTCCATGCCCACTTGGATAGTAGGGGTATGAAAAGGACCCCTTTTTCCCATTGAATTCCATGTTAAAATGGACTCAGTCCATTTTAACATTGATTCCTATGGAAAAATCGGGTCATCGCATCGCATCGCATCGCATCCGATGGTCGCATGCGATGCGATGCGATGTGCCCGATCCGACCCGATTTTGAAATCGGGCGTCCGGATAACTCACATGTACCAATTATACTATAGTGATACATCTGTTGGAGTCAGCAAATCCAGTGTTTCAAGGCTAACTGGATGCCACAGAATCATAAATGGAAATGCGGTGTGGTGTAAACGTCTACAAGTGAGAGAAACTGCAGAACGACAGATGGGAAAAAATATATTTCTTAAACCTAAAATGGTAACGCAAGCTAAACAAATTACATTAACTGTAGGTGGACATAGTAATTATTAAAAAATGTGTAAATAAATCACTGCAGACGTTTAAAAAAATACAGCTGTTTCTTATCCAGGCAAATAGGTGTGCTGAGGATGCAGTCATCATGGGATTGCACTATATTCTGCAGCACTTGGACCTTCCGTGTACAGTTGCAAGAGACTTTTCATCGAATTTAGCTCAGTGTTCAACACAATTGTTCCTGCTTCCCAAACTACTCTATTTAAGGATCCTAGAATCCACCTGCTCTGGCTAGTAGATTTCCTGTCAGAAAGGATCTAGGTGGTGAAAGTTAGGAAATTCTCCTCTAGTGTGCATATGATCAGCAAGGGGGCCCCCCAAGGATGTATACTCTCCCCTCTGCTTTTATCCCTATATATGAATGACTGCACCTTGGAGAATCAATCGGTAATAGTATTGAAATTTGCAGATGATACTACCATTAAAGGCCTAATCAGTGGTGGGGACGAGTGTGCCTATAGACGGGAAGTGGAGCGCATGGCATTATGGTGTGGCAGCCGCAACCTTGCTCTGAACCCACTCAAAACAGTAGAGAAGGAAATCAACTGATACGCCTCCGCTCATTATCGCCGACAATGTGGTGTCGTTAGTGGACTCCTTCAAGTTCTTGGGTTGTAAGATCTCCCAGGACCGAAAATGGGAGTCCAACTCTGCTGCTATCATTGGAAAAACCCAGCAGAGGCAACTCAGGAAGTTCAGTGTCCCTCAGAAGCTGTTGCTTCACTTCGATTGTCGAGTCTATGTTAAGCTCCTCGATCATAGTCTGATACGGAACCACCAGTGCATGAGACTGATGCAGGCTGCAGAGTCAAGAAATGTCCAGAGTCAAAAAATACGCCAGACAAATCACAGAGAACCAACTGCATCCTGGCCACGACTTGTTCAAAATGCTTCCATCTGGCAGACGCTTCAGGGCCATCCCTGTAAAGTCAACCAGACGCCTAAATAGCTTTTCTCCTCAAGCGGTCCACCAAATGAACTAGCCTAGTTGCCCTCGAACCAAATATCTGTGAATTTATTTAATTTACACTGTGCTCCCCGTTGTCTATGCATGTTGTATGACCCCCACCCCTCTGGCATGTTCTCTCCTGGCAGTTGCATTGTAACTGGAAACAAATTCCTAATATATGAAAGTACACTGTACGTGACCAATAAAGCTGATTCTGCTTCTAATCTGCACCCCAATGTATCTTTTTTTATTACATTGATTTCATAGCATGTGCTTAATGTAATCAGAAAAAAATATCTAGTACAAATCAGTGTTTACTGTGAACACTGCTGGTTGCCCTTTATACTCCTTTCACATTGATATGCCGAGTCGGACCCAGGGACCTCGATCCTGAGTCCTGCGCCTTCACATTAAACTCAGGTTGCGCATTATGGATTCAGTATTGAATCCCGGCGGTCGGGATCCCGGCGTTCAGAATCCCGACAGCCGAAATGCCGACAAGGGGGGGACGTGGATCGCCCCCCCTTGCGGGCTCGCTGCGCTCGCCACGCAGCGGGCCCGGTGCCTCGCTACGCTCGGCACACTAATTTATTCTCCCTCCAGGGGTGTCGTGGACACCCCAGGAGGGAGAATGTGTCGGTATTTCAGCGGTCGGGATTCCGGCGTTGGGATTCTGAACGCCGGGATCCCGACCGCCGGGATTTTAACTGCATCCCGCGCATTATACATAGGGCGACCTGGGTTTAACCCTTCTTATAACCAGGATCGAATTATTGGGTTGGTCGACCCGGGTTATACGCTTTGGCGCTTTTACACCGCATCTTGACCCTGGTCGCCATGTCAGCAATCCAGCAATTACCCAGGTCTCAGGTACGGTGTGAAAGGTGTACAACTATGATAGCCTGGGTACACACTAGACAATGTGCAAATGACGCAATGGTCATGACCATTTCCCGTGAACTCCAGAACAAGCGATATAGTGCACACACACTGTGCAGTCTTTCAAACAGCCAAATGGATCAGTGTACAGATAATTCTGAAATTAGTTTATTTCCTTTAACTGTATTGTATATTAGAAGTATGTTATTTTATACACTTTAACAAACTGTGCATTGTACACACATCCAACCCTGCAGCATTGGCAGCACTGTCTGAGAGTTGTAGATCTTGTACCCTTGCTCACTGTGCAATGTGACTCTTCCTTTTTCAATGTAAAATATATCAATTGCACACAGTAATGAACATCCTCCAGGTTGTATAGAAACTGTCCTGGTAATCCTGCCTGTGTTCAGTGCAGAGACTCCTGCAAAATAATTCACAGATGAACTTGACTGTTAATGAGACACCTACCACATCTGTTGTGTGACTGGGATGTGACAGCTAGTCACTTCTTTTACGGTCAATATTTTATGTGGGCTATTGGACAAAAATAGACTGAAAAATGAATACATTCATGGGTTTGATTCCCACCATGGCTCTAAAAGGTGCAGAGTTTGTATATTCGCCCCGTGCTTGGGTGGGTTTCCTCCGGGTACTTTGGTTTCCTCCCACAATCCAAAAATATACTGGTAGGTTAATTGGCTGACAACAAAATTAACCCTAGAAGGTCTGTGCGTGCATGTACATGTGGTAGGGAATATAGATTGTAAGCTGCACTGGGGCAGGGACTGATGTGAATGTTTAACTACTGTATACTCTATAAAGCGCTGCTGAATATGGGTGCGCTATATAAGAAACTGTTAATAAATAAATAGTAATCAGGTCAAACACTGCAAGCCAAATATCCAGACATCATTGAATATCCGCTATGGGGGGTATTCTGTCTGAGATTTCAACTGTCGGAACCCCAGGCCGTTTTTGGTCTACTCGAAAGTTTGACAATCCGCTGCCTTTCCCGACAAAACAGATTCGACTTGTTTTCAGATCGGATCTGTTTTGTCGAAAACTGCCTTCATTAATGTTGGAAATGACAGTATTGAATACCCCCTATATCTGCATTATGAAATGCTATATTATATTATAGTACCATTCCCTTTCTTATACATTTACTGCGGCATAAGACAGCAAACTTGTGGGGTAGGATTAATTGTCAAGTTCTCAACAGTGATAGATATTAGGTTGGCAATGACCAGTAAGTGGAAGTATATTTAAAGAAAGTGTTGTTACACATTAAGATCGACGTATTAGTTCTGTGATGATATGCACAACACAAATTATATGCAGTTGCATAAAAAAGGATACAGTTGTCCCTGCACAAATGTAGTATATTATCTAAGTAATGTAAGATTGTTGGTGTTGAAAGTGTGTGTGGCTGTTGAAGACAAAGCATTATCAGATCCTCACTTTAAATCTGATATTGCATTAGATCAGGGATGGGGAACCTTTGGCCCTCCAGCTGTTGTTGAACTACACATCCCAGCATGCCCTGCTAAGTTTTGTTATTTGGCCATGCTAAAACTGTTGCAGGGCACGCTGCGATGTGTAGCTCAACAACAGCTGGAGGGCCGAAGGTTCCCCATCCCTGCATTAGATCAACCAGGCTGAAGTCAGCAAGGAATAGGTCAACCCCGATATGGAGCACAAAAATGGTTCTTGGGGTTTTATTAGTGTCATTTTGTATGTTTAACCATTTAAAAGCCAAATTAGTAGACACGTGTTCCCTCACAAGCTCACTTTGTTCTCCACGCAAGGTGCCTCACTCTACTACCGCTGTGCTCAGCACAAGTTACTATTCCCACTCATAGTCCACGTGGATATTAAAAAATAAATCTTCACAACTATTGTCATCTATTGCGCAGGCATGTGTGAAATGGGGTAATGCATGCATGCATTAATCATCATTACCTGTAACTTTAAATATTAATAAATTTTTATGGCTCTGTCTGGTCCAATAACACCTAGAAAACTGCACGCCACAGTATAATCTGCTTGCTATTTATTCCAGAACCGCAAATGTTTTCCTGATCTAAGATAAGAATTCTAAACTCTATTCTGCTGTCATTTTGTTCATAAGGTCAGGGACTACAGTATGCAAAGTAGAGGGAAAATGCATACATATGTATTCTAGTCTACAAAACAATGGCCTTTGACACTGTAGTAGTGGAGAATGAATATAAATGGAATTTTTAGCCTACTTATATTTATTTAAGTAACCAATATTAATTATGTCCATGTAAACTCAGCCCACTCACACTCTGTGAACAAACGTAGCCTAAATATTCAGAAGAACTGCACAACTTTCACCCTCCCAACGCAACTCGTTAAATCAAGTGAAAATCTAAAGTTGAAAATTGTCATCTGACCTTATGAAATTGCTTGGGAGCGAGATCTAGGACCTCCTCCAGATGAAGAAGCCTAGGACGACATGAGACTGGGTATAGCCAAAAGCTCTATTGCAACCGAAATGAAAGAGCTTATAAGATCTACTATTGCTGGTATTATACTCCTGAGAGACTTAATACAATGTTCCCGTCCTCTTTACCTGACTGTCTGGCTGCCAGAGTTCGATGATCTATCTATCTATATATATATATATATATATATATATATATATCTAAAATAGGGCAGAAAGAAGGCGCTTCATGGTGTAGTATTTTTTAGTAGACACAATTTATTTTAAAAAAGTAAGCCACGGTAAGGTTTAGCATAAACTCGTACCAAGTAAAAGGGCTGTGTGGACTGGGTACCACAAGGCATAAGTTTTAAAACCAAGGCATATGCTGCTCACACTGTACCAGGTACTCGGGTGCACTCGAACGCCGCAGGGCTGGATTGCAGAGAAGCGTATGGTAGCACAACGGGTCCTGGATACCGGTGTCAGGTGAAGGAGCGTCGTAGGCCACGTCCTGACGCGTTTCGTCACTTGCGGACTTCGTCATATATTGAACCTGTCCAAATATTGTTTCCTTTTGGGATTTGGTTCATGGCCTACTGGATATTTTTGTGCTATCCCCCCTCCCAACCATTGGTAAATTCTCTAAAAAACTGTCCGCACACATTTTGCTGGTGCAAAATTGGAAGACGAGCTCACTTCTTCACACTTAAGTCCCAGATCTAGCATGTTACATTAATGGAGTAAATAACTTGTTACTGTACTTCCATGAGGTTATGGCATGCTAGGTCGACCATGTCTAAGTTGACATTCACTAGGTCTACAGTGAGTAGGTCGACACCTATGAATAATCGACATACCCATGGTCAACAGGGTCTACAGGTCGTCACAACCTTTAGGTCGATCATGGGAAGGTCGGTAGTAAAAAGGTTGACATGAGTTTTTCAATTATTTTTACCCGAACGTCGACACAGTCGACATGGACACTAAAAAAGTACATTGCGTCCTTTAGCACGATGCTTCGGGCACGGTGCCTCACTACGCTTGGCACACCAAGCGTAGTGAGGTGTGCCATGGTAGGGTATGAAATACATGTCGGCTAAGGAAAAAGGTGAAAACTTTTGTCGACCTTTTGACTGTCGACCTTCCCATGGTCGACCTAAAGCTTGTGTTGACCTTTAGACCCTGTCGACCATGTGTATTTTGACCATTCATACAGTACCTACTCACTGTCGACCTAGACATGGTTGACCTAGGGTGCGGATACCCCTCAATGATCAGGGACATGTTTTCACCCAAGTTTGGGCATCTTGATTAATTGCTGAGTGTAGGCCTTCGTCCCGTTCCTGAGTTCTAACTTCATAGGCAGACCTATGGGTAACGGCTACTGATCTCTCTTAACTTCTATGATTCCACCTCCATGTTTTTTTCTTTTTACTGGATGCTATATGTATATCTACCTTTTTTTATACGGTTTTGTGGTCCTCCTCCCTTTTCTTCTCCTAGCTTACTTACTTTACTTCGTCTTCCAATATCCAACTGTCATGTTTTTTATTTTGCTTGCTAATGTACTTAATAAAATGGTCATTATTTATTTATTTTATTTATGAATAGTTTCTTTCTATATAGCGCACACATATTCTGCAGCGCTTTACAGAGAATATTTGAACATTCACATCAGTCCCTGGCCCAGTGGAGGTTACAATCTATGGGGTAGATGTATTAAGCCTGGAGAAGAGATAAACTGGAGATAAAGTGGAGATAACTTGGAAGAGTTAACGCACCAGCCAATCAGCTGTGTTTGAAATATGACAGTTGGGATCTGATTGGCTGGTGCGTTATCTCCTTCCACTTTATCTCCAGTTTATCTCTTCTCTAGGCTTAATACATCTGCCCCTATATTCCCTACCACATGTACACACAGACATTCTAGGGTTAATTTTGTTGGAAGCCAATTAACCTATCTGTATATTTCTGGATTGTGGGAAGAAACCGGAGTACCCAGAGTGAACCCACGCAAGCACGGGGAGAATATACAAACTCTGCACAGTTAGAGCCATGGTGAGGATCGAACCCATGACCTCAGCGCTGTGAGGCAGTAATGATAACCATTACACCACCCGTGCTGCCCCAATTGGTCTTCTGTGGCCCTTTTGTTTCTATGTTTATTTCTCTACTGATTGACCACTTTAAAATAGAGAATTATAAAAAAAAAAAAAATTGCCATTTGTAACTGAGCTTAAAACTGGTGGTGCGAGTTTCTTCTGAACCTCTGCAGTCCTAAAGAAAAGACAATAATATAGTGTAAAACCATAAGACCAAATGGAAATTCTAAGTGGTGTTTTATAATGGGAACCGTACCCTAATGAATTGTCCACCAGTTAAGTAGACAATCTGCGCATGTGGTTAGTAAATCTGGAAAACAGGTCCTCAAATGTGGTCCTCCTTATTTCTCCATGATTGTCCCCTCCGCCTTATGAGCTTTGAACAGACCACCAGGACCGGGAGATCTATCAGCATCCAGGGACGCCTGAAGTAATTACCATCCATGCTGTTTGAGTCTGCTTTTGTTTAAGTAGACATCTCATTCTGGTGAGAGTCCAAGACTTATATCCCAATTTTTATGTTGAATGTTTTAAAATTATGTCTTCATTAAAACGGTATTTCACTATATGGAGACACTTTTTTGTATATTCTGTACCCATGGGACAATCATGGAGAAATAAGGAGGACCACATTTGAGGACCTGTTTTCCAGATTTACTAACCACATGCGCAGATTGTCTACTTAACTGGTGGACAATTCATCAGGGTACGGTTCCCATTATAAAACACCACTTAGAATTTCCATTTGGTCTTATGGTTTTACACTATATTATTGTCTTTTCCTTACATGTCATATGAGTAACCCTCTAAGATACATTTGAAGGAGAAACACAAAGAAGGAGCGCCTGAAAGAACTGTCGGTATTTTTCTGTTGTGGTTCTATGTGTAGTGTGTTTGGTGACACACTTGCCGTGCAGGTCAGGCTGCTCCGCAGCGCAGTATTTAATTTAAAAAAAACCATTGTATTGCTCTGCAGTCCTAAGTTTAGTGTGTGAGGTACATGGCATCACCTGTCTACCTGTCTATTCACAGTTCACTTTTAAGAGTTACTGTATGCTATATTGAAGTCATTTTCCAGTATAGCAAATATCCACCTTATGTGAAATTGCAAGATGCGTGAATGTCACCATTGTCATAATGTAAACACACAGCATGTTGACATGGACTACATCGACATTCGTCATCCCAACATGATTAAAATGTTGACAAAACCTCACTAGTGGTGACTTACCTTGTCCAGTAGCTCCAACAGTGTCTTCTGCATCCAGCAGCGAGTGTATTGATAACCCTTTTGTTCATGCAAGATGTCAACATTTCACATGTCAACATTATGTACAATGCAATATGTTCAATGTTGACATCAGAACTGTCAACATGACTTTAATTCAATGTTTTCAGGGATACTTTTGTACAAGTTGTGAGATTATATATCGCTGTACTACAGTTGAATCCAATTTGATGAGCTGCATGTGATTGATTGCGTCCTTTCATCTGTGCTCCATGGCTATCACTCAATATAATTGAAGATAAAAAACCAAGTACTCGTGACTCTCAATAGTTTCGTAACTCTACCATTACCTTGGATACTGACGGTGTGGCTGATCCTCTAATTTAAAACCTATTTAATTCTGTTGTTGCTATCTATGGGCCTTATTCTGGTTGGAGCGTCCGGGCCGTACGCGTACGTCCCGGGGTTTTTTACGATCTGCGCATGTGCAGATACGCTAATGCGCCGGCGCGAACACTCCACAACGCTTACGGCCGGTGTCTCAACGTGCGAAAAAACCTGTACGCGAGTGTACGGGTAATGGGGCGGCATAGGGGCGTGTTGATGGGAGCGGCCGAAATAATGAGGGAAAATGGGCGTAAATATGGGCGTATACGGGGGTGTGCACCAAAAATGAGCGGTGCTACTACCGCACGATCGACTAAGGCACCGTTCATTTCGGACACCAAACAGGCGGCCGCCAGCCGCCAGCTCAAACCACCCCTACAGATACCGCATGCCAGCGTGCGCCTGAGTTGGCTAATTAACGCTGATTACTACTCAAACACATACACCTGAATGTAATAAGCAATGCTGCAGTCTATTAACTCCAAACCATGATTTCACTGCCTGCAAGCCACACATACAGCACGCAAACACATTGGAAGCTTATGTTTCTATACTTCTCCACATTTATTGGTTTGTTTAATTTAAGGTAAGAATCTTTTTATACGCTAAGGTAGGTATTTGCTAAACACACACATTCACTACGTGCTTTCATAGACTTTACGCAGTAGCACACTCAATCTACACAAGTCGACATGTGTCAACGTGTTCACTCTAATACTAACATAGATAGTGATTAAAATGCCACATTAGAACATAACAAATATACATGTAATGAGGGTTCAAATGTAGTTTTATTAGGTCTTTATTAAGGTAGACAATTGAGTTAATAGAAAACAATAAGTGAATAACAAATAGATTAATTAATCAATTGTCAGATTAGTAGTTGAGAGGCAAGATTTGCAGGTCCATATATGTGAAGGGTATGCCAGCGTGCACGGACGTACGCTCACTCTCACGAGCGGTGACATAAGCTGAGTTTTCCATTGAAAACAATAGGGACCCGTCCGTGCAAACTGCCGTACGCTCAGATCTCCGCAAGAAGTCGGTGGGGAGACGGAGGAAAGACGGCCGTACACGGCGCCGTACGCTCAGTTGTACGCCTGTTGTCGGAGTGCAAGGGCTGGCCCGTCCGCGTACGTTGCCGTACGCTCATTTGTACGCCACTCCCCTTCTACGGTATTTCTGCCCGTACGTAAGCAGCTGATTTGTGGGTGGACTTAGCCCTAACGGCCGCGTACGGCTAGCGTGCGGTAATGGCGAACGTACGCACGTTTGGCCGCTCCGAGCAGAATAAGGCCCTATGTTCTGTTATTTTTCTTTTAGTTACTCTTATTGATAATCCGCACTGTACAAATGTACATATTCCACACTGTGGTCACCATACATTAGCTTCTACATGAAAAATAAGTCCAGGAATGACTGGAAAACTCTCTAGCAAGAGACATAATGGAAGAATTCAGTTTGAATGATGTCACTTCAGGAGCCCAAACATTGTCACTTTTCCCTTGCATTTCATAGGGGCATGTAGAAAATTGGCAGGGATATAGACAACTGTTAATACCAGTTTATTGTAGACATGGGGTTGAACAATACATCGCCGTCTCCATAGTAAAGGATAACGGCCTATTGATCCGCTGTATCCTTCCTATGCTATTTTGAGCATGCTCAGTCTGGATTGGAAATGCCCCTCCTTTTTTGCTCTATTATGGTCGGAGTAAGTACTTTGGAGGGGGTTGGGATCATTTGGTCTACAGCATGATGGTCGACAGCCATTAGGTCGACACCATTAGGTCGACATGGGAAAATGTCGACATGGTTCTCGGTCGACATAGTTTTAGGTTGAAAGGTCGTTAGTTCGACAGGTCATAAGTTCGACAACGTCTAGGTCAACAGTCAAAAGGTCGACATGGGGTTTTTCACTGTATTTTTACCTGAATGTCAGTCCCATGTCGACAAAATGATGTCGACCTAATGACTGTCGACCATCATGCTGTAGACCAAATGACCGCATCCCCTTTGGAGGCTATGCAGTCACATAGTTGGAGGTCACCTATGTCTACTTTCATCATTTAAAAACCAGAATATCAACCGTCGCAATGAAAAATATCAACACCTGTAAAATGTTGACATGTGAAATATCTACATCATGATTAGGGTTAAGGTGCATACACACAGCGCAATTTGAGCTTCTACTTTTGACTATACAGTATAGTCAAAATTGGAAGAAAAGTGGTCTAGTATAGTTAAAAACGGCCATAGTCAAAAGTATGTGTAAGTAAATATAGTCAAAATTGTATGGTTCATGGCTCTGGGTAGTTCAAGGGAAATCGCATAGTAGAAATCATACATAGCTAAAATCTCACCGTGTATGTATGCACCTTTTGAACTTACCTCAAGAGGACATTGTCGAATTAATAACCATGTCCACATTTCATCAGTGTCGATCAGTGTCGACATGGTAACCTTTGAGGATGTGGAGGATGGTCTGACGCTGCTGGCCCCTCCTTATCTGCCTGCCCTGTATTGGTTACACCCTGTGTACTTCTGCTGTCCTTTCCAATAATTATCTTACTGACTATGTAAAAACCATTAATAATTGGGCTCTTTGAAATGTTACATGATCCTATTTAAAGGAATTAGTGCCTCTTTTATCCTCTCTAGTGCTGCGTAATAAGATTTAAAATGTGTTTGTTCCAGAGAGTTTCTTCTATTTATTACTAGTATTAGTTACGTAACTACAGATAGAACATTAATCTCCTCATTATTTTTTTTATTGTATAACCAAGGTTAAAGATTTTGAGCCAGGAGTTAAATGTTCTCGTTAGTAAAATATCAGCTAATAGAATTTCAGATTAAATCAAGAAATTGTAGATCAGCGGGATTATATGAGAGATGGGAAGGAAATGAGGAACCCTGCAGGTAATTCTTGTTAAACAAAATAATTCTGTCACTGACGATTTCACTTCCGTAGAAACCTTTCGTTTAAATGTCAGAAGCAAATAACCATACAGCCCTGTAATGACAAAATGTTAATATTTTAATTGCATGATCTGTAAAAACTGTAACATAATAGTGCGTATGGGAAGTGTTTAGGAATGCCTAAAGCTGGCCATACATCAGAAAGATCGATCTTAAGATCGATTGCGCTCATGATTGTGTACAATTTCCCTTGAAATCCCCGGCAGTCCTTGGTGGTTTTTGGACACACAATCTACACACAATCGATCATACAATCAATCATACAATCCATCTACTGCATGGTTGTGTACACAAGATGTGCACACAATCTGCATACAATCCATCTTACAATCAGTCATACAATCCATCTGCTGATTGATTGTATGATTATGTACATAAGATGTGCACACAATCTGCATACAATCCATCTTACAATCAGTTGAGATTGTATGATTGGGTACAATATCTTTCTGATGTATGGCCACCTTAAGGCGTTTGTGTAGTTACCCTGTAAATTAGTCTGTAGGTTTCAGCAATGCAGGTAGGACAAAGCAGTGCTATAAATAGTTATATCCATTTCCAAAAAATAATTTAGTGTGGTCTGGGGTTTGCAGGATAGGTCAATCCCATTAGCATATTCTTGAAATTGGGACCTCTTTGATAAGCAAACTTGGGAGGTTCACTGAAAGTGGCAGACAAAACTGGGTCACTGGCAATGAAATGTTAGTGTTCAAGTACCTTATTTTTGATAAAACAATGCAACTGTGAAGGTACTGCAGAGATATAGGGCCAGTTGCACCAAGCTTCAAAAGTGATAAAGTGGAGAGTGATAAACCACCAGCCAATCAGATTCTAACTATCAATTTTTTCAAGCCCAGCCTGTAGCATGAAATTTAGGAGCTGATTGGCTGGTGGTGTATAACTCCGGGTGGGATGTATTAATATACATCGCCGCACTAACATATGCGGCTAGCATCGGGGTGCGGTGGCGGAGACCCCCACGATACCTGTGATGTGGTCTGCGGGGGTCTCCGTCACATCCCGGCGGCTCCCAGTGTCCCCCTGCGTCTCCTCCTCCCCCCTGCAGCCGGATGTCCTCCCGGCTGTGACACCTGCTGGGGGAGGAGGAGATCAAAGGAGGACGGGAGGGGGGGCGCGCGGACGTCGGGCGGCGATAGAAGCCCATAGGTGAAAATGGGGCAGATGGGTAATGGTAAATAGGAAAATGCGGTAAAACCCCCGGTTTACCGCATTTTCCCTTTAGTACATCCCGCCCTCAGTACTGTATCACTTTTTGAAGATTGGTGCATCTACCTGAAGTCTTCCTGGTTCCTTAGGAACTATTCCTTAGTTGCAATAGATCCATGCATTCAAGCTTGGCAATTTTGGTGAATTCGATGTCCGCTGAAGTAATGTCATTTATTACGATATGCCTAATTGTATTTATCTATCTGATGCTGTATAATGTTAGAATTTTAATAACTTGTGATTGACGCCATTATACTATTTGTGTTTAAACATTCAAACTATTTCTCTTGGAAATAATGTATAATACTAATACAGGTTGAGTATCCGGTATCCGGACATCCCTTATCCAAATTATTCCAAAAACCGTGGTTTTTGGAATCATTTGGAAAAAAATTTTTTTAACCCCCTAACCCTCTTTTCATACTTACCAAGTCCCCGGGCGTCCACAGCAGGCCTCCGGCATCTTCTCCAGGGTCTCCAGCGGTCCCAGGAATGCATTGCGCGAGTGTGCGCGCGCGCGCCGGTGACGTCACCGGTGCGCGCGCACACTCGCGCAATGCATTCCTGGGACCGCTGGAGACCAGGAGAAGATGCCGGAGGCCTGCTGTGGACGCCCGGGGACTGCGCGGACGCCGAGGGACGCCTGGGGACCATCAGGGGACAGGTAAGTATGGCTGCAAAAAAATATTCAAAAAACTCAACCTGTATATTGGCTTTTTAATATTGATGAATTAATATCTATGAAAACTTTCTATTGAGTAAAGTTAGATCTATTGCGTATTGTATGAATATACTCTTGAATTTAGAACATATTGGTAATTAATTCAGCACCACACCATAACAGAGTAATCACCCAGTGGTGGTGTTCAGGATTCTGATGTAATATCAAATATTGATGATACTTGTGGCTCCAGAATAAAATATTGCTGGTATCTGCCATACTGTTTCATGCTGGTTATATGTTCAGATTTGTGCTAGATGATGCCGTCCACTATCACCCATAGTTTTCAGCTGGATACAGGGTTGTTTCATGCCGGACATCTTACCTGATGTTGTGTAGTCATGATACACTCTTGAAATGCTGTAATTCCCAACATCATTGAAGAAGCATCTCGGCAGAACAGGCCCTTTTTGCAGAGGACGCTCTTAGATTGTTGAGATCACGGTCGTATCTCGACAATCCACAGCCGTTTATGCATATCTTTTTATTCTTTTTTTTTCACACTATAATGAACTCATGAATTTGGCATTTCTCACTAAATGGTCAAAATAAGCCGGGTGCCTGATGGCTGACAGTCGGGATTCCAACAGTCATTACACTGACGTCGGAATCCCGACTGTTAAAACCCCGACACTTGGAATACCGACGGCCACCGTGCCCGCAGGTGCTTCGTTGCGCTCCCTCTGCTGTCGGAGTCCGGGCAGTTGGGTTCCCAATGCCGGGCTAATGCCTGTCGGGGTCTTATACCACACCTAAATTACCGTGTTTCCCCGATAATAAGACACTGTCTTATTTTTTTTTTTGTAACAAAAAACACCCTAGGGCTTATTTTCGGGGTAGGGCTTATCTTAATTAACATGCCCACCATGCCCCCAGTCCTGCTTTTATAGCCACCATGCCCCCAGTCTTTCTTTCACAGCACCATGCCCCCAGTCCTGCTTTCACAGCCCCCAGTTACAGCACCATGCCCCCAGTCCTGCTTTCACAGCCCCCAGTTACAGCACCATGCCGCCAGTCCTGCTTTCACAGCCCCCAGTTACAGCACCATGCCGCCAGTCCTGCTTTCACAGCCCCCAGTTACAGCACCATGCCCCCAGTCCTGCTTTCACAGCCCCCAGTTACAGCACCATGCCCCCGGCCCTGCTCCTCACCTACAACCTTCTTCCAGTTCCAGTTGTTCTTCTTGCTTTCCACCGGCACCGCTGCTATCCGCTCCCGCCATGTACAGAAGCCGCGTGATGAGCGCAGTGACATCATGCGCAGGGCGCGATGCATCCCTGGGACCTGGAGCTGGGGTATTCGACGGCAGAACAGCATTGTACTGTACAGCATCCCTCAAGCGGCGGTGAAGGGGGTTAGCGGGGGTTAGAGTGGACCTGAGGGTATTGAAGTTGGTGAACGCACTCGGGTAATGTGAATTTTGATAGGGCTTATTTTCGGGGTAGGGCTTATTTTGGACCAGTCATCAAAAGCCAGGGTAGGGCTTATTTTCGGGGTAGGGCTTATTATCGGGGAAACACGGTAGCTTACAGAGAATCATAAGTGTATATGCATTATCACTTTGCTTTTGTGAATGATACACTAAAAATTAATACATTTTCAGGCAAAACAATCTCATAGTACATTTGATATATTTTCCCTTTGAAATAACTGTAACCTCCCTGATCCCTCAGTGGAAAACTAATTTAGATTTAGATTGTTGAATTGATACACTTTCCTTTATAGAACCAACCTTGATGTTTTCTTTCCTCTTATACTGCACTAGAAACTGAGCATCTTTATACAGTACTAAGGTTTTGTCATTTTTCATTTGTTCGTTGAGATATGAATGTTTTTAGGCAAGTAAATCTGAATCCCTCATGGAGCTCATGTTTACAAATTGCATCACTTATTGTCTGTATTGCTGGGAGGAAGCTGTTCTATTTCTGTGTCTTAAATATAGAATCAGATTTCTCTCTGCCATGTAAGCCAATTGATAGCTTTTGCGTGCTACTGTCCATGGGCAAAGAATGTGTGATACCGCCATATTGCTTTCTAGTGCACACTGCACAGTAATGGAATACAGCACTTCTAGAGGCAAAGAGCAAGTACTGCACCTGCCAGATGATGAAAAAAAATTTGTATAGTTTTTGGTACTTCTATAGTTTCACGGCGCCAGTGGGGCTCGCTACGCTCGCCACGCTATTTAAAATCAACTCCATGCCAACATGGATAGTGGGGGTATGAACTATCCATGTTGGCATGGAGTTAAGTTACTTTTTTTGACATATTTCGTGGCGAGCGTAGAACCCGGAAGTAGCACGGCGCCATGCTGGCGCCGTGAAACTACAGAAGTACCTAGTTTTTATAGTGTTTACATTATGTATCATCAGGGTTTTGTAGAGAAAGTGTAGGTTTGCTGCTCCACAGTGCATGATCCCCAGTGCTGCTCTGCACATCGCTCCCCCACCAACAAAACCTCAATGAAAGGGCTGTAAACATTACCTAATAACCCAAACCTTTTTTTCCCTAACAGGCAAGCACGGTCTTCATTTTAAATGTATTTATATTCCTTTATTTAATTACACAAGCACTCCAGTTTTTTTTCTTCATGAAATAGGTTGACATTCATTAGGTCAACATGGTCAAAAGGTCGACCTAATTAAGCAATGGTTCAACATGAGTTTTTCATGTTTTCTTGACAAAAAAAGGTGGTTTTTCATACTTTTTTTTTTTTTTGCAAATAGATTTTTATTGAGTTTTAAAAGGAAGTAACATAAATTGAGAACTTTATGTGTATAGCTATTAAAGGAACAGAATTTGCATTGGGATAGATATACATTTAACAACTTTCTGTAAGTATCATTTGCATAAGTAGAACTTGCACACTCTAACACATAAATCGAAGTGTACACCAGAATGGCGTAAAGGGTGTCAGACAGGAAAAAACAATGACAGCTGAGGAGAGAAAACAACTAGAAAGGCATAGAAGGGAGAAGAGAAGAAGTAGGGGCTGTGTCCCCCTGGGAATTTAATCATATGGGAGTAGTAAAATATATAGAGCAGGTATAAGAAGTGCTTTAGACTAAAGCTTTATACTGTTCTGATTCCTTGAAGGTCAACCAAGGCAACCAAGTTGTGGTAAAGGCAGTGCGTTTAGAGTCTAATGAGGAAGTGAGATCGTCCATGATCATGTAGTGATCTAGTCGATTACACCACTCTTGTATGGATGGAGGTGAGCTAGATTTCCAGTGAACCGGGATCACTGCTTTGGATGCACTAATCAGATGACGCAGTAGAGTGTTTTTAT
Source organism: Crinia signifera (assembly GCF_055691185.1). Classification (NCBI taxonomy): domain Eukaryota; kingdom Metazoa; phylum Chordata; class Amphibia; order Anura; family Myobatrachidae; genus Crinia; species Crinia signifera. The sequence continues at coordinate 383,954,113 of NC_139217.1, forward strand.
ATGTTGAAAAGGGCCTACGGATAAGGTTGAGTAGCCAAAAGCTGGCACTTAAGGGGAGGTTATCCTGTAGGATAATATTGGCAGTGTGAATTACTAATTTCCAGAAGGGTTTGATGAGGCTACATTCCCACCATATGTGTAAAAGCGTGCCTGGCTCACTACCACACCGCCAACATAGGTTTGAGGTCGGTTTTTCATACTTAACCCTCCACGGGGACATAGAGGGAGAATATAATAGTGTGCACAGTGTAGCGAGGCACCATGCCCGAAGCATGGTGAGTGAAACGACGGGACGCGGTGCACTTATACAGAGTCTATGTCGACATAGAGAAAAAACATGAAAAACTCATGTTGACATTTTTCATACCAACCTATTGCTTGTTGACATTTTAAACATGTCAACCTTTTGCCTTTCAAACAATAGTGGTCAACCTATTGACTGTCGACCTAATTAACATCGACACTGACCCATACCCGTGCAAACAATGCAAGCTCGTTAACGATTTCCCATGAACTGCCTAAAACGCCTGGGGAAAAAAAAACAATTTAGTGCATATACATCAAACGATATCGTTAATGATAAACTGAAATAGCCTTCGGAATACTTCCTTATTTTATATAACAATTAACATGGTCATTTTCATTTTAACAAACTCAAAATCAATAATGTTATTTGTCTTGTAACCTTGGATTCCATTGTTAATAATACTGGAACAGCATTGCATCCATTATTTGGAAAGAAAAAAACTGGGGATTCTTATTGGTCATTTACTGCTCCTATTGCACTGTGTCCCTGCTCCTAGAGATATCCTTTTGTAATGTAGATATATTTATTCCTCTTTCAGGTCTATTTCAGCAGGAAATCACATGTGGTTTGTAAAGAGGTTTTATGTGGAGGCCTTCTAATCTTTTTGTATCCAAGTCCTATGCTGTGGGTTTGAAAGGCCCATTGTGTCTGCAGTCACTTTGTCTAATGTACGCTGACATCATCCCTGAACATGTTCTGCATTTGCAATTTTTACTGACTATAAATAGCTGTGTTGTATGACACCTAATCACAATTTTGTTGCCGTGTTTGGAAGAATAGCAATACCTTGTTAATCACTGTGTGTGTGTGTTTGTTGCCAGCTGTAAGCAAATGTATAGTACTATTTTCGTACTGTTTTTAATTACTTACAATTTGCTCAGTGGCTTGTGAGTACCATGGCAACCACAGTCTTATGATATATATGGTCTGGTGACCAGAGCGAGGCTTTGAAGTTTCCTGTTATATAGCTCATTCACCGTGCAATCCCTAGCTCCTCTTCACCTACTGTCATGTATATCAATGGAGGGTTCTTCTGACTCGGATGCAGTACAGCTGAGAGTCTGTGCCATAGAAGTCTGCCACTACAGAGAAACCTTCCAAAGAAGAGATAAAGAGGGTTTACTACAAATAAAAATAAGTCAGTAAAAAAAATGTGATGTGATATTGCAGGTTTTAGAAATACTTTATGGATACTATTACATGTATCTGTTTCAAAATATTTTCAAAATATTTGCAATGAAATATACAGCAGAAATGAAATTTTAAGTCCAAAACTCAAGTATCACCATCAGGTCATGTTTTCAGGATTTGTCTGTGGAAACCGGAAGTATAACTGACCCAGAAAATAAAATTAACTAAGCTGTACATGATTACATAAATTCAGAAAACATGACCCGTTGGTGATTCTTGAGGATTTGAACTGAAAACCAGTCAGTGTAACGTCAGCCACCTCACACTGTACACAATGCCCCTTTATTCTCACGTAATTGTCATTTCGGTACTTATGTAGTATCTGGGCGCCCGATTTTAAAATCGGGTCGGAAAAATCGCATCCGATATCGCATGCGATCCGATGCGATTTTCCATAGGATTCAATGTTAACATAGTCCTGTTCATTTCCCCACTATCCAAGTGGGCATAGAGTTGATTTTATAAAGCGTGGCGAGTGGCCGCGGATTACTTAAAATGTTTTCCACGTCCCCTCGAGGGGCTCGCTGCGGTCGCCACACTTTGGGCTCGCTGCGCTCGCCACGCTATATATAATGAACTCTATGCCCACTTGGATAGTGGAGAAATGAACAGGACCTTGTTAACATTGAATCCTATGCAAAATCGCATTGCATGCGATATCGGATGCGATTCGATTTTGCCAAAAATCGCGTCGAATCGCATCTGATTGTATGCCTTAAGTTAAGGCATACAATCACAAAATCGGGCGCCCAGATACTACATAAGTACCGTCATTTCTTATTGTAGTGATTTGTGGTATGGTTTTCTTTTTAAGTTCACTTATATTGTAATACACATGACATTCTTCCTTTGTAATCTCCTGTAATAATCTGTATGGACTGTTTTCTTGATGCTAGCGTTGTTGTGTACTAACATATCCTTCCAGTAGCCTAGTCTATATCAGTAATGAGTGCATTATTTAATGTATTATACAGGTTGAGTATCTCTTATCCAAATGCTCGGGACCAGACAGGGAAGTAACTAGAACTTTGTGGGCCCCATAGCAAAATTGTTTAAGGGGCCCCTCATCTCAGATCTCCACCAGGGTGGGTATGGATAGTGCTGCACATGAAACTGCATCGAAGTTCCAGGCAGTAGGGTCATTTTGCTGTTGGGACAGCCCACCAAATGAACTGTGAGGAGAACATGTGTGTATGCATATATCTATTTATCTACATGGGATACATACAATATTCCAGCCTTTAAAATGCCGGTGGTCAAAAGACCAACCCCAACATCCCAAATTCCAGAAATGCTGACAGGGGCTCCATAGCAACCCTCCCTTACTGCTGCCTGAACCTGACAACTGCAACCCGACACCTAAACCACCTGCCTGCAGCCTAACCTCAGCCCCCCACCCCCCCCCAACTCAGGCTAACCCTAAGTGCCCCCAATATTGCCTAAACCTAACCCCCCATCCTCAGCTGCAGGGGAAAGGTTACATTGTGCAGGGGGGCACTTACAGGGTGCAGAGTTGGACAGTTACATGGGTAACCTGATGCAATGAGCTGAAATTTGCAACATTGCGTGTGAAATAGTACACAAACTTTGGACCTTATTCTATCTCAGACACTAAATTTGAATGCTAAGCAATCATTTTCTTGCACATGTGCCAGTTACAGATGTACCCAGTAGGTTTTAAGAAAAAAAAACAAAAAAACATTTTGATGACTATGGTTTCAGAATAATTTGGATAATGGATTTTTGAATAATGGATACTCAATCTGTATTGGAATAGATTAAAGTTTTTAAAGTTTTTCTAACAAATTGGTTACCTCTTCGTTTCTCTATTTTATTAAGGCTTGCCGCGACTTCTTGGACTTAGCAGATACTCATAGTCGGAAATGGCACCGTGCTTTGCAGTATGAACGTGAGCAAAGAGTCCGCTTGGAAGAGACCATTGAGCAACTAGCAAAACAACACAACAGCTTGGAACGAGCCTGCCGAGGAACACCTGGCCTATCCTCTAACCCTACAGGAGTTCCCAACACTGCAAAAGGTAGGTGATCCTCCCAGAGATCAGGAATCATCAGTGTTCATTTCTGATATATTGGGTGGTATTCAATGAGAATACCTGCGAGGTGCAGCGAATCCTTTTTTGGATTCGCTGCGGTATTCAACGAGTCAGGGGCAGCGAGCCCCTGACCGGCGAATATGAGCTCCTGCGGCGAATGCCGCAGGGAACCGGAGGACGGTGGCAGGCAGAGAGATGGAAGTCTCTCTGCCTGCCCCAGAACGTTTGTGGGGGGGAGGTGGGCTCCCCGGGTGCCAGGCAGCACAGGCTGCCCCCCGGGGGTGCCAGCAGGGGACCGTATATTCACTACACCCGATCGTAACGATCGGGTGCAGTGAATATATGAATATGTAATGAGCGGCTCGGCTCCGGCGCCCCCTACTGGCTGCTGTGTAAAAAAAAAAATATATATAAATGAATAAAAGTAGCATGCCCCTCCTCAGAATACAATTCCTGATTTTTTTACACCAAATGTAAAAAACAAAACACTTTATTTTAAAAGTTCACATTCCACTTCTCCATAAAAAGATAGCGATTGCTACTCGGTGAATCATGGCGAAAAAAACCTTCAAATGTATTCGCCATGTGGTCATTAAATAGGGTGATTCACCGTTTTAGTCCAAAATTCGCCAAACAGCACAAATTCGCCATAAAAACATGGCGAATCAGGCTCATTGAATACCGCCCATTGTGTGTTGTTTTTTTCTATTGGTAAAAGCAGGAAAAGTCCTCTATCCTCGGTTTAGCTTTTATTACATTTATTACTAGTGTTTTTAAAGTTAGTACATGCAAGCAATAATTTTATTGCCAAACGTGGTAGTGCTTCCAGGTTTACAGAACAAAAACACATTGGCACAGTTTACAGTAAGCTCCATTTGCAAGCAGCAGATGTGTTTCACAGTCATTTGTATTTGGCATGTATTCAATTGTGTATTTACTAGCATTAAAAATGGTTATGCAATATCAGTGGTTGAGTGGCTTATGGCTTAAAAGCTATAACCTCAGTTTTTCCCAGGTCATTCTTTTGGAGGAATGACAGGAACACAAAGCCAGTTGTGGCCATTCTAATGTCCAATCTGCTATGGTCCACATGAGTCTATATAGGTAGTACGAAGCGCTATATAATGATAGAAAGTTTAATTTGGAGATGAAAATCAATTTGCTTTGTGTATATATACACATATACTGAAATATGTCTAACTCAAAAGAGAGCGCCACACATCTGAACAATTATTTCAAAAGATTCGTATAAAGATTTATTATATTTAAAAAGAAAAACAATAAAAATACATATAAAATTACAGTATACAATATCTCAATAAAGATTATCCCAAATAGGGATGCAATAAAGGCATTAGCCAATAATTTCACTTCATAGATTACTGATAAACCCAACTCTAAAATGGTATTCCTGCACAGAGAATAGTATGGAATAATTTAATTGACTTATATGTCAATTAAATTATTCCATACTATTCTCTGGTTTCCTCCCACAATCCAAAAATATACTGGTAGGTCAATTGGCTTCCAACAAAATTAACCCTAGAATGTCTGTGTGTGCATGTACATGTGGTAGGGAATATAGATTGTAAGCTCCACTGGGGCAGGGACTGATGTGAATGTTCAACTATACTCTGTAAAGCGCTGCGGAATATGTGTGCGCTATATAAGAAACTGTAAAAAAATAAATAAATAATGGTGGCAAAAATGGAAATGTACCCTTTTGCTTGACTTGTAGACTTGTGACAGGACCATTCTATGTGTGCCCATCCTTAATATCCCATTAAGATGTATGTGCAATTGATTTTTAATGGTTGTTCAGCTAAATGCAAGTTATTGTTCACTTTTTAAGCCTTAAGAGGCTGACTGCAGTGTCCCTCTGTATATACTGTGTGCTGACAGGAAGTTTGCTGTCAATGAAAATTATATTCGCTCAGGATCACAACTGGTCCTAAATGTCTTCAGTTCTAATGAATGTGTGTGGTGCTGTGAGTTATCAGTAGCTGTGAGGAATCAGTAGTGATGGACTATTAAGAACAAGGTCATTTCGTTCAGACTACCCGAGCAAGTTCGAGAGTAATAAGTGAGAGAATACATAACAATAGGTTGACTTGAGGTAGGTAATACATTTACTACCGCTATTTATTTTACTAGCAATCTTGCCTAAACACTTCTTCTGCAGAATGTATGTTCTTCATGCTGCATGGCATGTTGGGCTGCAACTATTCGCAGCTAGCAATCACTCCATTGATTCCTATGGATTTGCGCATTTATACTAGTACTGTGTACCGGTCTTCAAGTGTAGTTTTCTATGTAGCATGTGCACTGAAACAGCAAGTTACAGTCTCTGCAGAAACACTGGTGGGAAGTGGTTGGAATATATAGTGGTTGCTATATAAGGTAGCAGCCTGCGAAAGCTGGGGGTATTGGACTGTGCCCATTTTTTAAAACTGCAATCCTTTACAATGCAAAGCCAGTAAATCTGCTGGCTGTCCTGGACATTCAGGCCAATTGCCACCAAATTTTCCACATGGTGGAAATGGTCTATCCAATTATAGCTAGTTATTTTTTGTGTGGTAAATTACTTGTTATTGGGCGATAACAAACTGGAATGTGGGATAAGGAATAAGTTCCTGAACCCATGTTTTATTGGTGGAAAAACAGGTCTCCTGGTGCTGGTTATTGGGGAGTCCCCGATAAGTGCTGTCTTACGTGGCTAATAGAATAGCCCCTGGAGGTTCCATTAGCTGCAGTAATTTACCTCAGCTGATAGGATATGGCCCTTGCCTTTATAGTCTGCCCTTGGACTGTCACACAGAGTGAATTCTATAGCTCAATAATAAATCTTGGGACAAGAAGTATTTTGGATTTTCAATTTTTTGGAATACTTGCATATTATAATGAGATATCTTGGGGATCGGACCCAAGTCTAAAGGCTCCGATAGACTAGTCTGATTTGGCCTATTTTCACCCATTTCCAAAGGATTGGTCCGAGAAATCAGGTGAAAAGTCGCCAAATACATCCTCATCTATCCCTTTAATAGGACTAAGTGAGCCAGAGCTGTCGGGCTTAATCCCCTGCTAATCCCCTGATGTATTGTTCTATGTATTGTATTGCAGCTGAGAACAATAGATAATAGTAAATCCTGGTGAGCAGAGACGGCTAGTTGAGGATGGCTCCATCTGTAGCAGACGTCTGATCGGATCCAATACACATTCCCATCAGAGGTCTGAACCACAGCCCATGGGATAAATCGGAATCTGACCCATCAGCTGTGCATCGATGGTGTTTTTTAGCACCTGCAAACTATCACATCCAATTCCCTTGAACTCCTCCGGCAGCTCCCAGGGAGTCCTTTTTCATGCAATAAGTCGCTTGTAAAAAATTGCAAATCAATTGCTGTGGGAGTTCAAGGGAAATCGGGTCCAATTTACTTTTCAGACAAGTCAGACTAATGCATGGGGGCCTTTAGTCTAAACACAAAATGCCTTTACGTTTCAGATACACCTGATGCACATAGCCTGAAGAGAACTTGTTACGATATGTGTAATAGTTTTGTGCATGAAATCTGAATTTTGACTTTGGGAGACTTAACCCTTTTCTTACAGAATGTTGTGAAATGTGTTCATAAATGATAACGTAGTTCTGCACACTATCTATATAATGGAAAACCATACATTTCCATGCCAACCCTAATGCTGTACTCATTAAGGTTCATATTGTAGCAGTCACACAGGTCCAAGATGCCCAACTGTTCCTGCATGTACACTATGTGCAGGAATAGCTGCTGATATTATTTTTACACTCCGAAACCAGGACTAAAATTGAACCTCTCGTCTCCTGCATGCTAAATCACTTTGCAAAGTTGTTGTTTACCGGGTAGCTGACACTGGCTTTTGTGGCTCTGCAGTTTTCAGCTGATGTGATTTTTTTTTTCATTCTTCCTGGATTATCTACTGGCACAAATGATAGTTTTAACAGTGACACTGAGTTTTTGAATTTGTCAACCAATAATGGGTGAGTTCCTACAGTATGTTTGTCGATTGAAATACAGAATTGTATGATTTGTAAACAAATTCTTAGCTTATCCATTAGAATCTAATGCTTTCAGTCAAATTTTGACTTGGAGATCCTTTTATTCCAAATCTTCAATAAAAGCTTTAAATCTGAACAGAATTGAAATGATCTTTCCATTTGTTTGCATTATGACTGTTTTCAAAGACATTTATTATGAAAAAAAAAAACAATTTATTAAATGTGCCTATATATCAGGATTGTGATAGCAATTTATGACCGTGATAATGAGGAAGGAAAGGAGGATATTTTAAGCAACAATTAAATATTTGATTTAAAATGAGATGAAACTGAATCTGTAGCAACATAACTGACAGAAATTGCCTAGAGCCAAGTTCTTTTCCACCGACAATTGAAAACTAATGTAGAGTTTAATCAAGAAATGTTTGGGCGCATGTGAACTGTGCAGTGCTTTAGGAGCAATACTACAGAGACTTATATTGTGACAGGACTGGAATAATCCTGATGTCATGTCTGTGGCATCTGCTTTTTGCAGATACTCAATCTGTCAGATAGATGTACCATGTGGTAGGTTTAGAATCTCTGCAGATGACTTGGGAGAATGCTTAGCATAACAGTTATCCGGTCATTTTAAAAAGCTCTCATTTGTAGAATGTGTCTGGTTGTTGTATATGAGATGCTACTAATTTTAGCACCAATTAATCGATCATTCAGTCAGTCAGTCAGTCAGTCATATGGAATATAAATAGGTGGTAGCTTATACAATATTGGTCAAGATAAATTACGGTCTCAAAGTACTTATTGGAATAAAATGTTTAGTTCCGGTTATCGTATAGATTAAGAAATAGGAGGCTTACATTTTGTCTTTGGTAATGTGATGAAAATATTGCTTGATTTGAAAAAATACTACTTTTTAAGTTTTAAAATGTGTCCCGTTTTGCACCCTCCCACATATAGCAAATGTGTGTATTAGGGGTATTAAAGCTTTGAAAGTGTCACATTTGTGAGAGCTCAAGTACCAACCATAGTTGCCTACCCTCGTGCATTCTGCAGGAGACTCCCTGAAATAACAGCAATCTCCCTCTCTCCCTCATTAGTCTAGTAATCTCCCTCATTTCACATAGCCGACATTACACTGTTACATTTTGGGAAAAACAGGAATGAGAGCTAGATACATTTACATTGAGTCATCAGCACCATTTCCCAGCACTTTAGCAAGTATAGTAACTCTTACTAACTGCTTTGGGGCTCATCGACATTTAGCTATTTAATTTTAAAAGATTCCTCTCAGATGTAGCAGTACACACCCACGCTTCTAGGTGCCACGTTCACAATCTCCAGTGACGGTTTTTACGTATGGGTGAGACTGCACTGTCTGTGAGACTGGGGGAAGAAAAAGTGTTATCCACTTGGGATAATCAGGCGCCCTGCAGTGAGCTGAGTCTCTGAGTAGAGCAGCTGCTTGGTTGTGGGGGTAGTCACTCCCCACTCGGAAATACAGAAAAAACAAAAAGACTCACACTAGGTGAGTCAAGCAGCGCTCAAATCAATGAAATAATACCAGAGATTTATAAAGGTATAACAATTTTTACTGTTTCTTTAAAAACACATGTATATCAATACACAAATAAAATCAATTTATAATGACATAATGAATGAAGGGGGGGGAATAAAAGTAAACTGGAATGAATGTAGAAAAAATAATAAATGAATTTTGAACAAAAAAAGTCCCGCCTCAATGGACACAGGAAAGTGGGCTGTGTCGACACTTTTGGACAAACAATTGGTAAGTGCACATTACCGATAATGAATGATGAATCCCATGAATTGTGATGATGCTGGGGGGTCCTCACGATATGTGCGGAGATGTTAAATACCGCTGGAGGTTACCGCTTGATATAAACCAGACGTGTTGCAGTTGGAGTAAGAGATGGATGAATAAATCTCAATTAGCAGGATTGTCTGGAGCGATCTCACCCAGATATATTGTAGATGGTGGAATGAGGGAATGGCTTCCGTGCCAGGTAGCAGTCCACACTGGTGTAGATGTTGTTAACCAGGGGTTTGGTGAGCACGGTGTCCGCCAATTAAAGATGCCAATGGGAGTAAGCAGCAATAGTGGTGTCCAAAATTCTGTCGAGAATAACACAGTGCCCCCCACCTCTGGACACCACTGTGTTATTCTCGACAGAATTTTGGACACCACTATTGCTGCTTACTCCCATTGGCATCTTTAATTGGCGGACACCGTGCTCACCAAACCCCTGGTTAACAACATCTACACCAGTGTGGACTGCTACCTGGCACGGAAGCCATTCCCTCATTCCACCATCTACAATATATCTGGGTGAGATCGCTCCAGACAATCCTGCTAATTGAGATTTATTCATCCATCTCTTACTCCAACTGCAACACGTCTGGTTTATATCAAGCGGTAACCTCCAGCGGTATTTAACATCTCCGCACATATCGTGAGGACCCCCAGCATCATCACAATTCATGGGATTCATCATTCATTATCGGTAATGTGCACTTACCAATTGTTTGTCCAAAAGTGTCGACACAGCCCACTTTCCTGTGTCCATTGAGGCGGGACTTTTTTTGTTCAAAATTCATTTATTATTTTTTCTACATTCATTCCAGTTTACTTTTATTCCCCCCCCTTCATTCATTATGTCATTATAAATTGATTTTATTTGTGTATTGATATACATGTGTTTTTAAAGAAACAGTAAAAATTGTTATACCTTTATAAATCTCTGGTATTATTTCATTGATTTGAGCGCTGCTTGACTCACCTAGTGTGAGTCTTTTTGTTTTTTCTGTCTGTGAGACTGTCTGTGAGACTGCAATGGCTTCACTGTGACTGGCACACAGTCCGACCTGCCAATCACAAAAGGCAGTCCCATTGGGAGGTGGTCCCTCCCTCTGGGATGCCTCTATGGGCTGCTGCATGGCAGTCCATAAAATCCAGGGTCTGCACGTGTGCAGTACTTATGGCAGTACTGTCCATGTGCTGGTCCCTATATTGTACAGGCTCTGGGACTGTGATTGTTTTTAGTCCTCCAATTGGAGTTAAAGCATAGTAGTGCTGGAGGTGAAATTTACTCACACAAAGAGTCCTTAAGAGGATCCTGAATTGATAAAGCCGCCCTGAGTGCGGTGGAACACTTTTTCTACTAAAGGATCTGTCTACTCTCCTGCACAGTGGTAACCTGGTCGACATTACATTACACTGCCTACCATATCTTTGCACCATTAATTGGCCGGTTCCTGTGTCGACAGAACATACAGTGGCAGACGCTTCACATCTTTTGGGCTGTCCCCAGCCGAACTGCGGCTCACATACACCACCTGACTACCAGCACGCATCACATGGTGGTGAGCGGGACTGCACTGCCGGTGGAAACTGTGGCAGACATAGCCAGCGTGTTGGTGAATAGCCTTACCATCGGCATATGCTTAAAAGCGGAGGAATTGCGGACACCGGAACCCGCATCTGTACTCCTGACACTCAATGACATATCACCAGGAACATCTTAAGGACTCTTTGGCCCTTATTCTAGTTGACTCGGACGGATGAGTATTTCGGATGGCCACCAAATGTTTTTAGCCCCGCCTACCATGCGGATCGCTCACACCGTCCGAATGTGGTAAGATGCCGAACGATAGGACCGCGAGTGGATGTTTCATGTGAACACCTCCCCCATCTGTAGGAACTTCCCCCATTCTCCGATGGTCGCCGACCATCGAATGATGGATCGAGTGGTCAGGCAGCCCCGAGTGCTCCAGACTAATTTTTCTGTGTGAAAGCAGCGATATGGACGGGCAGCTGACATCCGGCTATGTCCGGCCGCATTACCATACGTGCGCCCAGCATTTTCAAGGGAACGCACATGAAACACGGGGCGTACGCATATGGTAATAAGCCCAAACAGCCCCTCACGCCCCTCTCCACCCCCTGCTCGGATGGTTCCGACCGATCAATTTCTGCACGGAATTCACGCCGTGTTCGGACGTGCAAGGCGTTCGCACATGCGCAGAAACGCCTCTGCACATGCGCAAACACAATACATCGGCCGTCCAACCGAACACGCAGCCATCCGACTCAATCAGAATAAGGGCCTTTATGTGAGTAAATTTCACCTCAAGCACTACTATGCTTAAACTCCAATTGAAGGACTAAAAACATCTGTGTCTGGGAATCACTCACAAGAGCCCAGCTTCACTGGCTAACTGTTAACCCCCGGGCGGTTTAATAGTATATTATCAATCCTAGGCCTTTATTGCTTAGTTTTTTATTATACTCCATATATATATATATATATATATATATATATATATATACACTTAACATCGGCACTCACCTTTCCTAGTTTTGGGGTGCCCTATGGCTTGTGACCACATTGTTTAAACAGACATTGTAGGGGCTCTGCACACACTAAATTAACTTATAATAAATAGTGGAGATTTGGTTCATGAATTGATCAATGCATTTAAGCCTGCAGCCCCCTTCAAGGGACCCCACTTTTCTGCAGGTCCTAACACTATCGCTGAAAATGGCTACAATACACATAGCTATCACATCAATGTTTTATTCCAGGCATGCTATCTGGTCTGAAGCTCACAGCATACTTTGCTTTTATAGGTGAGCAGCTACCAACACACCTGTCACTAATCATCTAGGGAAATGGTTAACATAAGCTATGGAATCTTAGTTAAAAACAGGGTGCATGAGAGAATGTGACCACAATAAGACTAATTAAAAAAAATTAATCTAATAAACAATATATACACTTAACATCGGCACTCACCTTTCCTAGTTTTGGGGTGCCCTATGGCTTGTGACCACATTGTTTAAACAGACATTGTAGGGGCTCTGCACACACTAAATTAACTGATAATAAATAGTGGAGATTTGGTTCATGAATTGATCAATGCATTTAAGCCTGCAGCCCCCTTCAAGGGACCCCACTTTTCTGCAGGTCCGAACACTATCGCTGAAAATGGCTACAATACACATAGCTATCACATCAATGTTTGATTCCAGGCATGCTATCTGCTCTGAAGCTCACAGCACACTTTGCTTTTATAGGTGAGCAGCTACCAACACACATGTCACTAATCATCTAGGGAAATGGTTAACATAAGCTATGGAATCTTAGTTAAAAACAGGGTGCATGAGAGAATGTGACCACAATAAGACTAATTAAAAAAAATAATCTAATAAACAATATATACACTTAACATCGGCACTCACCTTTCCTAGTTTTGGGGTGCCCTATGGGTTGTGACCACATTGTTTAAACAGACATTGTAGGGGCTCTGCACACACTAAATTAACTGATAATAAATAGTGGAGATTTGGTTCATGAATTGATCAATGCATTTAAGCCTGCAGCCCCCCCACTTTTCTGCAGGTCCTAACACTATCGCTGAAAATGGTTACAATACACATAGCTAACACATCAATGTTTGATTCCAGGCATGCTATCTGGTCTGAAGCTCACAGCACACTTTGCTTTTATAGGTGAGCAGCTACCAACACACCTGTCACTAATCATCTAGGGAAATGGTTAACATAAGCTATGGAATCTTAGTTAAAAACAGGGTGCATGAGAGAATGTGACCACAATAAGACTAATTAAAAAAATTAATCTAATAAACAATAAACACTTAACATCGGCACTCACCTTTCCTAGTTTTGGGGTGCCCTATAGCTTGTGACCACATTGTTTAAACAGACATTGAAAGGGGCTCTGCACACACTAAATTAACTGATAATAAATAGTGGAGATTTGGTTCATGAATTGATCAATGCATTTAAGCCTGCAGCCCCCTTCAAAGGACCCCACTTTTCTGCAGGTCCTAACACTATCGCTGAAAATGGCTACAATACACATAGCTATCACATCAATGTTTGATTCCAGGCATGCTATCTGGTCTGGGGAACTCTATTCAATGCTTTGGATTTTTTTCCCTGCTCGCCGGGACTCGGGCATATGATACTCGCCTTCATCTGTTGGCGTGCTGTGTTGTCCTTAGGCTGTTTCTTTTTTAAATCTGGCCCGTGTTCTTTAGCCCCAATGTAGAGTATATAGGGGAAGCTGTGCTGTCAGTGTGCTGAATAATATAGAAGTTATGTACGCACGTAATGATGTTTTTATACTCACTTTTATTTGGTAATGGCACTTCTATTATAAACAAATGCAAATACAATTGTGATTACATATAAGTTGAATGCAATGAACTCTAATGGTACCACGTAACATAGTTGCTGTGCAGTGGACTCCAAAATAGATTAATCACTGCCCGGAACTGAGGAAGGGAAACAGAGCAGCGTCGGGACTCAAGCTGTTGGCACAGGGGGGTGTTGCGTGGGGCTGACATCCCGACCCGCCCGCAGTGCACCTTCCGCCGTGAGTACCTTATACATCGGGGCAGTCCGTTCCTAACCGTGCAGCACTGGAAGTCAGGCTTCTCCGTGTTAGCTTGTTGTCCTGATGCAGATCCCCGGGTTTTCTTCTTCCGGGTCCTGCGTGCAGCACAGGCTCGCCGGGTACTCGCCCCACGTAACACTCCCCTGTGCCAACAGCTTGAGTCCCGTTGCTGCTCTGTTTCCCTTCCTCAGTACCGGGCTGTGATTTCTCTAGTTTGGTGTCCACTGCGCAGCACCTATGTTACGCGGTACCGTTATAGTTCAACTTATATGTAATCTCAATTGTACGCCCACAGCTAGCACCAATGGGCTAACCTCGATGGGTGGGGACTCGCGTGATTGACACATTGAATAGCCGCAACCTTGCCAAGTCGAGTAAAAAAAAAAAGAGCAGACCGAGAAAAAAAAAATTCCCTGCTTTATGACATAATGCTTTGCGCTGGGTAATGGATGCAGTTGAGTTCCACCACCTGAAATATTAGGTGGAACTGAGTTCCACCTCCACCACATCTCTGCAGAGTAATTCCCACAGAAAAGCCTGTACGAGAGGCTTATTGCACAGCGTATGTGACATCATGCCGTCATCACCGCTGAAGTGAAGAAGAGAGGAGATAATGCTGCTCGACAGAGATAGATTGGTGTATAAAGGGCATTTACTGTTGACATTTGGTGTAAGGGGTACTACTGCTGTGGGCATTATGTGTATAAGCAATACTACTGTAGGCATTATGTATAAGTGACACTACTGTTTGGCATACATGTACAAGGAGTACTACTGTGTAGGGTAACTTGAATAAGGGGCACTACCGTGTGTCATAATGTGAATAAGGGGCACTACTATATGGTGTAATATGAATCAGGGTCACTAAATTCAGTGTAATGTGAATATGATTGTGCTACTGGGTGGCATAATTTGAATTTGAGGTAATATTGTGAGATCACTGTCCCTTTATAAAGTATGGGAGGTAGGGCACACATTTCGTAGTTTGCAGGTGGTGCCCAAAACTCTGGCCTGAACTCTGCTTAATTTAGGGTGGGGCAGTGGCAGGGGAAATTAGTTCCACCACCTTTCCAGGACTTGTTTAAGCTCTGGTTGTGTCTGATAGTGTTATGTGTATTTGTGTATACATTTGTTGGCAATAAATCTGTAATATTTTTGGCATTGGTGTGCCAGTAATAGACGTGGAAATTTGGCCTTAAGAGACCACACAGTTCATGTGCACTGTTGTACCCTTCAGAGGACCATGATGTTTCATATGTAGATTGCACAGTGCAGTAGTTGTGTGCTTGGGGTGGCATGGTGGAGTACATACATAGTACATACACAGTAACCTGGAGATAGTTTATTGTACATTTTCATAGGTGAAACAATCCAACTATGGGCCTAATTCAGAGTTCTACCCCATGCTGATGTTTTCCCAATTGAATTGACTAACAGCAGTCTGTGCATTGTCCTGAGATCAAGGTGTCAAGGTGCAGTGAGGATATAATCCCAGACTGATTTACGGGGAGATACTTTTTATTGGGGGGGGGGGGGGGGGGTAATAATGCACGTGTGACATGGCTATTTTCGGGGAGTGTATATGCTGTCAGCTGGGAGCAGCTCCTGCTTCGCTTTTGCTGCATGCACTCTGCATAGCCATAGACCTACTCAAGCAGTCGATGTTCCCCATTATTGTGTATGCATAATACGAATGAGCTGCAATGGCTCCAGTTGGGGTCTCTTTATTCCTTGGTGGCAGCTTCAATTGTTAAACACTGTACAATATCACCTGCCGGTGGAGCTCAGATCATTAAATACATACACATTTTCCGATGCAGACGAAGCACTGGTGGTAGCAATGCTGCATTCTGCAGGGCCAATGGAAGATGTTTCTTACAGCATCTGCAACGGCACATCTCCAGTGACATAGCGGGTTCACACTAGACCAGGGTTCCTCAAACTATTTTGCTCTGGGACCCCATTATACAATAAAAATAATTACAGGACCCCAGCAAGTTACTGCAGAAGGTCATCACATCACATGTGTAGTCAGCAGACAGCACATACATGGCAGCATTGTGGAGGCACAAAATGATGCGAGGAGGCTAAAATAACAGACAATTCAACAGATCTTTCAGACTCCTTGAATCACTGGCTGAGATTAGAAAAGTCATCAGCCTGATGGTCAGCAACATGGAGTCGCGACCCCATGATGAGAAGCTCGGGACCCACTTTGGGGTCAGGACCCACAGTTTGAGAACCGCTGCACTAGACAATGTGCCCCGAATATCACTCGGGCCGGATCGGACGATGTATCATCTAGTGTGTACCCAGCTTAACGTTAGCAGTTCCGTAGCCTAAAAAAGTCAACCCTGAATTAGGCCCTATATTGGGTCACAGATTGTGTTTTCTGTGCACTGCAATAATCATGAAGCATCTCATTGGTGCCTGGGAGTACATGTCATTGATAAGCGGTGAGCAAATATTTTATATCAGAATCTGTAAATTGAAGATTTTGATTCTTAAAGTTAATAGTGCTTCATATCAGCAAGTACACTGATACATCATAAATCAGCCGTTGCGATCCTACGGTCTTCTGGAAGTGCCAATCCTCCTAAGGATGTACTGATTGGCAATCCATCAGAATCTCAGGCAAATTAAGCATGTTATAAATGTCAAATTTCCCGATCCTTACCAGGATCAGAGGATCAGGATTTTTCAATCAGGTTTATTTTTCCCCAATCCCCTGACGCGACTATCAAGGGATTGCCACAAAACATTGTAGATGTATGTGCCCCTGGGGTACTAAATTGACAATTCAGAATTCTCCTGTACTCCTTTGTATTCACAAATTGGAAGAATGCAACAAACCTTAAAACTTGTAACAGCTGAACCAAAGGAAATAAGTCGTCTTGTAACTTTATTTTGAGGACTTTCTACACTCTTTTGTGAATATGTTTGAAGTTACAATTCGTTATTTGTAAATGATTTTGTGAGCAGATTGTTTTAAAAATACTTTAAAACAAATCAGTTTAATTAAAAATAAAAAGGAGGATAACCTATTGTGAAAATATATTATTGTGTACAAAAATAGGTAACCCATTTCTAAAACAATGTATAAGCATTCCGTATGGGGTCTCACAAGTGTACAAATTGGTTTTATTCTTATGAATGTTGGTTCTGCAGGAATGCTTTAAATACACATTCAGTTCCATTAATCAGAAACAATTGTACAGTATATGGATGTTCAGGGGCTAAAGCATACTAAGGGCCATGTGTATCAAGCTTCAAAAGGTGATCAAATGGAAAGTGATAAACAGCCAGCCAATCAGCTCCTAAGTGTCATTTTGCAAACAAAGCTTGTGACATGGCAGTCTCTCCACTTTATTACTTTTTATGACAGGCCAGCGCAGCATTTTTATGGTCATTTTTGTGGGCAAGAACCCCAGCAACCTGCCCCTGTCTGCCCATCAGAGTGAACACCCCGCCAAAGTTGACTGACTTACCCCTTCAATGCCTAGTTACAGAAGCTGTGAGAAAGGACATATTGGGCCTTATTTTGGTTCATTCTTTCTGACAAAATCCTTCTTAGATGGGCAAAACCATGTGCACTGCAGGTGGGGCAGATGTAACATGTGCAGAGAGAATTAGATTTTGGTGGGGTTTTACTTCAAAGTGAGATCTATATTGCAGTGTAAAAATAAAGCAGTCAGTATTTTCCCTGCACAGAAACAAAATTACTAACCCAAATCTAATTCTCTCTGCACATGTTACATCTGCCCCACCTGCAGTGCACATGGTTTTGTCCATCTAAGAAGGATTTTGTCAGAAAGAATGAACCAAAATAAGGCCCATTGATAGACATTTGGCACACTGTATAGTGTTCATTGATGGTATGTATCTGCTGTTTCAGGGAATGTACAAGCTGTAAAGGGGGAAGCCAGTGATGAAGATGAGGACACAGAGTACTTTGATGCCATGGAGGACGCACCAGCCTTCATCACAGTAACAACTGACCCGAAACAGCACAGGTAACATTGCTGTGTTTTGGAAAGTTACTAACAGCCATGACTGCATTTGACAGAAAACAAATGTGATATGATACACATATGAACAATGTTTTGTGGCGCTACCCGTAAGTTTGGTTGGGTGTAGCCGCTATGCACCGCTAAACCTGACTACGACGAGCAAGTCTAGTGTAAAAAAAAAAATCAATTGTTTATCACCCTGCAATCTCCTGTCGCTTTAAGGTGGCCAAACACCAGCGTGGGTGATCTGCCAACATGCTGGGAGTGTCGATCCGCTGACCGGGCGATCAGCGATCCGTCTGCAGAATGGCAAAATGGATCATGTTAAAATGTCCCAATTCCACGATCCCCAAACCATCGAATTATGTATATTTCATCCCCAATCCCCCATTGTGACCATCACAGGATCAGGGGCATAGGCGTGCACAGCCCATTTTATTAGGGGGTGCACCGTCAAAGGGGTGTGTTTAGCGCCACCTATTGGTTGTGTCTAGCATTGCCCATTGGGTGTGTCTAACACTGCCAATCATGCATGTTTACCATCATCTAATGGTACTCGCTA
The DNA here is from genome assembly GCF_055691185.1 of Crinia signifera. Taxonomy (NCBI): domain Eukaryota; kingdom Metazoa; phylum Chordata; class Amphibia; order Anura; family Myobatrachidae; genus Crinia; species Crinia signifera. Next base: position 383,972,712 of record NC_139217.1, read on the forward strand.
AAATATAAAATGTCTCTCAGCCAGAACATAATCTCAGGCCTATTCCAGTTTTAATATTCTTATTACTCTGAATAACAGTACATGCATATAAGTAAAAAAAAATATATGGATTATGCAGGTATGTAGTGATATGACAACGGTCTAGTACAATTAACAATGCAAAACACACAATTGATTGATTGGTGCTAATTTTAATGGAATACAGGTCTAAAAAGCAAAAGACTTTGGTAAAAGGTATTGCTGGTATTGCTAGGGTGGGCACAGCATTTGGGGGTGCCTGTGCACCCCTAACACTCGCACACCTATGATCAGGGGATTGCACCAATATGTATCGTAGACGACAGTTGGGGGCGCAATATGACCCTGTGCATCTTACATAACGTTGATGCTCTGATTTAAACATGGTTATTGCTGTTATGTGCGACTGTCTGATCAGGTTGTGTACACACAGTACAGGGCCTGCCATCATTCTGTCACTCAGCCCTGATGTTCCTTAGTGCTACGTTAGTTCACTGGCAGATATGTCTTCTGTAGTACAAAATACCTTGTCAGAGAATTTTTAGAAAGCAACTGTTTGCTGGGCGTGCTAGCTGTCACCCACTGACTTGGCACTAACTGGGCAGTCTTCACTGCTACATATTTGGCACGGAGTGCTTATCCCTGGTGTGCAATGAGAAACCATGTATTCATTTGTACTAAGTAACCTGTATTTAGATTCTCTTAGGAGAACTACTTAGTCCTACTCATGCTCTAATACAAATGCTATATACTGTACATACATGGGTGCCTGTAATAACCTCCTTTTCTTGCACCTCTCTTTGGTTCTCTAATTTTTCAAACTACACAGAAACTGAGGGGTGAATTTATGAAGCTTTGGAGAAGTGTTATCTATCCCCATAAAGAACGTTATGAGCAAGGTGATAATGGTTCAGCCAATCAGCTCTTACCTGTCAATTTACATATTGTAGCTGATTGGCTGAACCATTATCACCTTGCTCATAACGTTCTTTATGGGGATAGATAACACTTCTCCAAGCTTCATAAATTCACCCCTGAATCCTTATGTGACTGCTATGTAGAGGAAGAATATTTATAGTAAACTACAATATTGCTCTAGAGCTATAAATTGTGCTTGTAAAGTACAAGTCATATGTCCAAATAATATACAGTATTAGGGGATTTTACAGTTCAGTGAGCAATACAAAATGCTATTACAATGCAACCACATCAAGAGTCACTTTTTATAGGGGAATTCCTTTCTCTGGCCCTTATTCTGATTGATGCGGACTTTACCGCGTACTTACGGATCGCGTCTTTCTGACGTCTGCGCATGCGTGGAGAACGCTACGCGCATGTGCCACGCCTTGACTCGGTACCAGTTCGGCCAAATCCCGTCCAAAACTGTTCACCGCTATCAGTCGGGAAATAGGGGCGTATTATGGGCGTCATGCGGAATGACACATGGGCGTAGTTTCAAAGTGGGCAAAACGGGGCGGAAACATGGGCGGACACGGGGGAGTACACTTATGTTGGGGGGCGTACATTCGGAAACCACTACGAATGCACGCGATGAAAAAAGGGCAGAAATGTGCGGTGTCCACAAGTGTACTATTGCTTTGCGGACACCACTCGTTCATGCGGTTGGCGAACGTACGCCTAATGACTACAACCATTAACACCTGAACCCAATAGAATCTACTCCTTTACTCATTACTCACTAATAGGACGCTTGTCAGTGCTTTAATTGAAACCATTGCTGCTTCAATTGCTGTAAGGGTTAATGTGTGCAATGCATGTGTTAGGCATGCTTGTAAGGATATATTGGAATCTAATTGATTCCAATTCCAAATAAGCAGTTTTTTATGAGGATAGGTAATTGAATAAGTGGGTCATGTGATGTCTTGCAGAAGATACTTCATAGTGGGTTGTTTGGCGTAAATCCTCCGCTTACGTGCGGTAGCACCGCTTGGCTCCCGGTCGGATGCGGTATTCCCGAGCATACTCTGTAATACTCTGTAATACCGTGCCGAATCGGAGTGTTTCTCCCGCACACGCATGCTTTGTATGTCGTCCGTAAACACGCCCTGTTCTTAAAGAGTGAGTCCGTCCGAATGCGGAGGACACGTGGGCGTTTCTACGGACGATGGCCGCATGCGGCAAAACACCGTGGCGTGCGGACCGCTCCGTAAGAATGCGGGAATTTCCGCACCGATCAGAATAAGGGCCTCAGTTATGTGCGGTCATGATTTGCTGCTGTGCACATCTCAGTGTTAAGGTCACCAAACACTAGGGTTCACATGCAAATTGGGCTGTTTTAATGCAATTGTGGCAATCAGGCGCATGAAAAGTGTCCAAATTCTATGTGATTGACAGTAGGGCCGATGCAATATGCGGTACCGTGCACATAGCACCAGAGCATGTGAGTTCCACCTCTTGGGTTGCTTCCAAGCCGGGCAGGCTTGGATCACATGTGATCCTGTGTTCGCTGGCTGTTTGTAAGGTGATTGACAGGAAGTAGGTGTCTGGGGGTGGGGGATGGAAACCGGCTGTTTAGTGGGAGTGCTAAGAAAAATGCAGGCGTACCTATTAAACCGCTGGGAGAAACCGGGATTTTATGTTTTCACCACCATAGTTCATATCATCTAGTGCGTATGGAGCTTTACAGTATGGGCTGCAGAGAGTAAAGCCCCATACACAATAGGCGATCTTGTTCACAATTTCACTCAGAAAGGGCTTTCTAAGTGATATTGTGGCCAATTTTGCCTAGTTTGTACCAGTGGCGTAAATATGAACTATGAAATTTGCGCCCCCCTGCTGCAAATTTTGGCAGCGCATTACCCCCCCGCCCCCGTAGGGTTAACACTTTTTTTCTTAGCAGCAGGAGCCGGGACCCGCAGACAGAAGCACCGGCGGCAGGGGCAGATGGCAGCGGGTAACTATAGCCCCGCAGACCCCCCGGTGCCCTCACCTTCTCAGCGCCTCCCCGCCACCGCGGGGGCTATAGTTATGCCACTGGTTTGTACACTCCCTGTCATTAACGATTCACACTCCCGCGTGCCGTTAACCCACCAACTCCCTTGTCCAGCATGTCTGGATGAGAAATGTCCTCATTAGCGACAGACATTTTGCAATGGCAGCACGCCCGTCACTCCCCTCGCCACAGGGATACACAGGGATACTTTTAATTTGCACCTCTAAATAAAGAAAATTAGGTACTTATGTAGTATCTGGGCTGCCGATTTTTTGATTGTATGCCTTAAGTTAAGGCATACAATCAGATGCGATGCGATGCGATATCGCATCGCATCGCATCGCATCCGATATCGGATGCGATGACCCGATTTTTCCATAGGAATCAATGTTAAAATGATTCCTATGGAAAAATGGGTCCTTTTCATACCCCTACTATCCAAGTGGGCATGGAGTTGGATATAAACCTGTGGCGAGCGTAGCGAGCCACCGAGCCCGAAGCGTGGCGAGCGAAGCGAGCCCCGCGAGGGGCCGGTATTCGTCCCCTCGCGGGGCTCGCTTCGCTCGCCACGCTTCGGGCTCGGTGGCTCGCTACGCTCGCCACAGGTTTATATCCAACTCCATGCCCACTTGGATAGTAGGGGTATGAAAAGGACCCATTTTTCCCATTGAATTCCATGTTAAAATGGACTCAGTCCATTTTAACATTGATTCCTATGGAAAAATCGGGTCATCGCATCGCATCGCATCGCATCGAATCGCATGGTCGCATGCGATGCGATGCGATCTCCCGATCCGACCCGATTTAGAAATCGGCAGCCCAGATACTACATAAGTACCGAAAATTATATTGGTGCTTTTGGTACCTACATTATAGTCGTTCCTATGGGACTTAATTTATTTATAATTTTATTTGAATTTACCCCTAATAATATGAAGATACTAGCCCACATACTAAATACTGCAGTTGTCATCTAAAACGTGAAGATGATGATTGGTGTTTTATGTATGTATTCAAAATCATAGAAAATAAATAAAATATAGTATAGAGTCTAATGCCCCCACCCAAAGGGAAGTTAACAGTGATGATCTCATTGTGGTATATTTACAGCTAACATGCGGATACAATCAACAATGGTGTCCCCACAAAGGCTGTGCTAGGCTTCGCTTGTCCTATAACAAGCCTGTTCAGTATGTGTCTGACTTCCCTAAGAAAACTGGGTTTGCAAAACCATGGGGTGTTAAATCATGCCACATACTAAAGCATTATTTTTCCCAAAACTCCCTTTCATCTACTGCCACATTGGGTATCCTGGTGCTATCCATGGCTACTATAGCATATTGGTGCCTGTAGATGCAGAATCCATGTAATCTGCTGTTTAACACTTATATTAGAAGCAATGGTGTTCGGATGCCACAGAAGGCTCCTTAATTCCCACATTAACTCCAAATGAGAAAACATGGAAATCTTTTTGGGGAGCCGACTGCCGCTTAATTTCCAGGCATACCACCGAAGGGGTTCACATTTTTCTGAAATCTTCAGATAAATCTTTGTCAAAATGCACTGTTTGCACAAAATCTTTTGCCCGGTACTGACGGGGAGTTCAAGGGAAATCTTAAGATAAAGCATAAGATCACAGTGGGCACCTTTAGTGCATTCAGCAGCCTCTAACAAATTATGTAAGTTGCATGGCAGGAACTGAATTCAGCATGGATTAGTAAAATTGATGGCCTGTGTAGACAAGTATTTTTCAGCATGTGGCTTGGCAGATATTAAGCTGTAATCCCAGCATGCCTGCCATGTTTAGTCCCAGGTTGCCTAAGCTCGAATTCTACAATTTTAATATTTTTGTTTCAGTGACGCATTTTCTCATTTGTTTTGGCAGGCGCTCTGGCAGTAATCACAGCAGTGCTAGCGGAAGTCATCCAGAAGATTGGCATCTAGAAGACAATGTAAGAATATTAATCGGCAATCTCACAAAAATAAACAGTTTATTAGTTATTTCTGAAATGTTTCAGTGGAAATCTTTTAATAGGTTCAATAGCACTATTAGGTGTAAGCATATTTGATGTTATTCATACATTTATAAATATATCTTGACATTTTGGCCCATTTGGGCATCAATCACATGTAGCAAAAGACACACCTAACAGAAAGCATATTTCCATTCACCTGTTCGGTTGGACACATCTCAAAACGATCCAGTTCAAAATCCATAGCCTTTGTATTAGGCGTAATACCGTAGTTGTTCTATACTTTCTCAGCCACTATAAATTACAGTAGAGTCTTGACCGTGCTAATGCTAAAGTCACATTCCCCTATTTGAATCCCCGTATAATAACACGATTGTGACACAGCAGAGAATATTGTCTTAAAGAAACCGCTAAGGTTGCATTTTCAATTAAACCTCTAATTAAATACAAAAAGCAAACGAAATTCAAATAAATACATCTGTTGATTTATTCTTAACATCAAATGGTAATCTGGTAATGCCAGTACAGTAATGCAGATAGACTACCACAGCTTGATATAATTGTTGGGTTGCGACACTAAAGGGCGTACACAGGGTTCGACCCGGCAGCCATGGATACTGATTCTATATGGACGGCCAGTGGGTTGCCGGCATCGGCCAGGAGCGAGTGAGGGACGGCAGGAGGACAGTGTGCAGCGAGAGGGAGGTGGAACTGCTTTCGATCTGCCAGATGATGTCCTGTGATGTCAGCCCCCCCCAGCAGGCATCGGCCTGCCCACATACCCATGGGAACACCTGGCTTTTTTATGGGGATGCCCGTAAAATGCTGGGCGTTCCCATGGTCCAGCACTGTCACCTCTCCTGGCCCTCCCTCCATGCAAGGAGCGAGCCGTTTGTTGCCGGGGTCTGCACATGCGCAAATACGCCCTTGCACAGACCTCAAAATTTGCCCTGTTCTGAGTGATGTAAAATTAGGCCCAATGTTACTGAGTCATCATATTTGTTATCATTGTACCATCTGGCCAGCACCCACAGCCAGCCTCTATGCTGGGTGGGGATTATGTGACATGTCCTTACTGTAATAAGCCTACAGATTGCTGTCCACCTCTAGGAGCCGTTAGTCATTGTTATGTAATAAAATGACAGTACATATAGGTGTATGTGTATTCATGTATGATGCACAGTGAGGGAATGAGGGTTGGGCACCAAAAAAATGAGTGTACATTTCATGGGCCATATTGTGTACAGATTGTGCTCATCTACATAGGAATAAATAATAACAAGGTGCAAATGTGTCTGTTCCCCTCCATCCAGTGGTAAAAAAGTGACCACATCATGGGCGCAACACCACTTCCTGTGTGCGTGTGCACCTACTGTATCTACTCTCACTTTTATTTTATAATTAGCTTTGAATTATCAAGTGCAGGTTAGACCAGTGAAAGCAAATGTGCGATAGGTGGTCATTATTGCTTTGTAGCTCATTTGAGTTTTGTGTGTTCTAAAAAGCCAGTCAATGTAAATCAAGTTTATAAAATGTTTGATAACTTATGTGCAATGCATCTCTCTAAGGTGTTCCATAGCTCACAAGAAGGCAGCTACTGTGGATCTAAGCGCAAAGATCTCCTGCCTAAGAAAAGGAGAAGGACTCGAATTCCAGACAAACCAAACTACAGCCTTAATCTCTGGAGTATAATGAAAAACTGCATTGGCAAAGAGCTATCCAAGATCCCCATGCCTGTACGTGAGTTGTCAGGACCACTCTGTAAAGAAATGTACATAGATGTTTTCTTTTTTGTGGTTTTTAAAGATGCCAAACAGATTATTTTTAAATGGATATTCTTAATATATGAGAGAGAAAATATAAATGTAAAGGTGGGAAGAAGATTTGTTGATGGTAGATTACGGGAGGGACAAGGGAACATAGACTGTTGGTGATGTGGATGGGAGGGGAAACCTCGTCAAGGTAAACCTGAGTTCCGGAGCATCAATGTTGGCAGAAAATAATAGAATGTGGCCCTTTTAAAGGAAAGAACTAGAAATGTTTATTAACTAGCTATGGAGTCCAACCTGTTGAGTAGCTTTAGTTGTCTCCTAAGGAGCGCAATAGCTGATTTGGCTGTGGACAATTTTTCAGAGAATCATTAATGGAGCGTATACATTGATTTATTGAAGGATAAGAAAGTTATAGGGCGGGATGTAATGCCAGCCGAGTTCAGCAGCAACGCGGGATGCTGATCGAACTCGGATGATTTTTAAAAAGGGCAACCACTTACAAGGTATGGTTTTGCCTTTCAAGTGGTTGCCCCTTTAAAAAAAATCTGAGTTCAGCCAGCATCCCACACTGCTGCAGAACTCGGGTGGCTTTACATCCCGTCTATAGTGTCCACTTGGTTGGGGAAAGAAGCTTCCACCATGGAGCCAAGAAGTCTGTGTTTTATATATTAAGAAAAAAATTAAATAGTACACTTTGTATTCTGCGACTTGAATCTGTGTAGATATTGGGGTACTTCTGATCTTGGATGCTGTGTTGCAAGTAGTACCTATATTGAATACAAAACATGGCTGGTTTTGTATTGAATATATTAGCTCCTTTAATTTTTGCATTTGAAGCTGCTGTAGATGCATTGTAAGCATGTTACGTAACCATATTCATCTCTACAACCTGTCTGGTGGGAAAAAAACAGATTTTAATGAATGGGAGCAGATGGCAATGGACCATTTTCTCCTAAACGCTGAAAAATAGACCATATCTATTCTTCGTCTTGTTTTTGTTGAAGGAACTTATCCTTTGGTGGTTTTCATTGTGCGAGTGCTTCTCTGCAACTGTTGACACCTCTGTTTGCATTTTGGTCGTGTGCATTGGATGTTTATATGGATTATGGTCCTTTTAGATATTTATTTTCATCAATGTAATATGCATAAGAAATTCCAAGGTGCTTAAATTCATCTGATGCCCACTTCAGCAATACAAGGCTCACTCTGCCTTTCCAATGACTGATAAGCAAACAAATGGGGAAGTAAGTTACAGCTTGGTGCTGGTTACATATTAAATAAAATGAATCTGTAACCAGCCCTAAGCCTTAATTTACCATTTTCTTGTGTATCATATATTTTTATCTGCCCTATTCAGGGTTTTCACCCCTCGACAAATATTAATCCAGTATGGGATCTGCATGTATGATCAACAGTCAGAATGTTAACAATAAGATAGTGGACAGTGAGCCTGATTCTGATGTAGTTGGAGTGTGCCTCATTGCTGCTTCTTTGGAAGTAGCAGCTGTGCACTGATATGGTGATGCCTCCTGCATACATAGATGCCTCCTGTATAAATGTGTGATACATTGCTGCTTTCTAGGCTTTGTCCTAGTGACTCCATCGGTCAGATGAGTAATCCACAAGGTCACGTAAACCAGCTGCCACAGCTCCTTCTAAGAGTCCATGAAATCTCCATCACTTTTTTTACAGATTTTTTTTTTTGGGGAGGGGGGATGGGGATAATTCGCTTTTATTGAAACCCCAGGAAAACACATGGGATAGCCACATAACAGGTTAGTTAGCAGTGGAAATATTGACTTTCAGTATGTTTTTGTTAATTACAGAAATTAGTACAGTACTACAATCATACTTGCCTACTTTTTACCTACTTGCCTAATTTTGCTTGCTAACAAACGAATCAATAGATTCTGACACTTCATCAAACCTCAACAAACCTATTACTGTAGAAGAAGTGCTCTTAACCATTGCTTCACAGAAACCTTCAAAAGATGGGTTATTTTAAAACATTCCAAAGCTCCCTTATACCTCATCTCACACAGCTGTTTAATCTAATATTGGAGGGCTCCCCATTTCACACAGAAACCACCAAGGCACAATTACTGTCATCCCGAAGCCAAAAAAAAAAAAAACACCTTGTCACCAATTAAGGTTCTATATCACTTCTTAATACTGATCTCAAAATCTTCGCAAAGGTACTGGCCAACAGACTTAACCCAATCCTCCCTACTCTATTTCACCTTGACCAAGTTGGTTTTGTCCCATCCAGACAAGCTTTAGACAACAATATATACAATTGTAGCAGCGCTTCTCTACAATGAATGATACTACACAACAAATATAATAAATATTTTATATAGATATTAAAAATACACATACATTTCAATACATAAAATGAATATAAGTAAAAATAAGTGTTTGATTAATGAGCTCACTCACAGGATTGGATAGAAAATACAGGTAAGTGCACATTACCAAGGGAGGACTGGATGAAGGATCACTGATCTTAAATTATGAATTGTTGGAACATCACAGATCCTTTCTGTGATTACGGAGTTGTAGGTAAACCGTTGGAGGAATCTGTGGAAATTGAAGCTTTGGGACCCCCAAATAGCCCAAATGGGCCTCACTTGGATGGTGGTACACGGTGGTGGTAATTGGTTCCGCTGGAGGAGTCTGTGCAGAGATGGTATGCCGTTCTTGTCATTTCTTTGTGCCAAGTCTTTATTCAATAAAAATATTGGAAACAAAAAAACTAAAATCAGTAATTGAAAAAAAAAAAAAAAAGAAAGAAGCCTTTTACAGAAATGTACCGCACAGAAACCAAATGACGATATCCCTGCCTTTCCTGCTCCCTTCTATAGAACTAGGCATTAATCAGAACAAATGCGCTTATCAGACCGTTGTCAGGAAAATGAAAAACTGTACAAAGCAGAAAACTTTGCTGGGTTTTTAACTTATGCTGTAGCCCAGGAAAGGATTAAATTATTCCTTATTTTCCTGTTTGCAGCTGATGAATAGCACACACATGCTAGATGTAAAGTAAAACTTCATAAAACGCCTTGGGGAATATCCAGAGCCGGCCCTAGACTAAATGATGCCCTAGGCAAGATTTTGTCTGGTGCCCCCTAGCACCGCCACTAGTTCCGCCTCTGACCCTGCTCCCCTTTCCCAGCACCATCAACCCTCATCATAGCAGTCATAATTTTGGTGCTCCTACCCGCAATATTTTAAATAGAAACAGTGTACACATTAGGTGCGCAGCCCAAACAGTAGTGTGTTTTTGCTGGGAAGGGGCATGGCCACACAATCTTACCCCCAATTCAAATTATGCTACACAGTAGTGCAACTTTATTCACATTATATCATGCGATGGTGTCCCTTATTCATGTTACATCACACTTTACCTTATAAACATTACTCCTCACATTATTCACTTTATACCCTTAGAAAAAAATCCTGAGAAAATATTGTATTTTAAGCACCTCCATGGCCACACTGCAACCCAGCACAAAGCAGTGTGTGCTGGGCAGAGGAGAAGAGCTGCAGCTGCTGCTGCCCGGGCCCCCACTGGGCCCTTCCATCAGACTTTGGCCCTACCCCTTTCTCTTGGCACCCCTGATAATACCACACAGTAATGCCCCTTACATATTACACACATTATTAATGTCCTTATAACCATAATGCCCCTTACACATTATGCCAACCTTTATTAATGCCCTTCATACACATAATGACACACATAATGCCCATTACACATATGTTGCACATTATTTATGCCCTTATAAACATTACACACATAATGCCTGTTACACATATGTCGTACATTATAAATGCATTTCTACATGACACACATAATGCCCCTTACACATATGCCGAACACTATTGCACAACCAACCCACCCACAGACAGCACTGGCACAGCAGCTAACACTGTGACCTCTGCCTCTGCATGGATACAGATGTTTCCTCATACATCTTGCCTCAATAGGCCATGCAGCTCCTGGCCAGTTCTGCTAACGTTGGGTGCCTTTTTTTGCTCAAAATTCGTCTTATTTGCTTTGTTATGACCAGCACACACAAGGAGCTTCTGATGATTAAAATGATATGTGGCATGCCTATATTCTGTGAGCGACTGTGGCTGTACCTGCGTACGGAATGCTATGTTACAGTGATTTCCATGAATACACTATTTCATATGCAGATACAGCCTCACTCACACACAGAATATAGGCATGCTGCATATCATTTTAATCAGCAGAAGCTGCTGGTGCCCCTAGGCATTCCAAATGCCCTAGGCAATTGCCTAGTTTGCCTATGCCTAAGGCCGGCCCTGGGAATATCTCTAATAAGGCAGGCAAGGTCACTCGCAGAGGTTCTTTCGGAGGTGAGGATGACAACTACACAGCACGGTTCCTTTTTAATTTGGAGGATTTATTGCATTGGGACCGATGCACAAGCTGCGGAAATGAAATATTTTCAGACAAAAATAAAAGTGAGATTTCTGCCGTGTAGGTGGGAAATTTGATGAGCTCAGTGCACTAATTTTTCAGTCCTATTTTTACCCCCATGTGTTGCAAGAAGGAAACATTAACATCTTCTGTCCTTTTTGTTAGTGACTGTGTAGGAAACGTATTCTGCCTGTGTGAATGCGTGTGCTTTTATTTAACCCTTTGAGTGGCAACGTTGTTGTGAGCGATCCTCAAAATATTCGCTATCCCAGCAACTGTTCTTTTAGTATAAATAAATACAAGGTACTTTAGCAGGGCGCCCACTAAGCAAACTGCGTTGCGGGGGATTCTGCGTAAGAAAATCACATTGCATCGCATCACATGCGATTTTTGCATAGGGTGCGATGCCATTGACTTTGCTAGACGTTTGCATGAGATGCAGTGAGATTTAGGCACCACCCCCCCCCCCCCCACTATCCACGCCACCCCAAAGCGTGGCGAGCGTCGGCGGAACGCGTCCTCCCAACCTTTTCGTACCCCCACTATCCACGTCGGCGTGGAGTTGATTTTATATAGTGTGGCGAGCGCACGCGGAATACATGTAAGGTAATCCACGTCCACTCGCCACACTTCAGGCTCGGTGTATAACATCAACTCCACGCTGACGTGGATAGTTGGGTCATGAAAAGGTCGGGAGGACGCGTTCCGCCGCCGCTCGCCACAATGCAATGCGATTTTCCTATGGTGCCGTACGTATGCTAATTGGGCGCCCTGATAATACATAAGTACCAAATACAAATACACACCTGTACTATTAATTCTAAATTTCTGCCACCAACAGGTCTGGACTCAAAGCATTGGTCGCTCCTTGCCTTTTCTCCATACAAATATATTTTACGGCAATCAGAGTTAACATTAGCCAAATAATAATGGCATTAAATGTATGTGATGCTTATACTAGGCTGAACTGTCTAGCACCAGTTCTCTGAGAATGAGGTAATACAATGATAAATATTTCAAATAAATAATAATATTTGATCTACAAATGTAAAATCTCGTAGCTGTTCCTCTTTTGGGTGTTGTGTGACGCACCCCCAGGATTAATAGATGCCATGCAGATGCGCACAACGGGACCGATTCAGATGTGGTTTGAGGGTGATTCGCTACTACTCACTTGCAAGCAGGAGCGATGCTCAGATATGGTAATGCAGCAGGATAATAGGCGCCACCTGCATGCATTTGTGATCCCGTGCTGCACCTGAGGACGTAGCATCGGATCACTTGAACACCATTGACCCAGCTTCTTCCGGAAGTGGGGCGAGCTACAAAGCCCTTCCAAAAAGCATGGGATTTTTCCTAACATGAATTCCCATGTTGTGCATATGGTCCTGATGTTAACTTATGGCTAAAAAAGTAAAACATGTTAATGTAAGACTCGGTACTTGTGTATTTTGGCGGCGCCCCCGATGTCCGTCGTTCGACGAACGGATCGCATCGCATGTCATGCACCCGATGGCATGCGATGCGATGCGACACGATTTTGACCCCCTATACGACCAAAAATCGTATAAGCACCCTAAAGGGTGCTTTTGAGCACCCAAATGGGTGCTTACAATGTTAAATGCACCCCCACGCCACCCCCCACTATAAACGTGAACCCGAAGCGTGGCGAGCGCAGCGAGCCCGCGAGGGGCGGCGGTACGCGTCCTACGACCTTTTCATACCCCCACTATCCACGTCGGCGTGGAGTTGAGAATAGAATAGTGTGGCGAGCGCAGCGAGCCACCGAGCCCGAAGCGTGGCGAGCCCCGCGAGGGGACGCGGATACCTTCACAGTTATACGCGTCCCCTCGCGGGCTTCACAGGTGTCCGTGGCGACGCGGACACCTGTGAAGCCCGCGAGGGGACGCATTTACCTGTGAAGGTATCCGCGTCCGCTCGCCACGCTTCGGGCTCGGTGGCTCGCTGCGCTCGCCACACTATTCTATTCTCAACTCCACGCCGACGTGGATAGTGGGGGTATGAAAAGGTCGTAGGACGCGTACCGCCGCCCCTCGCGGGCTCGCTGCGCTTGCCACGCTTCGGGTTCACGTTTATAGTGGGGGGTGGCGTGGGGGTGCATTTAACATTGTAAGCACCCATTTGGGTGCTTAACATTGTATAAGCACCCATTAGGGTGCTTATACAATGTTTAATCGCATCGCATCGTATGACATCGTATGCCATGTACAATGGCATACAATTTCAAAATTGTATGCCATCGTGCACTATCGTACGATATCGCGTCGCATCGCATACCATCGTATGTGTTATGGTATGCGATGCGATGGGCGCCGCCAAAATACACAAGTACCTAAGACTCAAACTGAAAAATCATTTTTAGTCATGTAGATGCACCTGGGTAAGATTATAAAATGGATCAGTATGAAACAGATTTCCAAAAATGACAATTACTGAACAGGCATCTGAAGGCCATGTTCCGTTCTACAGATTGTAAAGCCATCTGCTGCACACACACAGGGGCAGATGTACTAAGCCTGGTGAAGTGATGAAGTGTAAGATGATAATGCACTAGCCAATCAGCTGTGCTTGAAAAATTACAGTTGGGAGTAGATTTTCAGGTGCGTTACCACCTTAGACTTTATCACCACTTTATCACTGTACCAGGCTTTATACGTGTGCCCCACAATTCTAAAAGCTGTCCTTTTCATTGTCCCAAACAACATAGACATATAACTCTCTGCTGCAACCCACCAGTCACAAATGCACACATAGACACTTATCAAATATGACAGTATATATTCTAATATTGAGAACTGTACATCTGCTAAACCCTCTTTATTTGTGTCCTAAGCAACTAACCCCAATAATGTATCAAAGCCACTAATTTGCCAAGGTAATTCTTCTTTGCTTTGTGGCAAAACAGACACACTCAGACAGTTCCAGGTCAGGTGAACATTGCACATGAACAGGCCCCAGGCGGGGGGGATCCCCGGTGCTCCGGCGCTCACCCGCTCCGGGTGGAGGGAGATGCGGATACGGGAGGGGGGTGGGGGCGGTTAGAGCTCCACGGGGGTCAGTGCGGGCTCCAGGGGTGGGGGTAGGCTCACTCACCTGCTTCCTCCTGCTCTCCTCGGTGTCGGGACCCTTCCTCCTGCTGCTGCTGCTGCTCCTCCAGGCAGCTCATTACCGCCCCCCAGTGGCCGGCGCCCTAGGCAAATGCCTAGAGCTGCCTAGTGGTGGCGCCGGCCTTGTGAATAGGGAAAGCATAGGTTAATCACTCGTGTACCCGTGTTAAATAGGGAGTAGAAGGTCGCAAGTAAAAATACATTGTTATTTTACTCATTTCTACTAATATCCCAACAGTAACATAATTCCCATGTGAAAAATAAATAAATATTGAAGCACTTTATTTTTATGCTATTGTCATCTAGAGATAGTGGAAGGATGATGACATAACAACTTACGCTGACCCTTGATGCTGGGTATTGGGAAGCCATTATGTTCACCTTGGCAAACCTTTTAAGCAGCGGAAGCCCATAGACACCTGTTCCTACCTGGGTAGGGCTTTTCTGAGTTGACCATTGGAGTCATAAGTGTCTTAAGTAGCCAGTTAATTTTAATTTATTGCATTAACCTAGAGTTTGTAGCATCCAGAAAACCGTGACACAGGCATGAGGTAGGTGCTATGTAGATTTTTGCACAGTTGGTTGATAATTTTTTGCATTGCACACTGCGTGTATATTCATTGCAATACAACACTTTCATGGTGATGATCCCGAATCCGATGCATAAACACTGTATTACCACTGTACATCCCTGATCCTTTTGCCAGCGTCCTGTGCTAAGGAGAAGCCTAGCAAGTTGCAAACCCCGCATTGTGACCTTTTTAGAGAAAAGCCTTCTTGTAAATCACTGTCAAGGAACTCACAGATGGAAGACTAAAAAAAGATTCTGTGTGCTGGTCTATTTTAGGGGATTTATCTGGATACTAAGGCTTGGTCATGACTGTACTTTATGTATCTATATTTTTTTTTTAACCCATCCACATATTTGTTAATGCCGAAGTGAGCATCAGCTGTTATTTATGGGTTTGTGGAAATATGTTTCTGTTGCTAAATCTCCGCATCATAAGCTTTTTCTCATTATTTACCTGTAGCCACATAAGTTCTAACATGCTTGAATGGATTAGTTTATTGCACAGCTGATACCAGGTAAAAGCGAGAGGGGATTGCTTTAGGATCATCAGTGTATGTGACCAGGCTGCTGATAGGACAGTTGGTGCCTGACATGTCTCAGGAAATGAAGGATGCTCACTGCATCTCTCTCATCCCTTGAGGATAGCTATGTGTCAAAGCACAGAATGGCAAGATGATGTGGAAGACAGGAAAATCAAAGGCGGTTCATTGAGTGAGATGCACATCTGGATAGTTTTGACCAGGATTGTGAGATTATAGCAGAAATCCAGTATATGGAATTGGTCATGTAGTAATCTATCTCTGTAATGACAGTATATGACCGTATGCTCAGATGAGAACAATCTAAGACTCTGCCCTTGCTATATATTTATAAGATAAAGATTAAGGCCAGTATTCAATGCCTCAGATTCGCCGTTTTTTTTCAGTGAATCTGGCAATTCGCTGGGTTAACGGGTTAAAGTGAAATGTCGGCATAAAAAGAAATCCATACAAATGTGATTGGTATCAAAATAATATTCATGAGTGTCAGTGCAGCCATCAGGGGGTTTGTGTGGGGGGTGGGGGGGTTGCGGGGACTCCAGCCCCGTGCCAGACAGAAAGAGCCACTGCTGCATATATCGGAAGTCTCACCAGGCATGTCCGGGGTACAAAAAAGGAGAATAGGGGCCCTGCGTATTTTGTCAGTCCCGGGCTCCACAATTTCTAATGGCAGTCCTGATAAAAGTCATGGTATTGGAAGCTATTTTAATTTAGGCAGTGATAGACTGAACAAGGTTACATTGCGCTAAGAGCAAAGTGGAAGTAAGGCTTGGTGGCTGCTGTATATGGGTGGAATTTTACAGAATAAAACTCCACCATTTAAAACCCCACAGTGTAAAAGTGTCCTTGGTTGGTGTGGTGGGGCTGCTGACCCAGCTTTAGCTGGCACTATCTGGAATTATGCAGGAAGAATACAAAACCTTTCTTCCATAATAAAATCGCCGAATGATCACATACACCCACCAACCATAACAATAAATCTACTGACAGGGGAAGTGAGTGACATTTATTATCTTGTTAGAGTGGCACCTGTCAGGGGATGAGATGGGTTTGGTTCATTAAATCGACAGTGAATAGATTGGCCGTGCCTTGGTTGACCCCACAAAGTGGACATGGCAACAAGATCAACACAAGGAAAAGGTCGACACCTGAGTGGACACACATAATATTAGGCGGCTACAAGGCCACAAGTGAACACGGTTATTACAGTAGTGTATGCAGGTAGATGGGTGTATTGTTATCTGTGTAAACAGAATACCTGCTGAGATAAAGGACAATTAATTTCCAGCAATGTTTATATTGAAGTTAAAATTGGAACCCTATTCTGTTACCATACATTTGCATTGCATTAATGCTTTGTATGGTCATTTACTGTTAGTCTAAATTTGTATATTATACTCCGATATGTAGGATTGTATGTATACCCTTGCTAACTGGATGCTGGTGTGCTTCTGTAAATATCTTACACCAGCAGAACATTATAACACTAACATTGTTTTTATTCTGATCTCTGTATATACCACTTTTATTAATAGGAAAGGAAGGCACTATCCCAATACACCAAAGACAATGATGGAGAAACTCTGCGATCTGATCATTGTTTCCATCTATAGCACAGACAGCCCATAGGGAGACAGTAAGAGAAAGGCAACAGAAAAGGGATTGGCAATCCCAGGGGATCCGATATGATTTCCCGGCGGTCGGGATCCCGGCGGTCGGAATCCCGACACTGGAATCCCGACCGCCGAAATCCCGACAAGGGGGGGACATGGATCGCTCCCCCTTGCGGGCTCGCAGCGGGCCCGGTGCCTCGCTACGCTCGGCACGCTATTTTATTCTCCCTCTATGGGTGTCGTGGACACCCACGGAGGTAGAAAGTTTTGGGATTTCGGCGGTCGGGATTCCAGTGTCGGGATTCCGACCGCCGGGATCCCGACCGCCGGGAAATTAACCGCATCCCATCCCAGGTGGTGACTGGGAGATTGATAGTAGTGCACAGAAACATGGCCCATTTAGTGGGTGTACTATGGGAGTATTGTAGGTGCAAAGAGGATGAGCTCACAGACACTCCACCACTCACACATAATACTGTACTCAACAACGAGACTGGTGCAAGTTGCAGCGGCGCAGCGCTGGCATATAAGGACAATCAGTATTAACACAGGCACTAATTTTCATTGGGCGAGGACCTCCCCCATACCAGTGGTTCCCAAACTGTGTGTACAGGCACCCTGGGGAGCTGCAAGACTCTTCCAGGGGTGCATTGGGTTGGTGGTCCAGGACCAATTGTAATTATTTAGGGATAAAATGATGGGAAAAACAAGTGCTAGTGGCTGCCAATCATAAAACATGTGGATAATCAGAAGCATAAATGTATACCAGCACATAACTAAACCTAAGGATGACCGAAAAGGCACCATTTACCTTATTTAATATTGTATTTCAATATATGTGATTCAATAATGTTTGGGAACCATTGGCCTATTCAGTTTGCTTAAACTATTTTTCTGGGAGTGCCGCAAACCCAGTGCTATAGTGATTGCAAGGAGATTAGCCTATATGTTGGATTATATACATTTGTGGTTCAAAGTTCGGTGTTTTGTGTGGTTTTAAACCTTTCTCATCTCAAAAAGTATTTTACTCCGCAATATCCGTGCTCTTCCCAGGATATTTTGCAACACTGGTGGCGTTAACAGGTAGCCAGGTGGGGATATGAAATATTTCCAGATACTGAAAAATGTTAAATTCCTTCTATTGATTTGATCAATTTTAAACTAAATATTTTTAAACCACAGGTGAAAATATTCCCCCCCCCCCCCCCCCTACAACCCCCAAGTTAGCTGGTCACATATATAATTGTGGCCAGCGATGCATGCCGAGACGCGCTATGCTTCAAAAAGATAGAGCCAGTGGCGTAAGTTTGTCCCAGCTGCCCGGAGGCAATACATGTATATTGGTTGCCCCCCCCCCCCCCCCCACACACACACACACATGCACAACCTTATACAATCTATATGTGTGTCCATTCTGAAATGTATATTTATATCTCTATATACTGTATATCTAAATATAGAGATAGAGAGAGGTAGAGAGGACACATACATTTCAGAACTCAATCACAGAAGCAATATTGATGGCTTTCAATTAACTGATTTAAACTTGCAGTTTAGGAAAGGTGCCCCCTTGGGAGCAGGAGCCCGGCGGCAGATGACTCCATTGCCTCCCAGAGTTCTGCCTCTGGATAGAGCTGTGATCTCTGTTACTCTTCCTGACACAGCCATATAAGTGCAGTGTGTCTCTGATTTTGCCCATCAGACCCCAGGAGCAGTATAGTGCCCAGTGGTATAAAATAAACGGTACTTATATGCAGGGGCGGATCCAGGATAAAATGACAGGGGGGGCACCATGATAAAAAAGGGTTTGGGTGCAACACGGATTGGGAAAAAATTCACATAATGCCACACGGATTGAGCCAAAAATCCCATAATGCCACATGGATTGAGCCAGAATTCACAATACACTTCATAAACAGGGACATTGTCCACCAAAGGCTCGCATTAAACATTTACACCATAATGTCCATTACACGTTAAGTTACACGCCATTATGTGTTATGCCAAACACCATAATGCCTATTAAAAATTATGCTACATAAGTGCTGCTTCTCTACATGCTCATTGCCAAGGGTTCCATGCTCATTGCCAGAGGCTCCATGCTCATTGCCATGTGGGATTACATGCTCATTGCCAAGGGGGAATACATGCTCGTGGTAAATGGGGGACAGCAGAAGTGATAGCCACTGATAGTGGCAGAGCCTGGCTGTATTCAGAGCACTGCAGGTACCGGCTATTTGAAATAATACCACTTTCACACCAGAAAATGCATTCCCAGGTTGGCCCCTTTTACACCAGCCTAGTCCCTGCATTTTCTGGTGTGAGGGGGAGAGAAAACCACCCCTCCCCCCTTTAACCAGTTATCTCATTTAGGGGCAGATGTATGAAGGGTCGTTATGGGGGAGAAGGGGTATCAGCGCACGTTATGTGCACTGATACCGCTTCTCCCCCATGTATGAAGGAGGTGACATGCGGTAAAGGACAGGGGCGCTATGCGCCCCTGTCCATATCGGCGCTGCTATCAAAATGATAGCAGGCCGAATGTATGAACGGTCAGCATCGCTGACCGTTCCGCACGAAGCCTGCTTTGGCTTCGCCAGCATCAGGCTGGCGAAGCCCTATCTAAACAGCAGGGACAGCGCTGTCCCTGCTGTTAGGTCTGGGCTGCGCTGGGGATCTCGCGTGAACAGCGAGATCCCGCGCATGCCCAGTGCGGCCGGCAGGGGGACAGGAGATAGCGCATCAGCATTAACTGATGCGCTATCTCCAGAAAGGGACATCGCCGAAGGGGGGAGTTAACCCTCCCCCGCTTCGGCAGACAAGATGTTAATACATCTTGTCGATGTCCCTTCCTGCTTCGCCTCGCTATTGAGGCGAAGCAGGAAGTATCATAGCGGCGCGATAAGCGCTGCTATGATACATCTGCCCCTTAACCGGCTATATCTTCGGAACCAACTGACCCATTTACATGAGACAAGTATTATATTGAAGAACTTTTGAGTGGGCTTTGAATGATTTTGGTCCAGTGAAACTGGAACGTTTGGTTCCAGAGTAATCTGCCCTCAAAGAACATGAACAGCCATGAAATTACATTTCAAAAATAAAAAAATTGGTTTACACGCAATATCTCTGGAACCGATTGACCGATTTGGACCAGCCTGGTATCATATTGAAGGCCCAGCGATTTGGAATTTAATGAAATCAACCACAAGGTCCCATATTATCCTATGGGGAAAAAACGTTACAGGTTTGCCAGGCAATATCTCCGGTTCCCGGGGGGCTAGAGACACGGGGCTGGGCTCGTTGGAAAGCCCTGGTCCTCAGCTACAAAATAAATGACAGGGGGGCACGTGCCCGGGTGCCCCCCCTCCTGAATCCGCCACTGCTTATATGTTAGTTGGGCGCCCACTAAGCTATTTAGTTTTCCACAGGGCTCGCTACGCTCGGCATGCTTCGGGCTTGGTGGCTCGCACTATTCGGGCTCGGTGGCTCGCACGCTTCGGGCTCGGTGGCTCACACTATATAAAATCAACTCCATGCCGACATGGATAGTGGGGGTATGAGCGTACTAACTATAGTGGGCGCCCAACTAACATATAAGTACCAAATAAACTGCCAGGTAAAGCCTCCTGGGGAGAACACTAGACATGGTGCCTTGGCATCAAAATAATTAGTTTACCTGTGCGGTTGCTACTGTTAAATTTGTGTAATCTTAATGCCCATTACTAGTGAAGGTTCGTTTGGCGTAGCTACCATAAGTGCAGATAGTGCAGCTGTTACGAGACCCAGAGCAGAGAGGGCCCACCTTTCCTGTTACAGTTACATGTGTTGTATACATTTTTCACTAATAGGTGGTACCTACAAACATTTGCCTTGTGGCCTAAAATCTATCTAGTTACACAACTGTACCTGCTCATTGTAATGTGGTATACAAATAACTGAAGGGGAATATAACGTTACATCATTTATACTGGGCCACTAAAATGTGGCACAATGCACATCATTCAGGTCCAGTTGTAACAGCTTCCAATGGCACAAATTACCAAATTTCTGTACCTTGTGCATGTGCAGAACCCATTCTACACATGCGCAAGTTGGTCCTGCGGCATAGGACACAGGTTGGCATTCGAATGTCATTGATTCAGTCTAATGCCATTTTGGGGAAAGGGAGGGGGTGGAGATGGTCTCCATTTGTGAAAACTGAGGTGTGTTGCCGCTGACTAGGGGATGCGAAGAGGACAGGGATCTTCATTGTAGTCTTGAAGCTGTGTCCCAGGATTCAGCTCGGATCACTGCTGCAGCAGGATGTCTCTGCTTGCAATAGACGCCTCCTACATTATCTTACAACGCTATCCCTGCTACTTCCAGGGTGCATTGTGTTATTATAGTTATTTTTTTGGGAGACAAAATAAAAATCATAGGACATTGTACTGTAGTGTAATATATTGCTTGAAAAAAAAAATTCTGCAATTGTTGCTTTTTAATTAAATAATGCATGAATGAACTTATTTGTCAGATTTTATTTGCGATTAGACTAGCAGTATTATAGAAGATTAAATTAGATTGGGCTAGTGATCACCCTTGAGATTAAACAAACTCTCCTCTGAACTACAACCTCACAGTGGGCCTTATTTTGGTTCATTCTTTCTGACAAAATCCTTCTTAGATGGACAAAACCATGTGCACTGCAGGAGGGGCAAATGTAACATGTGCAGAGAGAATTAGATTTGGGTGAGTAATTTTGTTTCTGTGCAGGGAAAATACTGACTGCTTTATTCTTACACTGCAATATAGATCTCACTTTGAAGTAAAACCCCACCCAAATCTAATTCTCTCTGCACAAGTAACACCTGCCCCACCTGCAGTGCACATGGTTTTGCCCATCTAAGAAGGATTTTGTCAGAAAGAATGAACCAAAATAAGGCCCAGTGTCTGAGACACTAGTAACTGGGAGCCTGCAAAATGGCGCTGCCTATTAGAGCAAAAAAAAACAATGCTGTAATAAAAATTGGTCTTCAATGTATTGCTTTAAATAAAAAATTGTAAAAATGTATTTCATCACATCTTCATATAAACCACAACATACAAATTACAGTTAATAAAGCACAGAAACGTGTGAGGGATTATCAGCGCACTGGCTTACCATGCATCATTGTCCCTCAAAAGTCCACTCATTTAAAAGAACAGCATTATTGGCACATAAAATGGAAACTACTTCCTGGAAGACTCTATTGCTCCAAAATTATACAAATCACTCAAACATAGTGCTTACCAAAAACTGATCACGGTTGGTCAAATCTCTCCTGTTATCACAGACCAGCCTTGTAGTGGTAGGAGATCCCAACTCTCCAGTGGCCTCTGTGTGAGCTCCAAAACGAGTTTGTAGAGAGAGAGTGAAGTTTTGTGTATTCACCTAAGAACCTTAGTCAATGATTACAGTTCATGACCAGACAGACAGACAGACTGTGTCTATCCTATCTATGCACTGCACATCCTAAAGCATATTCTATGTGCCTTGTTTTGTAAGCAATACATTTACTTCCTTTTCTATGTTTCTATGCCTTTGACACTGTTGACCACTCTCTTCTCATACAAACACTAAAGTCCCTAGTCACAGTACATCCCTTTCTTATTTCTCTTCCTACCTATCTAATTGCTCTTTCAGTGTTCGCTTCTCTGATTCTACCTCCGCTTCACCACCTCTGTCAGTTGGAGTACCACAAGGCTCAGTCTTAGGTTGTCTGCTTTTCTCAATTGTAACCTCCTTTCTTTGCAAACAAATCAACTCTTTCGGTTTTCAGTATCTGTATGTTGATCATAATCAAATCTATCTATTTATCCTCCTCTGAATTGTCACCATCAGTATTGATGCCTTTCTGACATTTCATCTTGGATGTCATCTCGCCACCTCAAACTCAACATTTCCAAAACAGAATTAATTTATTCCCACCAGCCAAGGACAGTTGCCAACCTGAATCTTTATCACTGTTGAGAACAAAACAATCAATCCTACTACACAAGCTCGCTGCCTAAGTGTCATCCTCAACTTTGAACTGTCCTTTTTTCCTCGCATTTAGGCTCTAAATCATGTTACATGCATCTAAAAACATATCCAAAATTCTTACACAAGACACTGCAAAAATTCAAATATATGCACTCGTTATATCACACATTGATTATTGCAATAACCTCCTTACTGGTGTTCCTAAGAGACTCTCACCACTACGATTTATTTTGAATGCAGGCTGAGATTCCTGGCTAGACTTTCCATGTCTGCTGATCCGCTGTCAGTCCCTCCATTGGTTGCCTGTATTCTACCATATTCAATATAAAATACTTCTCCTCGCATACAAAGTCATTAACCTGACTATACCAACATACATCTCTAAGCTTATCTCAAAATATATCCCGCCCGACCTCTCCACTCTGCACAAGATCTGCGTCTCTCATTCACACTCATTACTAGATCCCATTCACAATTACAGGACTTTCATGGGCAGCACCCACCCTATGGAATGCCGTTTCTCGAATACTAAGACTCTCCTCTAGCCTCCAAACTTTTAAACATTCCATGAAACTCATCTCTTCAGGCAAGCTTATCATATTCCGGAACCCCCATATCACCTCCAGTAGCATTCCTATCTAACTGCATCCCACCATGGCTTTCTTTAATCTGGTGTGACTGCCATCCTATGGAATTCTATCCTTCTGTATCCTCCTATTATCCCTATATCCCTATAGGCTTGCGAGCAGGGCCCTCCTACCTCTATATCTGTTGTTTTATCACTGTTGTTTCCAATTGTAAACGCATTGGAATAAATAAATATATAATATGTTAGTTAACCTGATACTAGTCCTGTCTGTTGAAGAAGATGTAGGGATAGATTTACTATGCTTTGGTTTTCAAAGGCATATATGATTGACAGCTTTGTCAGATTTAAAGTGCCAACACAAATGCTAAATCAATCTCTCTCTCTCTCTCTCTCTCTCTCTCTCTCTCTCTCTCTCTCTCTCTCTATCTCTATCTCTATCTCTCTCTATATGTATATATATATATATAATATGGGTAATTTGACCGGCACTCCACTTTAAAAAGGAAACAAAAGGATCTGGGTGCCCTCCTGGGACGGCAGAGTGGCTGAGACCAAAAATATCAAACAACTGGTGGCACTCCCCGGATTTCACAAAACACTCTCAGTCTCAGAGAGTGTTTTGTCAAATCCAGGGAGTGCCGCTAGTTAATCTCTCTCTCTCTCTCTCTCTCTCTCTCTCTCTCTCTCTCTCTCTCTCTTTATATATATATATATATATATATATATATATATATATATATATATATATATATATATATATATATATATATATATATATATATATATACACAATCTAATCCAGAGTGTAGTGTTTTATTTAAGGGGAAATTTATCTAGAGATGAATTTTGTTTGGTCTTAAGCTGGAATCATGCATACAGTCATTGTGATTAGACCCTATGTCTAATCACAATGACTGTATGCATGATTCCAGCTTAAGACCAAACAAAATTCATCTCTAGATAAATTCATCTCTAGAATCTATATACGTATGCCAATGCCATGGTTCTATTGTGTATTTATTCTCATTGTAGCCAATTGTGTATTTTATATAATTGTGGTGTATTGTGTATTTTACACCAATTTGGTTTTCTGGGCTTGCTGAGGTAAATCAAATTTCAGAGATATCATGAGAGACAACTGATTTTTTATTTATTTTTTATTTTGTAGTCTTTATCCCTGTAATTGCTAATATAAACTTTACTGGGATATGTAACATGTACTCTATGTAATCCTATTCAGGGTTTATGTAGGGTATGTGCAAGGTATGTTTCAACCAATGTTGTAAGTGATTCTTAATAATTAATAGCAGGGAAGTAACTATAAAATGGTGGGCCACATAGCAAAATCTTGAAGGGCTTCCCCCTGGTCCCAGTAGTCACTACATTGCCCCTAAGGGGCAGGAGAGAGGGGAGTGAGAGAGAAAGAGGGTGTCAGGGGGTTAAAGAGAGAGGACTAAGTTAGAGAAAGGGAGAGCAAGAATAAGAGAGTTTTCATGTAGACAGATCGGAGGGGGCCTAGACAGACCACCGTACAAATAGAGCACCAAATGGGGGTATAGCTGGTCAGACAGATGGGAGTGGGCATGGATGGATGGACGGACAGACAGAGCACCATATGGGGTCATGAACGAACAGACGGATAGACAGGAGGGACATAGACGGCCGGATGGGGGAGACATAGATGTACAGACACGGTTGGACCCTCTAACTATACAAGGTGCAGGCGATGCAGTTGTTATAGGGTTTGTAGTGCCGCCAAAGGCAATCCCTGTGCACCTTCTAAAATTACTAATTATGCTGCCACACTGGGAGGAGGGAGGCTGGAGGCAAAGCTGCTTATTCTAGTATCCAGCAGTATGGCAGGTGCAGGAGCGATTGCCTTTGCGGCACCTCAAGCCGCCGGGCCCCATACCAGCTGCATGCCCAACACCCTCTATAGTTGCGCCACTGATGGATAGGTACTATCCTGCCTATCAGTTTGTCATGGCTATATTTATTTGCTTACATGAACTATATCAAGTAAGTAATAACACATAAAAAGAGAAATAAGAAATAAGTTAATACTTCTATCTAAATGGCAAAAATATGGTCCATACAAATTGCTGTCACTAACCCCTCATACCCACTGGCATGTTTTTTTTTTTAATATAAGGCATATATTTACTTGCAGATTTTCTAGTACTTTCTGGAGTTTTATTGTAGGTTTCCCAATGCATTAATCAATATTAAATATAGAAAATAATACACAATGCATTCTGAGTGTTCTAGAAGTTGGTAGTCCTAAAGTGACAATAGGCTGCACTTTGAATCTTTTTCCTCCAACAATGCAAATTTCCATGTGGACCCATAATCTTCCCAATCTAAGTACAGAGCGTGAGAATGCATTAATGTGCGCTGTAGCTGGATAAATAGGCACATAATGAAATATAACACAGGGGAATGCTTTCTTGTTACAGGTATTGTTCTGCCCTTTTGTTTTCTTTCATACAGTAAGAAGAATACATCCAACTATATGGTTTTATTTGAAAACATTTGTCATATGTTTTGCACAATACAGTATTTGTTTCTTTGCATTATAGGTCAATTTCAACGAGCCACTCTCCATGCTACAGAGGCTTACTGAAGACTTGGAGTACCATGAGCTGCTGGACAAGGCCGCAAAATGCGAGAATCCTATAGAACAGATGTGCTTTGTCGCCGCTTTCTCTGTGTCTTCCTATTCCACCACAGTCTATCGAACCGCAAAACCATTCAATCCGTTATTAGGAGAAACATATGAACTTGACCGGTTAGAGGATTTAGGATTCCGTTCAATTTGTGAGCAGGTGAGGAGAACCAGAGCTGCATTTATGTTATATAGAGCATGCAAAACCAGGCTTAGGCCCTTCCATACCTCACATGCCTTTGTGGGGTTGTGATACCTGCATGTAATACAGGCAGAAGAGTCACAACACTGGGCCGATTTGTCTGAAGGACACGTTGGACCAAATTGCCCTTGAGAGCCCTCCAGGAGGCTCACATGCGATTTGGCACTTGATGTGCCATTTTTACATGTAATAAATCGCATGCGAATTTATTGTATGTAATCCTGAGGAGCTGCTGTGGGGGTGGGCAGTTGGGCCGGCCAGCTGGTGGTGGCGTGGGGGGCAGGCAGCTCGTAGTGGTGGGCAGCGGGGGGCGGCCAGTCATTTTAAAATATTCAGCAGCCGCATCCCACCTGCCGCCCGGCAAAATGCTGCTACAAGCTCCCAGCCGCCACTGCACTCCCAGCCGCTCGGACGGACCCCACTGCCCGCCACTATAAGCTGCCCACCCCCCGCCACTACCAGCTGCCCACCCCATGGACCACACTGCCCGCCCCCCCGCTGCATGGACCCCGCTGCTGGCTGCACAAAGGTGTGTGCCAGTGGTGCTTCACCGCTGGCACACACCTAGGGTCAGACCTTTCACATCGCTAGTGCTAAAAAGCACCCGTGATGTGCCACTGATGGGTCTGATTGCGAGACATCTGATGTCCCGCCGGTTTGACCACAGCCTTCCCGTGCGCATCGGACCTGACAGCATTTCACACACAGCCAATTTGGTCCGATTTCACGGCACAATCAGGCGGACTCGTCCGATATCGTCTCAGTGTATGGGGGGCTTAAGGAGGTCCAGATGAGCTTTAATGGTGAATGGTAGTAATGCCAGCTAACAGCTGTGTGCTTAATGAATCAAACTAAAAATATACAAATGCTGACCAACTCTAGGCACATACATGATGTAAATGCACTCAATGGGGTTTAATTACAAAGCAAACCGGCCTTTCTGATTGTGGCTATACTCAAAATATAAAGGGCAATGATTATGCTAGCAAAACTCAGCTAGAACAATCATTGCCGTTTACATGATTGAACATAATCACGATCAGGAGCAGTGGGATTTACAACCAGACTGTGCACAAGTAAACTTTAGTGGCGGTACATGAAGTGTCTGGGATGTTACCTAGAAAGTAACAGCCAATAAAAATATTAATTTAAATAAAGACTTACTGAGTGTTACATGGCTGCCTGGTGGTTAACAACTGCTTACTGTTAGTTGAGCACATTCATGAGCTGCCTTGCCCGAAAATAAGGAAAACATACATAAATAAAAATGTATTTAATCTATAGCTTACATCATACATAACATTGCTATGTTTTATTTTACCATTTGCAAACATTTAATTTATTTTAAAAATTACATTTAAACAATACAACCCTTTTTTATGCTTTTTTTTCTGTTAATCTAGTACCACCGCAATATTTCTTAGGGTTTCTCTGGCTGTGGTAGCACTTTCATGTATAGGGAAGTGTGTCATCAAGCCCTATCTCCAACATAAATTCCTAGTTTCTCTAGTAATGTTTTAGTTTTTCAGAAATAGACCTCTAGGAAATCAAGTCTGAAATTGAATATGATGAGAGATTCAGAAAGTGAGAGATTTGGTAAGAAATCTCCAGGTTTTTTTAAAGCGGCAATCATTTACATGTCAAGATCAAACTGGTTTTGCAGTGTAAATGATTGCTGCTTTAAAAAAAACTGGAGATTTCTTACCAAATCTCTCATCCTATTAATTTTCACCCCACATATTTAGTTTAGCAATAAATAATAACTAGTATCCAGGGTAATGTATTATATTCTGCATACCCGCATCATTATCCATACAAGTGGTTAGTTGAGATATGACATCTATATGTGATATATATTTATAAACAATACTGTTTACAATATCTTGTGGGTTTTTTTTTATGTGAATAATTAATACCACTTTCACACGCCTAAACCGGTATTTTGAAACGGTATTTAAAAACGGGTCTGAGCCTTCACATTGCAGTAGATTACCGTTTTAAATACTGTTTGAATACCATTCACATCAGTCAACCCGTTTAATCCCCTGAACACGTTTCAAGGCAGAATGCAGGGGACAGCCTATCACAGGTCTGTAGTCTTTTGATTTTACTAAATACCATTTCAGAGCCCTTCTCACTGCATAAAAAACGACTCTGAAACGTGTAGGACTCTGCTTTTTAAAGTAAATGAACTCTGGTGCTTTCCCACTGCAGCCTTGAACGTTTTAAAATGGAAAAATACATCGTTTAACAAGTGCGGTGTGAAAGGGGTATTAAATATTTGTATTTGACTGCACTCTCTATTTTAGTTATTGCTAAACTAAATACTTGGTCCTTTTGGGAAATCCAGATAATCCTCTGGGAGATACAGAATTATCAAACGGATTTAAATGTTGCTATATCTATTGTGCCCAATAATAGTGTTTTATTTTACTATAGGAAACCAGCTAAACTCAATGCAACTTGCAATGTAATGGTTCATCCACAATACCCATTTATATAATCTGTCTAACCTAGATCACCCAATGACCATGTGTGCTGGGCAGACCGTGGTATATTATTATTGCCCTTGGTGCTTTCACCTTAAGGTTGTGGTGTTTCAGAAGTGACCACGCTTCTATTTCGTGCAAGATACATGACATGGGGCTGGCTTGGGTGTAGTTTGGCCATTCTGTTTGCATTGTTTTTATTTTCTGATAAATATTGTCTTTTCATAATTGAAAGCTGTAACTAACTGATTGACATTACTTGTTTGACCCCACATAATCATCTCACAAACAGCAAAGATTTGGCAAGTGGGAAATTGCATGGTGGTGTCCAGGATTGCACCAGGTACAGGGATGTTTATAAGATCTTGCTGCCTCTGGACATGGGAAACAAGTGTCCTGGGCTCTATTCACAACAGTGACAATTGCACGGGATGCAGTTAATTTACCTACAATCAAAATCCCGACGGTTAAAATACCGACAACCATTGACCGACAGTCAAAATACCGATGGGGACACTACGCTGACTACGCAGGGCTGCGCGGTGACACTACGCTGGCAACGTAGCGTAGCGTGGCGCCGTGAAACTACACAAGTACCGACGGTTTTTCTGCCGGTTTTCTTTAAACAGTTTGGGCCTTAAGTTTATAGTGTAACAAAATATTTCACTGTTCATTTATGTCTGCAAAATGTTTCCTGATACAGTGTGGGTCTGTAGATCATTTGGCACATTTAACGTATGCTAGTTTATCTACAACATCCCGATCAATACAAGCTGATAAGCGCTGACACCGCACGGTATGTTACTTATCCATCCTCAGCTAAGATGAGCCTCAGATAAGTCTAATTACCGTAAGCTTTCATTAAGCTTGCAGACAGGACTTCTCGCACATATCTAAATCAATATTGAACGATTTAGGAATCTTATCAGCCAAGACACTCATTTTTTCCAGTAAGATTACTGAGTGAAAATCCGTATCTTTTTAAACCAATTTAATTCTACAATCTAATAACACATAGGACCTTCATTCCTTCTGTCCACAATCTAATAACACACAGGACCTGCTTCCTTTATGTCTCTGCAGTGACATCTTAACCTATTGCATCTAATCTAGGCAGCGCTATATACTGTAGATGTGTTTGTGCTTCTAGGGAGTTACACAAAAGTGAGAAATATTTCACCTCTTAGCAAGGATGTTATTTAGACCAGGGTTATGAAATCTGTGACCTCCGCAGCTGTTATTGAACTGTAAGTCCCAGCATGCACTGTTCTGCAGTGGCTGTTAATTCACAAAAGTCAGCGGGAAATGCTGAACTCTGCTACATATTTCCTATTCTTTGCCTCAAATATAGATTTAAAAAGTTGCTGTCTTACATTCAGACTCCTAGAGCGTATTGATGTCTGTCCCAATATTGTGCATTTTCATGTTATCAACACCTCCTAGGTGGTTTCTATAAATCATTGCGGACATCGATATTTCTCAGTATGTTCCATGAACTGGTTTCCCAGAAGAATTATATTTAAACAGCAGTAAAGTCTTGTAGACAAATCACTTATTCCCCAGTGTTTGCGGAAACTCAAAATAGATTGTAAGCACCGAGAGAGCTACAGATATTGTTCTAATAAACAAAGATAGCTTGGCGTTGTAT
The DNA here is from genome assembly GCF_055691185.1 of Crinia signifera. Taxonomy (NCBI): domain Eukaryota; kingdom Metazoa; phylum Chordata; class Amphibia; order Anura; family Myobatrachidae; genus Crinia; species Crinia signifera. Next base: position 384,003,326 of record NC_139217.1, read on the forward strand.
TTGTCACTGCTTTCCTATTTTTTGCTCTGTTTAAAATGTTGCACAATGCAGTTTCCTAAAATGAGATAATTGTATAAATGAGCGACCCAGAGACGCTTCCTTCCATTCAGATTACTGCAACGCATACACAGCTGATCACGGAATGGAGATTCACACTGCTGCAAATACAAAAACAAAACACTTTCCGCTAACGCTGAATAACCCTACTGCTGCATCTGAGGTTTCCAGTGTTATGAAATTATCATGCTCACAATAGTTTCTGTCTCTCAAATCTTTTAATACAACTTAACCCTGTTACAAGTGTGTCATTAGATGTGAAGTGTGTCCTTTTCAATCCATCTTAAATAATTATACAACACAAACACAAACTAATGTGTGACGTGTGCTATGTGGCACTTTGTACAGAGAATTGTCTGTTCTTTTAGTTCATGTTTTAACACACTGTACAATTTTTTTGACCAATTTCAGTCATTGTGGCCCTTCCGAACGATATTGGTCAAAATATCTTTCAGTGTGTATGCGACGAACAATGATGCGCATCCACGCCAGTTGTTCATCAAGGTTGCTCGTGAACTGTGCAGGCAGCTCAATTTGGATATCTATAAAAAAAAGCCTATAGACATGGCTTACATATCCCCAGTGGATATGCGCATTTCTCTACCAACAATTCGGGACAATGCCCCAAATGTCCCATTTCATCGGCCTCATATCTTCACTGTTTCTGGAAATGTGGTTTCATCAAACGTTATTGGAATAAACTCATTAACTACATCAATCGCTCCTTCCGCTTACAGGTCTCCCTGAAATATAGGGCCTGTCTACTGGTTAACTTCAATGAATGGGAACTGGGAACCAGGAAATCTATGCTTATACCTGTATTAACGATTATTATAACAGTAGCAAAAAAGATAATTTCTCTTTCAATGGTCCTGGTGACACAGCTCAACACTGGGATGTAGGAGGGTCCGAAGGAGCCAGGCACCTATCCTAAAGCTTTAGAGGGTAGGCTCCTCCCCTACTGCATCCCTGGACTCTTCAGTTCATGTTAGGTGCCCACTGGAGTGGGTGCTATTCTAAAGGGCTGCGGGAGCAGCCGAAGAAATAGAGTAGTTAGGGAATTTTTATTGTTTTATTAACTTTCACCCTAGCTAGGTAGGCACAGTGTGAGGATTCTCATAGTGAATCCTCACACTGCTAGCGCAGCAGGAGCTGACAGAATCGCGTCCTGTCAGCTCACTGTGCACAGGGGAGACGCTGTCTGGCCTCCCTGTGCAGCGCTTTTAGCCTCTTTTAAGAGGCTGCCTGGGCTCCGGAGCATCCTGAAACCGGCTCCACGTTTAGGTGGGGATCATGGGGGACAGGCGCTCCGTGATGGCGGCGGCCATTTTATGCGGAGCTTACACGCTGAGCTCCTGATTGAGAGGACAGCAGCGCTGTGACAGGCATGTTCCAAGTGGTCCCCATTCGAGGGGGAGACACTGGAACTAGGAAATCCTACCTAAGGAGCGGCTGGCTGGGGGTGGTTGGCGCCAAAAGGTCACGGACCCCGCAGCAGCAGGGACTTTTGGTCTCTTCCTTCACTCTGACTTTGGCGCCTTTCAGAACGCTTGCAGCGGAGCTGAGCTGGCTAATTGATCCTGGCAGAGTGTTTGGATTTCCTGGGCATCGCTTCCCCGCAGTTGAAACCAACAGACAGCTAAGTGACTGGGTGCATTGCCTCTGTATAAACGCTTGTACATTGTTTGCACTGTGTATACTGATAGTTATACATTTATCGCTTACATCATGTCTGAGCATCAGGCTGTGGTTTTGGGGGAGGGAGCCCTTAGTGCACTGAGCGCGTGCAATGTTTGCACACAAAAGTTTGTCCCTGAGCAGATGGCCAAGGGGGGCTTATGTATTACTTGCGCTGATGTGAGACCCATGGGCAGTGAACCCCATAGGGCTGAGCAGAGTGAACCTGCGTGGGCCAGTGCCCTAGGCAGGTCAGTAAACGCTTTGGTGCAGCTTCTAGACAGGCAGAGTGATGTGTTGGTAGAATCACAGAGACCTATGCCATCATCTCAGCAGTCTTCTGGCTCCTTGCCTCTTACCCAGGCAGATCCTGCGCTTATTCAGGTGATGCAGGATACTGCAAAGGGGATCAACAGGTTCAGTGAAATACTGGACAAAATGGATGATGTGGCAGGGACCCCTAAAAGGTCTTATGCTATGCCTACTGTGGTAGATGAGGAGGAGGGAGCGTATACTGACACCCCCTGGGATCAGGGTGATGATTTTGAAGAGACCTCTGCTGCTGGTATAGAGGATCTTATTGTAGCTGTGAAACAGGCTTTAAAACTGTCTGTGGAGGATAAGACTCCTGTTAAAGGTGTTTTCAAGCGACAGCGGAAGGAGGCTGTTACTTTTCCTTCAGATGAGGGGTTGCAGGAATTATTGAAAGGGGCTTGGAAAACCCCGGATAAGAGGCTACAGATGCCTAAGAGATTCCTTAGTCTGTACCCCATGCCAGAGTCTCATGCTGAACTCTGGGAAAAGGTGCCTGTTGTGGATGCTTCAGTGGCACGTTTATCCAAAGCTACGGTATTGCCTGTACAGGGCGGTGCAGCTTTTAAAGATTCTGTGGATAAAAAGCTGGAGGGAAACCTCAAGGCTATTTTTGAAGGGGTGGGGTTTACCCTACGCCCCCTTATTGCTTCAGCCTGGGTCTCTAAGGCCATGATAGAGTGGGCTGGTGAATTATGCACCATGCTGCAAGCTGACCCTGGTGCTTTGCTTATAGCAGAGAAGATTAAGGCTGCTGCAGAATATGCGGTGGAAGCAGAGGAGGAAGCTCTTAAAATGGCGACCAGAGTGTCCACAGTCTCTATTAATGCCAGGAGAGTGCTCTGGCTTAAGGCCTGGGAAGCGGACAATGAGTCCAAGAAGGCCCTAGAAATGTTAGCTTTCAAGGGAAAGTTGCTTTTTGGTTCTGAGCTAGAGGAAATTATAAAGCAAGCCACGGGCGGCAAGAGTACATTTCTGCCGGCCCCCTCAGCAAAGCAGACATCCAGATTCGCTGCTTTTAGGCCGTCCTTTCGGCCCTCCCCTAGAGGTGGTGCGTCCTTTCGAGGACAGTCTTTCAGGGGAAAGTTTCAGGCCTCTAGGGGCAAAACTCAAAGGTCCAAGTTTGGCTCCTTCCATAAGAAGCCTGCCTCCAAAGGAGAGGACAAACCCTCCGCATGACTGTCAGGGGATAGGCCCGACAGTGATAAAGGTGGGGGGGCGTCTCACACATTTCAGGGACGCATGGGCTTCTCTAGACCAGGATTCCTGGGTCTTAGAGATTATTACCCAGGGTTACAAAATCCCTTTCAGAGGGTTGCCTCCGAAGAGGTTCATCCCCACACCCGTGCCGAAACAGGCGCTCCTTCGCACAGCTCTTATGAGAGCGGCTCATTCCCTTTTGGAAAAAGGGGTGGTTATTCCGGTTCCCAGGGCAGAGTGGAAGAAAGGCTTTTACTCCACGCTGTTCCTGGTGCCCAAACCAGACGGGTCTTTCAGACCAATACTAAACTTCAAATCCTTAAATGTCCATCTATGGGTAGACCATTTCAAAATGGAGTCTTTAAGTTCAGTACTACTGAGTCTGGACCAGGGAGAATTTTTGGCGTCCATGGATGTCCAGGACGCATATCTGCACGTTCCCATTCACCCGGAACATCAGACCCTGTTGAGGTTTGCTATAGGAGACCTGCATTTACAATTCCGGGCGTTACCCTTTGGGCTAGCGACCGTGCCAAGGGTATTCACAAAGATAATGTCAGTGATGGCGGCGGTGCTGAGGCTCAGAGGAATCACAGTAATACCCTATTTGGACGATCTCCTGTTCAAAGCAGGGTCAGCAGCCATGCTTCAAAGTCACTTGGCAGAGGCCATCAGTTTTTTGCAGGCTCACGGCTGGATTTTAAATTTACAAAAATCTCAGTTGGTACCATCACAGAGGCTTCAATTCTTGGGAGTCATACTGGATACCCATCTCCATCGGGTTTTTCTCCCGGAGGTAAAGGCCAGGGATCTGGTCACTCTAGTGCAGGAGATTCTCAGAGCTCAGAGCTTGTCAGTATGGAGGTGCCTCAAGCTCCTGGGGAAAATGGTGGCGTCATTCGAGACGCTTCAATTTGCCAGGTTCCACTCTCGAGTGTTCCAATGGAACATTTTGTCAGCCTGGTCAGGAAACACTCTGACCATGAAGGCGGAGATGATAGTGCTGTCTTCGGACACTCGAGACTCCTTGAAATGGTGGACAGAAGTAGATTCCCTTCAGTGGGGTCGGTCATTACAGACCTGGGACTGGTTGGTAATAACTACCGACGCCAGTCTCAGGGGCTGGGGGGCAGTAGTCCTGGATCTCAGGCTGCAGGGCCTGTGGACGGCAGAGGAATCAGTGTTACCAATCAACATCTTGGAGCTGAGAGCTGTCTGGAAAGTGATTTCCTTGGCGGGAGACAGGTTACGGAACCTCCCTTTGAGGATTCAGACCAACAATGCCACAGCTGTGGCGTATCTGAATCACCAGGGAGGTACACGCAGCAGATGGGCCATGTGGGAGGTGTCCAGAATCTTCCTATGGGCTGAACAGAATGTTCCTGCTGTATCGGCTATATTCATTCCAGGAGTGGAGAATATAGAAGCAGACTTCCTGAGCAGGGAGGAGCTCAAGGAAGGAGAATGGAGCTTACACCCTCAGGTGTTTCACCAGATCACTTTGATGTGGGGAACTCCGGATGTGGACCTGATGGCATCCAGGTTCAACCATCAGGTGCCCAGGTTTTATGCCAGAATGAGAGATCCGCTAGCAGAGGCAGTGGATGCCATGACTACTCAGTGGCAGGGAGATCTTCTTTATGCATTCCCTCCAATTCCAATGTTAGCGAGACTTTGGAAGAGGATACAGGACCAGAAGGTTACGGTGATCCTTGTGGCCCCGGATTGGCCAAGGAGGTCCTGGTACTCGAGGCTTCAGAGGTTGTCTGTGGACTCATGGCGTCTACCTCTGAGACCAGATCTGAGGTCCTGGTACTCGAGGCTTCAGAGGTTGTCTGTGGACTCATGGCGTCTACCTCTGAGACCAGATCTGCTAAGACAAGGCCCATTCAATCACCTGGATTCCGATCGATTGATTTTGACGGCCTGGCTATTGAAGCCGCCATTTTGAAAAGGAAAGGGTTTTCTGACGCAGTAGTGCAGACTATGATAAAAGCCATGAAAGCTGTTTCGTCGGCAAATTATTATAGAGTCTGGAAGACTTACATTAGATGGTGTGAGAGGCGAAAAGCTCACACATCTCACTTCAAGTTATCAAGAATGTTGGAATTCTTACAAGATGGGTTTTCATCGGGCCTAAGCCTTCAATCATTGAAGGTGCAGATTTCGGCCTTATCCATCTATTTCCAAAAAAGAGTAGCCATTTTGCCGGAGATTCAAACTTTTTTACAAGGGGTATCCAGACTGAAACCCCCTTACAAGCAACCAGTAGCGCCTTGGGATCTGTCACTGGTTTTGGATTGCCTTCAGAAGGCACCTTTTGAACCTTTAAGGTCGGCTGACTTTAAGTTTCTCACGTGGAAACTAGTGTTTTTGTTAGCAGTAGCATCTGCTAAAAGAGTGTCAGAGTTGGGAGCCTTGTCATGCAAATCTCCCTTCTTAATTTTTCATGATGACAGGGCTGTTCTGAGAACAGTGCCTCAATTTTTACCGAAGGTAGTCTCTGCCTTCAATTTAAATCAGGAGATAGTTCTACCTGTGTTTCAACCCCCAGAGGGTTCCAAGAAAAGGGACAAGTTGAAGACTTTGGATGTTGTGCGTGCCTTACGCATATATGTGGACAGAGTGAAGAGTGTCAGAAAGACTGACACATTATTGGTACTGTATGACGTACACAAAATTGGTTGGCCTGCTTCTAAGCAGACTATTGCTAGGTGGTTGCGATCTGTGATAGCTTTTGCATACACCAAAGTGGGTAGGCCTGTACCGGCCAGAATTAATGCGCATACCACCAGCTCAGTTGCCACCTCTTGGGCGGTTCGACATGGGGCCACAGCTGAGCAGGTTTGCAGAGCTGCCACTTGGTCATCTGTTCACACATTTGCCAAATTCTATAGATTCCATGAGTTCGCGTCGGAGGACGCATCATTCGGGCGAGCAGTGCTGAGAGCTGCAGACCTGAGCGTACCCTCCCAAAGGACCGGCTCTGGAACGTCCCAGTGTTGAGCTGTGTCACCAGGACCATTGAAAGAGAAAAAGGGATTTTTGTAAGAACTTACCGTTCGAATCCCTTTCTCTGATATGGTCCTGGTGACACCGATTCCTCCCTTACGCTCAGTAAGTATGCCAGAAGTTTCATGATGTTCATGTTAAAATGGTTAAAAGTTAACAGTTTCTGTTATAAAATGTGCATATAATATGTGCAGGCGTTTGTACTGAGTTAATGTATTCCAGTGGCTTTGAAAGATTGAACTGAAGAGTCCAGGGATGCAGTAGGGGAGGAGCCTACCCTCTAAAGCTTTAGGATAGGTGCCTGGCTCCTTCGGACCCTCCTACATCCCAGTGTTGAGCTGTGTCACCAGGACCATATCAGAGAAAGGGATTCGAACGGTAAGTTCTTACAAAAATCCCTTTTTTATCACACTGGTTATCCTCCACAGCGCAGTCTATAGCAGAAGTCCAGAGTAAATTGTTGCAAATCTGATACTATGATAGAAAAACGGCTTCTGCTTCCGCTTATCCAGAAAAGGGGGTTATCTCATTTTATAAAAAAATGGGGAATATACATTGACAACCTTAACCGTGACGTTCAGACTCATATTTTTAAGATATTTCGACACACCGAATGGTTCCTTATGAAACAACTGCTATCTAAAGCATTGATTCTTAACTAATATGATGTTCATCTGGGCCTCACTGGTTATTATCTCCCTCCCCCCACCCCACTTTTCCCTTCCCTTTATTCCCTACATGTCTGTCTTGTTTTGTCTTTGTGCTTATATGTTCCCCTTTCTAGATGATGTTCAGTTTAATTAATAAGAATATACGAATACTGTATACAAAGGTATGAAAAACAATAAAAAAGGATTAAAAAAATAAGAATATATGAAATGTTATGTTTAATATTCAAGTCTCTCTACATCTACGAGTCTCTTTATATACTATAATGTACTCTTGTTTAAGAACAGTATAATTGATACATTGGCTGTTGGGACGGGTATGTTGCCCACTGATATAATTGTTCGAGGTTTATATGTCAGACACTTTGCTGAATATATACTGAATATACAGTATACATGAATCTATGATAAACGAAAACCCAATAAAAATAATAATAAAAAAAAAAGCCTATAGACTGTAACTATGTGGTTCGTCTTTCGTCAACATCTTTCATCCAGGACACTAGGTTCAAGGGGAATTGTTCATCAATGTCTTTCGATGAATTAGTCAAAATGTATGTGTGCACATTTTGAATCATTTGTGCTTCATATGGTGTAATTCCCTGTATTTCTCTGTCAGGTCAGTCACCACCCACCAGCTGCTGCCCATCATGTCTACTCCAGGAACGGGTGGAATCTGTGGCAGGAAATCACCATTGCCAGTAAATTTAGGGGCAAATATCTCTCTATTATGCCATTAGGTAAGTTGGATACTGTGATCTATGAGCAGAGAGAAATATCCCAATTCAATATTGCAATTGGAAAGACATTAAGGGCCAGATGTATTAAGCTTCAAAAAGTGATAAAATTGAGAGTGATAAACAACGAGCCAATCAGCTCCTACCTGTTATTTTTCAACCCCAGACTGTAACATGACCATTAGGAGCTGATTGGCTCGTTGTTTATCACTCTCCACTTTATCACTTCTTGAAGCTTCGTTCATCTGGGTCTAAGTATGGTGCACCTTTCAGCTCAAGTCTCGTTATATGATGTATTTTAAGCCACAATTTGTGTTGTGTTGTGAGAACATTTTAAGTAGCCATTGACTGTACATGGTGATGTTTTAATGTTATTTTATGCATGACTAGTCACCAGCCCGTAAAAAATGATGCAGTTGACGGGACAGGGGGCTCTGTTTTATGCTGAGGTGTGTGGGGGGAGGGGTATGTGTGTGGCCATTGGTGCACGATAGAGGTGTTATGCCATTATTACATAGGATAGTCTTAAGCCCTTATCATACAGAGGAGGAATCCATACATGAATACATCTCCGTAAGATCTTAACGTTCAATTTTGTTCATATATGAGATCAAAAATGATCACTACACGCAGTCTTCTGGTATTAGGTAGAGTTAGCAAACCATCTGTGTATATGTGGATCATCATTCACTCTAAGAGTACAGGTTATAAAGCATGGAAATCGGGTTGTCTGGTACATCATCTTAGTGGCACATTCACGTGTATGTGCATGTTTTCACTGATCCATTTGGTTACTCTGCACAGTCATGATTCCCCAGTGTACATAACCTTATGTCGGTGATTCTACACTGAATGTATACTGCTGCTGTTTATGAGTGCACTCCCCTAGTGTATTCATGTCCCTCTGATACATCTCATCTGACCTATTTTTCTACGTTTCTCATTACTGTGTTTTTATAACAAGATAAACAGGATTGTCATGGCAAATCTATGCTAGATTATTTTCTAAATAAGTAGAAAGGAATAATGCCGACTGCTGTACATTACTCTGCTAAAACTGTGTGTCTCCTAGGGGACATCCACCTGGAGTTTCCTTCCAGCGGCAACCATTATGTGTGGAAGAAAGTCACCTCCACTGTGCACAATATCATTGTTGGCAAACTCTGGATAGACCAGGTCAGTCCCATAGCCCTGAGCAGGTGAGCTTCAGACTAATATACATTGACTAGGAGTACATTGTTATATTATACTGGTGCCATCTGGGGCAACAGGTACAAAAGGTTGACCTGACAATTACGGACACATGGTGGTTTTTTTTAAGTTATTTTGGCTGCTTCATCATATGTGCCCACAATGCATGCATGCAAAAAAAAAGTTTTAGAGTTAGTCAACCTTGACTGTCGACATAGACACTGTCAACCTATCATCCAGTTACCCTTTACTACTGTTAGAGGTTTAGGTTTTCTTTTTTTGTTGAGCTTTATCCTTCAAATTATAAAAATAATAAATAAATATATAAAATAATTATTTTTTAGGACTTTGCTGTTGGTGGAATATGTAATAATATAATTATCAAATTAGACCCATATAGATTATTTTCCTACCTTTCAATGTAGAGTAATAAGGAAAACTGGAGCTGTATCAAAAATCACATATTTTTGGAACCTTGCCCAATCTGAAAATAACTTCCGTCTCTTGCTTCATGAAGTGTACAGCTGGTTCTATGTAGCTGCCACAACCAATACTCTTATACGGAAAATCATAGGAATGAGATATGATGACTCTCTCTGCTTTATGTAGGCTAGTACATCCTTAATAGGATCTGGTGTTTATTTTATTTTTTTGCATGACAATTGCTTGGTTAACCCCAATGTCCTAAATGTCTTTAAGAGTTTCCTAATTTTAAGCATAACATTTATATTATTGCCTCTTTCTTTTTTTTCTCTCTTTCTCTGTAGTCTGGGGATATAGAGATTACTAATTATAAAACCAAGGACAAATGCCAAATGAAATTCACCCCATACAGCTACTTCTCCAGGGACATTGCAAGAAAGGTAGTGAGACTATAGCTGTGACGTGAATGCAAGTTTCTAGAAATGAAAGATGCTATAGTCATTTATTTTGCAGTGATTTTGATGGGTGGAAATGGAAAGTTACAAAAGTTAAATCCCATAAAAATGATCACATGAAAGTAGAGGAAATGCTTGTAACTGTCTTGGTTTGTTTTTTTGGGGGGAGGGGGGGGGTGTTTTTCACTTTATTGACTGTAAAGAAGGATGTTCATGAAAATGAGAAAAAAATAAAAAAAAAATTGGGGGGCATTCAATTGCCTGTAACTTGTTTGCCCACCCAATCTCTTGCAACACCCGCCGAACTTTACTGCGGCGGAATCTAAATCAAAAGTTTTTTGAGTATTTTTTAGGTAAATTGGGATGGTTGAGTCGGGCTTTCATTGCTGGCGTTTAAACATCACATCAATGGCAATAGAGTCCCCCCTTCCCACAATTGAATTCAACCCTTTGGTTGTGTTTGGTAATATTACTCGACGGATCTGTTTACACAATATTTGCCAACATTTTTTGGGCAGTCAAGGGATCAGAAAATGCCCTAACCATTATTCCATAATTGTAATAAACCTTTTTGTCACAAAACAATGTCATTTTAACAGTGTATGTTAAAACATACAGTCTTCTATTTATCAATACCTAAAACAATAACCCAGGTTATGATGATACATGCCTGTCATTTCTTATTGTAAGTCAATCAACCTACACCAATCATTATGCAGCCTCATTTCATATATGCAGATTCTATGAGGCAATAGTTCTTTCCCTGAATTTATATGTGGTGGAATTACACCATTCAGAGCTACAAAATGGCTCCACGCTGACTGCTGCCTCCTGGATAAAAGCCACTACATATATTTCCCAGCAGTCTCCTTAGCAAGAGACCTGCATGTTTGACAAGCCAGCTTCCTTTAATGGCCAGAGATTGGGCGAGTATTAAACATATACGATTTCATCTTATCACGGTGTAATTTGGTCAGGAAATAATTTGACGCTTTATATTAGAGTGAATGTTTTAGAGATTCACTAACTTACATGCGCTGTATCTTACATTGTAAAGAGAATAATTGTAAATTTCTTACTGATCTTCACAAAAATAAATAGCATTTTTTCCTGTTCACACGAGACAATCCGGAGAATACTGATCAATAATACAGTCCTTACTGTAAAGTGCCTCAGCTTTAAAAAGACGTTTCTGAGATCTTGACCTATTGACTGCATAGGAGACTGTGATGGATCTAACACTATTAATTTTTGTGCATGTTGAGGAAGAAAAATATTCCAGTGTGGCAGGGTCTTAAAGGGTGTAATATCCTATTCACACTATTATATGTAACTGTAATCCTATTTACACTATTGGATGCTGGCATAATTACTTCCCAGGACAGACCAGGAGGCTATTCTGGGTGCCATGACCTAATAGTGCACTGTATTCATTGCTTGTACTAGTAATAATTAGAGATATGCAGGTTCGGATTTACCCGGATTTACTTATTGGCTATCGGCTATCACATGTTTTGACTCCAAATCATGTGACAGCCTATAGCCAATAAGATCCCGTTTGGACTTCCGGGTAAATCCGAACCTGCACATTTCTAGTAATGATATGCTCAGTATTTCCCACTTTTGTTCATGGATTTCAAAACCTTATTTTGTTGGGCCCCTATGTCCCAGGTATGGCCTGTTTTTATGTCTTCTTATTATATTCTCCTAATGTCTTGCAGACTGACAACAAACATTTAATTCTCTGCTGCAGTGTCCTGTTGGCTTTGCTGATTATTGCCACATGATCTTCCTTTCATTGTACTGTAGTCCTCTCAGTATTGAGACTTGCCAGACCTTCATACAATCTTTGTCTTGTAAATCTAATTTTTCTTATACACAGGATTTATTATTATTATTATTATTATTATTATTATTATTATTAGAAAATGATGTTGTGTTTGCATCAGCCATGTGTTTTCTTCAACATTAGCTACTTGCACCACAAATCTTAAATTCAGTTTTTCTTTTTCCAATCTACTGAAAATTCAATGTATCTGAGAGGATGTTGATTGATCTCATGCATATATTTCAGTTTCCAAAATGTTTGTGGGGTGCAGTGACTGGGAAGGTACCGTAATACTTTATCAGACCTGTTCTGGTCATCTGTTACAGGTCACTGGTGTTGTGACAGATGCACATGGAAAAGCACATTATGTCCTGTCAGGAACGTGGGATGAAAAGATGGAATGTGCAAAAATTGTGCAGAGCAGTCAAGGCAATGGCAGCGCAGAAGGGAAGCAGAAGACCGTCTACCAGACCCTTCCTCCTAAGCTGCTATGGAAGAAATATCCCCTACCGTAAGTCTCAGGAGCATGTCGCTGTTGATTGGAGAGTAGAACTTTGGCTGCTGTTAAACTAGGTTTCCTCATGTGACCTTAGAATTTTTTAAGAAATAGGTTGCATAGACCAGGTAAATAATACAGGCAGAAAGGATGATTCACAGAAGAACACACTTGGGCTACAGTTACTGCATGCATGGGACTCAATGCAGATGCCCTTCCAGGTGGCCGCACCATCCTCATGCATGCATTATGAAAATAGCAGTCACCAGCCCTGTCCTTGGTGTAGGAAATGTCTCCAAAATCAGACACACAGATGTGTCCTTACACACTGTTGGCGTAGTAATGCCCAAACAGCCCTTCTTGACCTTCACCAAGTCCAATCCAACTCTGCAGGTTTTTTCGGTCTTTTCCACTTGGATGAGCATCTTAAGGGGCACATGGGGCGATTTCTGACTAGATCGCTTAGAAATGGTTCAACCTGTTTTCCAGCGTTTCTAAGTCTCTAATCGGGTGTCTGTGCCCTGGCGTACAAAAGGGCATGGTCATCTTGATGGTTTGATCTATCTTCCCCAAGGTGTAGTCATTTCTTTGGATGTGCAGGAACCCTATTCCCTAAAAACTACTGGGCACCTTTCTGCGCGGTGACAACCAGATTTCTTTTTCTGTCCTTATTTGTCCCCAGAAGCCTCTAGCACATATATATTTGGTGAGCAATGCACCTATGTGAAACAGGCTAGACATCTAACTTGTTTATGAGATGAGGTCTCCTATTGTCTTTCTCCATTTATTCATTTGATACTCTTCAAAATGAGTGTGCTATAGAAGCATTGACATTATTGACTTTCTCTGCGTTGGAATAAATCTGTATTGTAATTGTGCAGATGACTTCAGCAACTTGCATGCAGAGAGCTTTCAATAACTTTAGATGACAGAAAATGATTTTTACATCAGCAAAAAACAGTGGTGGCAAAGTGTTATACGCACAGGCGGTACATATACTCCATTAACAATGAGGCCACATGTAAAATACAGCAAAGGTTATTTACAGACTTCAAGACATGAACCTCCTGCAGTGTTCATGCAACTTCCCCAAATCCACTATGTTTGCACAGGAGCGCAGTGTATAGTAGGGCATGAAATACCGCCTGTCAGCACATGTCCATTCAATAAAGAAAAGGGAAAAACCCATGTCGACCTTGTGGTTTTCGAACTTCCCACTGTTGAACTAATACGTGTGTCAACCTAAAGCCATGTAGACACTTTTCATTTGTCAACATAAGGCCCGTCGACCTAATACATGTCGTCCTTTTGACTGTCGACCTAGTGGCCATATACAGGTGCAATATACAGCATCTACAGATGGAAGATGATGCGTGGTTTTATGGTCATTGTGTGTTTTGTTGTTTTAAAGCATGAATTATCCCGTATTAATGTAGTATTTGTGCAAAATGCAGTGGTGGCAAAATAAGGTACAGTATAATGTGTAATACTGTATATGAATAATAATAGTTTTATTTCTGGACCTTACCAAAAAGCTGAACAAGTAATAGTTCTGTAATCATTGGGGAGATGCTATGGGTAAAGTTCCATACTGTAATCTCTATCACATCTGATTTTACACGCACACACATACACACACACACACACACACACACACACACACACACACAAACACAAAATACCTGAAATGTGACTGTACTTAGGAGGTTATTCTGGTTGATTCATTCAGATGCGAATTCGCATCCTTGCGAATCAACCAAACCCCGCCTTGCAAATGGTGGCCTGGCGTGACGCGTATTGTGTAATGGGCATCACAGTGTGAGGCTTAATGGGAATTACAGTGTGAGGCGCAATGTGTAATGAGCATAACAATATGAGGCGGAACATGTAATGGGCATCACATGTGAGGCAAAGCGTGTAATGGGCGTTACGGTGTGAGGCATAATGGGCATCACAGTTATGTAATGGGCATAACAATATGAGGCGCAATGTGTAATGGGCATCACGGTATGAGGCAGAGTGTGTAATGGGCATTACGGTGTGTGGCGTAAAGTGTAATGGGCATTACAGTGTTTGGCATAATGTGTAATGGACATTATGGCATAAAGTATAGTATGTTATAAGTGTGTAACATGTAATAGGCATTGCAATGTACATTTTTGGTGCGCTCTTTTGGCCCACAGTGTCCCTATTGCCCCTATTTTACAAAAATTTGTCAAGCCCTGGCATAATGTGTAATGGGCATAATGTGTAATGGGCATTATGGTGTGTGGCATTATGTGTAATGGGCATTATGGTGTGTAGCATTATGTGTAATGGGCATTACTGTGTGTGACGTTATGTGTAATGGGCATTACAGTGTGGCATTATGTGTAATGGGCATTACAGTGTAAATTTTTGCAGTGCACCTTCGGCGCGTACTGTCCCTGTTTCTAGTATATGTGGGGGGAATGATTCATTCAGAAGTGCATATAGATAAATAAATCACCTTATATTTAGTTTGCATTGATGCCCAGTAGGCTGTGATGGACACACCCAGTAGGCTGTGATGGACACGCTCAGGCAGTGATGGACATGCTCAGTAGGCGGTAATGGCCACACCCAGTTGGAGGTAATGGACACGTCCCTCCAATGTTGCATCACCTAAGAAAATGAGCTGCGTACGCCTATGCTCCTAATCATTGCTTTCAGTTAATTGTGGTATAAGAGAACAAATGTGGGGGGTCAGTGATATCCAAAGCATCTGGCCTAGGCCCCATCTTATAGATTGCTAATGCTCCCTGTAATCCACTTATATGTACAGTACAGTAATGTACAGTAGTTGCACTCCATACTGTAATGACAGATAACCCCTAAAACCAATGATTTGATGTCTTGCAGTGAGAATGCAGAGAATATGTATTTTTTCTCGGAACTTGCCCTTACACTTAATGAGCCTGATGACAGCACTGCCCCCACGGACAGCCGACTTCGACCAGATCAACGGTTAATGGAGAATGGCAAATGGGATGAGGCTAATGTGGAGAAGCAGCGTCTGGAGGAGAAGCAGAGGGCTGTTCGGAGGAAACGGGAGGCGGAAGCTGTGGAGGCTTTGGAAGAAGGTAAATTGATCATTATATGAATACTAAACTGACATTCCTGTCTAGTCATTTTAACTAAAATATTCTTTCCAAGCCGGTCCAGGCAAAGACATTGGAGGCAGTTAGGCGGGTTAATCCCGAAATGATCAATCCCAGGATACCTGGGATTGAGTTGGTGAATAAATATATTATTTCATGCCGTCCAACCAGACCAGCCCACTGCACACATTGGGTGGTATTTAATGCTCTGATGGCGAGCTATGACGGTGAGCAGTGCCCATAGCTCGCCGTCACAGTATTCAACTCCGTCCACTTCACTCGCTGTTTCCACATGCTGGTTTAATTCAACGAGGTGAAAACGACCAGTGTGGCTATTAAAATGGCGGGGCTCGCTAGAAAATGCCGCAAACTCACTGCACCTTACGTTGAATACACCGAGGGGGTCGGACGGTGAGGATGGCTTGTTTTCGGTGAGGAAAAGCCATCCTCGCCGTACAAACCACACTGAATACCGCCCATTGACTCACTCTTCTCTCTTATGGTGTAGGAGGGCAGGCAGGCTGGCTGGGGTTGGGCTAACCAGCTCAGGGCCCACAGTGGCTCTTCCTCTCCTTGTTGTGAGGCAGTGTGGCTGGTATCGGGGTGCGCAGCTTGAACTCAGACGCCATGCAGTGCACCATCGAGGGCAGGGGAAGGTGGGCAGCGTGTAAACCATCTACAGCAGGTGCTCGGCACTTCCCGGCATTAAAAAATGTACATGTGCTGACTAATCTCCAAATCCTGGATCCCAGAAATTTTAGGCGAAAATCCTGGGATTGGACCCCTAGAGGTAGTCATATTCACATTACTTAGGAAATGTTTGCCCTGACAAGGAATGTGCTAGCTGTGCAACACATGTACAGTAACCCCTAGCAACCAAAAGTTAAATTGTCAGTTTCTATCCTAAAATGCAAATACTTTATAGAGTACCTTTTCCATAAGTCTCCTTTTGAAATGTGTTTCTGGTTTCTCTCGGTCTAGGACAGTGCACTCCCCATTGCTTCTATGCAGAGACATTAAGTTACTGCGCTGTAGGACAAGCTAACTCGCTTCCCACCTATTGAAGATGCTAAAACTATACATTATATAAATAATGTAAAATAGGGCATTTCGTCCATACACAATTCTTTAGCTGTGAGTTATACAATGCACAAGTATTTTGCAGTGCATTACATTCACATCAGTCCTTGTCCCAACAGAGCTCACAGTTTATATTTCCTATAGCTTGGACTTACTAGCGGTGTTTGTCAGAAGCGAGGTAAGCTACGAGTGGTTTTGGCATGTTGGAGGAAGCCAGAGTACCTAGAGGAAATCCATGCAGACACAATGAGGACATACAAACTCCACACATATAGGGACCTCAGTGCTTTGAGGCAGTAGTGCAAACCACTAGGTCCCTGTGCAGTCCCACAATAATTACAAGTGAAAAATGCATACAATTACGGCATGCATAAAATGCTGATCAGAGTGGATGTACAGTATAATAATTTTCAGTATTTTTCCCTGAGAACGTTGGCAGGTATGAAGTGGTTGCAGAGATTTTGTTGATACCTTTTACAGGGTTTGTATAAAAAGTAATGAGGTCAAATTCGTGAAAAAATATTTATTGAAGATATCGCTACAAACAATAAAAATTCATCAAATAAGACCTTTGTGCGTCGACACACTTCTGCCAACGAGTTGTCCACACTTGGAAGGTCCTTTTCCGGAGCGTCCTTTAAGCAGCGTGTCAAAGCCGCTTTGACCTCTGCTACGGTCCCATGTCGGTGTCCTTTGAGGGCTGTCTTCACTAGGCGGAACAGGAAAAAGTCCGCCAGGGCCAGATCGGGCTGTAGGAGGGGTTGGGGAAGCATTGCGATGCCGTTCCAAGCAAAGTAGTCGTTGACTACGAAGCTGGTGTGGCTTGGTGCATTGTCATGAAACAGCAGCTTTTGCTTGGCTTTAACTCCCGAACACTTTCTGGATGATGGCTCATTTTCCAAGTCCCACACAGAATTTAATGGCTTAGCGCTGTCCCATAGTACATTTAATTTTTAAGCTTCAATTAAACCTAGGGGGTCCACTAAAACCTTAATACGAACTGCACGGAAGCTCGTAGGTGACTGCTGAAGCTGACTCCCCCCTCCATCGAAGCCACCTGGAAAATGCATGCTGAGATGTACAGTCACATCAGAAAAAAAATAGGTCTCATTACATTTTATACAAATCCTCTATCACTTGTTGTAGCCTCCACTCACTTTCACACTTTTATTGCAGGTAATGACTATGAAGGGTATCAGCCATTGTGGTTTGAGAGGAAGGTTGACCCACATTCCGGCGAGCTCATCTGTGTTTACAAAGGTGGATACTGGGAGTGTAAAGAGAAGCAAGACTGGTCTACATGCCCTGATATTTTCTGACACATTCTGGGGCAAAAAAAGGAAAAGCTTCCAGATCTCACCACCCTCGAGCTGGGCACGCAGGGTGCAGTACACACCAGGCAAAAGTACTGCAGTGCTCAGGAACAGGCAGTGAGGGCCCATTTCCTGTGGAAAACAACAACAAAAACAAAGCCAAAACACATGCCAAAATAAACACGTCTGAGGAAATTCAGGGGAAACATGGATCACAAGCATATTTTCTAAAGATAAAGAGTTTTGTTCTAATGCATTGACATTTGTTTTCTAGAATCTAATAAGGGTGGGAAATAATATTATTTATTTTATCAATGTGTCATTAAACATTTGCTAAGTGTGTATATATTAGATATAGATATATCTATAATATCTATAGATATGATATAATATAGGGTTCTGGGTGGCCTGATTCTGGTTCACTCGTAAAAGCAAACTCCTTCTTTAATGTTCAAAACCATGTGAATTTCAGGTGGGGCAGATGTAACATGTGCAGAGGGAGTAAGTTTCATTTATATAGCGCACTTTCTCCAACAGGACTCAAGGCGCTTTAAAAACAAGGCACATAATACAGAGGATGTTGGTGGAACCGTCACAGACAAGATAATCCCTTGAGCACACAGTAAGTATAATGCAGGATTAATGCAGCATTTTGGATAATTCCATGGGTTGTGTACTCCACCCTGACAAGGTACCAGGTGCGGCAGCCATTTTAGGCGCTCTGCGTAGAATTACCCTGGGTGGAATAGATTACCCCTAAAAAAAATTACCCAAAATGATTTCAGTGTATACTCAGGTCCATGTAATCTGCGGAGGTACACATTACAGGAATAGCACATGGTGGGATAGATGTATGCTGCGGGGGGAGGGGAGCACATTCAAGTATGGGCAAAGGCTTGCTACATAGGCTAGCCCTGGTGCTTATCCTCACAGCTCCATGCTTACCATGAGGGGTCGGCCTGGGTGTAGTCCTGGTGTTCTCAGCTGTAGGGCCTGGTCCAGGTGTTCTCATGGCAAAGGTGAGTTGAGGCCACATGATGTTCCTGAGTTTTGTGGGTTTTAATGCAGTCCTTCCGAAGTAATGTTGGTGTGTTGTTTGCCTTCTGGCGAAAGAATTAGATTTGGCGAGAGAGTTAGATTTGGGTGGGGTTTGTACTTCAAACTGACCTAACTCACCTAAATATAACTCTGTGCACATGTTACATCAGCCCCACCTGCAGGGCACATGGTTTTGTCCATTAAAGAAGGAGTTTGCTTTTACGAGTGGACAGAATCAGGCCCATAGTGTGTGTATGTGTTTCAGTAGGGTTTTTTCCAAGTCTGATGGCAATCCGTTGGGATATACTGTCTTGGATTTTGGTGAAAACGGAGGAACTAAAGATAAAGTACTCTATAGGTACATTATTTATTTGTGTACAGTATATGCATACAGTATGTATATTCTCAATGAGGTATGCTTTTAATTATGGACAGCAACATAATCACAAGTTAATATGGCAATGCCAGTTTGTACAGTTGTTCAAAATGTGTAAACATACGATGATTACTAGGTTTAAAATATTAAATAACAAAAAATCACTGTGTAATAATCTCACTTTTTTTTTAACTTGACTAGAGCACTTTTATTGACACATTTCCAAAGAGCTGGGATTAACCAGGCAGTCCTCTCCATAGAGTAGGGCAGGAAGAGAGCAGAGCTCCGTACAGCACTGTTTTGTACACATGGGCCATTAATGATTGCAGGTGAGAGGGGTCATATGTTACATTGCATGGGTTAAGGCATTACTGCTAGTTATCTGTATTTTATTCTGTTGGGGTTTTTTTGTTCCATGTCTGACACAATCCTGTCTTCTGTTTTGCCCGCTGAGCATCACAGACATTTTACAGTTCAGTAGTTGCCAGGACGGTGCAAGACTGCTTTTGTGATAGAGACCCCTGAAAATACTCTGTATTATAGTTTCCTGTTCATTATATTTAACCCCTTTATCCATCAAGGCTTTATTTATTTTTTGCTAGAAACAGAACACAACTTAAAAATGAAATGGGCTTATCTGACAGTGGGTGTGGATCATGGGGTAATTAGGTTGACACTAAGTCGGCCCCAAAGGTCGCCACTGGAAAAAGATTGACACTGTTAAAGTCGACACATAAAAAAAGTCAATATGAGTTCTTCATATTTTTTTTGTATCTGAGCATGTGTATCCCCAATTATTGTACAGCCTTCACTCGCCATACTTCATGTCAGTTCCTCGTTGCGTTCCCCAATCAGAGTCCACATGGATGGTAAAGGCCAAAAAATGTACACAAATAAATTGTAAAAAACTCATGTTGACATTTTCATGTGTCGAACATAGCCATGTCGGCCCTTTGCTTGTGTCAAACTTGTACACGCCAAACATATGGTGTTGACCTATCATCCAGTCCCTAAAATAGTAGATGCTATATGGAAGCTAAGGATTTTCAACTTTTCTCACTGTGGCCAGGGCTGGATTAATGGGCACATGGGGATGGGGCTGAAAGTGATCAAGAGCCTACTTTGAGACGCTGAGGATTGGTGATCGGTTTCGGGTGGGTGTGGCCAGCCCCAATGATATCGATAATATGTAAAAGTAGAAACATGGCATACATTTTACAGGATTACAAAAATGTATGATTTATGGCCAATCATGTGACAGCTGGTGACTAGTCGTCATCATCATGCATACATAATGATGGGCCTATTATTAATTGGGGGCCTGGGGCTGAATTCCCATCTACCTCCATTGTTAATCTGGCCCTGAATGTGGCTGGCTGGGCAGAATAACATCTCAACAAAGCCTTTTGTGGGTCAATGTTTTGAAGCTTTATTAACGCTTCTTCATCAGGACATACAAGTCCTGGTGAAGAAGCGTTAATAAAGCTTCGAAATGTTGACCCACAAAAGGCTTTGTTGAGACATTTATTCTGTGAGTGCCACCATCTATGAGTATTTCTTTCAGAATTTATTAGAACCTTTGTCAGGAGAAGTGTATATGTGTGTGTGTGTGTGTGTGTGTGTGTGTGTGTATATCTCAGAAATCACTGCTAACCATGTAGTGCAGGGGGGACCTCTTACCGCATATAAACATACATCTGATTATTTATGTAATATACAGTATGTGCTGGATGCATACCTCCCAACTTGTGTCCGGATGAAATAGGGACACTCGCGCGGCTTCGCCGCGCGAGCGTCCGAAAAGGGGGCGGGGCGTATGCAAATGAGGGCGCGGCTTATGCTAATTAGTCGCGACCTCATTTTCATACGAGAATAGACGCTGTGCGCATGCGCACAGCGTCTATTCTACTAGATTGGGGGGTCTCCCAACTGCCACCCCCGCAGCGGGACAATGCCTGCCGCGGGTGGGACGTCGGGACAGGACCCGAAAATCGGGACTGTCCCGACGGAATCGTGACAGTTGGGAGGTATGTGGATGGTTCTCCAGAGGATCAGTAGCGCAGAATGCATCGCCCAGGAACTAGCCTGCTTCACACACTCCTACTGTAAACCCACTCCCAGACTCCTGTAAAACTAGCCAATAGGAGTCCGGGGGCAGACTTAGTAGCATTTAAAGCATGCTGATTCCGGGCACCGTACGGCACCCAATCTATTCAGTTCTAGAACATATATTACATACATGATTGCATGTATGTTTATATGTGCTATGTGTTCCGCCCTGCACTTAGATGGTCGGCGGGAAACTCTATGCTAAAACTATACATACAGTAAGCGTCTAAGTTTTGCTTTAGTCTATTACTTTACAAAGTGCAGTGCTACTTTTTAGTTGTAGTGACCGATAAGAACCACTTGGACCATCTAAACACGTCTGCCCTAAACACATGACAGGAAATGATACCTATGACATTTTGTGCGTGTTGTCCTGTGGTTCTTTCCATTCTATTATATTTTTTCATTTAGGGGAAAATTTACTAAGATGGGAATTCTATTTCACATGGGATGTTGCTATCAGCAGCCAATCAGAATCTACTTATGTATTTAGCACCTTCTTAAAGATAATAGATAGTATCTGAATGGTTACCCATAGCAACACATCATGTGAAATAGAGCTCCCATCTTAGTACATTTCTGCCTTAGAATCCATGCTTTAAAAATCCTACACTTGCCCCTGAAATCGGCCACTGCCGTAAAATCATTGCTATATCACATATACAGATGGGGCAGGCCTTATGCTTGCTGGCGAATCGCCAGCAGCATGCCGCTGGCGATCCGCCAGCAGCACGGCGCGCCATCTGACTGAGACGCGCGTGCGTCCCCCACGCACGTGCGTCTCAGTATCCGGGCGGCCGGCGGGCGAGGCGGACGCAATACTGTCCGCCTCCCGCTCGAGGGGGGCTGGGGGGACCCGAAGCGGCTGTGGGGGGGTGCGGGCGCCCGGTGTGGGCACCGGGCGCCCGTCGGACGAGGACGGCAGCACCGTCGGAAGGGGACGCGCGCACACCTCGTGCGCGCGCGTCCCCTTCCGACACACAGATGGCGCCGGAGCAGGGAATGGCGAATGGCGTCGCCATCCCCTGGAAAGATGAGCCCGGCGCCATCTGTACAGTGCACATGGATTACTGCCTACCACATATCCACATAAGCAATGTCATCGTCTTTGAACTTGATACAATATAGGAGTATGGATTTGAACTGCATCTAAACGTTTATATTTTCTTGTATTAAGTAATACCCCTTTCACATTGCAGCTTTAACACGGTATATTGCCGTTCTTTTACCGTTTTAAAACTGGGACAGCTACAATGAGAGAGCTCCATTGTCAATTTACCGGTTACAGAATTTTAAACGTGTTAAAAGCAGGATCCTACACGTTTAAAAAAGTGATGGGAAAAAACGGCATTTAAACGGTAATACCCCTTTCAGACTGCACTTAAACGGGTAATATACCGTTTAAGCTATGCCCTGTGAAAGGGGTTAAGGCTGTCTGACCCATTTTTTTTAAAACGTTTTAAATTACCGGGTCAATGCCGTTTATGCGATGTGAAAGCAGCTTAAGAGTCACACAGACTTACTGGTAGTATATATATGCTCAGTCACTTCCAGGAACTATCCTGCATCAGTTCTGATTCCTCATGAAAAGATCAAGTCTTCTAGAAATGTCTAATGAGGGGGAAAGTGCTTCTAGCATTTGTTGTAGAAACCTTATTCTGCCAACAAGATTTAAGTCTCCATTTTAGCAACACCTTATTGAACTTGTGCATTACTAAAATTCAAATAAATCTTTTTATGTAAACTAGAGAATTATAATGTTTTTTTATACAATCGATAACAAAGGTTAGATAGTGATAGCATTAACAATACATTTAAATTAACTCAATATAATTTTTTTTTAATTCTATTGTGTGTTTGAGAATCAGGGGACTATAATCTACTGTATACAGTATTGTGTATAAACTGTAGTTTTAAAACTGTTACTAGCAATAGCTTCCTATTATTACTGCATCTGTATTTTTATATATATAAATCTATAACATGAAGGGTCCCCTCAACATGTCCGATTGCAGCACCTTACCATAGGCCTCGTACCGCCAGTACCTGCCGTACCTGCCACACAACACTGATAGAAGTGAATATATGGTGCTCTGAGATCTTCGCACAGACCAACATGCCATTGTACAGATCACCCAGGCACTTAATGAACAATCAAAACTGAATTAGGTGGCAGAGAAGTGATAGGTAATAGGTTTATGTGTGGTGAGTTACACCCAAATGTATAAGGTATGGGATCACAAATCATAGCCAGGAAAAAATTGTCTTGGAGAATTCATAGGAAGCGATGCCAAATTTCAGCACATGCAGTTTCACAAAGTTACAGTCTCTCATGTGATTTTTATCAGTACCCTTTGGGGTTACAGTCCTTACATACCATAATATCTATCTATCGGCCCTTATTCAGATCTGATCGCAGTACAAATTTGGGTACTTGTGTATTATCATTACGCCCACGATTTCAATCGCAGGGCATTGTATGACCAAAAATCGCATGGCATCGCATCGCATCGCATGCGACGTGATTGGACCTGATTTTTAATTTTACAGGCACCCAGACGCCTGATTCCCATGTTAAATGCCCCCCCCCCCAGATCCAATTTTTAATTGTATACCCACCCTGATGGGTAATGATTATGTTAAATGCCCCCCCCCCCCCCCATTGTTAACGCCACCCCACTATCAACGCGTCCTCCGACTTTTTCATACCCACATTATCCACGTCGGCGTGGAGTTGATTTTATATAGTGTGGAGAGTGCAGCGAGCCACAGAGCCCGAAGAGTGTCGAGAGCACGCGGATTACTTCACATATATTCCGTGTCCCCTCGCTGCGCTCGCCGCGCTTCACTATATAATATCAACTCCACGCCGATGTGGATAGTCGGGGTATGAAAAGGTCTTAGGACGCGTACCGCTGCACTTGCCACGCTTCAGGTTGGCGTTGATAGTGGGGTGATGTTAACAATGGGGGGGGCATTTAACATACTCATGACCCATCAGGGTTGGTATACAATTAAAAATCGGGTCTGGGGTGGCATTTAACATGGGAATAAGCCAAAATCGCATCGCATGCCATTATAATGGCATGCGATGCAACGCGATATAAAAATTGTATACTCAGCCCGGGGAAAGGCTGAAATCGGGTCCCATCGCATACCTTAATTAGTGGTATGCGATGGGCACCGTGATAATACACAAGTACCCAAATTTGTTCTCAATATGGGCAAAACCATGTGCACTGCAGGTGGGGCAGATGTAACGTGCAGAGAGAGTTAGATTTGGGTGGGTTTGTTGAAACTGAAATCTAAATTGCAGTGTAAAAATAATGCAGCCCGTATTTGCACTGCACATAATAATACTAACTCACACAAATCTAACTGTCTCTATATATATATATATGTTACATCTGCCCCACCTGCAGTGCACTTGGATTTTCCCATTTTGAGAACAAATTTGTACTGCGATCAGATCTGAATAGTGGCCATAGTGTATGTGTACACTCTATAGAAATATGGCAGTGCTGAAGTTATAGTGCAGCTAATTACACTCGCTTTGTTTGGCGTATATAAATGCTTTGAGCAATCCTACCCCACGTTACACCAATGTGGTTGCCAATACGATGAGGAGGTCACTGTTAGATCTTCGTAGCTTACTGTTTCACACGCCTGTCCCAAGGATGAAGTGTTAGGGGTTCTGAGGACTGACTGACACCGATTTATACCGTGTTTCCCCGATAATAAGACACTGTCTTATTTTTTTTCAACCAACAAAAAACACCATAGGCCTTATTTTCAGGGGAGGTCTTATTTTAATACGGTACACATTTAAACATGCTCCAGTGCTCCTTTTAAACATGCCCCCAGTGCTCCTTTTAAACCGGCCCCAGTGCTCCTTTTAAACAGGCCCCAGTCCGCCATCTTAAAAATGCCCCCAGACCGCCATCTTTGACATGCCCCAAACCCCCTTGATATGGTAAACATGCCCCTGTCCTCCTTTTAAACATGCCCCCAGTGCTCCTTGTACACATGCCCCAGTGCCCCTTGTAAACATGCCCCAGGTTAAAGAACGTACCGTAGCCTCCATTAAACAACTCGCCTCCTCTCTGTCTCATCAACGCCAGCTCCGTGCTCTGCTACAGCCGCGCTGCTGCTGCCGCTTGATGTGCGCAGCGACGTCACGCGGCTCCCGCAATGCATCCCTGGGACTGGGAGCAAAGCGGCATCTGTAGAAGACGGAGGTCTCTAAATACCTCAGAGGTGATTGAAGATCACCTGGAGGTTAGCGGAGGTTAGCGGGGTCTTGTATTTATTGTTTGCATTGCACAGGATTGAAATTTGAATCGGCCTTATTTTCGGGGGAGGTCTTATTTTGGACATATGTCCAAAATCTGGGGGAGGTCTTATTTTCAGGGGATGTCTTATTATCGGGGAAACACGGTAGGTTACTTGAATGTCTTGTGGATGACTTACCCTGGGAAGTTTTCACGAGGATCTAACAATATTCAAGAAAGTAAGTTTCCTAAAGTGAAGTTGGATAAGATAATCTTTTTTTTGGTTAATATCGACCAGATGAAAAGAACATGATGTGTAAAGCATCCTGGGAGGTGGGGATGCCGGTGTTCACAATACCAACGCCGGTATCCTGACTACAGCCAGGAGACAGACGGCAGGATCCCAGAGCTAGAATCCAGACTGCCGGGATACCAGATAAGAGTATTCGGGACGGTTTCTGGTTTGGCTCAGGGAGGGGGTGGATAGGCATCCCCACCAATGATTATCTGTATATATTCCAACAGAACAAAGAGAATGACACAATAGGGACCACTTTGGCAGACAATGGTAAAGGATGGTCCAAAGCCTGTATATATACTGTATACTACACTTATTATCTGAGCAATCAGCATTGCCATGTACATTATATTTTACGCTATTTCTTTGAAGAGTTACAATGCACCAATAAGGGAGTGTCTCTAGCAGATTTTGGGGAGAAATCTTTTTTTTTGTTCTGCAGACGGCAGTAGAGGATATGCAAAGGCAGCAATTCAATTGTTTTGCCATTCGGCACCCAGCCATCATGGAGTTCATATTTTTTCTTGCAGCCTCCTGAGGTGTGAGAAAATAAAAAATGTACGCAAGGACTTTAGACAGGTTTAGCCATTTTACGCTGCTAAGGGTCTGTTTGAATGCCACATTCGTTCAAACAACAATTGAATGGAGGCAATTGTTTGGCCACATAAACTCTCCTGTTTCAGACCAGAAAACTAGATGCCCAAAACAATTGAATTTGGCCCTTTTACAATTGCAGGCTATAAGTCTTTATTTCTGTGTACAGATTGAGCATATTTACCCTGATTTATAAGTCATGTCATATCAACTATTCTTTTACAATATGTAATCCAAACATTTGTTCAGACCAATATATAGCTTCCTAACTGATTATTAAAACCTTATACTTTCTGTACAATGATGACT